>NC_081413.1:73143866-73787905 GCF_030272615.1 Cryptomeria japonica
AGTCACTATTTGTCCTTTTCTTTTTCTTTGGTGTTAGATTCTTCTTGGGTGTGACCTTTCTAACCGAAGATCTCACTGCTTGTTTCTTTTGCCTTGTCCTTCTAGGTGAAGGAGTGGTTGCCGGTGAGGGATCTCTTTTTCTAACAACTCTTTTAAAAGTTGTTGGCATGTCACCTTCCAAAGAAGTACCTACTGGTGATAGATGAGCTTCAGGTTGTGGAGCTTCCAACTCATCTTCTGTTATGCCAGTTTTCTTTAGTACATCTTCCTTAATGGCCTTTTCTTGCCTGGATCCTTTCCTTACAAATGCCTCAACCTTCTTTACTCTTTTCTTTGATTATATTTGGCTTTCTATAGTCTTAGCACTACCAAATACTTCTTCCTTGGGTTCATTGGGGGCTTCCAGAAGTGCTTTAGCATAAGTTTCAACTATGTGATCATCTGTCTCATAGTCCATCTTAATTACCCAAATTGTCCTTGGGATGACAGCTTTCATCAAGATTTCATCTTTCTTAATAACAAAGCATATATCATCTTTGTATTTGTCTACTATTTTCTAAGATAACCTTATTCTTTGCTTCATTTTGGTCTTCAATGCTTGGAAAAAGTCATGAATATTGTTCTCCTTGTTCTCACCCATGATATTGAATAGTTCAGTTAATTGATTTCCTATCGGTATGTCATATCCAAGTTCTTTATAACCTATAACAGGAACCTATTTTGTTATGTGTAGCATTAGACATACTAAAAGATTTCCAAATCTGAAAGTTCCTTTCTTGTCCTTCTTTATCTTTCCAAGGTTGTCTATTAATTCATCCTTTAACCATTCACAAATGTCAATTTTTGCATTGTCTGTTACCATATCATAAGCACTCTTAATGCATAAACTTGAAACTGAGTTAAGTCTGTTGGCATGAGTGGCTTTGTAACCTAATATCATACTTATGAATCTCACATTGATATCTTTTACATCATTAACACTTAGAGATCTCTTATTGAATGTTGCACCAGTTAGTTTTGTAACTAGGTCATTTGGAACCTTCTTGGTTTTATCTAGTCTCTTACCGGTGGTCAGTAACCCTGTGACAGCTTTCACAGCTTCCTTGGTGATCTTATGGATTGCATCTAGCAAGAAAAATTCTCCATGAACTCTGCTTAGGACTATCCTAATCACATCCTTAGGGAATTCAGGAATGCTAAGGATTTCTATGAATCCTAGGGTTTCAATAACCTTGTGTTCATCTTTAACATTACCGGTATCATCACATATTACGGTTTTATACATGGTTTTGATTTCCTCATCTCCTAACTCTTCAATTTTGCAGTGGATGTACATTCTAGGGTCTTCACCATATGCAACTCCTTTAGGGATTTGAGAAAATGCACCTAAGGTATCATCCTTCTTTGCTATCTCGGGGACTAACTGAATTATGGGTCTCGGTCTTTTGATTACTTCAACAACAGTAGGGTTTTCTATGTATTCAATTGTAGAGGTGGATGCCATGATTAAATACCTTTTACTGCCTTGGATGGATGATTGCTTGGAGTGTACTTGCTTCTTGCTCGAAATGCCTTAGCTCGGAATCTTTGCGCTTTCTAAAAATTTGAAATCACGGTGAAATGAAATAGAGCCAAAACCTTATTTTTATAATGTCTTTTCGCCATCTACAACATTAATTGCATGCCAGTTAAGTATTCACTTAACATTGTCTGCCGGTAAAAAGTAATTTTCAACTTCTTATCTCTAACCGAGGGAATACTTAGCATATGTGTCATTTTATTGCCAAACCCTCAAGGAAATTTTCTTCAATTAGATGAAGAACTTCCTTCAAGTGGAGTACTGCTCTGTCCTACCGGTGAAGCATCACACTATCCTACCGGGGAAGCATTTGTTGGTTCTACCAGTGGAGAAGTATTCCCAATATTTAGACTAGCTTTTCTAATCCATTGCTTTGAGAATTCTTGCTTAACCTCTTCAACCTTTTCTTTGCCTTTCAAGCTAGCACTTTTGTTGTCTACCGGTGTTCCCTTATTTCTACAAAAATTAGCAATAGGCCCAATTTTGTTACATGCATAACAAGTTACATTATTCTTCTGAATAGCTTTCCCATAACATATGTCAGTTTGTGTTCTGCATTGATTTGATAAGTGTCCAAATCTTCCACAAACATAACATCTCACATTCATTCTACAATTTTCAGAGTTATAACCAACTTTGTTGCATTTTGAACATTGACTAGTGGGTGTATTGATATTCTGATAATTCCTAGATCTACATTCATTTGCTCTATGACCATACTTATTACAGTTAAAGCATCTTCCATTGAATTTATAAGCATTAGGTTGTCTTACCGGTTTGCTATGATCCTGAGTATTTGCAGTACCGGAGCTTTCACCAACTTCAAAGCCAATTCCAGAAGTGTCACCTTTAGGTTTTGGATTCTTTAGCAAGGTACCAAGTTCCTCTGAGCTTTTCTTGAATTTTTCTTTGTGTTGATTTGCAGTTTCCAGTTCCCTTTCCAAAATTTCTTTTTGTCTCATTAGTTCATTTGATTCATTTTGAGTATGCATTAGATTTGTCTTCAACGTGTCATTTTCATAGCTAAGACTTGTGTTCTCATTTGCTGCATCACTTAGTCTTCTGGTCAATTCTTCTTCATTCTTCTTCCTATCCTCAATCTATTTGCAAAATCTCATAGTCATATCCTGCATTTCATTTTTTGTTGTCATGATCTCTTGTTTCAACTTGCTTATCATGTCATTGAGTGATTCCTTTTCATCATTCTCATTTTGCAATTTTTCACAAAGTTCTCTTCTCTTATTTCTTGCAACAGTAAAATTTTCTTGAAGTGCCTGAATGATATCCTGAGCAGCTTTCAAATCATCTTCTAATTTGATATTTTTCAATTTCTTTGCATCATAGTCTGTAAGAGCTCCTTCAAGTTGCTTCATCAGATTTTCCATCTTTACCGGTGTCAAGATCTTCCTCAAGCTGTTAGTCTTTTGAAAGTAGAGGACCAAGCTCTGATACCAATTGTTAGGGTTCCCATAGATACTGAGAGGGGGGGGTGAATCAGTATCTAACCGGTAATAAGAATTTCTACATGCAAGAAATAATGCAATAAACAAAATCAAGAATATCCACATGAAAAGTACACCATAACACAAGATGTTTAATGAGGAAACCCGATGTGGGAAAAACCCCGATGGGATTTGTGACCCACAATATTCACTCACTGGCCAATAAGAGAATATTACTTACAATAGGGGCCTGCACATGCAGGAAGGCCACCTGCCTAGAGCTCACTACTCAATGGGAAGTCACACTGGATTACAATAAGGATTATATTAATCCAATGACTTGTACTACTTTATAATAGCATCTTCTATGCCAGATTCAGTACCAGTTCTTTCTCTGTTCTTTACATATACCCTTGACCTATAATTCGCACATTAGGTTTGCCTAATAATTTCCTTTATGCTTCTTACATTCTTTTTTAAATGTCTACAATGATCTCCTTTATATACAAGAGTTATTTTACAATTTGCCAAGTCGGCTTACAATAATAAACAAAATATTACATAACAAAAATCCTGTCGGCCTCTGTGCCGGTATACATCTTTTCTTTTGTGTCGGTGCCGGTGTCCTTGTTGATGCCGGTGTGCTATCTTGCCTGTGTAATACTTGCCGGTATGATGTCTTGTCAGTGCCATAGGATTGCAAGGTTTCCATCAATGACAAAACCTTCAATCACATACAATGTCACATTAGAGTGTCCATATGCCAACAGTTAGAGGTTTACAATAAGTCCTGTTAAGAACTAATTCTGGTTAGGAATCACCCGGTTAAGGGATTTACAAAATATGGCTTGATGAAAAGCACAATACCCTATTAGGAGTAACCTCATTGGAAGATTTAAGAATCCAAGCTAATGGACCACCTTGTTAGAGGATTTAATGAGTAACCAAGCTTGTTAGAGCTTACCCGGTTAAGGGATTTCACTTCTACTGTAATTGCTAGAAAACAATAGGTTTTCTAAATTTGTCTGAATAACACTACATTTGCTTGATCAGAACCTTTTAAGCTTCAATCTGCCTTCACCCAAAGTGCAGATCCTTTCACTAGTTAGGAAACTACACACTCAACAGGTTTTTGCCAATCTTGCCAAAAAAAATTACAAACAACTTCATTGACCTTAAATACAAATCAATTAGGTCGGTAACACAGCAACAAAAACCTAATTCTCATCATCGAGATTACAAACAAGTTGATACAATCTTGACCGTTAGAAATCATGACAATCTCTTCACATTCTTCAAGAAAATTCCAACCACTCAATGATCACCATTTTATCGAACTTTGTAACTCATCACACATTGTGCATTAGATGCAATCCACTTTGCTCCTTCCCTAGACAATAAACAAACGCACCAAAATAATTTGAACTTATCCTCATACAATGATCACATGTGTCTCTATCATTATCGCTCATCAGATAATAAACCAACAAACTTGATCGGTTAGGGTTTAACAACTGATAGGATTTACTGGTTACATTACACTGAAAGGTTTAACCCTTTTACACTAGTTTACCAGTTCAACTCACAAAATTAACATACCGGTTTACAACATCTTCCATAAATCTCTTCTTACCAGTTACTAGCCAATATCAAAACAACAATATTAGAAGTAACATGAATACCATTACTAGTTCAATTGACATCAATGATAACATATCATTAATGTAATCTATATGCAAAATACCAACAAACTACAAATGCCAACACAAATATCTTTACTAAACCTCTACCTAAGACTACTTTTGAGTATCTTAGAAATCAGCTAGGGGTTGTACCCCTCCATGAGGTCAACTGAGCATGATGTAGAGTACATCAGTCCCAGAGCTACTTGCATAATTTTACAACATGATTGGTGTAGAGTGGAGTTATTCCACCAGGGGAGCATCAAGTTGCAGGTTCTTGATGCTAAATAGTGAAGTTTGACATTGCATGTTTTACTTTCACTTTGGCATTGTTGTCAAAAGGGGAGAAGAACTATGTGATTATAGGGAGAAGAATTGTATGATTGACAAATAGAAGGTCTATAGCTAGTTACCAGCTGAAGACAAGGAGAGTACATGGTAAAATGCAAATCGGAATTCCTTTTCACAATCATAGAAATCAATGGTATTGATATTTGTATTTCCATCAATGCCAAAGGGGGACATTGTTGGCATTTGCATGAAGATTTCATTATTGAAATGCTATTTTGTCATTAATGTCAATTCTAATTGGTAATGATGTTGTTACATTGTTGTTTTGTAACAGGTAGGAAGAGCTAGTGAAGGGAACTATAATCGGTAGGTGAGTTTGTGGAGTGAACCGGTATTGCTAAGTATTGGAGAGTTGAACCGGTAAACCCTACTTGTTGATATGATAAACCCTAACCAATTAAGTTTGTTATATTGGTTTATGATTTGATGATGAGTGGTAATGTTAATGACACATATGCATATTGTATGGGAAGAGTTTCAAATAGTTTTTGGCATGTTGAGGTAATGGTTTTCATCTTGGGAATGAGAAAGTATATTGCATGTAATGCAAACCACGTGATGAGTTACTAAGTTTGATGAAGTGGTGATCAAGGAGTGGTCAAGGATACCTTGAATGATGTGCAAAGATTGTTATGTAATCTGATGGTCATACTTCAACTGACTTGTTTGTAATCTCTATGAGATTGTAGGTTTCTATTGTGTTACTGACCTATTGGTTTGTTTATAAGGTTGATGAGTTTAGTTGTTTCAGAGTTGGCAAATTTGTAGTTAAGGTTGAGTGTGGTTTTTGAATCGGATGACGTATCTACAATTTATGTAAAGGTAGATAGGAGCATGAAAAGGATCTTAACAAGCAAGTGTAGTGTTATTCAAATAGATCAGCAAACCCCTGTTGTTTTCTAACAATTACAATGGTTAAAATCCCTTAACTAGGTAACTCTAACAAGCTTAGTGTTATTCAAATCCTCTAACTAGGTGGTCCATTAGATTGGATTTCAAATCATCTATTGAGGTTACTCCTTATAGGGTATTTCTTTTAATAAGGCATTATAGTCAATCCCTTAACCGGGTGGTCCCTAATAGGATCTATTCTTAACAGGACTTTTTTAAAAGCTTTAACAGGCTTGGCTCCTAATAGGGTGAACTTTAGAAGAGTTTAGAATACTTATGGGTATTCATCCCCACCATGGTTTTAAGCATCTGGGTTTTCACATCAAAAATATTGTGTCAAGTGGTGAATGTTTTTGGGGTCATGTTTACTATGGTTGAATTGCTTAACTGCTTAATCCACTTTGATATGTTATGTTTATCGGTAGCAATCTGAAATGAGATTTTTTACTTATGTCAGTAAATTATTTGGATGTTTGCGAGTTTCAATTTGTTTACTGTTAATCTGTCATAATAGTCAACCAGTTAAACTTGACAATGATATTGCATTTGTAGTTCAGTGGTTTGACTTGTTAGTTTAGAGTTTGCTTTGAGAGGTTGATTCTGAGAGTTGTGAAAGTTTATATTAGTTTTCTATCTACTAATTCACCCCCCCACTCTCAGTAGTTGACCAGATCCTTATTCTTTCAGCATACCATCAAAACCATGCCCTTGGAGCTTTCTTTAACCCATATAAAGGTTTATGGAGTTTGCACACCATGTCATTGTTTTCAGTCAATGCAAACCCATCCACTTGTTCAATGTAAACCTCTTCTTCTAAAATTCCATTTAAAAATGCATATTTTACATGCATTTGGTAAACCTTGAATCCTTTGTATACTGAAAATGCAAGTAACATCCTTTCTCCTTCAAGTCTAGAAACTAGTGCAAAGGTTTCTCCGTAGTCTTCACTTTCTTCTTGTGTATATCCTTTGCAATCTAGTCTAGCCTTGTTTGTAACCACTTCACCAGCTTCATTTAGCTTGTTTCTAAACACCCACTTAGTACCAATAATTTTTTTATCAGTCGATCTAGGGAAAAGTGACCAAGTGTTGTTCTTCTCTATTTGATCAAGATCCTCATTCATATAATTTATCTAATCATCATCCTTAAGAGCTTCCCTCACTGTGTTAGGTTCCATTGTGTAAATCATACAAGACATTTCTCTAATCTTTCTTCTTATTTGTACTTGAGCATGATAAACTTATAAGTAACTGAGATGGTGGGGGGGGGATGGGGTGAATCAGTGCAAGCGAAAACCTAATAAATACGAGTAAACCTTTTATCAACTTGAATAAAATATGCATGCAAAAAATAAAACCACATAATCAAACACCAAATAAAGTATGAAAACCATAACACAATAATGTTCACATGGAAACCCAAATGGGAAACACCACAGTGGGAATTAGTACCCACAAGGATCAACTATCTTCAGTGTAGAGATTTGACTGATTAAGGTCATACAACACCCTGTTAGGAGTGATACATAGTTAAGAGTGCTTTAGGCCACTTAAGAGCTATTACAATAAGGCCTATTAGGAACTAGCCCTATTAAAAGCTACCTTGCTAGAGGATTCACAAAACACAAGATAATGTGTCACCTGGTTAGATTATTTAACCTTTGGACCTGTTAGGAGTGACCTTGTGAGAGGATTTTCTTGCTCTAACTATTAGGGAACAACAAGTTTGATTGATCTGTTGTTAGTACCTCTATCCCTGATTAGACTCACTTTGGATCTAACTCTATCACTCATTAAAAATCAAAACTTATTCCTTCTTCCACCGCATGATCAAATTATCACTCATCATACATGAATTCATACAATGTTTATCTCCTTAAAAAAACACAGTTAGGTCGATGAAAAACCTTGGAAGAATTCCCTAGGTTCAATGTATCTAGTCATATTGCACAACATGCTTCCCTTATATCGTTAAAACATCACATAACTCAAAAATATAACAAAAAGACTACTAGTGACTAATCAAACTATCTCATCTTTACCGGTTTAGTGTTCTTCATGATTGTCACAGTTGTACCGATCATAACTTACTCTAGAATTTGATTCTATTGATGTGGTTGCAATCATAGATTGATGCCAATGTCATAAACATGTGTGCCAAATCGCAATAATTAATTCTTTGCCAATCGTCTGAACCAATCTGATGATCAATGCTCTATCCTTGTTTACTAGTTGGTTGTCCTATTTACCAATTCGTTGTATAATTGTTTCCTCTACTGGTTAACTCTACCGGTTGGTCTAGATGACTTACATAACTAACAAAACATGGTTGTCATCAATGAAAACAAAACTAAAGGCATCACTCAACCTATCACAACAAAATCATCATCATCAAGCCAACAATCTTCCCCTTTGGCATTGATGGCAATACTTGGAAAAAAAATTATAAGTGTCACATTACAAAGATGACTCAACTCAAAATACATATGTTACCAAATTTTGCACAAGCCAAATTTAGTACCCTAATTAATCCTTTCATTAATTTATTTTGAAAAGGTCAAATCATGAATGAGAAATCAGAAATGCACTATTTTTGTCTAACTTGTTTGCTTCATGTGCAAATATAGGAAAAGTGAGACATCATGTGGGTTAAAATGTGGCTCCCATGAGGGTTGAGCTCAGCATGTTGTAGATCATAGAGATATTTATGCTTCACTACAGATGAAATGGCATGGCTATTAAAACCTTCAAGCAAATTCATTTTGCAAGTGTATTGCCAAATCCCATGCGTGGCTAATGTAAGGCCAAAAGAAACTTAGAGTAAATGCAATTGACTTGTGTAAAGTTTTTTAGTTGGGCGCCAAAGAGGGTTTTAAAAGGCCAGAGAGCTTCCAAGCGGTTTCAATTGCCAAGCAGTAAGACCATTTATCCCACATTGGTCACATAGAGGGAGTTTATCACATTTAAATATAAGAACACATATAACTATAGTGTCAAAGCTTACGAGCTTTTGACAAGAAGTGGCTCATGGACCAGTGGACCTCGTGTGCATGCACATCTCAAGGCATCCAAATTTGGTGACCGACTAGCGGGAAGAGGTTAAAAGTTGAGCAAGGAAGATCAGACACAAATTGTGGTGATCCAATAGTTGTTGCTATGTCGTGATGGTTAGATGCTTGCTAGATATCATCTGTGACTTCACGACTCATGACATGGCCGAGCAGAGGGTATAAGACCAAGGATAGGTGGTAGTCCAATGGCTGGTGACATGGCACAAATGGATGACTTATCAAGTATACCATGGGCATGATGAATCTCTCAAAGGTTTCATCAAAGGCTGAGTTCCATTTACATAGGATATATCAAAGAAATCAGAAGTAGTCCCGCCAATAAAATATTGATGAAACTACAGGTTCGATGAGACTGGTAAATGGCTCACCGAGGGAGTAGTTTGGCTAAAAGAATGATATCTGATAGAGCAAGATGCATGGAAGGCCTCGCAGATAGGTGGTGCTAAGGTAGATCTTTGGAGCCAATAAGGGGGTGAAACATGTTGACATGCAGCACAAGAGAGAAGATCAGCCAGGGTTAGTGGTCAAGCAAGTTGAGGGAAGATCAACGGTAGTCCGAAAGATCTAAGGGTTATCGCTATATCACTATAGAAAGAATCTTGCCAGTTATCTTCGTGACTTGGTGACAAAGCACATGCAGAAAAGGTGAGCGGTGTAGGTCTCGGGGACAACTGAGAGGGGGGGGTGAATTAGTTGTCTAATAAATTCAAACCAAAATCTTATTAACCAACTCAATGCTTAGTACTGGCAAGACAGTTAAGTATGCCAGTAAACAGTGTTAATAGAAAATTGCTATACCGGTAAGAATTAATGCATGAAACATAAACATAAAGTCATCCACAACACATGACACAAATATTTGGATGTGGAAACCCTGTAAGGGGAAAAACCACGGTGGGAAACCTTACCCACAATCAGATGATACTACTTTAGATAGTAAGTGTACAAAGAGGGGTCTACACATGCAAAAAGGCCAATAGCCTAGAGCTCACTGCTCAATCACAAATGGCAGTCACACTAACTATGGTTGGATGGTTAAATCCAATGAGAATGTACTGCACAAAATAGCATCTTCATATGTTGGATTCAGTACTGGTGTAATGTTGATATGCTTCTACAAAAACCTAACTTCACCTTCAAATGATGTCTTCGTGTGTATCTCTGCTTGATTTCGCATATATCCTTCCTGAAATCTTTTTCGCATTCAACACCTGATCTTACAAATAAGATCTTACATTTATACCATACCCTAAGACCAATTTTAGTAGGTTGGCTCTACAAGATATTACAATAAAACATTTACAAATAATATAATATCCGATGCAATAACCAATTGAACATGTCGGCTTAATGCATTTATAACAATAATAAATCATCTCCATAGTGTGCCATGCTGATCTGGAAAAGATAAACCTACCGGTGTAACCCTAGATAACCTGGACCTATTTGTCGGTAAAAGCAAATATGCAAATAAGAATATGTCAATGATTATTACTTCAAAGAAAGGTGTCCACATGATGTCTTCGACATTACCAGGTGTCTTCCATGTCAATGTAGGTACTGGTGAACATTATATCCTGTCAGTTAACCATATACTAGTGACTGTTTTGAATAGTTTACTGATTGCCGGTGAATGTTGTTGGATCTCCAAAGTAGGTGTATTTAGTAGGTGTTGACATCAATGACAAAACCATACCAAAATACCAACAATCTCCCCCTTTGGCATTGATGGCAACACAAGATGGAAAAACCATCAAAGTGCCAAAACAGAAATGCCAAGTACAGAAACCAATTCTCCCCCCTGGGAGTAATTATACCAAATTCTCATACCAATCTCTCCTCAAAAAGATAATGTATTTTTCAATATATCTTTCCTTAATGTTTTTCCATATATTTCCATATATCTCTCCCCCTTTGACATCAAATGCCAAAGTCACAAAAGGTCAAGTTCATACAAAATACCAATCAATTTAATATACCAACTACTCCCCCTAAGAAGTAGCTTCCTCATCAAATACCGGAATAAAAGATTTGTCCATTTAATTCTGTCAGTTGATGACAATCATCAACTATCTAAGTCTCTATCGGTGGAGGTAAGACTCCGAGCTGATCTCTGAGATACTCAAAAGTTTCCTTAGGCAAAGGTTTTGTAAAATATCTGCAAGCTATTCTTTCGTATTCACATAAACCAGTTTTATTTCCTTTTCTTCAACTTTTTCCCTTAGAAAATTTAGTTTGATAGAAACATGTTTTGTTTTAGAATGTAATACTAGATTCTTAGATATATCAATTGCTGCAGTGTTATCACAATATATAGTAATAGGTTCCTTACATTTTACCTTTATGTCTTTCAACATTTGCTTAAGCCAAAGTACCTGTGTATAGTTTGTTGCTGCTGCAACATATTCTGATTCTGTTGTTGATAAAGATGTACAACTCTGTTTCTTACTTAAGCAAGAAACTAATCTCTTCCCAAGAAAGAATGCTCCTCCAGTGGTGCTTTTTCTATCATCCACATCTCTTGCCCAATTTGCATCTGTGTATGCATATAGATCAAAATTTTCATCTTTAGGATACCATAATCCAAGATTTGTTGTGCCTTGTAAGTACTGGAAAATCCTTTTTACTGTTGATTCATGATTTTCCCTAGGATTACTCTGAAATATAGAAACTATACATATTGCATTCATAATATCAGGTCTAGTTTGTGTCAAATACAGTAAACCTCCTATCATAGATCTGTATCTAGTTGGATTGACAGGTGTAGATTCATCCCTTTGAGATAATTTGTCATTTGTAGTCATAGGTGTGCTTACCGATTTAGAGTTTTCCATCCCAAATTTCTTTAGTAGTTCTTTCAAGTACTTAGATTGACTCAAAAATATGCCTTTATCAGTCTGTAAAATCTGCAATCCTAAAAAGAATTTTATTTCTCCAATCATAGACATTTCAAATTCATGCTGCATTTTAATAGAAAATTCTTTGCATAATCCATCTTCTCCTCCAAAGATTATATCATCAACAAATACTTCCATAATCAAGATGTCATCATTAGTTACTTTGTAATATAAATTGCTATCTGCATTTCCTTTAGTAAAACCAATTTTTAAAAGATACTTATCCAATCTTGCATACTAGGCTCTTGGAGCTTGTTTTAGTCCATACAGAGCTTTTCTTAATCTGCAAGCCATATCATTTTTATCTGTCAAACAGAATCCATCAAGTTGTTCAATATAAACTTCTTCTTCAAGATCTCCATTCAAAAATGCACATTTAATATCCATTTGATAAATTTTGTAATCCTTGTGAGCTGCAAAGGCCAAGAGTAATCTAACTGCCTCAATTATGGCTACCGGTGCAAAGGTTTCATTGTAATCAACTCCCTCTTTCTAAGAATATCCCTTACACACTAGTCTTGCTTTATTCCTAACAACCTTACCATCTTCATTGAGTTTGTTTTTAAATACCCATTTGGTTCCAATTACATTTTTATTTTCAGGCCGAGGAACTAATGTCCAAGTATTATTTTTCTCAATTTGTCCTAATTCTTCTTTCACGGCTTTAATCCAGAATTTATCTTCACATGCCTCATTGATAGATAATGGTTCAATTTGAGAAATAAGACATACCTCTTCATTTGCCAATCTTCCTCTTGTCATGACTCCTTTAAATTTGCTTCCAATTATCTGATCTTCAGAATGATTCAGTCTTACATACCGGGGTGTCTTAGTCTGTTGTTGTTCTTCAATTACTGTGGTATCCTCTGATGATACCGGAGTAACTAGATCATCATTCTGTACTGGTGGATTTGTTGTTGGTTCATTTGTCATAATTTCTGTTACCGGTTTAGAGTCTATATACCTTGAAGTTCCTCTGAATTGTTCATCAATCTTTACATTTGTACTCTCAACAATTTTTTGTAGTCTTTTATTAAAACATCTATAAGCTTTACTCTTAGATGAATAACCAAGAAATATTCCTTCATCACTTCTAGGATCAAACTTGCCAATATACTCATCTCTTCTAATATAACATTTACTTCCAAAAATTCTGAAATACTTAAGAGTAGGAGTATTACCAAACCATAGTTCATGAGGGGTCTTATCGGTTTCACCTTTGATGTGAACTTTGTTGAATGTATAGAGAGCAGTGCTTACTGCCTCTCTCCAGTACACATGTGGTAGATTTGCTTCTGATAACATACTTCTTGCTGCATCAAAAATAGTTCTATTTTATCTTTCGACAACTCCATTCTGTTGTGGTGTCTGAGGTGCTGATAACTGTCTTTTGATTCCATTTATTTCACAGAATATATTAAAATCTCTGGATGTGAATTCTCCTCCTTGATCTGATCTTAAACATTTAATTTTCTTACCGGTTTCATTTTCAACCATTGCTTTGAATAGTTTGAACTTCCCAAGTGCTTCTGATTTTTCTCTGAGAAAAGTAACCCAACACATTCTAGAATAATCGTCAATAATTAGCATAAAATATCTATCACCTTGTAAGCTTTTAGTTCTAGCCGGACCACATAAATCAGTGTGAATTAGATCAAGAGCATTATTGGATTTTTTTGGAATACTTTTGAAACTAGCTCTAACTTGTTTTCCAAATTGACATTCCTTGCAAATTGTATTCCAAGGTTTCACAATTTTAGGTAGATCTCTAACTGCCTTAGAAGTACTGATTTTTACCATGCAATCAAAATTTACATGCCATAGTCTTTTATGCCATAGCCAACTTTCATCTATATGAGCAATTAAGCATGCCTTTTCACTGTTATTCAAATGAAAGATATTACCTCTAGTCTGATTACCGGTTGCAATTTCCAAACCAGTTCTATTCATGATTTTGCATTTTCCATTTTTAAATTGTAATTGAAAACCTTTCTCAATTAATTGACCAACACTTAAAAGATTATGTTTTAATCCTTCAACATAGTAAACATTGTCAGTGTTATGCTTACCATCAAGAGATATTGAACCCTTACCTTTTATTGAACAGGCTTTGTTATCTCCAAATCTTACTAAACCTCCATTGTATTCTTGAAAGTTCAAGAATTTACCTTTGCCTCTAGTCATGTGATGTGAGCATCCTGAGTCAATAATCCATTCATCCTTTGATTCCACTTTAGCTACTAGGGCTTGTTCTACCGATTGAGCAATAGGTACCGGTTGATCTTCTGTTATAGCAACAAAGCCCCATCCATTGTCTACTGAATCTTCATCAGAATCATCAGTCACACCTTCATCAGCAATGTAACAAGATTTATCTTTGTTTTTCTTAAATCTGTATCTCTGATATTTAGGATTAGGTTTGTATGTCCTTCTAGCTTCTTCTTTTAGTCTAGCATGTCTATCAGGACATCTTGAAGCCATATGACCAATCTTATTGTAGTTGAAACATTTAAAGGGTGATTTACCTTCATACTTACTTCCAATTGGACCTTTTGGCATTTTTCTTGCAAATAGTGCTTCAAGTTCTTCAAGCTCTTCATTCTCCTTCCTGGTTTCTTCAAGTTCTCTTGCATAAAAGGCTCTCCAGTCTGATTTATCAAAAGATGGAGCAGATGATGTTGATGCTTTGAAGGCCAAATCAGTTTTTATAGTAGCAATAGGACCAAATTCCTCAATTTCAAAAGCTGAAAGTTTTCCAATCAATGTATCCCTAGTTACTAATATATTAGGCATTGTGCTCAACTCATTAATAGCAGTAACCTTCATTTTATATGCCAATGGCAAACATCTTAAGATTTTTGAAACAATCTCATCTTCACTCAAGGTTCCTCCACAACATTTGATACCTAAAACAATTTCATTTACTCTTTCCATAAAAGCAGAAATTCTTTCATCTTCTTCCATTTTCAGATGTTCATACCTGACTCGGAAGCTTTCAAGTTTTGCAATTTTGACTGTGGAATCCCCTTCATTCAATGTTTCCAAATGATCCCAAATAGGTTTTGCAGTAGATCAATCTAATAACCCCATGATTTGTTGATCTAATAATGCGCTCAAGAGTGCTTCTCTTTCTTTGCAATCATTTTCTTCATCTTTAGCTAAAGTAATAGGAGCGGGCTGACCAGCTACAACAATAGTATAACCATTCTTAGTAACTTCCCAGATGTCTTTACCAATGCAATTCAGATGTGTCTCCATTCCGATTTTCCATATTCCATCGTTGGTTCCATCAAGTTTAGGACTATCCTTTCTGAAATAATTAGTAGACCTTGGATCTCCTCATGTTGTTAAACTTCTGAAAAAAAGAGGACTAGGCTCTGATACCAATTGTAGGTTCCGGGGACAACTGAGAGGAGGGGGATGAATCAGTTGTCTAATAAATTCAAACCAAAATCTTATTAACCAACTCAATGCTTAGTACCGGTAAGACAGTTAAGTCTGTCGGTAAATAGTGTCAACAGAAAATTGCTATACCGGTAAGAATTAATGCATGAAACATAAACATAAAGTCATCCACAACACATGACACAAATATTTGGATGTGGAAACCATGTAAGGGGAAAAACCACGGTGGTAAACCTTACCCACAATCAGATGATACTACTACAGATAGTAACTGTACAAAGAGGGGTCTGCACATGCAGAAAGGCCAACAGCCTAGAGCTCACTGCTCAATCACAAATCGGAGTCACACTGACTACAGTTGGATGGTTAAATCCAATGAGAATGTACTACACAAAATAGCATCTTCATATGCTGGATTCAGTACCGGTGTAATGCTGATATGCTTCTACAAAAACCTAACTTCACCTTCAAATGATGTCTTCGTGTGTATCTCTGCTTGATTTGCATATATCCTTCCTTAAATCTTTTTTGCATTCCACACCCGATCTTACAAATAAGATTTTACATTTATACCATACCCTAAGACCAATTTTAGTATGTCTTCTCTACAAGATATTACAATAAAACATTTACAAATAATATAATATCCGATGCAATAACCGATTGAACATGTCGGCTTAATGCATTTATAACAATAATAAATCATCTCCATAGCGTGCCATGCTGATCTGGAAAAGATAAACCTACCGGTGTAACCCTAGATAACCTGGACCTATTTGCCGGTAAAAGCAAATATGCAAATAAGAATATGTCAATGATTATTACTTCAAAGAAAGGTGTCCACATGATGTCTTCGACATTACCAGGTGTCTTCCATGTCAATGCAGGTACCGGTGAACATTATATCCTGCTGGTTAACCATATACCGGTGACTATTTTGAATAGTTTACTGATTGCCGGTGAATATTGCTGGATCTCTGAAGTAGGTGTATTTAGTAGGTGTTGACATCAATGACAAAACCATACCAAAATACCAACAAGCGGCTCAGGTGCTAAAGATTAAACATTTTGAGGGAATATCAACGACCGTTGATATACCGCAAGATGAAGATGCTTGCTGGTTATCCCCTATGACATAGCGACTGGTGACATGCTAGTTGAGGTGGCCATCCATGTGGGCTCAGAGAAAACCAGTGGTTGACACATGGCAAAACTGTACAATAAGAGAAACCTGCTCAGAGAGATTAACCAGCAAGCAAGTCAGAAAGATCAAACTGTGAGCAAGAAAGATCCGACGACTATCGGTATGTCACGATTGGAAGATGATTATCAAATACTCACCATGACTTGGTGACAAAGAACATGCAGAAAAGCTGAGTGCCCAGGTGAGATAAAGGTCGTGCAAGTCCAAAAGATCTGATGGTTGTCGCTAAGGCACAAGGAAAATTTGCATGCCCAGTTATCACTGCGACTTAGCGACAAGGTGGGTCTAGGTTCAGTGGCGGTTAAGATGGTAGTCCAGATGGCAGACAAGGTGGACCTATGAACCAACCAAGAAGTGAAACATGGTGGGCCCGATAGATGTAGAGAGTGGCTAAGGCCAGTTAAAGGACGAGAAGATCATACTTGATCGATGACAATCAGAGAAGATCTGATGGTAGTCACCAAGTTGCTGTGGGAAACTACTCGTTAGGATTTCCATTGCGACCCAACAACTAAGGATGGAACTTTCATCAGCCATTGGAGTAAAATGTTTGAGGCCACACCGAGAACCTGATAAGGAAGCATTCAGTTGGGAACACATAATCGACCATCAGAATGGGTGTTTCAGTGCTATTCTGATGACTCGATGGAGAAACCATTGAGGAAGTGCATAGTTTCAAAAATATAATGGGACATCGGAGTAAGTATTTTGATGCTACTCTGATGACCCAATAGTAAAGTAGGTGAAATGCAACCGTATCATCGGCCATCAGAATAAGTGTTTCAGTGCTAACTTGATGACCTAATGAAGAAAGCAATGCTAGTTAAAGTCAAAAGCCGAAAGCGGTGGCAGGCAAGGTAGCGTCCAGGGATCCATGCAAAATAAGAAGAAGTCATTAGGTAGTTTGTGATCCATGCAAAATAAGAAGAAGTCATCAGGTAGTTTGTGATCCTTGCAAAATAAGAAGTCATCATCAAGGAGTTTGCGATCCATGCAAAATAAGAAGCCATCCAATTAATGCAGATGATTATTAAGCTCAGAGCAAAGTTTGCATGAGTTTTTTCTCATGATCTTGAGGTGATAAGGCTTGATTTTGAGTGCCACATTGTTCAACCTTTAGTTGACTAAGAATTTGAACTGAATTACCCACTTGAGAGCAAGTTTGCATGAGTTCTTTTTGCATGTTTTGGAGCCTATTTTGGTGGTTTTTATTTCTACGTGAGGAATAGTTTTCAGAAAAGATATTTTTTTTCAGTGGGAGTTCATCTTCACTCTTTTTGGAGTTATCTTTCCTCTAACTTTTGGAAGATTTTTGTATAAAGGGAAAAAGGTTTTATCTTTCTTCGCTAGTTCTTGATCATTCTCTTGCTCGTTTTAGCAGAGAATACATTCTTGTAGCTCATATGCAGTTTTATGACAGAATTCTCAATAAAAATTATTAGCTTATGCCTTATGTCTTTACAGTTCATATTCTTATTCATGATTGAGAGCTAGTTTATTGTGATATTGTTTAAATAACCTTTAAAAAAAATTTCTCATCTATAAGTCACAGGTTGTGCATTGTGATAAATTGGCTCATTTGGTTGATTTTGAAAGTTTTCTTTCCTTTCAATTTCTTGAAGTTTAAATCCTTTGCATGAAATATTTATGTGTTATGAACCAAAAGTCTATTTCTGCAGATTCATGTTTCTAGGAGTGTATTTCTGTCATCTTAAGATATCTTATTAATGCTTCACTTTGGTTTAGCATTCGTGAAGTCTTTTTAGTTTCATTTTGAATTTTTTCCTATCCCTTTTCTCGGTAAAGATTTAGAGTTATTCATAGGGAACCAACCCTTCATCTAGAGGTTAATTCTCACTATAAGCAACCCACAGGCCTGAGAATTATCCCATGTGTCACCAAGTTGCTTGATCTTTCAGCTTGTGCATTATGGGTGCAATTTGAGTGACAACAATTTTTGGTAAGCCCAGTGGGATACGTTTGAGCTATCTTGGTTCAACAAATATTCATTCTTACTACTTTTGGTGTGACGAGCAATAAATCCAGCCTTCAAAGGAAACAATTCTCATACCTTGCGATTCATTTTCTTGGTTTCTTTGTAGATTCAGTGACATATTGTAGCATATGAGAAAGTATCACACCAGACAGAGTGAGAATCCGATTGAGCATATTGAGCTACCACCATCATAGAGAAGGTCAAGGACAATGAAAAAGATAGAGAAAGCAACAAATTTAGCAGTTGAGTTTCTAGAAAGTTCTTCATTTGAAGTTTTCAGGAAACTCTAGATTCTGATCTCCTGTCTAATTCTTCTCCTCTACGTATTTCTCAGCCTAATTTTGCCACCCACATAAATCCTCTTTTTGAAACTAGTCCAATTCAACCATCTATTACCCAAATATCACAAGTAAATCCACCTGTTATCCCAATGGCTCTGCCAAGAGCACAACCTTTTGTACCTTTCAATCAAGGCAGCCCTTTGAATCTTACTCATTATGATGATATTCCTATAGCAACATTGCAAAGCCTACCTTTTTTCATAGGAGAAGATCAAACCACTCCCATCGAACATATAAGGGATGTAGCTTCATTGTGTGGTGTACATTATATCACACAAGAGAATGTTGCAATCAGACTCTTGGCTGCCTCATTTAAAGGGAAAGCACTTCAGTGGTTTAGAGGACAACTTGTAAACTCAATTGATACCTAGGATCAACTCGGTGATAGATTAAATTCATAGTTTGAGGAAAAATCTTACCAATTGTCACTATTAGATCAACTGAGTACTAAAAAGAGATCCCCTCAAGAGCAAATGACCAAACTTCAATTTTCATTTCTAGAAGACTTGGAGTGGAATCCCTATCACGATAAGGCCTACTCCTGCACATGCATATCTATCTTATCTTAGGGCCCTTAATTGTGACATTTTGGTCATGATTTGGTCTATGGGTGCAAATACTCTACCAAATGCATTTGATGTTGCTATTAGAGCAGAAAACTGCCTAATTCAGGCTGGTAAAATAGCCCCTAGGCCCCTAATGCCCATATTTCCAAAAATACAACCTATTGTACCTCTTTTAGAGCCTCCTCTAGTTGTTTTCCCACCTTTACCAGCACTGAATTATCAAGTTGCAGCCCAAGCAAATACTATCACACTCCCAAATCAAGAGTTTCAGGAGTTCAATAATGAAATGAAAAACCATGTTCCAAGGCTTTGGTAACAAAATGACTAATATTGAGAAACAAGTTTACCATAACACCAAGCCTTATCAAGCCCCTTATCAGAACAATCAACAGAACAAGCCTCCTTATCAAGCCGACCCTCAGGGTCAAAGAAGAAATTATAACCAAAGATCCAATATACCTTACAATCCCAACACTACCAACACATCCAGAGATATCATCCCAGCTCAAAACAACATGGCATCGGATTATGATTGGTGTTATCCTTGCAACCAACCTCATAATTATACCACTTATTTGAATGGTATGCTACATCAAGCATTTTGTTAGGATTAATGATAGTTCCAAACATACTGAGAGGGGGGGTGAATCAGTATCTAACCGGTTGACAGATTCTTTAACCTTATTAAGTATTTTGCATTCCAAAACAATGTACTGGTAAACAAGAATTAATGCAATAAATATGAACAGTAAAGACAACATAGAAAACACACCATAACACAAGATGTTTAACGAGGAAACCCAGTGTCGGAAAAACCTCGGTGGGATTTTTGACCCACAATATTCACTCACTATCCAATGAATGGATATTACTTACAATGAGGGGCCTGCACAGGCAAGAAGGCTAACTGCCTAGAGCTCACTGCTCAATCTAAAAAATGGAAGTCTCACTGACTTACAAAGTGGATTATGAAAATCCAATATGATGTACTGCTACAATTCAACATCTGTTATTCCAGGTTCAATACCGGTTTAAAATCATACTATGACCATAACCTTATCCAAAATATGCCTTAATATTCACTCATCACTTCTGCCATATCCATATATTTCCATCCATCTATATCTAACTGACTTACAAGATCTCATACATATATGAGTCTTATTATAATATATCATGTCACTTTTACAAAAGATATTTAAAATTAAATACAATAAACAAAACATTATTCATGTCGGTTGGGTGCTGGTATACATTGTTGTCGCTATTGGTGAATTGTCTACCAATGCCAGTACCTATCGGTGTCTTTACCAGATGAATGTTGGGTGGTTGCCTAAAGGTTGTTGGTAGGTTGCCATCAATACCAACACCTTCTTTTCTCACTAGAGTGTAGAATTCCAACACATTCATGGTTCAAAATAATGTTGTTGTATTAGAAGATGGTACTCATGAAACTCATGGTCAACAAGTTTCTCATTCTGAACTGTTAGGTCCTGAAGACAACTGAGAGGGGGGGGTGAATCAGTTGTCTAATAAATTCAAACCAAAAACAATTAAACCAACTTAAAGCTTAATACCGGTAAACCAGTCTAATATGCCGGTAGATAGTTTTAACAGTTAATTGCAATACTAGTTAGGATTAATGCATGAAACAAAAGGACAAAGTCATCCACAACACATAACACCAATATTTGTACGTGGAAAACCTGTAAGGGGAAAAACCACGGTGGGAAACCTTACCCACAATCATATAATACTACTGCAGATAGTAAGTGTCTACAAATGGGGTCTACACATGCAGAAAGGCCAAGCGCCTAGAGCTCACTGCTAAAACACAAAATGGGAGTCACACAGACTACAATTGGATGGTTAAATCCAATAAGAATGTACTCCTCAAAATAGCATCTTCATATGTTGGATTTAGTATCAATGTAGTTTTGATTGTCTTTACAAAAACCCTCCTTCAACTTCAAATGATGTCTACATGTATAGCTCTGCTTATTCTAGCATATACCTTCACACAATCGTTTTTCGTATTCCACACTTGACCTTACAAATAAGATCTTACATTTATACCATACCATAAGACCAATTTTAGTAGGTTTTCTCTAAAGGATAATACAATAAAATCAATTTACAAATCAATTAATACCTGATGCAATAATTGATTCACCATGTCGGCTTAATGCATTTACAACAATAATAAGTCATCTCCATAGCGTTCCATGCTGATCTGGAAAAGAAAAACGTGCCAGTGTAACCTAGACCTATTTGGCAGTAACAACAAATATGTAAATACGAATATTTCAATTAACAAAACCTCAAGATAAGGTTTCCACATGATGTTTTAGACATAACCAAGTGTTTTCAATATCATTCCAAGTGCTGGTGATTATTATATCCTGCCAGTGTACCAGATACCGGTGACTGTGCATAAGTCACTTGCTTGTCGGTGAATGTTGCTGATTCTCCAAAGTGCCAGAGTTGATAAGTGTTTAGTAGGTGTTGACATCAATGACAAAACCATACCAAAATACCAACAATCTCCCTATTTGGCATTGATGGCAACACAAGATGGAAAAACCATCAAAGTGCCAAAACAGAAATGCCAAATACCAGAAACCAACAATCTCCCAAAAAAGAGATCATAACCAGAAATCAAAATATAGATACAGAGAGTAATAATCTCTCCCAAATAACAATCTCTCCCCCTAGGAGCAACATGTTTTTTCCTTGTGTTTTTCCATACCAATCTTTCCCCCTTTGACATCAAATGCCAAAGTTATTACCAAGCCAAGTTCATATACAAAATACCAATAAATTTAGTATACCAACTACTCCCTCTAAGAAGTAGCTTCCTCATCAAAGCCGGAGTAAAATATTTCTCTGTTAATTCTGTCAGTTGATCACAAACATCAACTTCCTGAGTCTCTACCGGTGGGGGTATGACCCCAAGCTGGTCTCTGAGATATTCAAAAGTCTCCTTAGGTAGAGCTGTAGTGAAGATATCTACAATCTTCTCTTTAGTATTCACATAAACCAGTTTTATCTCTTTTGCTTCAACATTTTCCCTTAGAAAATTTAGTTTGATAGAAACATGTTTGGTTTTAGAATGTAATACCGAATTCTTAGATATATCAATTGCTATAGTGTTATCACAATAGATAATAATAGGTTCCTTGCATTTTACCTTTATGTCCTTCAACATTTGCCTAAGCCATAATACCTGTGTACAGGTAGTTGCTGCTGCAACATATTCTGATTCTGCTATTGATAAAGATGTACAACTTTATTTCTTACTCAACCAAGAAACTAGTCTGCTTCCAAGAAAAAATGCTCCACTAGTGGTGCTTTTTCTATCATCCACATCTCCTGCCCAATTAGCATCTGTGTATGCACATAATTTAAAGTTTTCATCTCTAGGATACCATAATCCAAGATTTATAGTGCCTTGTAAGTACCAGAAAAACCTTTTTACTGCTGATTCATGATTTTCTCTAGGATTACATTGAAATATTGAAACAATACATACTACATTCATAATATCAGGTCTGGTTTGTGTCAAATACAGTAAACCTCCTATCATAGATTTGTACCTAGTTGGATTAATAGGTGTAGATTCATCCCTTAGTGATAGTTTGTCATTTGTAGTCATAGGTGTGCTTACCGGTTTAGAGTTCTCCATCCCCAATTTCTTTAGTAACTCTTTTAAGTACTTGGATTGACTCAAGAATATACCTTTGTCAGTCTGTGAAATCTGGAATCTTAAAAAGAATTTTATTTCTCCAATCATAGACATTTCAAATTCTTGTTGCATTTTAATAGAAAAGTCTTTACACAATCCATCTTCTCCTCCAAAGATTATATCATCAACAAAAACTTCTATAACCAAGATGTCATCATTAGTCACTTTATTGTATACCAAGCTCTTGGAGCTTGCTTTAATCCATACAAAGCTTCTCTTAACCTACAAACCATATCTTTGTTATCTATCAAAGAAAATCCATCAGGTTGTTCAATGTAAACTTCTTCTTCAAGATCTCCATTCAAAAATGCACATTTAATATCCATTTGATATACTTTGTAGTTCTTATGTCCTACAAAAGCCTAAAATAATCTGTCTACCTCAATTCTAGCTACCGGCACAATGATTTCATTATAATCAATTCCTTCCTTTTGAGAATATCCCTTACACACTAGTCTTGCTTTATTTTTGATTACCTTGCCATCTTCATTGAGTTTGTTTCTAAATACCCATTTGGTTCCAATTACATTTTTATCTTTAGGTCGGGGAACTAATGTCCAAGTGTTATTCTTCTCAATTTGTTCTAATTCTTCTTTCATAGCTTGAATCCAATATTTATCTTCACATGCCTCATTAACAGATGATGGTTCAATTTGAGAAATAAGACATACCTCTTCATTTGCCAATCTTCCTCTTGTCATAACTCCTTTGTACTTGTTTCCAATTATCTGATCTTAAAAATGATTCAGTCTTACATACTGGGGTGTCTTCATTTGTTGTTGTTCCTCAGCTACTGTGGAAGTTTCAGATGATACTGGTGTAACTAGATCTTCATTCTGTACCAGTGGGTTTAGTGTAGGTTCATTTGTTAGAATTTCTTTTGCCTGTTCAAAATCTATATACCTTGAAGTTCCTCTGAATTGTTCATCAATCTTTACATTTCTACTCTCAACAATTTTTTGCAATCTTTTGTTAAAACATCTATATGCCTTTCTCTTAGATGAATAACCAAGAAATATTCCTTCATCACTTCTAGGATCAAATTTGCCAATATACTCATCTCTTTTGATATAACATTTGCTTCCAAATATTTTGAAATATTTAAGAGTAGGAGTAATACCAAACCATAGTTCATGAGGGGCCTTATTGGTTTCATCTTTGATGTGAACTTTGTTGAATGTATAGACCACTGTACTTACTGCCTCTCTCCAATATGCATGTGGTAGATTTTCTTCTGATAACATACTTCTAGCTACATCTAAGATAGTTCTATTTTTCCTTTCAACAACTCCATTCTGTTGTGGTGTCCGAGGTACTGATAGCTATCTTTTGATTCCATTCACTTCATAGAATGTCTTAAATTCCTTAGAAGTAAATTCTCCCCCTTGATATGATCTTAAACATTTGATTTTCTTACCGGTTTCATTGTATACCATTGCTTTGAACAGTTTGAACTTTCCAAGTGCTTCTGATTTTTCTCTGAGAAAAGTAACCCAACACATTCTAGAATAGTCATCAATGATTAACATGAAATATCTATCACCTTAAAAGCTTTTAGTTCTAGCTAGACCATATAAATTAGTGTGAATTAAATCAAGAGCATTATTGGATTTTTCTAGAATAATTTTGAAACTAGCTCTAACTTATTTTCCAAATTGACATTCCTTACATACTGTATTGTGAGGTTTGACAATTTTAGGTAAATCTCTAACTACCTTAGTAGTACTGATTTTCACTATGCAATCAAAATTTACATGACAGAGTCTCTTATTCCATAGCCAACTTTCATCAATATGTGCAATCAAGCATGTCTTTTCACTGTTATTCAAATGAAAGATATTACCTCTAGTCTGATTACTGGTTGCAATTTTTAAACCAGTTCTATTCATGATTTTGCATTTACCATTTTTGAATTGTAACTGAAATCCTTTCTCAGCTAATTGACCAACACTCAAAAGATTATGCTCTAAACCTTCAACATAGTAAACATTGTCAGTATTATGCTTACCATCAAGAGATATTGTACCCTTACCTTTGATCAAACAAGCTTTATCATCTCCAAATCTTACTAAGCCTCCATTATATTCTTGAAAGTTCAAGAATTTACCTTTAACTGTTGTTGTATGATGTGAGCATCCAAAGTCAATGATCGACTCATCCTTTACTTCAATTTTAGCTGCCAAGGCCTACTCTACTGGTTGAGCAGTAGGTGCTGGTTGATCTTCTATTATAGCAACAAAAACCCATCCATTGTCTGCTGGATCCTCATCAGAATCATCAGTCACTCCTTCATCATCAATGTAACAAGAATTGTCTTTATTCTTCTTAAATCTGTATCTTTGATATTCAGGGTTAGGCTTGTATGTTCTTATAACTTCTTCTCTTAGTCTAGCATGTCTATCAAGGCATCTTGAAGCCATATGACCAATCTTATTGCAATTAAAACATTTAAAGGGTGTTTTACCTTCATACTTACTTCCAACTAGACCTTTAGGCATTTTCCTTGCAAATAGTGCTTCAAGTTCTTCATTTTCTTTCCTACTTTCTTCAACTTCTCTTGCATAAAAGGCTTTCCAATCAGATTTGTCAAATGATGGTACAAATGATGTAGATGCTTTAAAAGCTAAATCTATCTTTATAGTAGCAACAAGACCAAATTCTTCATTTTTAAAGGTTGCAAGTTTTCCAATCAATGTATCCCTAGTTACTGATGTATTAGGCATTGTTCTTAACTCATTTATAGTAGTAACCTTCATTTTATATGCCGGTGGTAATCCTCTTAAAACTTTTGAAATAATTTCATCCTCACTTAAGGTTCCTCCACAACATTTAATACCCAAAACAATCTCATTTACTCTTTCCATAAAAGCAGAATTCCTTTCATCTTCTTCCATTTTCAGAAATTCATACCTGACACAGAATCTTTCAAGTTTTGCAATTTTGACTATGGAATCTCCTTCATTCAGTATTTCCAAATGATCCCAAATAGCTTTAGCAGTAGACCTATAAGATAATCCCATGATTTGTTGATCTGATAATGCGCTCAAAAGTCCTTCTCTTGCTTTGCAATCATTTTCTTCATCTTTAGTCAAGTTAGGTGGATTAGGATGACTAGAAGTGGGAGCAATATAACCATTCTTTGTAACATCCCAGATTTCCTTTCCAATGCAATTCAAATGTGTCTCCATTCTGATCTTCCATATACCATAGTTGGTTCCATCAAGTTTAGGATTGTCCTTCTTGAAATAGTTAGTAGACATTGGATCTCCTCAAACTGTTAAACTTCTCCAAAAAGAGGACTAGGCTATGATACCAATTGTTAGGTCCTGGAGACAACTGAGAGGGGGGCGGGGGGGGAATCAGTTGTCTAATAAATTCAAACCTAAAACAATTAAACCAACTTAAAGCTAAATACCATTAAACCAGTCTAATATGTTGGTAGACAGTTTTAAAAGTTAATTGGAATACCGGTTAGGATTAATGCATGAAATAAAAGGACAAAGTCATCCACAACATATAACACCAATATTTGTATGTTGAAACCCTGTAAGGGGAAAAACCACGGTGGGAAACCTTATGCACAATCATTTGATACTACTATAGATAGTAAGTGTATACAAATGGGGTCTGCACATGCAGAAAGGCCAAGTGCCTAGAGTTCACTGCTCAAACAGAAAATGGGAGTCACACTAACTACATTTGGATGGTTAAATCCAATAAGAATGTACTGCTCAAAATAGCATCTTCATATGTTGGATTGAGTGCCGGTGTAGTTCTGATTATCTTTACAAAAACCCTCCTTCAACTTCAAATGATGTCTGCATGTATAGCTCTGCTTATTCTCGCATATACTTTCACACAATCCTTTTTCATATTCCACACGTGATCTTACAAATAAGATCTTACATTTATACCATACCCTAAAACCAATTTTAGTAGGTCATCTCTAAAGGATAATACAATAAAATCATTTTTCAAATCAATTAATACCTGATACAATAACCGATTCACCATGTTGGCTTAATGC
Organism: Cryptomeria japonica; assembly: GCF_030272615.1. Lineage (NCBI taxonomy): Eukaryota > Viridiplantae > Streptophyta > Pinopsida > Cupressales > Cupressaceae > Cryptomeria > Cryptomeria japonica. The sequence continues at coordinate 73,171,063 of NC_081413.1, forward strand.
ATTTACAACAATAATAAGTCATCTCCATAGCATGCCATGCTGATCTGGAAAAGATAAACCTGCTGGTGTAACCTGGACCTATTTGCCAGTAACAACAAATATGTAAATACGAATATGTCAATTAACAAAACCTCAAGATAAGGTGTCCACATGATGTTTTAGACATAACCAAGAATTTTCCATATCATTCCAAGTGTTGGTGATCATTATATCTTGTTGGTGTACCAGATACCGGTGATTGTGCAGAAGTCACTTGCTTGCCAGTGAACGTTGCTGATTCTCCAAAGTGCCAAAGTTGATAAGTGTTTAGTAGGTGTTGACATCAATGAAAAAACCATACCAACATGAACAAGGCCCTAATGTTATCTTGATTAATTGGCAAGGTGAAGAATTATGTGGAGTAAATCAGCCACAAGATCAGAATCAGTCTTACTCTTATATTGTAGCCAATACATGGTCCAAAAAGAGATCCATTGATATAGGACAACAAGCTGATAAAGGCATCAATCAAGCTTCTACAAGCCAACAAGAACCACTTGGACCTCAACCCACTCCAAATACACAAATCCTACCAAAAGGGCAACTAGTGCTCAACAAGGATGAGCCAAGAGGTCAATTACATACAACACAAGTTCAAGAGGATGTTGTTGTTAAAAGAGGATAGCAAAAGGTTAGTACAAGTTCATTTAATATTTTGGGTCAATTGAAAAAGATGCATGTCAGTGTCTCAAGGTGGGATTCCTTAGCTCTTCCAAAGCAAAATGATTTGCTTAAATATGCCTTGTCTAACATCTCTTTGCCACAAGAGCTTCCTAATGAGCAACCCAAAGTAGTCTTATCCAATGCCCCTCAAGAAAAGAAGGGCGAACAACAAACTCAGAAGGTTAAATCCCCTCCTTTTTATCTAACTTCAATAATAGGTCAGCACCTAATGCATAATTTTATGATTGATTCAGGTGCAAGTAGTTATGTCATGCCAAAGGAGATAGTTTATAAGCTAGGTTTGACATATGAGCCTCTTTCAAAAGCAGTAGTCCAGCTAGATGGGACAGCACTAAACATAGTAGGTGTGATTAAAAATTTGGATCTCATATTGCATGCATGCCCAAACTTCTCAATCCCACAAGATGTCTACATCATAGATCTGATAAGTCAATGATGAATAGTGAGTATCAAACGAGTATCGAGAGGGGGGGGGGGGTAAATCAGTATAGACACAATAACTTTTCCTAAACCAGTTTCACTGCAAATAGTGAACTTGACTGACAATCACTAACATCGGTCATAAACCAGATTACTATTGGTTAAGCACAATGAGATTGTGAAAGATATAAACTAGAAACACTTATCTTTTCACACAACCTACACCCTCATTTCCACTTTATCCTTGTGCATAAATAGGTAATCTACCATCAGAAATATAATAACTTGCTAGATAAACATGGTTCACCATAAAACAGGAAATAACAAAACATCACATGAAAGAGGCATCACACATGACACACATATTTTTCACGTGGAAACCCAATTAGGAAAAACTATGGTGGGGATGAATACCCACAAGTTGTTCTTAAACTCTTTAGAAGTACACTCTATTAGGAGCCTAATCTGGTTAAAGACTATCACAATAGGTTCTATTAGGAACTGATCCAGTTAGGGATCACCTGGTTAAGGGATGGCTAGAATACCCGGTTAAGGGTTAAACCTTGTTAGAGGATTTTATGAACTCAATGACTTTGAGTCACCCTGTTAAAGGATTTACAACAAGTTGGTTAAAGCTACCCTAATAAGGGATTTTCCAACTATTGAAGTGGTTAGAGATCAACAGGTATCATAATGATCTGGTAATAGCACACAATGCCAATGTAGATCTGTTTTAGTTCCTTCTTTCTGCACACACACTCTGCAGGTATCAATCCTCTTATCTGGTCTGGCAAGAATCACATATCTCTACACTTAGATACACACACAACATTTTCAAACAACTTCAACATGAAACACAACATTGACCTTATAGAAAACAAATACGTTGGTAACATAAACCCTAAAACCTAAACAATTAGGTTCTGCAACTCAGTCCGTTCAATCCTGACCATTGAACACTTTGCATTTGAATACAATGGTCTTCAATAGATCTCAAGACATTCTCCATCATTTGTTCTTCACTGATTCTTGGAGGCGATAACCCATCATGCGTTCTCCACCATTTGGAGGGATTTTGCACATTCTCGAGGTAGATAGGATCAATCTCCTTCATGCAAGATCCTTCATGCACATGAGGCTGACGTGGAAATACAATCTGATCTCCATTATAATGCTAACTCATCATACAATGCCATCGGTTGAATCACATAGGCTCGAAACACTTCAACCGGAAACCCTGAAGCTGAGACTACCAATTGGTAGTCATACCATATTAAACCTTGATAGAAAATATTCCATATACCGTGTTGTTCACCAAAAGTGATAAACCCAGGTACACTTGCAATCCTTCTATGAAATGGCCAATTTCATTCTATGAAACACACCAAGGCTTGGACAATATAACATAGGACCCTAATTGATCCTCCTGCACTTCAAGTTCATCTAGACCTAGGGGGGACACCCTTTTGATGCATTAAATACAACAATCATAAACATATGACTGCACCAACAATAAGCAAATAGACCATTCCACAAGCTCACCAAATTAGGTAGCACATACAGATGGGCTGGATCTTATACAAATAATAAGTGAAATAGAGCTTTGGAAGGATATAACATTAACCCCTAAACAGAAAGGGAAATAGATTTATCTTTTAATATGTTTGATCTGAAAACATCTCCAAACTTGCAAGACCAGTGCCTTATCCAAGGGCAACAGAGTCATATATCAAACTATAAATGAAATCATGTACTACAAATCAACCTTCATCATTAAATATCCCTGCATTAATGCCTTACAAAAATGCATTACTCAGCTCACTCACAAAATCATCAGATCTGAAAATATATATCGCATTATCTATGATCTATTACAGAATTTAAATTCTTCCTTGAAGAATGCCTGCAAACAACCACAACAATCTCCTTGAAATTGACAAACTTCAGCCTCCTTGAGGCTTCAATTTATAACAAAGAGATATACATTCAGAGACAAATTCTGTATGAATTTGTGCATGCCTTACATACACAAGAACCTACAGTAAAACATCTACAACAAGAAAGTACTCTATTACTCAAAAGAAAAACCCTACCCTATACAATATTGAAGAGAACTCAGAAATGGAAACCATGCAAAAATGGAGCCACTCCTCGAATTTCTGGAACCCCTACAATTGAGAAGAATTGAGAATAAGAAGAGGAGGCAAAGATCAGATCTGCATAACACATTGCCAACTGTCCCTTTTTCTAAATGAATTTCAATCCCTTTCTCCTTCCTGTGGAAACTTCTCTCAAAATATCCCATATTTGTCAAACATTAACTACCTGATTCGATTCCTTGTCTCGAGATCTTTCTGGTAATATATAATACTTAGTATTTTGACCAAAAATAGACCTCTAGGCGAATTAATCATTCATGTGTGCACAATCATTTAAATTTTTCAATTTTTTATATAGTTGAAACTATATATATAACTTTGATTTTTCACCCCTTTTGAATCCTAATTTCCTGCCACGAGGCAATCTCTAATTCGCTAATAGGATCCACTGGGCATGACCTGGGATGACACCTCATCCATCCGTCACATGTCGGTCACCTGTCTGCCACATCATCGGGACCTACAAGTTGTCTTTCCACCTGGACCCACCACCTATTCGCCAACTGGGATGGGACCCACCTGCTGGACTACCAATTGGACTTGCCACCTGGCTTTCACCATTTCACAATGGCTAACCTTCAAGCATATTTGGGTCACAAAGTCACGTGAGCCATCTATCTCCATCAAACTTGCATGCTCTTCAACCCGTTCGTGATCCACCTAGGTTTTTCGCTATTTCGCAGAACTTAACTCACGAGCATCTCTCCTTCGCAAAGTCATGCTGATCATCGATCTCCTGCAACCTGCTCACCAGTTAAATTAGCCTTCCTCTGCAAAATTTGACTGCCTTGGGAACCGTTCTTGTGTGGGGCCCACTTGTCGCCGCTCAGTCAGCCTCCTTGGTCGCCTTGGGAAGCATGCCCGTGCCCGTGGGGTCCGCTTTGGCTACCCTTAGCACCTTGCATCAAAAGCCTTTTGTGGCTTTGACATATTAGATGGGTGTCTTATTTGTTATAAATATCAAAAAAATACTTTGCCCAACGAATGTGGGATAAAGTATTTAGCCTAGGAACTGCACTTTCAAGGTTTTGCCTAAGAGTTTTAATTCTTTTGCTAAGGAGTTTGAAGCCTCTGCAAATACCACACAGAGGGAAGGACTAGTTTCATTTCCATTTGTATTTGCTCTAAAACTTTAAGACTCTCCAAACTCCACGCAGTTGTAGCTTTACACCAAGTAATGGAATTTGCTTGAATTGTGAATGCCCACCAAACTCACCTCTTATGGCAGGAAGGAAGATTTGGCAAGGGAATGTAGAACTTGGGCTCTACAACATTTATATTTACTTTGAAAGCTTCTGCAACCTCTTCCAAACTTCAACGCCCAACATCATGAGGGAGGAGTGGATAATAGTGATTTGCATTGAAAATGAAGTTTAGAGTCCTTTCAGCCATTACACAAGGGAGAAGATGGCTTCACACCAGCCAATTGCATTTCCTAAAGTTTCTAAAAACTTACTCCAATGCCTTCTCCAATAGGGAGATGGGGAGGCACGTGGAGCCAGAATTAATACAAGACATTGCTTAACACACTGCCAATCTGCATTTTTTGAAGTTTTAAATGCCTCTCTCCAGCTATCATGTCCATCTTGGAAGTCTTCTATAGCTCCTTTTGTTTGCATTTGCTGATTTCCATTTTATTATGCTGCTGCCCCTTTAACCCACATGTGAGGCTTAATGTTTCATTTTCTGCTCTTAAGAGAGGGGAAAATGGCTTTGACTGCCAATATATTTGCTTGGAAATTTCTGAGTGTTCAATAACCATTGCACAAGAGGGTTTATGCTACTTGTAAATGCCATTTGCATTTATTTTGAATCCCTTAAAAACACCCTTTTCAAAAACCATGCAAAGAGATTGGAATTACACCTTGCTTAATTCACCATGGTAAAAAGACATAAAGGATCATAATATAGACCGAGCTAGTGGTAATGGCATTAGCATGCATGAATAACACTTTACCATAAAATTAATGCACGAGCATGAGCCGGGTCGGGCGCCAAAGTGGGTCCGACTAAAATGTTGTTTTGGTTTTCATCTGAATTGCTTTAGGAATCTTAAACTTACCTCTGGAAACAATCAGCACCATTTTTGGATCATAAAATTGAATTTTACAACTTTTAGCCAATTATGCTACATTTTCGCATTTAATCACAAAGACGTATTTTTCAAGCCGGTCAAAACACCTTTCTGGACCTCGCCATCTAACAAGCGTGTACTCTGATATACAAGGATGGACTTTGCCAAGCGGTTTTTTAAGATGAATCTCAAGCGAAGAGATATTAATTGTTGAAAATGACCAACTGGCTTTGTCGACACTGCGGACCTGTTGAAGTCAATGTTCTAGCAGCACATGATGCCTTTCTCAAAAATATCAAACAACCTCTGTAGACCCTCAAATTTGAAATACAAGTACCTTGAAGTACATATTAAATCTTTGAATTCTTAGTTCAATCAAAATTATGACTGGGTACAAATGGCGCGCTCATGAAAATGGCTACTTTAACGGATGCGGCAACAAAAGTATGAATAACTGAAACAGATGGCTCAATAAACCCTTTTCAAAACCGATCAAATGGATTGGCAGAGGCTTGAAATTTGAAACATGACTCATCATTTATACCAACAATAGCCCAGAACAAACATTTTGGCATAACACTCGCTGAGGCAAATTTTACACTTATGCGAAACAGGGCTCCGACTAGGCCCTGAAAAAGGGACTTGTCAAAACATTCAAACTGCAAACAGTTCGAGCTTGGTAAACTGAGCAAATAGATTCATGAAGACTTTAAATTTTGCATGCTGACTCACATTTATGCATATAATTCAATCCATTTTGAATTTCATCATGACAATAAACATGGCAAAAGATATAAACACCCAAAGTAGGCTACTTAGTAAAATCTACATTTGTGCCTAAAATGCACGTTCAGTTCACCCCTCAAAATGGGTACCTGATAAACTTATCCAAATTGAATTATGAAAGTTGCACATCACTGAATATGTCAAATGAAAGGTGTAGGACATGTTTCTCGAGCCTTACCCTTTGAAAATCAACCGGCTCCATTTTACCCTCTCAAACTAGGCCATTCAAACTGACTTATTTGGGAAATGCAGAGAATTTTTTTGAAATGGGCCTCTAAAATTTGACTCAAATTTAATGAGTCCCAACATACCGATTCACCTTTCAATATATCGGTTAACTTGAACAAACATACCACTTCAGTGTTTCACATATACCGGTTTTCAATAGCATATCGGTTCAATTTGCCAGTTGCTTGGCTTCAATATACTAGTTCACTCTTCAACATATCACTGGTTCACCCTTCAGCATATTGACATTAATGACAACAGAATATCATTATGTCAACATACTCTGCACATATGCCAACAATCTCCCCCTTTGACATTGATGGCAATATACAAAGATATATCTCTTTCTGCATCACATCTTCTCCTTAATACTGCAGATATCTTCTTCGCTTCACATCTTCTCCCCCTTTGACAACAATGCCAAAGTGGAGGCACAAGTTTCCCTGTTCCACTATGCTACTCCCCTTGAGGAGTAGCATCATTCAGCACATCAATCCTGAAAAAATATATCAATGTAAGATCTAATTGATGTGGAGCACAAAACTTTAGTTTACCTCTTGAAGGGGTAGCACCCCTAATTCACCTCTCAAATAGGTAAATCTAGCCTTCGGTAGAGGCTTGGTGAATATGTCTGCTAACTGCTCCTTACTAGAAACATGTTCCAATACAACCTCTTTGTTCTGGACCTTTTCCCTCAAGAAATGATACTTGAGTTCAAAGTGCTTAGTTCTAGCATGTAAAACTGGATTCCTGGAGTTGTTAATTGCACTTGTATTGTCACAAAATATACTTACCAGTTTAGATATAGGAACTTTGAAGCCATTCAACACATGCTTCATCCAAATAGTCTGGGTGGAATTCATAAAAGCTACAACATACTCTGCTTCTACTGTAGACTAAGAGATACAACTCTACTTCTTACTCATCCATGAGACTAGTCTACCGCTGAGAAAGAATGCACCACTAGTTGTGCTCTTTCGATCATCCAAATTACTAGCCCAATCAGCATCTGTGAACACTCTTAGGTTGAAATCATCTTTGTATGGATACCATAATCCATAGTCAATAGTTTCCTTCAGATATCGAAGAATCCACTTGACTGCTACCAACTGGGATTCTCTTGGGCTTTTTTGGAACCGAGCGGTAATCCCCACTACATGTGCAATGTTTGGTCTACTATGCACTACATAATGCAACTTACCAATCATTGATCGGTAATCCTTCTCATTTACCAATGTCGAGTCATCCTGTTTTTGATAGTTTACAACTGGTCACCATTGGTGTACCAATCGGTTTGTTGTCTTCCATGCCAAAGGTCTTCAACACCTCTTTGACATACTTGGACCAAGTAATAAAGATTCCATCTTTCATTTGTTGAATCTGCAGTCCAATGAAGAACTTAATCTCCCCTATGAGTGACATCTCAAACTCCTTTTTCATCTCATCTACAAAGTCATGACTCATTTTGTCATCTCCACCAAAGATTATGTCATCAACAAATACTTCATAGATCATAATCTGATCTCCTTCCGATTCCAAGTGGATATTGCTATCTTCACTTGTTATTTCAAATCCAATCTTCACAAGATGGGAGTGCAAGCATTCATACCATGCTCTAGGTGCCTGCTTCAGCCCATACAAGGCTTTATGTAGCCTACACACCATGTCACTGTCTTTTGATAGGGAAAACCCATCTGGTTGCTCTATATATACCTCCTCTTCAAGTATTCCATTTAGGAATGCATATTTTATGTCCATTTGGTATACCTTGAATCCTTAAAAGCTGCATATACAAGAAGCATACGAACTCCTTCCAATCTTGCTATTTGAGCAAAGGTTTCTCCATAGTCTTCCCCTTCCTCTTGGGCATATCCTTTACATACTAGTCTAGCTTTGTTCCTTATCACTGTGCCATCCTCATTCAGCTTATTTCTGAAGATGCATTTGGTTCCAATGACATTTTTATGCTCTGATCTGGGTACCAAAGACCATGTACCATTCTTCTCTATCTAGTCATGTTCCTCTTCCATTGCCTTGATCTAGTCTTCATCTTTATGTGCCTCTTTGAATGATTTAGGCTCAAATTCAAAGATCATACATGAGCTTTCTCTGACCTTTCTTCTTGTAAGAATTCCTACATCTTTGTCTCCTATGATCTACTTTGGATCATGATTGAGTTTGACATACCTAGGTATATTCTTAACAGATTCCTCTTTCTTTTCTTCTTCATCCTCATCTTCATCACCATCAACATCTACTAGTGTAGGAGCACAGTTATTGGTACTAAGCAGATTTGCAACCAGTTCCCAAAAGGTTACTACCAATTCATCTTCTACATGCTCACTATCAATTTCCTCAGGTTTCTTAGAGTTTTCATCAACCCTAACATTGATGCTTTCAACGATTCTCTGAGTCCTATTATTGAAACATTTGAGAGCTTTACTCTTGGTGGAATATCTTAGGAATATTCCTTCATCACATTTTGCATTGAACTTGCTCTGATGTTCACTCCTCTTGATATAACATTTGCTACCAAATACTCTAAAGTAGCTTACCATTGGTGTCTTACCGGTCCAGTACTCATAAGGATTCTTATCCTTTCCTTTCTTGATGAGTACCCAGTTCATTGTGTAGACTGTGGTGCTCACTGCTTCTCTCCAAAAGGTGTGAGCAATCTTTCCTTGGATCAACATAGTTCTAGCCATTTCAACCACAGTCCAGTTGTTTCTCTCTGCTAAGTCATTCTACTGTGGAGTCTTGGGGCAGAAAGTTGCCTCTTGATGCCATTCTCTTCATAATATTTGTTGAATTCACGTAAGTGAATTCCCCTGCTTGATCAGTTCTAAAGCATTTGATTCTTCTACTGCTTTCCTTTTCTACCAGTGGTCTGAAAGCTTTGAACTTTCCAAAGGCTTTAGACTTATCCTTCAAGAATGTGACCCACATCATTCTTGAGCAATCATCTGTAAGAATCATAAAATATCGATCTCCCTACACACTCCTAGTTTTCATAGGACCACATAAATCAGTATGCACAAGATCAAGTAAATTGTCTACAGTGAAAGATTTACCTTTGAAGGTTGAGGAAGACATTTTCCCCAGTTGACACTCTCTACATAGAGGATTTTCCGGTTTGCTCAGCATCGACAGTCCTCTAACTGCCTTGATCTTACTAGCCTTCACTATGTTATCAAAGTTTACGTGGTAGAGTCTCCTATGCCATATCTAGCTAGCATCAAACTTAGCCATAAGACATGTACTTATATTTGCATTCAGCTAAAATAAGTTACCTTTGGTCTGCATATCAGTGGCCATCAGTTCACCATTCTTTCGCTTGATTTTGCACACTCCATTTTTGAATTCCAGAGTGAGTCCACTATCATTCAGCTGGGCAACACTCAATAGGTTGTGTCTGAGACCTTCCACCCAGTACACATTGTCAGCACTGCTCTTTCCATTAAGAGAGATGGACCCTTTGCCTTTGACCATACATGGTGCATCATTACCAAAATGAACCACAACACCATCATACTCTTCCAGAGATTGAAACTTGCTCTGGTCACCAGTCATATGGTGAGAACAACCACTGTCCATAATCCACTCATTGGAATTATCAAAGCAAGAGACAAGAGCCTTCTTGTCTGGCACATTTTCCTTGACTGTAACAAACACAATATCTTCATTTTCTTTATCTTCTAATTCCTCATCTATGACACCTTCCTCAGCTGCTACAAAATAGTTTCTCTGGTTTCCTACTTTGAATTTCTTGAACCTTTCCTATTTGTCCTTGTTATCACCATTAGGACAGTTTACAGCAATGTGTCCTATCCGGTTACAAGAAAAGAATTACAAAGGGAGCTTACCTCTATATTTACCGGTTCCCTTAGGAAGTCTCTTGGCAAGAAGAGCTTCAAATTCCATCAGGATCTCCTCATCATCCATTTCTCTGCTCTGTCTTGGTTCACCATTGGTGCTTTCTTCTTTCCCTTTTTTGGATGGTGCAGTAGATGCTCTAAAGGCTGATTCAGTCTTCTGAATACTACCATCAAAACTATTTAGCTCATAGGCTATCAATTTTGCAATGATGGAGTCTAGGGATACCTTGGTCTTGTCTATTGACCTCAACTCCTGAATAGTAGCAACCCTTATTGCATAGACTGGTAATAAGGACCTCAAGACTTTGCTAACAATAGTAGAGTCATCAATTTTGCCTCCTGCACTCTTGATATCTCTAACAACAATTTTGATTCTTATTCCATATTGTTGAATGGTCTCTCCTTCAACCATCTACATGTCTTCAAACTTTCCCCTAAGACTTTCTTCCTTAGCTTGTTTTACATTCTCATCACCGCCATAGATATTCTCAAGAGTATCCCATACTTCTTTGGGATTTTCTTTATCTTGGACATCAATAAACTCAATGTCAGATAAGCTATTGATTAGGGCTTCCATGACTTGCCCATTCTCCTAGATCTCTCTCTTTTGATCATCGATGAGAGTACCGGTAGGAATAACATAAGCATTCTCAACATAGCTCTAGTGTTGAGCACCCATGCTTCTGGTGTATATCTTCATTCTATCCTTCCATATTTTGAAATTATCCCTGTTGAACTTTGGATCTTCCCTCTTCATCATTACAAAAGGATCTTTCCCTCAAGCAGTTAAGCTTACAACATAGAGGACCTAGAGGATGCTTTGATACCAATTGATAACTCAATGATGAACAGTGAGTACCAAACCGGTACTAAGAGGGAGGGGGGGTTAATCAGTACAGACACAATAACTTTTCCTTAACCGGTTTGACTACAAACAGTGAACTTGACTGGCAATCACTAACACTGGTCATAAACCAGATTACTACCGGTTAAGCACAATGAGACTGTGAAAGATATAAACCGGAAACACTTATCTTTCCACACAACCTACACCCTCATTTCCACTTTATCCTTGTGCATAAATAGGTAATCTACCATCTGAATATAATAAATTGCTAGATCAACATGATTCACCATAAAACAGGAAAGAACAAAACATCACATGAAAGTGGCATCACACGTGATACACATATTTTTCATGGGGAAACCCAACTGGGAAAAACCACAGTGGGGATGAATACCCACAAGCTGTTCTTGAACTCTTTAGAAGTCCGCTTTGTTAGGAGCCTAGTCTAGTTAAAGACTGTTACAACAGGTTCTGTTAGGAACCGATCTTGTTAGGGATCACCCGGTTAAGGGATGGCTACAATACTCGGTTAAGGGTTAAACCCTATTAGAGGTTACCTTGTTAGAGGATTTTATGAAATCAATGGCTTTGAGTCACTCTGTTAAAGGATTTAAAGCAAGCTAGTTAAAGCTACCCTGTTAAGGGATTTTCCAACTATTGAAGTGGTTAGAGATCAACAGGTATTACAATGATATGGTAATAGCACACAATGGTGATGCAGATCTGCTTTAGTTCCTTCCTTCCGCACACACACTCTGCAGGTATCAATCCTCTTCACTGGTCTGGCAAGAATCATGTATCTCTGCACTTAGATACACACAACATTTGCCAACAACTTCAACATGAAGCACAACATCGACCTTATAGAAAACAGATAGTTTGGTAACATAAACCCTAAACCCTAAACAATTAGGTTCAACAACTCAATCGATTCAATCCTAACCATTGAACACTTTGCATTTGAATACAATGGTCTTGAATAGATCTCAAGACATTCTCCATCGTTCGTTCTTCACCGCTTCTTGGAGGTGATAACCCATCACACGTTCTACACCATTTGCAGGGACTTTGCACATTCTCGACATAGATAGGATCAATGTCCTTCATGCAAGATCCTTCATGCACACGAGGTTGATGTGGTAGTATGATCTGATCTCCATTATAATGCTAACTCATCATACAATGCCATCGGTTGAATCACACATGCTCGAAACACTTCAACCGGAAACCCTGAAGCTGAGACTACCAACCGGTAGTCATACCATATTAAACCTCGATAGAAAACATTCCATATACTGGTTCACCTTTCAATATACCGATTCACTTGAACAAACATATTGCTTCATCGTTTCACATATACCAGTTCTCAATAGCATACCGGTTCACTCTTCAACATATTACCTGTTCACCCTTTGGCATATTGACATCAATGACAACACAATATCATCATGTCAATATACTCTACACATATGCCAACAAGATCTTCCACCTTACGTTTCTTTATGCTTGTCCAGAGATTTCACAGCCAAGTTGGGTGGGCATTTGTCTTTTGATTGGTCACACATGTTATTTAGAACAAGATATGGTACCAAAGTAACCATAAAATCAGAATTGTTAGCTAATGATCATATAAAATCATACAGCCCAATTGCTATTAATGCAAATTTGTCTATACAAAAATCTAATGAATTGTTGCAACTCTATTTTGATGGCTCAAGGAGCAAGGTTGGTTCCAAAGGTGGTGTTATGTTAATCTCTCCTAAATGTAAGAAATACTTTTCAGCCTTTAGATTTTCTTTTAGCTATACTACTACCACAACTGAATATGAGTCACTTGCAGATGGATTGGAAGGGGCTAGTAAAAGAAGTGTAAAGTGTTTGCAAGTATTTCCGGATAGTGAACTAGTGGTAAATCAAGTAAGAGGTGTCAATGTGACTAAAAGTGATGTACTTAAAATGTATAAGCATAGGATATGGGACTTAATTGAAGAATTTGATGCTTTCAATCTATTGTTCATGCCTAGAAATTAGAATAAGGAAGTAGATAAGTTGGTTACCTCAGGTGCTCAATTTGACATACCAGATGAGATAAGCAATATTAAAAGACAACAATATGTCAAAGTGGTTGTTAGGCCTTCAATTCCAGATAATAGTGGACCAATTGGCAAGTCTTTGATTTAGATGAACAAATTATTAGTTTTCTTATTGAAGAGGCTGAATTTGAACCTGGTAATCAGCATAAATTCGTAAAGCAATATGAAAATCAGATTCTTCAATTGAAAAGTAATAAGCTACCAAAGGGATTGGAAAACCTTTAGTCATACTTTAACACTGATGATCAATTTAGAAAGGAAAAAGATAGCATGTTGGTTAAAGACGAGCACTACGAACCTATTGAGACCTTCAGAGATTAGTTATTAAAGCTTGGAAAGGTATGTATAGCTGAAGAGAAATAGGCATTTGTTTCGCTTTGTCAAGAGTTCAATGATGTGTTTGCATGGCAGTATGAAAATTTGAAGGGATTTAACCCCGCATTAGCCGAACACACCATAGAGTTGGAAGATGATGCCAAACTTGTGAGACAAAAGCAAAGGCCCCTTAATCCAAAACTCAAGCATCTCATGAAGAGAGAACTAAACAAGTTGCTACAAGGTAATATAATCTTTCCTATAAAGCATACATCTTGGGTTTCAAATTTGGTTCCCGTAAGAAAGAAGAATGGTGAGCTTAGACTTTGTGTAGACTTTAGAGATCTTAAGAGAGCTTCTCTAAAAGATAATTACTCGCTTTACTCAATGGAGCAGATCTTACAAGTAGTTTCAGGGTCAGATAGATTTTCATTACTTGATGGTTATTCTGGTTATAATCTGATTCTAGTAAAAGAGGATGACCAATTTAAATCTGTCTTTACTACAAAATGGGAACAATGCCATATCAGAAAATGCCTTTTGGTTTGTCTAATGCAAGAGCAACCTTTCCGAGGGCAATGGATATGGCCTTCCAAGGTCTTATAAATAAATTTTTTTTGCTTTATCTTAACGATGTAACTATTTTTTCAAAGCATGTGGAAGAGAACTTTTCTCACTTAAGGAAGATTCTTGAAAGGTGTAGAGAATATGGAGTATCTTTAAATCCCAAAAAGAGAACTTTTGTTGTACATGAGGGTAAGTTGTTGGGCTATATTGTCTCCAAACATGGAATAACCATAGATCTAAAGATGGTAAGTGTTATTTTAGCTTTGCCTTTACGTACACATACGAAAGACCTTCAAAGCTCTATAGGGAGAATCAATTTTGTAAGGAGATTCATCCCCAATATAGCATTTCTTTTAAAGCCATTGACTAGCATGCTTAAGAAAATTTTTACTTTCAGCTGGTCCAAAGAGGCTAAAAATAATTTTAAAGAATTTAAGACTGCAATAGCATTAGCACCTACTTTGATTAATCCAAACTTTGCAAAGGATTTTATATTATATGCTTTGGTACTTTTGATACTATTTCAGCTATGTTGATTAAATAGAATGATGAGGGATTGGAGCAGCCAATAGCATTCTTCAGCCACGGCCTAGAAGGTTATGAGCAAAATTATTCTTTTGTTGAAAAACATGCATTAGCAATCATTAGAAGTCTAAAAAAATTTAGACACATGCTTTCAAATAACAAAATTCACCTAATGGTTGCTCATCCTAGTGTAAAAGAATTTTTGTTGAATAAAGATCTTGATGACAAAAGAGCTAGTTGGATCATGAAAGTGATGGAGTATAATGTCAATATCAAGGTAATGAAGTTTATTAGAGGTAAGGGACTATGTGAGTAGCTTGCAGGTTATAGCAAAAGCACCGAACATGAGAATGGTGAAGGTGTCCTAGTTCATGAAGATAATGAACCAATGGTTGTAGCAACACCTCCTACAAGTTGGGTGCATGAAATGATGCATTTTCTTCAGACTGGTGAGTTTCCTAAAGTTTTGAACAATGCTAAATGAAGATACTATAAAATTCAAGCTATCCCTTATATCATTTTGGATGGAATTTTCTTTCAAAAAGATTTTAATGGTGTATTCTTAAGATGCACAGATTCAGATCAAACTGAAAGAGTATTAGAGGAATTCCATAATGGACTAGCTAGTGGTCACTTTGCACCATGGACTATAGCATTAAAGATCATGAGGGCAGGATAATTTTCGCCTGATTTTCATAAAGATGCATATGCTTGGGTAAGAAAATGTAATAATTGTGCAGTATTTGTAGGAAAACAGAAGATGGCAGCTTTATCCCTGCAACCTGTTCAAGTTGAACAACCATTTATGAAGTGGGGTCTTGATTTTATCAGAGTCATCAATTAACCTTCAATTTTTGGGCATAAATTGATCCTAATAGCCACTGATTACTTTACCAAGTGTACTAAAGTTGTACCCTTGAAGGAGGTAAATGAAAATGCAGTCCTAAACTTTTACCAGGACTTAGTAGCAAAGTTTCCTGATTCTATTATTTTAGACAATGCATTAGCTTTTGTAGGATTTAAGATTACTAATTAGGCTGTCCAGAACAACATATTTTTGAGTACTTCATCCAATTATTACCCTTAGGGTAATGGACAAGCTGATTCTACTAATAAGAACTTGACTAGGATAATCAAGAGAACAATTGAAGATAATCAGAGAACTTGGCATAGTTAGCTGAAACATGCATTGTGGGCTGATACAATCACCCCTAAGAGAGCTACAAGTATATCTCCCTATGTCCTTGTTTATGGTAAAGAGGGTAGACTCCCAATTTTAGTTGAAATGCCTACACTAACTCTAATTAGAGAGATAGAAATGATGCAAGAAAAACCCATGTAGGTTAGGTTGGCAGAACTAATGGAGTTGGAGGAGGTAAGAAAGCAAGCAATATTGACTATTGAAAATCATCAAGCTCAGATGAAGAGGACTTTCGATAGGAAGGCAACTCTGAGAGTTTTCAATGTGGAAGATTTGGTTTTGAAATGGGATGAATTAAAGAGTAAGCTTGGAAAGCATACTAAATTTGATGCCATATGGGATGGCACATACATCATTACAGAGAAAAAGTAACATAATACTTTTCAGCTTTCAAAGTTGAATGGTGAAACCCTTCCAATCCAAGTTAATGGGATTCATCTCAAAGCTTGCCTTTGAGATTTCATTTAAGCTAATAAGTATTGATGCACATTTTGTTTTCTGTTTTTGCTGTTTTGTTTTTCAATAAGTAATTATGCACAGTTTTGTGGTTTTTGTTTTAAGCAGCACCACTTGTTTTTTTCTTAGTTTTCCTATTTTTGTTTTGCTATCATGTTATGCAACAACTGAATTTCAAGAAGTTCCATTTGGGAAGAGGGCTTAGATGAAGGCAAACACCCCTCAAAGGTTGCCAAAAATGTTACAAAATTTTGCACATGCAAAATTTAGTACCCTAATGAAGCCTTTCATTCATTCATTTTGAAAAGGTCAAATCATGAACGAGAAATCAGAAATGCACTAGTTTTGTCTAACTTGTTTTCTTCATGTGGAGATATAGGAAAAGTGAGACAACATGTGGGTTAAAATGTGTCTCCCATGAGGGTTGAGCTTAGCATGTTGTAGATCATAGAGATATTTATGCTCCATTGTAGATGGAATGGCGTGGCTATTAAAACCTTCAGGAAAATTCATTTGGAAAGGTATCGCCGAATACCATGCATGGCTGATGTAAGGCCAAAAGAAACTCAAAGCAAATGCAATCGACCTATGTAAATTTTTTACTTGGCTGCCAAAGAGGGTTTTAAAAGGCCAGAGAGCTTCTGAGTAGTTTCAATTGCCAGGAAAGAAGACCATTTATCTAACATTTGCTGTGTGGAGGGATTTTATCACATTTAAATATAAGAACACATATAACTAGTGTCAAAGCTTATGAGCTTTTAACAAGAAGTGGCTCATGGCCTAGTGGACCCCGCATGTGCATGCATCTCAAGGAATCAAAATTTTGTGACCAGCTGGTGGAAAGAGTTTAAAGGTTGAGCAAGTAAGGAAGATCAAACCCAGATCGTGGTGATCCAACAGTTGTGGCTATGTCGTGATGGTTAGATGCTCGCTGGATATCATCCGCAACTTGGTGATTGATGATGTGTCAGAGAAGAGGGTATAAGACCAAGGACAGGTGGTAGATAGGTGGCAGCCCAGTGGCTAGTGACATGGCACAGATGGGTAACTTATCACACAGACCTTGGTTGTGATGAATCTCTAAAATGTTTCACCAAAGGCTCAGTTCCATTGACATAGGGTATATCAAAGAAATCAGAAGCAATCCCACTGATAAAATAAAGATATCGATGAAACTGCAGGCTTGATGAGGCTGGTGAATGGCTCATTGAGAGAGTAGTTTGGTGGAAAGAATGATATCTGATAGAGAAAGATGTGTGGCAGGCCCGAGGGACAAGTGGTGCCCAGGCAGATCTCCAGAGACAATCAGGGGTTGACACATGTTGACACTTGGCACAAGAGAGAAGATTAGCCTAGGTTAAAGGTCGAGCAAGTTGAGGGAAGATCAACAGTAGTCTGAAAGATCTAAGGGCTATCGCTATACAACTATAGAAAGAAGCTCGCTAGCTATCTCCATGAGTTGGCGACAAGGCACATGCGAAAAAGGTGAGTGGCTTAGGTGCTAAAGATCGAGTAGTTTGAGGGAAGATCAACAATCGTTGCTATACTGCAAGATGAAGATGCTCACTGGTTATCCCTTGTGACATAGCAACTGGCGACATGGCAGTTGAGGTGGCCATCCACATGGGCTTAGAGTGAACCTATGGTTGACATGTGGCAACACCTTGGCATAAGAGAGACCTGCTCAGAGAGATTAACTAGCAAGAAAGTAAAAAGATCAAACGGTGATCAAGAAAGATCCAACGGTTGTTGCTATGTCATGATTGAAAGATGATTTTTGAATACTCACCGCGACTTGGTGACAAAGTACATGCAAAAAAGGTTAGTGCCCAGGTGAGATAAAGGTCATGCAAGTCTGAAAGATCCAATAGTTGTCGCTAAGGTGCAAGGAAAAGTTGCATGCCCAGTTATTGCTGCGACTTAGCCACAAGGTGGGTCCAGGTCCAGTGGTGGTTAAGATGGTAGTCCAGATAGTAGACAAGGTGGACCCATAAAACAACCATGAAGTAACACATGGTAGGTCCAATAGATGGGGAGAGTGGCTAAGGTGAGTTAAAGGTTGAGCAGATCATAGTTGATCGACAACAATCAGAGAAGATCCAATGGTAGTCACCAAGTCGCGGTGGGAAACTACTCGTTAGTATTTCCATCGCGACCTAGTGACTGAGGATGGAACTTTCATCGACCATCATATTAACATGTTTGAGGCCATGTCGAGAACCTGATAAGGAAGCATTCAGTTGGGAATGCATCATTGGTCATCAGAATAAGTGTTTCAGTGCTATTCTGATGACCCAATGGAGAAACCATTGAGGGAGTGTGTAGTTTGGAAAATGTCATCGGATATCAAAGTAAGTATTTCGATGCTACTCTGATGACCCGATAGAAAAGCAGGTGAAATGCAAGTGTATCATCGGCCATTGGAATAAGTGTTTCAATACTAACATGACGACCTGATGAAGAAAGCAATGCTAGTTACAGTTAGAAGTCAAAAGTGGTGGCAGGCAAGGTAGCATCCAGGAATCCATGCAAAATAAGAAGAAGTCATTTGATTAATGTAGGTGATTATTAAGCTCAGAGAAAAGTTTGTATGAGTTTTTTCCCACGATCTTGAGGTGATAAGGCTTGATTTTGAGTGCAACATGGGTCAACCTTTAGTTGACTAAGAATTTGAACTGAATTACCCACTTGAGAGCAAGTTTGCATGAGTTCTTTTTGTATGTTTTTGAGCCTATTTTCGTTGTTTTTATTTGTACATAAGGATTAGTTTGCAGAAAAGATATTTTTTTCAGTGGGAGTTTATCTTCACTCATCCTGGAGTTATCTTTCCTCTACCTTTTGGAAGGCTTTTGTATAAAGGGAAATTTTTTTTATCTTTCTTCGCTAGTTCTTGATCATTCTCTTGTTGGTTTTAGCAGAGAATACATTCTTGTAGCTCATATGAAGTTTTATGATAGAATTCTGAATAAAAATTATCATCTTATGGCTTATGCCTTTACAGTTCATATTCTTACTCATGATTGAAAGCTAGTTTATTGTGTTATTGTTTAAATAACCTTTAAATTTTCAGTCTCATTTATAAGTCACAAGTTGTGCATTCTGATAAATTGGCTCATTTGCTTGATTGTGAGATTTTTCTTTCCTTTCAATTTCTTGAAGTTTAAATCCTTTGCATGAAATATTTATGTGTTATGAACCAGAAGTCTATTTGTGCAAATTCATGTTTTTAGGAGTCTATTCCTATCATCTTGGGATATCTTATTAATGCTTCATTTTGGTTTAGCATTCGTGAAGTCTTTCTAGTTTCATTTTTAAGTTTTTCCTATCCCTTTTCTCAGTAAAGATTTAGAGTTATTCACAGGGAACTAGCCCTTCATCAGGAGGTTAATTCTCACTATAGGCAACCCACAAGCCTGAGAATTATCCCATGTGTCACCTGTTAGGTCTCGGAGACAACTGAGAGGGGGGGTAAATCAGTTGTCAACTAAATTCAAATCAAAAACAACTTAACCAAACTTAATGCTTAATACAGATAAACTAAACTTTATGTCGGTTCACAATTTATCAGTTAATTGCAGTACTGGTAAAGATTAATTCATGAAATGGAAAGACAATAACATCCACAACACATAACACCAATGTTTGTACGTGGAAACTCTGTAAGGGGAAAAACCACGGTGGGAAACCTTACCCACAATCAGATGATACTACTGCAGATAGTATGTGTATACAAATGGGGTCTGCACATGCAGAAAGGCCAAACTCCTAGAGCTCACTACTCAATCACAAAATAAGAGTCACACTGACTACAATTGGATGGTTATATCCAATAAGGATGTACTGCTCAAAATAGAATCTTACTATGCTAGATTCAGTACCGGTGTAGTTCTAATATGCCCTCACAAAAACCCTCCTTCAATCTTCAAATTATGTGTGTGTGTATAGCTCTACTTATTCTCACATACACAAATTATTTCTTCCTTCGCATTCAACACTTGATCTTACAAATAAGATCTTACATTTATACCATAACCTAAGAGCAATTTTAGTAGGTCGGCTCTAAAAGATATTATAATAAAAGCAATTTACAAGTAACTCAATAACCGATGCAATAACTGATTTAATATGTTGGCTTAATGAATTTACAATAATAATAAATCATCTCCAAAGTGTGTCATGTTGATCTGGAATAGATAAGCCTGTCGGTGCATAACCTGGACCTATTTGCCGGTAACAACAAATATGCAAACTCGAATATGCCAATGAATAAATCTTCAATACAAAGTGTCCAAATGATGTCTTTGACACAAACAAGTGTTTTCCATGTCATTCCAAGTGTCAGTGAACAATATATCCTATTGGTGTACCAGACACTAGTGATTGTGCATGAAGTGACTTGCTTGCTAGTGAACATAACCAATTGTCCAAAGTGCTAGAGTTGATAAGTGTTAATAGGTGTTGACATCAATGACAAAACCATATCAACATAATGAAAATACCAACAATCTCCCCCTTTGGAATTGATGGCAACACAAGATGGAAAAACCATCAAACTGTCAAAACAGAAATGCCAAATACCAAAAGCCAACAATCTCCCCAAAAAGATCACAACCAGAAATAAAAATTAAAAAAAATCAGATACAGAGAGTAACAGTCTCTCCCAAAATAACAATCTCTCCCCCAATGAATAATCTCTCCCCAAAAGATAATGTGTTTTTCCATAGATATCTCTCCCCCTTTGACATCAAATGCTAAAGCAATACAAAAACTAGATTCAAATACAAAATACCAGCTACTCCCCCTGAGATGTAGCTTCCTCATCAAAGCCAGAATAAAAGAATTTCTCTGCTAATTTGTCGGTTGATGATAGACATGAATAGTCTAAGTGTCTACCGGTGGGGGTATGACCCCAAGCTGATCTCTGAGATATTCAAAGGTCTCCTTAGGCAGAGGTTTAGTGAAAATATCTACAATTTGGTCTTTAGTATTCACATAAACCAGTTTTACTTCTTTTGCTTTAACATTCTCTTTCTGAAAATTCAGTTTGATAGAAACATGTTTGGTTTTAGAATGTAGTGCTATATTCTTAGATATATCAATTTCTGCAATGTTATCACAATAGATAGTTATAGGTTCCTTGCATTTTACATTTATGTCCTTCAACATTTGCTTAAGCCATAATACCTGTGTACAGTTAGTTGTTGCTGCAACATATTCTGATTCAGCTATTGATAAAGATGTGCAACTTTGTTTCTTACTCAACCAAGAAATTAATCTACTTCCATGAAAAAATGCTCCACTGGTGGTGCTTTTCTGTCATCCACATCTCCTACCCAATTTGCATCTATGTATACACATAATTCAAAGTTTTCATCTCTAGGGTACCATAAGCCAGGATTTGTAGTGCCTTGTAAGTACCAGAAAATCCTTTTTACTGCTAATTCATGTTTTTCTCTAGGATTACGCTGAAATCTTGAAACAATACATATTGCATTCATAATATCAGGTCTTGTTTGTGTCAAATATAGTAGGCCTCCTATCATAGATTTGTACCTAGTCAGAATAATAGGTGTAGATTCATCCCTTAGTGACAACTTGTCATTTGTAGTCATATGGGTACTTACCGGTTTAGAGTTTTCCATACCAAATTTCTTTAGTAACTCCTTCAAGTACTTGGATTGACTCAAGAATATACCTTTATCAGTCTGTGAAATTTGTAATCCTAAAAAGAATTTTATCTCTCCAATCATAGACATTTTGAATTCTTGTTGCATTTCAATAGAAAAGTCCTTACATAACTCATCTTCTCCTTGAAAGATTATATCATCAATAAAAACTTCTATAACCAAGATGTCATCATTAGTCACTTTGTAGTATAAATTTCTATCATCATTACCTTTAGAGAAACCAATCTTCAAAAGATATTTATCCAATCTTGCATACCAAGCTCTTGGAGCTTGCTTCAACCCATACAAAGATTTCCTTAACCTGCAAACCATATCTCTGTTATCTGTCAAAGAAAATCCATTAGGTTGTTCAATGTAAACTTTTTTTTCAAGATCTCCATTCAAAAATACACATTTAATATCCATTTGATATACTTTGTAGTTCTTGTGTGCTACAAAAGCCAAGAATAATCTGACTGCCTCAATTCTAGCTACCGGTGCAAAGGTTTCATTATAATCAATTCCTTCTTTCTATGAATATCCCTTACACACCAGTCTTGCTTTATTTCTTATTACCTTACTATCTTCATTAAGTTTATTTCTGAATACCCATTTAGTTCCAATTACATTTTTGTCTTTAGGCTGGAGAACTAATGTCCATGTGTTATTCTTCTCAATTTATTCTAATTCTTCTTCCATAGCTTTAATCTAGTGTTTATCTTCACATACCTCATTAATTGATGATGGTTCAATTTGAGAAATAAGACATACCTCTTCATTTGCCAATCTTCCTCTTGTCATAACTCCTTGATACTTGTTCCCAATTATCTGATCTTCAGAGTGATTCAGTCTTACATACAAGGGTGTCTTCATTTGTTGTTGTTCCTTTGTTATGGTGGAATTTTTAGATGATACTGATGTAACTGGATCTTCTATCTATACCAGTGTGGGTTCATTTGTTAGTATTTATGTTGCCGGTTCGCAGTCTATATACATTGAAGTTCCTCTAAATTGTTCATCAATCTTCACATTTGTACTCTCAACAATTTTCTGCAATCTCTTGTTAAAACATCTATATGCCTTGCTCTTAGATGAATAACCAAGAAATATTCCTTCATCATGTCTAGGATCAAGGTTGCCAATATACTCATCTCTTCTAATATAGCATTTACTTCCAAATATTCTAAAATATTTAAGAGTAGGAGTAATACCAAACCATAGTTCATGAGGTGTCTTACCAGTTTCTCCTTTGATGTGAACTTTGTTGAATGTGCAGACTCTTGTGCTTACTGCCTCTCTCCAATATACATGTGGTAGATTTGCTTATGATAACATACTTCTAGTTGCATCCAAGATAGTTATGTTTTTCATTTCTACAACTCCATTCTATTGTGGTGTCTGGGGTGCTAATAGATGTCTTTTGATTCCATTCACTTCACATAATGTATTAAATTCCTTAGATGTGAATTCTCCTCCTTGATCTAATCTCAAACATTTGATTTTCTTACTAGTTTTATTTTCTACCATTGCCTTGAATAGTTTGAATTTCCCAAGTTGTTCTGATTTTTCTTGAAGAAAAGTAACCCAACACATTCTAGAATAGTCATCAATGATTAGCATGAAATATCTATCACCTTATAAGCTTTTAGTTGTAGCTAGACCAAATAAATCAGTATGAATTAAGTCAAGAGCATTATTGGATTTCTCTACAATACTTGTAAAAGATCCTCTAACTTGCTTTCCAAATTTTCATTCCTTACATACCGGATTGTGAGGCTTAACAATCTTAGGTAAATCTCTAACTGCCTTAGTAATACTGATTTTCACAATGCAATCAAAATTTACATGACAGAGTCTCTCATGCCATAGCCAACTTTCATCAATATGTGCAATTAAGCATGTCTTTTCACTGTTATTCAAATGAAAGATATTACCTCTAGTTTGATTACCGGTTGCAATTTCCAAGCCAGTTCTATTCATAGTTTTGTGATTCCCATTCTTGAATTGTAACTAAAATCCTTTCTCAACTAATTGATCAACACTCAAAAGATTATGCTTTAAACCTTCAACATAGTAAACATTGTCAGTATTATGCTTACCATCAAGAGATATAGTACCTTTACCTTTGATCAAACAAGATTTATCATCTCCAAATCTTAATAGACCTCCATTATATTCCTGAAAAGTCAAGAATGTGCTTTTATCACCAGTCATATGATGTGAGCATCTTGAATCAATGATCCATTCATCCTTAACTTCAATTTTAGCTGCCAGAGCCTGCTCTACCGGTTGAACAGTAGGTGTCAATTGATCTTCTGTTATAGAAACAAAAACCCATCCACTATCTATCGGATCCTCATCAGAATCATCAGTCTCTTCTTCAACAAGATAACAAGATTTATCTTTATTCTTCTTAAATTTGTATCTTTGATATTCAGGGTTAGGCTTGTATGTTCTTCTAGCTTCTTCTCTTAATCTAGCATGTCTATCAGTGCATCTTGAAGCCATATGACCAATCTCATTACAATTAAAACATTTAAAACATGCTTTACCTTCAAACTTACTTCCAACTAGACCTTTAGGATTTTTCCTTGCAAATAGTGCTTCAAGTTCTTCAAGTTCTTCATTTTCTCTCCTGCTCTCTTCAAGTTCTCTTGCATAAAAGGCTTTCCAATCAGACTTTTCAAATGATGGTGTAGATGATGTTGATACCTTAAAAGCTAAATCTATCTTTATAGTAGCAACATGACCAAACTCCTCAATTTCAAAAGCTAAAAGTTTTCCAATCAGTGTATCCCTAGTTACTGATGTATTAGGCATTGTTCTTAACTCATTTATAGTAGTAACTTTCATTTTATATGCTTGTGGAAATCCTCTTAAAACTTTTGAAACAATTTCATTTTCACTTAAGGTTCCTCCACAATATTTAATACCTAGAACAATTTCATTAACTCTTTCCATAAAAGGAGAAATCCTTTCATCTTCTTCCATTTTCAGATTTTCATACCTAACCCAGAAGCATTCAAGTTTTGCAATTTTGACTATGGAATCTCCTTCATTAATTGTTTCCAAATGATCCCAAATAGATTTAGCAGTAGACCTATCTGATAATCCCATGATTTGCTAACTTGATAATGTGCTCAAAAGTGCTTCTCTTGCTTTGCAATCATTTTCCTCATCTTTAGTCAAGTTAGGTGGATTAGGCTAATTCTGAGTAGGAGCAGTATAGCCATTCTTTGTAACTTCCCAGATGTCCTTTCCAATGCAATTTATATGTTTCTCCATCTTGATCTTCCATATGCCATAATTGATTCCATCAAGTTTAGGACTGTCCTTCCTAAAATAGTTAGAAGACATTGGATCTCCTCAAGCTGTTAAACTTCTACAAAAAGAGGACTTTGCTCTGATACCAATTGTTAGGTCCCGAGACAACTGAGAGGGGGGTGAATCAATTGTCAAATAAAGTCAAATAAAAAACAACTTAACCAAAATTAATGCTTAATACCGGTAAACTAAACTTTATGTTGGTTGACAGTTTATCAGTTAATTGCAGTACCAATAAAGATTAATTCATGAAACATAAAGACAATAACATCCACAATACATAACACCAATGTTTGTACGTGGAAACCCTATAAGGGGAAAAACCACGGTGGGAAACCTTACCCACAATCAGATGATACTACTGTAGATAGTATGTGTATACAAATGGGGTCTACACATGTAGAAAGGCCAAGCACCTAGAGCTCACTGCTCAATCAAAAAATAAGAGTCACATCGACTACAATTGGATGGTTAAATCCAATAAGGATGTACTACTCAAAATAGCATCTTACTATGTTGGATTCAGTACCGGTGTAGTTCTAATATGCCTTCACAAAAACCCTCCTTCAATCTTCAAATGATGTGTACGTGTATAGCTTTGCTTATTCTTGTATATACCAAATTATTTCTTCCTTCACATTCCGCACTTGATCTTACAAATAAGATCTTACATTTATACCATAACCTAAGACCAATTTTAGTAGGTTGGCTCTAAAAGATATTATAATAAAAGTAATTTACAAGTAAATTAATAACCGATGCAATAACCGATTAACATGTTGGCTTAATGAATTTACAATAAGAATAAATCATCTCCAAAGTGTGTTGTGCTGATTTGTAATAGATAAGCCTGTCAGTGCATAACCTGGACCTATTTGTTAGTAATAGCTGTCGCATCGGAATTAGGAATCATCACAAGATAAGTAGATCAATAAAAACACAAGACATGATAACTTAATCATGAGAGCACTCATTGCAAATGAACCTAATCCTAAGCACACTCAATAGAGATATGAAAACAAAGCATTGAAAATGAAAGATTATGCAAACCAAATGCAAAATTGAATGCTCCTTCCATGCGGCTCCATTGTTCTTCTTTCCTCTTCAAATGGATTTGTGGATCTCACCTACAAGTGCACATACAATTGAAAGCAAGATTGATGAAAAGCTCAAGAGTACTAGAAGCATAAGTTTGATAGTTTGATTAAGGATTCGGATTCGGGATTCAAGATTCAAGATTCAAGATTAGCTTTGATTGAAAATCATCCAATTTATAGAAGAATTGGATAAATGACAAGATTAGCATGATGCAATTCAAATGGAAATTGCAAATCAATATGACAAATTATGACAAATTATGCACTTTCCATGCACAATTTGATTGATTGATAATTGATGACAAATTATGACACATTCTATGTCAAAATTGATTGATTATCAATTATGACAATTTCATGACAAATTGAAATGTCATTCCCATAGAATTAGGAGATGAAATAGGAGGGAAAAGAATTTAGAAATTTATAAAATTAGAAAATTGAAATTGATGAAAATTAGGAATTAGAAATTGATGGAAATTAGAATTTAGTGAATTAGAAGAAATTAGGTAAATTAATTAACAATTTGTCATTTATTAATTAATTTACAAGAGGAAGAATAATTAGCCAACTAAATAATGATTTAATTGTAACTTAGGATTAATAAATAATTTAGTAATCCTAGAGGAAGAAATGGCAAATTAGGTTAAATGAATAAATCATAAAACCCTAGAAGACGAATTAGAAATGCGAAA
Source organism: Cryptomeria japonica (assembly GCF_030272615.1). Lineage (NCBI taxonomy): Eukaryota > Viridiplantae > Streptophyta > Pinopsida > Cupressales > Cupressaceae > Cryptomeria > Cryptomeria japonica. The sequence goes on from NC_081413.1 coordinate 73,198,114, forward strand.
ATGACAATTAGGTCTTGATTGAAGATAATTAATGTCATGATTTTGAATTGATAAATGACCAGTGCGACAAAATGATTTGATTAAGAAAATGCGCCAATTGACAAGGAACAATGACAAATTGATCCAAATTGACATTATTGAGACAAACAACAATCGATGACAAATCGGTCGCAAAATGACAAAATTGACAAGAGGACAACGATCGATGATAGAATATATTGCAAAACGACAGAATTGAAGATGACCACGATCGATGATAAATCGATCGCAAATGACAAGATCGAACATGACAACGATCGATGACAAATCGATCGTAAAACGACAAGATTGATAAACTGATCACCAGATGATAAGATTGAAAAGAGGACAAAACCCTAATTAGGATTGACGATGTCCAAAATGATAAGATTGATGAGAGGAAAAAACCCTAATTAGGATTGACGATGTGCAAAATGATGACAAATAAGAACGCTCATTGATGCAACAAGATAAAATCGATCAAAATCATGACTGGATAATGTTGTCGACAAGACCAAATTCGAGGACGAGATGATTGAAGAATATAGAAGAATGACTCGATGTTCGCAAATGATAAAGACCAAGTGTGTGACATAGGAGAAATGTTAATGCGACGCAAAAACCTAAAATGAGGCAATGCGCAAATGTTAAAGTATGACTTCGCAAGCGTTTGACCATTTTTAGGTGTCTACATTTTGCCCCTCTTTGAGACAATGCGATTTTAAGCGTTGTTTCAAAGAACAATAATAAAAATGCCCCAGACAATAATAATGACATATGCATGCCCCCTCGAGGAATTGGCCGGAAACATACAGAAAAGAGGCCAATTGATCGATAAAAATGATAGGATCGAACGGACTGATAATCAGAGATTGGATGCATGAAGGACAAGCAATGTAAGGTGCACAAGACCGCGACCAACATAAGATGGAGAAGATGCACGTCCATCTATGCAATGACAAAGAGCTATAAATGAGACCAAGAGATGGAAAATTGCTCATTTGCACTAGCCCAAGGAGGAGGATTTGTTGCTCTGGACAAGGACACGTGCAGACAGATGGCGAACACTCCAACGACGAATCACCTTGGGGAACGTGTACACACATTCAGATGATCGGAGGACGCAGGAGCAGCAGTATGTATCTCGAAAACCCATGTGTTGAATTTCATGAATTTGACATGTTTGCGGGACATGGCGGGGATGAGGAGGACAGAGGGAGCACCCAGTGACAGAGGCACGTACTCCTTATGATAGATAGTGGACATATGTAGTTTGACATTATATAGTCAGCCTGCGGGCCATACTTAGGACAGATAGTCCAATTTTGTACTCCGATATTATGTGGATATATGATATGATATGCATTGATATGATGGGATGCAATATGTTATGACTTATGTTATTTTCCATGTATGGATGACTTATACACTGTTGATGTATGAATTGTGGAACATGTATGGATATGTTTTTGTTTATGTGTTTTTGATTCCTTGATAGTATGAAATGGATAAAATGCTTGATATGATGCTGGATGTAATGCAAATGTACTTACCAAATGGATGCAGGATGCAGTATGTATGGTTGGAAATCGGAGCACTAGACCAAACTGACTATCCGACAGGACGGAAGAAATGTTAGTAAGAAGAAAATGAGACAGAGGACAGTTAGAGATGAAGAAAAACTTGCTTTTAGTAATGCACTTTGTAGGTGAGAACCTTTATTTTTATGTAGCAAAATGGATGCGTAGCATCATGGCATGGAAGGCCAGAGCTGAAATGCAACCCTTTTTGCAAAAGACAGACACATCACAGACAAATGACAATCACAATCAAAAAAAAAAAAAGAAAAGGGATCATGAACCATCCCGGGCACTCTAAATCACTCAGTGACATCATCGAGCAACATAGGAACATGATCGAAGCCAAAGATAAATCAATGAAAAGATAAGACTCACAAATTCAAGCAAAACAGACAAACATCTTGATCTTCATTGTCAAAAGTTGAAAGTGCTGATAGGACGATCATGCTATCTGGTTTCAGGAAATGTGATACCCCGTCTAAGACAAGACACAGTCTGGTTTCGAGTATACCACACCCTGTATAAGACCCATGATAGTAGGAACAAGGACAAATGATATTGATGGTAACGTTCGATTGATAAGACAATGTTGATCAGTTTGAATGTCTGGTTTGATTGAAAAAGTTCATCTGTTTATGCATGATTTCATTAAAGCATAATGTTGGATTGATTGTCATTGGATGTATGCTCAGCAATTTGTCTTATGCACAAAAGGGATCCTTTATTGACAAAATGCTTGTTTTTGGATTTTAATGTTTTTGAAATGTTTTTGTTCATTTTTTTCAGGACTTTATGTGATTTTTTTTGGATTATTTCAGGACATTATTTGAATTTTTATTATCTTATTTCAGGACATTTTTCAATTTTTAAGACTTTTTTCAGGACATTATTTGATTTTTATGAATTTTTTTAGGACATTTTTCAATTTTTAAGACTTTTTTCAGGACGTTATTTGATTTTTTTGGATTATTTCAGGACTTTATTTGATTTTTAAGATTTTGCCCCCAGTGTCTAGCAAGGCAAGGAATATGACAGGTGAATAAATAGGCTTTCTGAAATGTTGGTGGATAGAGGGAAGACAAAGGCCTTTTATCGTGGAGACAATACGAATGCAATTTCCAAGGGCTATGGCGTGATGGGACAAGAGACTGGATATGACAATGTAAAGCAGGAACATGGCATGAGGGACATGTCAAGAGGTTTTTGAAACCATGTTTAAATTTTTGCGTCCTTATGTCAGATCAAGATCAAGGAATGAAAAAGGGTGTATGGATAGTGATAAGATATGGATAGGATAAGAAAGACCAAGAATGGATAAGGGACATGGACTGAAGGTCGGGATTGGCTAAGGGATAGTGGCAGAAAATTGCAATAAGTCAGGGAATATGGATGAAAGGTTATAATAAGTAAATGGATAAAGACCAAAAGCTATGATAGACTGAAAGCTATGAACAAGATGCATGATTCTCATGAAGATCGTCAGCCTTGTCAAGATCAAAGGTGGAAAGAGGAAATGGACAATAGGCTATGAAGGGTAATGACAGGGGTTAAATAGGATAGTGAAGGGCAATAAGATATGAAGGAGGAAACCTGCCCCCAAGTACGGTGTGCAAGAAGTTCATAAATTACGCATGATGCTTGTTTGGCAGGTTTTCATCATTGTACTTGCCCAAGGCGCTTGTTTGCCAGGTTTTCACTAGAGGGCAATTTATTTTTGCTTTACTTTTTTCTTTTCTTTTGTCTTTTTTTTTTCACTTTTTTTTTTTTTTTTGATTTTGACATTTTCAGAAGAAGATGGACACATGATAGGGGATGGAAGAAGGACTCAAGCATCTTTTTATTTGGATAGTAGCCTTGAAAAGAATGGACCATGACCTTTAAAAGTATGCTCAAAGACGTTGGTAGGATAAGGACATGGACAATGAGATGAAACTAAGGCAATGATTTATGCAAAGGATTGGACGAGAGGGATGGAAGGATGGAAAATATGCATTGGATAGTGGATAGGGTATTGGAAGAATTGGGCTTCAGTGGATGGAAATGAAGGCAAGATCAACATTGGCACACACCTTGAGGGGTGATGGACTGATGGAGGAAAGACGTATTTTGGATAATGAGATTTGGATGGAGGAATAGCTTGGGATTTTGGGACATAAGGGCCCAAAATGGATGAAGAAGGTGATGGAGGAACAGATTTGAGAGGTTTGGATGGAGGAATAGCAATTTTGGATGCCAATTTTGATGTTTCTTTAGGCTTTTGTGCTTCAAGGAGCTTCTTGGGAATCCACATGGTTTTTGATTTTTCATGCTTTTGTGGTTCCTTGGAGTGCATTGCTTGCACAAGGGATTTAGGAACCCATATATATTTTGACTTTGCTTTATTTTGCTTAGTGGGCCTTTGTGGCCTTTTGGATATTTCTTTTTCTTTATAGATCATATTGTTCTTTGGTTTGACATGTCGATTATATTGGACATGTTGATCCTTGAATACATGTGGATTTCTAAACTTATGACTTTTATACTTGGCATCCAAATTGCTTGGAAGAGGGAATGAATGTCGATGTGGATGGGAATGATATGGAGGCATGTGGGATGGATGGAAGGTTCTCCAAGATGTGTGCCTTTGTTGATCTTGCATAGGAGATGGAGGGATATAGGGACCTAGAATGGATGGAAGCGATGATGGGGAAGGTGGACATTTGGATTTTGACTTTGAAGGGATACCAATGCCTTGAGTGTGAGCTTTGTAGCCATGACCATTAGTATATTCTTTGATATGGAGGGGTTCTTGCTCATGAAGGTCTACTCCTTTGCCTTTATGAATATCTTGACTTTTAGGATACTCTTTTATTTGGGAAGAAGACGCGAGTCCATTATGAGGTGGAGGTGATATGATAGAAATAATGAGATCTTGAAGTGGATTGGATTTCACCAAAGTGGAAGAACCCATTATGCATGTCGAGGGTTCATGAACATCTTGCACTGACACGTTAGAATCATGAGGGGGATTAGGAACATGAGAGGGACTAGGATTTTGTAGTGGACATGGTTCAATGACAGGCTCTTCAAGAGATGGAATGGGAGAAATAATGGGATCATCAAAAGAAATGAGACCTTGGAGTGTATATGGAGCATTAAGACAAGGAGATGGAGGAACAAAAGGATCTTATGGAGGATGTGAAGGAAGAATTTGATCTTGACAAGGAGGAAGATCATTGGAATCCTCTTTAAAGGTGCTTTGCTCTGGACTTTCAATGGGATCATCGGAAAGGATGGAAGGGATATCTGGAATGTCAATGGGATCTGAAAAGACATTTTGTTCATGAAATGGAAGGGGATCATTTGGGATTGGATGGACTAGAATATCTTGATCTTGCTCAGGGAATGGAGTGTCAATGGGACTTTGGATAGGATGGACAAGAATAGGGGAATCATTGTGAGTGTCTGGGGAAATGGGATCCTGGTCAACAATTGGATGGGATGATAAGGTTTCAGGATCTTGATCTTGATCTGTTTCAAGACATGTTTCTGCATGCTCTAAATTATCCTCTTGACATGAGGTTGGACTTTGGATATGCATGGGGGATTCTGACAAGGGATCAATGGTTTGGCATGAAGGAAATGCACTTTGAACATTTGTGATGGATTCTGGCAAGGAATCAATGCTTGAACATGAGGAAGAGGGACTTCGAATGGGGTCCTCTAAAACAGGTAATGACAATAAAGTGCATGGTGGCATTGGGTCTTGTATTTCTGAAATATGACAAGGATGTGCATCATGAATTGGATTATCTTGGCAATCAATTATGGATAGCCCTTTGGTAATTGCATCCTTGGGTGTATTGTTTGATAAGGACAATATAGAAGGTTCTTGTGAAACTTCTAGAGGTGTAGGGATAGATGCCACTGGAGAGTCAATTTGTTTATGAGGGGATGAGGCATTGCTAGACATAAGTGTATTATCTTGATCTTCCTCAAAGAACTCACTTGGTAATTTCCTTAAGAGCATTGCAATAAAGCCACCTTTCTTTCGAGGTTTTGACATGATTGGACCTGGAATTTGAACTTGTTTTTGATTTGATGTCATATTTTGATATTGGACTTGGTTCAATTGTTCCGACAGGTTTGAAACTTGGCTTGGTGTGGGCTGCAACCTTTGTTTTTGAATGTTTGGTGGTTGTTGTTGATACTGAGTTGTTGATTGGACTTGAACTTGTTGATATTCCACCATTGGTTGAACCATTTGTTGACATTGTATAGTTGGTTGGACATATTGTTGAAATTGAACCATTGGTTGTATTGGTTGTATATGTTGAAAATGTGATTGATAGTAAACACCTTCTTGTTCTTGTTGTGGAGGCACATAATGTTGAAATTGATGTTGTCTCTTTTCTTGAAATTGTTTCATCATCTCTATTTGTGAGAGGAGAGCTGGTATGTCTGATCGTTCAAGAAGAGATCTTACATCAATTGGCTCAATCTTTGGATTTTGACCTGGAAATTTTTGAAACACTTTAGACATTTGTGATCTATTCTTCAAATGTTTTTCACTCTTTGTTCCAAAATCTCATTTTCTTGAGCTAGTTTCTCCTCTAGTTTTTGTATTTGGAGACTTGTTTCATCATAAAAAGTTTGATCAATATTGCTTTGTTGTTGGGTTGGATAGAATTGTGATTGCATTGTCGGTTGATATGTCAAACTTTGTTGCATCATTGGTGCTTGGAACCTTGTTTCAATAGTCATGTCACTATGCAAATGCAATATTTTTTTTGGAATTTTTCAAGGGTAATATATGATATGCAACTAAATGCGAACTAAATGAATGAGAAATGCAATCTATGTTTTTGGTTGTTTTTGAAGATTTTGACAAACTTATGAATGCAAATCTAAAAGAGACCTTTAGGAAATTGAAATGATGTCTAGACCTCAAAGGACAAAAGGACTTAATTGACAAAGGACAAGATGACAATGTCTCCCCTATACGCTTGGATACTAAGCTAGGTTTGACGAAAAGATATTGATGACAAAAGGACAAAAGATTTGATAAGGTCTAGACTTCTTAACAATGACTTAGGGTTTATCAAAGATTTGGAATACGCAAGTATGACAAGACCTAGCTTTGACACTATATGCAAAAGGACAATTACTATGATATGATAATGACTTAAGCTTAATGAAGAGACTTAGGGTATGCAAATATGAATGAATGACAATGATATGACTTTAATGCAAGAGGACATATGCAAATGGATGACTCTTATTGATATGCAAAGGAATATGACCTAGGTGGAACCTAACCTTGGTACTTGACAATGAACTTTGCAAAATGCAACTTAGGACGAACTTAAATGTAAGTGACATGAATGTTAAGACAAGATTTTGAACGATGTTTGACAACCATGTTTGAAGATATGTTTTGAACTTTGTTGAACTTTTGTTGGATGAATGTCTCTTGTGTTTAATCTTATGTTGGATCAATTTGCCTTGTTTTTGAAATGATATGCAATTCAACTTTTGACAAGCAAAGAATACAAGATATTACAACTTAGACTCAAGACAATCATGCTCATTTCCACATTTCTTATGGTAGGCAAGGACATTAGGTACTTGAGAGGTAGACTCATTATGGGATTCAAGGAGAATACATAGATGCTTGACCCCACGGGCTCCCCTCCACGGCACTCACTTCTCAAGGCAGCCAAGCATCAGTCCCCATGGAATCTCCCCATGGCGAACTTAGTATCTCTTCCAAGTATCCGAATTTGTCCTTCTCAAGAAACTAGAAGGGTTTCTGGACTCTAAAAACAAGGTATGTAGTAAGGATTTCTGTTAAGCATTACTCCTTGATGTCATGCAACCATGAATGAGACATTAAGCCCATCAAGATACCAAACAAATGTAGTCGCGCAAGCACGATTTAGACCAAGAGGCCCTACTTAGATGTTGATATGAGAAAGAGTCCAAGGGTCATCACTTCCCAAGTAACTGCAATTCCCACGTAACACTTCCTTCAAAGCTTTCGCCCATCAGGTATTTTTTTATAGTGAGTTAGAATGCCAAGGAATTCTAGCCATACTCACTTTGGGTCGTTCCCTTCTCACGATTATCACTTGCTTGCAAAAGCAAAGTGGTCGGGAAGGCAGGCCCTCTAATGGAGACACTCAGTCAATAACACAAGCATGGTATCGAAGATCTAGATTTCTGATCACCCTAAGAAGGATGAGAGCATACTCTCCTACTCCAATGTCATACTTAACAATCAAAGCAAACAAAGGTTCATTTCCACCTATTTATAAATCACTAAGTGCCTAATTAAAAATCTCAAACACACAAGTTTGGTTGTTTCTCCAAGGCAACCTGCAAAACCCAAGTTAGAGGTTTGATTTGTTGTCTTTGACCATCGATTCTGCATAACACATGTTAGTAGTTTGATTTGTAGTCTTTTTCATGCATATACCAAGATTCTGCACAAATAATTAGTACTAAAATCCAAAGCACAGAAAATAGAAAGCAAAAACACCAAAAATTTCAAGTAAAAACTGCATTTTTTACCTCTGTTCTGGACTTTACACAGGCGCAGAACTCATGACACAGGCGCAGAACCCATGACACAAGTGCAGAATGTCACCTACAAAAGCGCAGAATGCTCAACACAGGTGCAGGTTGCATCACACAGGCGCAGGAGTCTCCAGAATACCCTACATGACCCTGTTTTTGGGTTTTTTGGCCTGAAAATCAACTTGAGAGCACTCAAAACACCATAAAGAGGTTAGAAGGTTAGTTTTTCACGTCGGGTTCACCAATTAATGTAGCATCAGAATTAGGAATCATCACAAGATAAGTAGATCAATCAAAACACAAGACATGATAACTTAATCATGAGAGCACTCATTGCAAATGAACCTAATCCTAAGCACACTCAATAGAGATATGAAAACAAAGCATTCAAAATGAAAGATTATGCAAACCAAATGCAAAATTGAATGCTCCTTCCATGCGGCTCCATTGTTCTTCTTTCCTCTTCAAATGGATTTGTGGATCTCACCTACAAGTGCACATACAATTGAAAGCAAGATTGATGAAAAGCTCAAGAGTACTAGAAGCGTAAGTTTGATAGTTTGATTAAGGATTCGGATTCGGGATTCAAGATTCAAGATTCAAGATTAGCTTTGATTGAAAATCATCCAATTTATAGAAGAATTGGATAAATGAAAAGATTAGCATGATGCAATTCAAATGGAAATTGCAAATCAATATGACAAATTATGACAAATTATGCACTTTCCATGCACAATTTGATTGATTGATAATTGATGACAAATTATGACACATTCTATGTCAAAATTGATTGATTATCAATTATGACAATTTCATGACAAATTGAAATGTCATTCCCATAGAATTAGGAGATGAAATAGGAGGGAAAATAATTTAGAAATTTAGAAAATTAGAAAATTGAAATTGATGAAAATTAGGAATTAGAAATTGATGGAAATTAGAATTTAGTGAATTAGAAGAAATTAGGTAAATTAATTAACAATTTGTCATTTATTAATTAATTTACAAGAGGAAGAATAATTAGCCAACTAAATAAAGCTTTAATTGTAACTTAGGATTAATAAATAATTTAGTAATCCTAGAGGAAGAAATGGCAAATTAGGTTAAATGAATAAATCATAAAACCCTAGAAGACGAATTAGAAATGCGAAAATGACAATTAGGTCTTGATTGAAGATAATTAATGTCATGATTTTGAATTGATAAATGACCAGTGCGACAAAATGATTTGATTAAGAAAATGCGCCAATTGACAAGGAACAATGACAAATTGATCCAAATTGACATAATTGAGACAAACAACAATCGATGACAAATCGGTCGCAAAATGACAAAATTGACAAGAGGACAACGATCGATGATAGAATATATTGCAAAACAACAGAATTGAAGATGACCACGATCGATGATAAATCGATCACAAATGACAAGATCGAACATGACAACGATTGATGACAAATCGATCGTAAAATGACAAGATTGATAAACCGATCACCAGATGATAAGATTGAAAAGAGGACAAAACCCTAATTAGGATTGATGATGTCCAAAATGATAAGATTGATGAGAGGACAAAACCCTAATTAGGATTGACGATGTCCAAAATGATGACAAATAAGAACGCTCATTGATGCAACAAGATAAAATCGATCAAAATCATGACTGGATAATGTTGTCGACAAGACCAAATTCGAGGACGAGATGATTGAAGAATATAGAAGAATGACTCAATGTTCGCAAATGATAAAGACCAAGTGCGTGACATAGGAGAAATGTTAATGCGACGCAAAAACCTAAAATGAGGCAATGCACAAATGTTAAAGTATGACTTCGCAAGCGTTTGACCATTTTTAGGTGTCTACAATAGCAAACATGCAAACTCGAATATACCTGTAGATAGGAATTTGGAAATCATCAATGCAAATAGCAAATTAGACTAGCTCAATCACGAAAAACTAAATTGCAATGACAAATCCTAAAAACATTCAATAGAGACATGAAAACAAGACATTCAAATCAAATGCAAACCATTGCAAACGTGAATGTCTCCTCCAGAATTCTCCATTGTCCTTCTTTCTCCTTCAAATTGCTTTGTTTGTGGATCTCACCTACAAATGCAAAGGTATAGCATGAAAGCAAGATTGACAAGACGAGATGACAGGGTAAGGATACTAGAAGCATGATTGATTGATCAGATCTCTGATTGAAGAAATTCATCCAATTTATAGACAAATTGGAGAGATGACAAGATTAGCATGAAGAGATTTGAAAGGAAATTTCAAATCAAGAATGACAAATATGACAAATTATGACAAGATTGACATGCAAAATTGATTGATTGACAAATTATGACAAATTGACAAGGTTGCTATGCAAAATTGATTGATTGACAAATTATGACAAGATTGACATGTCATTCCCATGAAATTAGGGGAAATATTAGAAAAATAGGAGAAAATAGAAAATTAGATGAATTGGAAATTAGGAAATTAGAAATTAGTAAATTAGGTAAATTAATTAATAATTTTTCATTCATTAATTAATTCACAAAAAGAGGAAAGAATTAATTAGCCATTTAAATAAATATTTAATTATGACAAGAAGACTTAGGATAAATAAATAAATTATTTAACCTAGAGGGAAAATGACAATCAAGATAAAATGAATAAATCATAAAATCCTAGAAGACGAATTAGAAATGCAAGGATGACAATTAGGTCTTGACAAAAGATAATTGATGTAAGGTCGATTATGATCATGATTCTGACTTGATAAATGATTTGATTGATAAACAATTGAGATTGGTTGACAAATTGACCAAGATTGATAAAGAGACCAAATTGATAGGTGCCAATTGATGAGGAACAATGACTAATTGACACAAATTGACATGATTGAAAAGGACAATGATCGATGACAAATCGATCGCAAAATGACAAGATTGACAAGAGGACAAGGATTGATGACAAATCGATTGCACAATGACAAGATTGAAAAGGACAATGATCGATGATAAATCGATTGCAAAATTGACGAGACTGACAAGGATTGATGGCAAATCGATCGCAAGATGACAAGATTGACAAGAGGACAAAACCCTAATTCTATCATCGATTAGGATTGACGATGTCCAGAATGAAATCAAATTGACGATGTCAAAATATGACAAATGAGCACGCACATTGATGCAACAGGATAAGATCGACCAAAATCATGACTGAAGATTGTTATCAACAAGACCAAATTCGAAAGCAAGATAGAAGAAATGTTAATGCAACACAAGAACCCTAAAATAAGGCAATGCGCAAATGTTAAAGTATGACTCTACAAGTGTTGAGCATTTTTAGACGTCTACATTTTGCCCCTCTTTGAGACAATGCGATTTTAATCATTGTTTCAAAGAACAATAATGAAAATGCCCCAGACAATGACAATGACATATGCATGCCCCCTCGAGGAATTGGCTAGAAACATCTAGAAAAGGGGCCAATTGATCGATAAGAATGATAGAAAATGATAGGTTCGAACAGATGAAAGATCGGAGGTCGGATACACAAATGACAAGCAATGGAAGGTGTAAAAGACCACGACGAGCATAAGATGGAAAGGGTGCACGTCCATCTATGCATTGACAAAGATCTATAAATGAGACAAAGAGGAGGAAAATAACTCATTTGCACTAGCCAAAGTGGAGGAATTGTTGCTCTGGAAAAGAACCCTTGCATAGAGATGGAAAACATTCCAATGGTAGATCACCTTGAGGAACGTGTATGCACCTACAGACGACCAGACGACACGGGAGTAGCGGTATGTATCTCAAAAACCCATATTGTCAATCACAGAGAATGAAAAAAAGGACTTCTGTGCCTATGTGGGCACATTCTACACTTGTGTGAGGATGTTTTGTGCCTGTGTAGGGTACACAGGCGCAGCTTGATGCTGCACAGGCACATGACATGGTACATAGGCGCAGTTGTGCACTTAGGACCCTAATTTGACCGAGAACAGCATGCGGATGATCCTGAAAAGGGGGATAAGGGTAGGATAGGTCAAAATAGATAAGAAACACCCTGATTTGTCCATAAAACAAGGAAATGCAGCCCTTAGGAGAAAACCCTAAAACTGACAAATTTGTGCCCCAATTGTGATGCAGAGTCGACAGTATCCATTGATTACACGGGAGAATAGACCTGACTGCTTCATGTTGCGACATAGACTCAGGAGCACAGACAAAGATACATTAGCAGGACCTGGATTATACTATATTACATTCATGCCCAAGATTAGGGCAAACACAGGACTGCTTACCGCATTGGCAGAGCGATGGCATTCAGAGACTTCCTCATTCCATCTACCGATTGGAGAGGTGACGGTGACACTAGAGGATGTGTGGCGTATCCTCCGCATTCTGATTCATGGGGAGATGATAGAATATGACCCAGTGACAGGGAGAGACTCATTGTGTAGATTATTCGAGTGCAATGCAAATGATCTAGATATTGTAGAGAGGGAGATTGGTTGGGAGACCATGGCAGCAAAGTACGATCAGTGATATGTGGTGATAGCCATGGTTATAGCATGCCTATTAGTAGGAGACAGATGAGGACATGGATTCCCTATTGGATGGGGAAGAGTGTTAGAGTGGATGGCAATAGAGGGGACTGTATATGCATGGGGACCATGTGTGCTTGCCATGTTTCAGTTGCATCAGATAACATATTAGAGGGTGCAGACTTTGAGATGTGGGGTCACACTATTATAGGTATGGGCATTTGAGCATATAGCCATATATTGATCGATTGCAGAGAGATAGGTAGTACCACACTGACCATATGTGTACAGTTATGGGTGTACGTTGAGACAGGGTCCATTCAGATACATATTGTATTGGCGACATGAGCTAGACAGATTGAGAGAGTTCACATGGAGGCCATATCTTGATTGCTCTGGATGGTCATATGATAGTGATGAGCTACTGTATTGCAGATAAGAGAGGTACTTGATTGGGTGACTAGTGAATCACCAGAGAGTGATTGAGATGTACCTACTAGAGAGAGTCAGATGACAGTTTGGAGAGAGGCAAACTCACAGAGAGACGAGTCAGTGGGAGAGGATGATTCAGCCACACATAGCATATGCTGACTTCACACAGCTACAACAGAGATAGTGGGATTGGAGATCAGATGTTGAGGACGTCGGGATGACAGAGGAGTATGAACGATGGTTTGCATGATGACGGCCTATGCCATTGACTGATCCTGATATTCCGGTACCTAGGAGACAGGAGGACTTCCCACTCACTGGAGAGGAGGAGGGAGATGATGAGGATGAGGAGGACGAGGGAGATGATGAGGAGGATGATGAGGATGGAGGGGATGATGAGGATGGGTCAGATCTGGCCAATCAGGAGTCATTGCAACAAATACCCATAGAGCCAGAGACAGTTGGCATAGAGGAGATGGAGATATGTAGGTCCACCATAGCGAGTCAGCATGATCACATTGTGACATTAGAGAGACAAAATGCTATCTTAAGGAAAGAGTAGGATCAGGTCAGAGCAGAGATAGCTAGACTGACAGCAGATCGAGATACAATGATAGCCCAGGAACAGCAAGTAGAGTAGAGAGTGACCAAGTATATTGGGTCGATGAGGGATGCCAGTGCACGTGAGATGGCACAGATGTTGGTAGAGACCGGAGATGAGATACACCATTGGAGGAAACTATATGAGAGTGCAGTTCCACCAGAGTAGAGAGTAGCATCATATCAGGCACGATCAAGGATAGAGAGTAGGCCACATTCTCGGAGCTCAGTGAGCAGCATGGGGGTGAGTGGACCTATGAGACCACCACAACCAGGACCTGGGATAGGAGGGACATCATCCTTGAGACATGGCAGGGATGAGGAGGATAGAGGGAGCACCTAGTGACAGAGGCATGTGCTCCTTATGACAAAGACATATGTAGTGTGACATTATGTATTCAGCCTGCAGGCCATACTTAGGACAGACAGTCCAATTTTGTACTCCAATATTGTTTTGATATATGATATGATATGCAACTATATGATGGGATGCAATGTGTTATGTCTTATGGTTATTTTCCATTTATGGATGTCTTATGCACTATTTATGTACCAATGATGGTTATGTTTTTGGATGCATTTATAATATGAAATGGATAAAATGCTTGATATAATGCAAATATACTAACCAATGAATGCAGGATGCAACTTATGGGTTTTGGAGATCGGAGAACTAGACTGAACTGACTTCCCAAACTAGCAGAAGAAATGTTAGTAAGAAGAAATTAGATAGAGGACAGTTAGAGACGAAGAAAAACTTGCTTTCACCAATGCACTTTGTAGGTGAGAACCTTTATTTAATGTAGCAAAGGGGATGTAGAGCATCATGGCATTGAAGGCCAAAGTTGGAATGCAACCCTTTTTGCAAAAGATAGACACATCGCACACAAGGAATGAGTGAAGCATCCTAGGGTGCATACATCAAGGGTCAAGGTATGTATGGCGTTCACAAAGCAAACATACTTATCATAGACATCCAGTGATATAGTTGCCCCAGTTTATGACAAACATTCCACAAATAGAAAACACAACAAAAAACAAAAGGGACTATGAACCATCCTGGTCACTCTAAATCACTCAGTGACATCATTGAGCAACATAGGAACATGATCAAAGCCAAAGATAAATCAGTAAAAAGATAAGACACACAAATTCAACCAAGTCAAACAAACCGTCTGATCGTCATTGTCAAAAGTGGAAAATAGGAATGATCATGCTGTTTGGTTTTAGGGAATGCGGTACCCCATCTAAAATAGGACATAGTCTGGTTTCGAGTATACCACACCCTGTATAAGACCCATGATAGTAGTGACATGGACAAATGATATTGATGTTGATTGATTGATATGACAATTTTAATCAGTTTGAATGTCTGGTTTGATTGAAAAGTTCATTTGTCAATGCGTGATTTCAGTAAAGCGCAATGTTGTGATTGATTGCCATTGGATGTATGCTCAGTGATCTATCTATGCACAAAGGGGATATTTTTGTTTTGTTTTTTTTTCGAGTTTTTACAATTTTGTTATTTTTTCAGGACTTTATTTGACTTTTTAGGGATTATTTCAGGACATTTTTTTATTTTTTGGGATTTTTTTTCGGACATTTTTTGATTTTTTTGGATTTTTTCAGGACATTATTTGATTTTTTAATGATTTTTTCAGGACAGTTTTCAATCTTTATGATTTTTTTTAGGACATTTTTCAATTTTTTATGATTTTTTTAGGACATTTTTCAATTTTTATGATTTTTTCAGGACATTTGTCAATTTTTATGATTTTTTTAAGGACATTTTTCAATTCGAAAGCTCTAGTAATTGATCATGACAAGGGGCACGCACCCAATAAAATTTTGAAAGACATATACAACGACCAGGACCGCAACATATGCACAAGGACTAGAAACTTAAGTATGCCAGACAATGATGTTGACCAATCACAGACCTGGAACAAAACATTGGGTCAGAGAAAGCATGATAAACCTACTGGGGAAAAGTATAGCTAGGGCTCATGATAGATGATGGAGCAATAATCTATTACACATGGCGCCTGTTTGCTAGGTTTTCACCATGGTACTTGCCCAAAGTGCCTGTTTGCCAGGTTTTCACTAGAGGGAGAATTATTTTTCTTTACTTTTGTTCTTTTCAATTTTTTTCACTTTTTTTGTATTTTTTGAGCTTTTTGATTTTTTTTTAGGTTTTTGATTTTTTGATTTTTTTATATTTTTTCAGGATCATATTAAAGAACTACTGACAAAAGAACTATGCCCAGTACTTGTGAAGGTGAATGCTATTTATAGGATCAGACAGAGGTTCACCATCTGGGGTGGCAAGTTCATATGCCCCTGAGCCATAGGCTACAGTAACTATGAAAGGCCCAACCCAATTAGGTTCAAACTTTCCTTTGATGATGTCAGTAGATTGTGCATTCTTCAGGTTCACCTTTAAAACCAGATCTCCCACTTCAAAGTGTCACCCTTTGACCTTCTTATTATAAGAGCAACGGAGATAGTTTTGATATACTTGCAAATGTGTCAGGGTTGTCTGACATTTCTCATCTAACATCTCAAGCTAATGCAACCGAGAGACTCTATGTATTTCATCATCAATCAAATGTTGCAAGGAAACATGCAAAGAAGGAATTTCCACTTCCAAAAGTAAAATGGCTTCCGCACCATACACTAAGGAATAAGGTGTTGCGCCAGCAGGTGTGCGGATAGAAGTGCGATAAGCCCATAGTGCTGGATTCAACTGTACATGGCAATCTCGACCAGCATCATTGACAACCTTTTTTAGGATCTTGATAATGGTTTTATTTGATGCTTTGGCTTGACCATTACCCTGTGGATAGTAAGGACTAGAGAAACGGTGTTGGATGTGAAACTTTTCATAGAGTTCCTTGACATCTTTATTCTTGAATGGTCGGCCATTATCTTGAATGGTCGGTCATTATTTGTGACTATTGCAAGGGGAACCCCATATCTACATATGATATAATTCAGTAGGAATTTTGAAATTTGCACACCAGTGATATAGGTCATAGGAATAGCCTCGATCCATATTGTAAAGTACTCTATGGCTGTAATGATGAACTTGTGTCCATTTGCAGATGTCGGGTGAATCTTGCCAATAAGATCCAATCCCAATTGAGAAAAGGGCCACGGAGATATGACATAATGAAGCTCTTGGGCTAGCACATGAATGTAATTTCCATGGATTTGGCATTTGTAGCACTTCTTGACAAAATCATGAACATCCTTTTCCATAGTGGGCCAATAATACCCAGCATGAACCAACTTTTTGTCTAAGCTCAGACCATTGAAATGGCCCCCACATATACCATCGTGAACCTCGCGTAAAGCCATTTGTGCTTCGTTAGAATCTAAACACCTAAGGAGGGTGTGGTCAAAGGAATGATGGTAAAGGGTGTCTACGATGATGACATATTTGGTTGTTTGGCAGATGAAGGCTTGGCGTTGGTTAGAGGAAAGGTTAGGTGGTAAGGTTTGGGATTTCAAATATTGATAGATGTCATTGTACCATGGGGAATTAGGACCAACAAGAACACACATCATATCTATTGTTAAAATTTCAAAAGAAGGGACAAGCAACTTGTTCGACCAAAAATTCACATCTATCCATATTATGGAGCATATTTAACATGGAAGCAATAGTGGCCATCGCATCTGCCAACTTGTTTTGAATTCGTCGAACTTGACTGAAATGGATAGCCATAAATTTTGTCTTGAAGAAATCCACCATATGCTTGTAAGGAATAAGCTTTTCATCTTTTGTTTCGTAGTCATCATTCACTTGATGGATGACTAACTGGGAATCTCCATAGACTTGTAAATGTGTGATGTTCCAGTGGATCGCTACTCGGAGTCCTGTGACTAGAGCTTCATATTCTGCAATGTTATTGGTACACTAGAAAGTTATTCTGTAGGATTTGGGAATAGCATCACCTTGAGGGGTTACAAATAATATACCTACTCCAGACCCGAATTTGGTATGGAATCCATCAAAATATAATTTCCATTCATTAGAAGACGTGAGAGAAAAGACTGATTCATCTGGAAAATCGGTCAACATGGGATGATCATCATAAATAGGAGCCTCGACAAGTTGATCTGCTATGATTTGTCCTTTTATTGCCTTTCGCTTAATGTACTCAATATCAAATTCACTAAGGATCATAACCCACTTTGCTAGGTGACCTGTCAAAGATGCCCTACTAAGCAAATATTTCAAGGGATCAATTTTTGCAACTAGCAATGTCTGATGATTTAACATATAGTGTCGAAGCTTCTATGTTGCAAAGACCACTGCTAAACATGCCCGTTCAATAGTTGAATAATTCAGCTCATAGCCCACTAGTGTCCGACTGATATAATAAATAGCCCGCTCTTTGCCTTTCTCATCCTGTTGGGCCAAGAGAACTTCCAGTGTCGTTTCAGTTGTAGAGATATACAATATGAATGGCTTTCCTTCTATAGGAGGCATTAGAATAGGTTGCGACAATAGATAATCCTTGACAGTTTGAAATGCTGATTGACATTGCTCAGTCCATTTAAAAGCGACACCTTTATGCAATAAATGCTGGAAGGGATGATATTTGTCTACCAATTGAGCTATGAAATGGTGGATTGACTATAGCTTTCCTTGTAAACTTCTTAGTTGACGAAGATTGGAAGGAGGAGGCATATCCATTATTGCTTTAACCTTGGCAGGGTCGACTTCAATGCCTCTGTGAGAAACAATGTACCCTAATAATTTGCCGGTTGTGACACCAAAGACACATTTCTTTGGGTTGAGTCTGAGCTTGTAGGTTTCCATTCGATCAAAGATGGGGTCAAGGATGGCTAGATGACTATCTCTTGTGATAGATTTGCATAATAGGTCATCAACATAGTCTTCCATCAAAGTATGCATAAAATCATGGAAAATTGTCATCATAGCTCTTTGATATGTTGCTCCAGCATTTTTAAGGCCAAAGGGCATCACATTCCAGTAGTATGTACCCCAAGCACATGTGAATGCAGTCTTATGTTGATCTTCATGAGCAATACAAATTTGATTATATCCAGAAAAACCATCCATCAATGATAGGATCTCATATCCGGCAGTCATGTTAACTATGATGTCAATATTTGGTAGTGGAAAGTTATCTTTAGGGCATGCTTTATTGAGATCCCTAAAATCCATATAGATTCTGATGCCCCCAGTTACTTTGCTAACTAGTACCAAATTTGAAATCCAATTTGCATAATCAATGGGTCTCATAAAGCCCACATCTAATAATTTTTTTAGTTCTACCTTGACCAAGAGAGCCACCTGGGGATGCTTTTTTATGAGTTTCTGTTTGACAGGCTTGGCATCTGATTTTAATGGCAAGTGATGAAGGACTAATTTCGGATCAAGGCTGGGCATATCTGCATAGGACCATGCAAAACTAATCTTTTTCTCAAGAAAGAAATTGACAAAATCTATCTTTTCCTGTTTTGATAGAGAAGTAGAGAAATGAATGACCTTAGGGTTGTCAGGTGTACCCAAATTTATCTCTTCGGTCATTTCCACAAGAAATGTTGATTTATCTTGACTTGATAGGGGTATGTCCAATCTTCCACCTTTGGGTGCCTCAGAGAGGTTTTCACCCGCAGGTACGTCTTTTATTTTTACTTTTTCATGGTCAGAGAGCGCCTTACTATTTTCACTCAAAGACCTATTCTTTTGATTTTTTACTTTTTCTTTTTCATTTTTATGACTAGAAGATGGAGTTGACTCCCCAAAATATGTTGTGGAATCTAGATCAATAGTAAATCTTGCTTTATGATCACCTTGTGGTATGCCTTCTTGGAGACCCAAAAATTTGGCAATTGCTTCATCATTTTAAAAATAATCTAATGTGAGTGGTTGTTGTTGGTCATGTTGGATAAGCTGAGGATAGACAAGGGGCATGTCATCATTGGTTTTAAGGAGAGAGAGGGCTGAGATGGTAAAGATGTAAACGTCTATGGTATCACTGTCTAAACTGCTCGTATCTGATTTGGAGCTTGTGTCCTAGAATGACTCTATCTAGGCATTAGGACATGTTTTGGGAGGGGGAGTTATTTCATGTTTGTCTTCCATGGGAAAATCATCGAGGTCAAGGAAAACATTATCAAGGGAATAGGAGCTAGAAGAAAAGGAACTCTACTACCATTCATTGGAATCAGTTTCGGGTCGGGTATCCTCAGGTGTCGTTTCATCATCAGAGTCATGCTCCTTTCTACACGTGGTCACTTTGGTAGATGAGGGTCCAATTCGCAATGGTACAAAACCTAACCCTAAATTTGGAGGTCGCATCTTGGGTATAATAGGTTCTAGTCTTCCTTTCTTGTCAGGGCCCAAGCCACTGTAGCCATCATATCCTTTCTTTTGCAGCATAGTAAATCCTTTGCCATATCGCTCCACCGGCAACCTGACAGGTGGTGACTTATTTGGATCCTTATAAAGACAATCTATGACATCATCATCCAAAGTTTCTTTGTCAAGTTCACCCCATCTTGTAAATGTAGTGGGGGGCTGATATTGAATGACTATCTTAAGTTCCTTTTGCAACAAATGTGGTTTGCCATGTGATTTTGGAGATATTGGTAAATTCCCAATGAGGAATGTTTGAGCCATTGAATACTCTCCGCATCCTTGGTCTTGTATCTTCAATTTTCCTTTGACAGCATCTAACAATTCATTAGGATCCACATAATTATGTGAGTGGGCCTCTCTATTGACTAGGACTTGTTGCTATAGGGAATCCTTTAGATTAACACAAAATTGAAATGGATTAGGATCTCCTAGAATTGTTATCTTAGTCCCACTGTAAGGATATTTTAAACATTGATGATAAGTGGATGGAACTGCTTTCATTGCATGAATCCACGGACAGCCAAGAATCATATTGTAAGGGAGATCAAGGTCTAGGACCTGTAGGAAAGTGTTTTCTATCACTGGACCGACTTTGATAGGCAATGAAATTACCCCTTTAGATGGACGCTCAGCATCATCATATGCTTTGATTGTTATTCTTCTGGAAGAATCAATATCATTTTCTGTATAACCAAGACCAATGACCACTCTTAGGGTACACATATTAAGACTTTCTTAGCCATCTATCAAGACTCGTCAGATTTTGCAATTATGGACAAAGACTTCAAGATGTAATGGATCATTATGAGGGAGCTTATTAGGAGAAATATCGTTATCAGAAAGGCGACGTGTTAGGAAATAGCTAGATGTCCAATTTGGGCTTGAAACTGGTCAACATCAATGTCTGTCGGGACAGTGGACTCAATTAAAGCTTTATCTAGGACTGCACAATGCATAGGGGACATTTTCAACAACTCAAGAATTGATATTTGTGCAGGTGCCTTTCCCAGATGATCTAGGAGATTATACTGACTCGCAGGAGTTGATTTGGGAGGAGTTGCAGGAGCTCCTTTCAAGACTATTTTAGATCAATGAATGGTGACCGCGCAAGAAGGATCTTGCCCCTTTATTCTTATGGTGGAAACATACTCATTTGATGCTCGAAAACAATTGATGACATTATTATAACCAGTATTTGCATAATTTTATGTTTGGGTAGAGTTTGAAGAAGATGCTTTACCCTTGTCATGATCAAGCAAAGGAGTTTTGAAAATTGTATGATCGGTGTTAGAGGTCGCATTGGGTGGGTCTACCTCAATTACTCCTTGATCTAGCAAGTCTTGAATCATATGTTTCAATTGAAAACACGATGCAGTTTTATGTCCTTTTGACTGATGGTATTCACAATATGCATTATCATTCCACCAATGCAGCTTTACCAATGGTTCTGCCTTGATATCTGGTAACTTGATAAACTTTGCTTGTATTAATTGTTTCATTACTGATTCAATAGGCTCTTCCAATGGTGTAAACTATCGAGGAGGCCCATCCCTTGATTAGAAAGGTTTCCGTTGTTGGTTTTGTTGCTGACCTTGTTGTTGATTATATTGTTGAGTATATTGTTGATATGGTGGCTGTTGAGTAACATTGCTCGCTGGTGTTTGATTTTGTTCCATAGTTGACATATTAGGAGCACTCAATTTCTTTATTGTGAACGGGGGTTGATTTGCATTCACCGCTCTTGCATCAACAACTCCATCATTAGTGACATTCTTATTTTTGTACCAAAATCTATTTATGTCCCCTAAATTGTTTGTATTGTCACTGTAATTGATGAGCTTAATGATTCCCTTAGCTAGAAGAGCAGTTTCAATGTTCATCCCTTTCTTAATGAGTTTTTCAATGGTACTGGGACTTTTCAATTTGAGTTCCTACATCATTTTTGGGACCAAATTTTGAATAAATAAGTTCACTTGTTGTTCTTCCGGTATATCTAGGGAAGAACGACTATACAAGGTTCACCTTGCTTTTGCTTGGTGTTGCATAAATCTAACATAGTCACTTCACTGTCAATGTTGAATGCGAAGTGAGATATAAACTTTTGAGCCAATTCCAACCAAGTCTTTATATTCCCTGGCAAATGCGAATACCAATCCATGGCTTGTTCGGTGAGACTTCGTGCGAACAAGTGCATTAAATATGTTTCCTCATAACTCACTTCAGTACATGCTATGAAAAATACTCGAATGTGGTCTTTTGGATTTCCATTTCCTTTATATTTCTCAAAATTAGGTGCCTCAAAATTCTTAGGGAAGGGACGTATGTACAAGCTCTTGTCAAATGGATTAGGACATAAATCTTGATCTGTGTACAATTTCTTTGTTCCTTTGGTTTCCAATGTGTCGACTTGTCGTTGCAACTTCTCAAGCTATTGTGCAAATGCGTTAGATTTTGGAGGTTCATCATTGATCCTGGTGGGTACTCTTTGTCGATACATCGTGTTTCCCATCGGTTGTTGATGCTTTGAAATTGCCGTCTTTGGTGTCTCCAACATATAATGTTCTTGGTACAGCTCTTGTTGTGGTGGTTGTGCCATGCCTTGATATTGACCTTGTTGCTATGCTTCTTGTGGTGGAATCATGATTGGTAGCCTTGGTTGATATTGCAATTGAGGGTGTTGTTGATATTGCACAAACATCAATTATGGTTGTGAAGTATGATAACTTGTTTTGCCTGGCACATATTGAGGCACATGTTGTTGTTGATGCTGATGAATCAGAATTTTCTGAATTTGTGCCAATTGTTGTTGTCTTGATGTAAATCCCATCATTTGCAAAAAACTTTGTTTGGGAGGTTTTTGTTGTTTCTCCTTAAGATGTGGTATGGCACTTGCATTGAATTGTTGTGTTGTTTGTCCAATCCATTGTGGTGGTTGCAAGTTTGCATTAACTTGTAATGGTGTAGAAGACACTGCAACTTGTTGTTGAATGTGATATTGTTGTTGTTGTGCATTGCTTGTTTGCACATTTGATTGTGCCTTTTGTGCATTCCCCAATTGTTGCAACATTTGTTGTTGGTGCAAACCACTATCTGTAGCTCTTTGTGTTGCCATTATCGAAGGATCTATCACAATAGTTTGCATAACAGGTACTTGAGTATTTGGCAAATATATTGAACTTAATGGGACATAGGAACTTTGTTGCATTGTGGAATTGTTTTGGACATTGGTGAGATCAGGCATTCCATTCGTAAAGCTTTCTTGCATCTTAGATTTTGATCCAATTTTATGCATGCAAGGAACCACTTCTTATTGAGGGACATCTATCAATATTTGTGTGGCACTCATTTGATCTTGTGTTACAGGTGTTGTATTAAATAACGAATTATTTATTGTTTCAAATGGTGACTTTTGAGGAATAGTCACTGTCAACGCTTTTGAAGCACATTTACTCATCAAGGAATGTTGAGTTTCTTGTTGCACTTTTTCTTCATTTGGATGTGGAGAGAAACTTAACAACTCACCACCTTGTTGTTTTCGCACATTGACTTGCTCACTTGAGGAGGTCACATTACTCATCATGTCAAGATATTTTTGTGGGAACATCTTAAAGACCTTGTTCAAGAATTTATCCATCTTTTTCATCAACTTTGGATCTTTAAGGAACATATCAACATCATCGGAAGCATCAGAATCTGATGAAGAATCTGGTAAAATACTTGGATTTGTTTCTTGTTGAATGCCTTGATCTGAACCAAATCCTTGTGAAAGAGTTTGTTCCTCATATAATGTTTGAGTTTGAATGTCATGTTGCAAGTTCGGTTGATTCCAATCAAAAGGTGCATTTCCTCTTGGTGTTGGTGGAACACTCCCATGTCCTGGTTTCATGGGTACAAACACTAGTTCATATAATGGAGGTGGTCCAAGTTGAACCATTCCATATGGTGGTAATGATGTGTTTGACAAACCTTCAACTTGTAATGTTTGAGTAGGTTGAAATTGTGAGTTTGATATGTTGTCAATGGGTTGATATGTTGGTTCGCCCATCTTCTTAGATTTTGACCTTGTTTCAACAGGCATGTCACTATGCAAATGCAATATTTTTTTGGATTTTTTTATTTTAAAAGGATGATGTATGATATGAAACTAAATGTAACCTAAATAGACAAAAATGCAATCTATGGCAAGAATGCAACCTATGCTTTTGCTGTTTTTTCAAGATTTTGACAAATTTTTTGGAATGCAAATCTAAAAAAGAGACCCTTAGGAAATTGAAATGATGTCTAGACCTCAAAGGACAAAAGGACCAAGTGACAAAAGGACAAAAAGACAATGTCTCCCCTATATGCTTGGATACTAAGCTAGGTTTGACCAAATGACATTGATGACAAAAAGACAAAAGTTTGATAAGGTTTAGACTTCCTAACAATAACTTAGGGTTTATCAAAGATTTGCACTACTCAAGTATGACAAAACCTAGTTTTGACACTATATGCAAAGGGACAATTACTATGCAAATGACCCTAATATGATATGATAATGACCTAAGCTTAATGAAGAGACCTAGGGTATGCAAATGTGACCTAATGTTATGAGGACAAGGATGCAAATGCAAATGTATGACAATGTCAACCTAAGACAAAACCTAAGGTTGAATTATGAAATGGTATTACTCTAATGCAAGAGGACACATGCAAATGGATGACCCTTATTGATATGCAAAGGAGTATGACCTGGGTGAAACCTAACCTTGGTAGTTGACAATGATTTTGCAAAATGCAAACCTAGGATGAACCTAATGTTGGACATGCAATATGACACCTAAGTGAGGACCTAATAATGACATGCAAGAAGACACCTAAATGAGAACCTAATAAGGACATGCAAATGGACACCTAAATGAAATGGACCAAGCGGAATGCAAGAATGATGCTCTAAGCCCTAAGTATGGACAATGGAGGACCTAAATCTAAGTGACATGAATGTTGAGACAAGATTTTGAAAAATGTTTGACAACCATGTTTGAAGGTGTTTTGAACTTTGTTGAATGAAATACTCTTGTGTTTAACCTTGTTTTGAATCAATTTGTCTTGTTTTTGAAATGAGACACAATTCAACTTTTGACAATAAAAGAAGACAAGATATTTTAACTTAGACTCAAGACAATCATGCTCATTCACACATTTATTATGGTAGGTAAGGACAGTAGGTACTTGAGAGGTAGACTCATTATGAGATTCAAGGAGAATACATAGATGCTTGACCCCATGGGCTCCGCTCCATGACACTCACTTCTCAGGGCAGTCAAGCATTAGTCCCCATGGAAATCTGCCCATGGTGAACTTAGTATCTCTTCCAAGTATCCAAACTCCTCCTTCTCAAGCAACTAGAAGGATTTTGGCCTCTAAATACAAGGTGTTTAATAAGGATTTCTGTTAAGCGCTACTCCTTGGTGTCACACAAGCGTGATTGAGACATAGGCCCACCAAGATACCAAACAAATGTAGTCGCGCAAGCACGATTTATACTATGAGGCCTTACTTAGATGCTAATATGAGAAAGAGTCCAAGGGTCATCACTTCCCAAGTAACTACAATTCCCACGTAACCGTTCCTTCAAAGCTTTCGCCCATTAGGTATTTATTTATAGTGAGTTAGAATGCCAAGGTACTCTAGCTGTGCTCACTTTGGGTCGTTCCCCTCTCACGATTGTCACTTGCTTGCAAAAGAAAGAAAATGGTCAGGAAGGCAGGCCCTCTAAAGGTAACAAACAATCCTAAACATGAGAATGGTATCAAAGGTCTAGATTTCTGATCACCCTAAGAAGGATGAGAGCATACTCTCCTACTCCAATGTCAAACTCGACAAGAAAAGTGAACACATGTTCATTCCATCCTACTTAGCAAACATACTAGGTGCCTAATTAAAAATCACAAACACAAAGTTTGGTTGGAATATAAGGCAACCTGCAAAATCACTAAGTTAGGAGTTTGATTTGTTTGGTCTTTGACTAGCGAACCTGCATAAGATTTGTTAGTAGTTTCATATTTTTTTGTCTTCATCACACGTAACGCCAAGGTGTTGCAGAGAGAATCAGTACCAAAAAAAGCAGAATATAAGAACAGAATGAAAACAAAGTAATTTGCAAGTAAAAACACTGATTTCACCTTTGTTTCTGGCCTTACACAGGTGCAGAATTCCTTGACACAAGTGCAGAATGCCTTGACACAGGCATAGAATGCCTTGACGTAGGTGCAGGTCTCCTTAACATAGGCGCAGATCCCTCCTACACAGGCGCAGAAGTGTCCTGAAAGCTCTGGGTCGCCCTGTTTCTTGAGTTTTCCACCTGCAAATCAGCTCAAAAGCACTCAAAAACACAGTTAAGGGGTTAAGTTCACTTCGGGTTCACCAAGAAAATGTAGATAGGAATTTGGAAATCATCAAAGCAAATAGAAAATTAGACTAGCTCAATCACGAAAAAATAAATTGCAATGACAAATCTTAAAAACATTCAAAAGAGACATGAAAACAAGACATTTAAATCAAATGCAAACCATCGCAAACGTGAATGTCTCCTCCAAAATTCTCCATTGTCCTTCTTTCTTCTTCAAATTGCTTTGTTTGTGGATCTCACCTACAAATGCAAAGGTATAGCATGAAAGCAAGATTGACAAGACGAGATGACAACGTAAGGATACTAGAAGCGTGATTGATTGATTGGATCTCTGATTGAAGAAATTCATCCAATTTATAGACAAATTGGAGAGATGACAAGATTAGAATGAAGAGATTTGAATGGAAATTTCAAATCAAGAATGACAAATATGACAAATTATGACAAGATTGACATGCAAAATTGATTGATTGACAAATTATGACAAATTGACAAGGTTGCTATGCAAAATTGATTGATTGACAAATTATGACAAATTATAACAAGATTAACATGTCATTCCCATGAAAGTAGGGGAAATATTAGAAAAATAGGAGAAAATAGAAAATTAGATGAATTGGAAATTAGGAAATTAGAAATTAGTAAATTTGGTAAATTAATTAATAATTTTTCATTCATTAATTAATTCACAAAAAGAGGAAAGAATTAATTAGCCAATTAAATAAATATTTAATTGTGACAAGAAGACTTAGGATAAATAAATAAATTATTTAACCTAGAGGGAAAATGACAATCAAGATAAAATGAATAAATCATAAAATCCTAGAAGATGAATTAGAAATGCAAGCATGACAATTAGGTCTTGACAAAAGATAATTGATGTAAGGTCGATTATGATCATGATTCTGACTTGATAAATGATTTGATTGATAAATAATTGAGATTGGTTGACAAATTGACCAAGATTGATAAAGAGACCAAATTGATAGGCGCCAATTGACGAGGAACAATGACTAATTGACACAAATTGACATGATTGAAAAGGACAACGATCGATGACAAATTGATCGCAAAATGACAAGATTGACAAGAGGACAAGGATCGATTACAAATCGATCGCGCAATGACAAGATTGGAAAGGACAACGATCAATGACAAATCGATCGCAAAATTGACGAGATTGACAAGGATCAATGGCGAATCGATCGCAAGATGACAAGATTGACAAGAGGACAAAACCCTAATTCTATCATCGATTAGGATTGATCATGTGCATAATGAAATCGAATTGACGATGTCAAAATATGATAGATGAGCACGCACATTGATGCGACAGGATAAGATCGACCAAAATCATCACTGAAGATTGTTATCAACAAGACCAAATTCGAAAGTGAGATAAATGAAGAATGCAGAAGAAGGACTTGATGTTTGCAAATGATAAAGACCAAGTGTGCAAGATAGAAGAAATGTTAATGCAACGCAAGAACCCTAAAATAAGGCAATGCGCAAATGTTAAAGTATGACACCGCAAGCGTTGACCATTTTTAGATGTCTACAATACCAACAAACAAATCATCAAGACAGTGTCCAAATGATGTCTTCGACATAACCAAGTGTTTTCCATGTTATTCCAAGTGCCGGTGAACAATATATCTTGTCAGTGTACTAGATACCAATGACTGTGCATGAAGTCATTTGCTTGCCAGTGAACATAACCAATTCTCCAAAGTGCCAGAGTTGATAATTGTTAATAGGTGTTGACATCAATGACAAAACCATATCAACATAACCAAAATACCAACATCACCAAGTTGCTTGAGCTTTCAGCTTGTGAATTACGGGTGAAATTTGAGTGACAATAGTTTTTGGCATGCTCGTTGGGACTCATTTGAGCTATCGCAGTTCAAAAAATATTCACTCTTGTTTCTTTTGGTGTGAGGAGCAACAATTAGAGCCTTCAGAGGCAACAATTTTCATACCTGGTGACTCATTTTCTTGGTTTCTTTACAGATTTAGTGACATATTGTAGGATATGAGAAAGTATCAAACCAGATAGAGCAAGGATCCGATTGAGAATATTGAGCTACCACCATCACAGAGAAGGTCAAGGACAACAAAAAAGATAGAGAAAGAAACAAATCCACAAGTTGAGTTTCCAGAAAGTTCTTAATTTGAAGTTTTTTAGGAAACTCCAAATTCTGATCTCCTATCTAATTCTTCTCCTCTACCTAATTCGTAGCCTAATTTTGCCACCCGCATAAATCCTCTTTTTGTAACTACTTCAATTCAACCATGTAGTACCTAAATAGCACAAGTAAATCCACCTATTATCCCAATGGCTCTGCCAAGAGCTCATCCTTTTGTAACTTTAAATCAAGGCAACCCTTTGAATCTTACTCATTATGATGATATTCCTATAGCAGCATTGAAAAGCCTACCTTTTTTCACATGAGAAGATCAAACCACTCCCATCGAACATATAAGGGATGTTGCTTCATTGTGTGGTGTACATCATATCACACAAGAGAATGTTGAAATCAGACTCTTGGCTGCCTCATTTAAAGGGAAAGCACTTCAGTGGTTCAGAGGACTACCTATAAACTCAATTAATACCTGGGATTAGCTGGGTGATAGATTAAATTCATAGTTTGAGGACAAATCTAACCATTTGTCACTATTAGAACAACTGAGTACCATAAAGAGATCCCCTCAAGAGCAAATGACCAACTTCAATTTTCATTTTCAAAAGACTTGGAGCAGAATCCCTTTCACGATAAGGCCTACTCCTAGACATGCATTTCTATCTTATCTTAGGGCCCTTAATAGTGACATTTCCATCATGATTCAATCTATGGGTGCATATACTCTACCAAATGCATTTGATGTTGCTATTAGAGTAGAAAATTGCCTGATTCAGGCTAGTAAAATAGCCCCTAGGCCCCCAATGCCCATATTTCTAGAAATACAACCTATTGTACCTCTTTTAGAGCCTCCTCTAGTCGTTGTCCCCCATTTACCAGCACTAAATTATCAAGCTGCAGCCCAAGCAAATATTGTCACACTCCCAAATCAAGAGTTTTAGGAGTTTAAAAATGAAATGAAAAACCATGTTCCAAGGCTTTGGTAACAAAATGACCAATATTGAGAAACAAGTTTACCAAAATAAAAAGACTTATCAAGCCCCTTATCAGAACAATCAGAAGAACAAGCCTCCTTATCAAGCTGACCCTCAAGGTCAAAGAAGAAATTATAACCAAAGATCCAATATACCTTACAATCCCAACACTACTAGAACATCCAGAGATATCATCCTAGATTAAAACAACATGGCATCGGATTATGCTTGGTGTCACTAATACATTTGGTGTCAAATTCCGAAGGACGTTTCCGACGGACAAGGAGCGTTGGGGTCAAATTTGATTTTTTTTAAAAATATGCCCATGTTCGTCGGAATTCCGACGACATTGGGCATTTTATAAAAAAAAAAACACAATGCATTTTCATTTTGAATCGAAGCAATTCGAAGCAACCGACAACTGTCTTGCCTCCCTGCCCCCCATGCGCTGGAGTGATCTCTGGACAAGCAAGGTAAGGGCAACTAATTTTTTTCCACAATCATATTGAGACTAGTTTTTTTTTGCAAATTAATCCATTTTGCTAATTAATCACATGTTGTGTGTATGCTACCCCATTTTGCAATTTTTGTTATTGGAGCATTTGCAACTAATTTTTGACAAAAAAACCCCCTTTGATTATGCTTTGATGGATGTCCATACCTTGTTCCAAAGTTCCTATTTTGGCACACGTAGGGAGGATGCTAGCAAACGTTGCAGCAGAGAAATTTTTTTAACAAAATACAACAGTTATGGATCATGAAACCCTTGACCCAATAGACACTACACATGCAAAGCTCGAAATGAGTTAATAAAAAGTTTTTGAACCAAATGCTTAACAATATTTAGACATGATAGTAACGAGGATTTTTACAAAAACAACCCTTAATCATACAATAAATATACATACCAGTTTGTATATTTATCAGACACGGGCTACCAGTTACATAGTCATCCAAGAAGCAAGAACCCTAACTAGAACCAAGAAGCAAGAACCCTAACTATCGTGTGTCGTAGCCAGAGCTCAAGATATTGTAAATGAATTTTGATGCAATGATAAAAAAAATTTAAGTATAATATATTCCCATTTTCTAGTGACATAAAGTGTCCCATTCTTTTAATGCCTTTAGAAAGTGTTTCAAGCCCAAAGTCTTTTAGACACTATATTCAATGCCATTAGAAAACTACTAGACAACAATTCTCTTATCCAATGATCAAAACCATATAACATATGCTCACATATTCAAATAGTATCACCAAATTTGATATTCTATGCAATATAAACATAGACTAGAGTAAACATATGAATGATGAGTCTTACTAATAAGACCCTTTTCCAAGTGCATATTAAATTTTATCTTTTTCAGCCTATATCATATGGTAATGTATCCTTTTTCAAACCATGTAATTGTATTTGCATATGATCACTATATTTTTCTATAGCAACCAAAGTCAATGAAGATACATGCTAAGAGATGATTGTTCACTGATGTCATTGTAATGTGAATCCTATAGTGTTCTTTTTTCATTGTTCTACTGTGCTTCTCAAGCTGCACCAACATAGTTTTATTTAATGGCTTTGTTTTGATAGTGATTTCTCCATGGCTTCCACTGTCTTTTTCTTGGCACATTCAATGCATTGTCATCTATCACTACTATTTATTGTCCTTTTTACCTTTATTGAGGTTGTTCTCATACATGTCATTCACTTTATCTATGAGTATATCTCAACCAATTCACTGTTGTAAGTAGAAATAAAATATTAGTCTCATCTCTTTTACTATTTTAGACCTTCATAGTAATCTTTGCAATATATCATTTCCTTCCAATTATATCGAATAATGATTTTCTTTTTATGGAATGTGATGAAGGCTTGAGTGTGTGGAGGACTTAGAGAAAGTAGATTCACATAAGGATAGGTGGATTTTCCTAAAGATGAAGGGATAAGACTTAACAAAAAGAGGACTTAGGATGATGACAAGGAGGATTCATTTAAGGATATGGAATATTCACCTAAGGGATAGTGTATTCTCCCAAGAATATGGAAAAATTATTGATTGGTGGAATGATATACTAGATCAAGGAATGATACAAGGGTAGATTCACCTAAATATAGGGTAAATTCAGCTAAAAGGGTACCCATGAGATTGTGGTACTGATTACCTATCTATGGATGGTGTATTTGGATACAAGTATGATGAAACAAAGTCCAGATCTCTATTATAGGTCCAACATAATCTATATTATTTGAGACACCATTTTATTAGCATATCCAATTAGGGTAATTTATGGGTTTAATTATGGATCATGTTGTCTATTTCCATGCACTATTGAACTTATTTGGATATATTGTGATTATTTTAATTTTGAAGTTATAAATAAATTATGTTTGTACCTTAGAAAGGGTAACTCCAATTGATGTTTGGGCAGTTTATTTGAAAACTTATGGTGATTATTACCCTATGTTATGTAATGGAGTTATTTTTACACTAAGTAATTAACTAGAAAAATGAATTTGTATTGTTGTACAAGTATGATGAAACCATGCTTGTGTGTTTACATGTTTGTGCATCCTATTGAGAACCAACCTCATTGTTGAGGAACTCAATAAATGTGGTGTTAAGTAGAAGAATGGAAAACTCAAGAAGCTATGGTGACATATTGTGGCATTAGTAGGGATTATCTCTATTGACCACACCTTTCAAAGATAGTATCCCCTAGTTCTCCTCATAGAATGGACCATTGGATGGCTCATAGTGGTATCCTATCCTACATTTATCTTGATGGCATTGTCGATAGTTGGTATGTGGTTCTTGGTATGGGTTTCCTCTTACCCTATTATCTTATTTATATCTTTGTTCCAACATGTGGAGATTGATTTTTGTCATGCTATGATGATTTTCATGTTTGCATGTGTTTTGACATTATGCAAATAGATATGATGTCACACCATACTTATGTTTTTGATATAGTGTAGGTGATGGTTACATGTTGTTGATGGTAGCGATTTGGGTTCAAAGACACAATTCCACACACACACACAAATATTTGAAGATGCATTTTATATTATTCGATTTGCACACATGTAGAGAGGAACTCATGTTAGATACAATAGGTTGTGTTTGATAACATTTAAATGTGCCTCATGATGTATACATATAGCTTTGGTGTGTGACATGCATGCACATTGTTCCATTAGACACATTGCTATGTGGCATGTACCCTATGCATGTCATCTTTGTGAGGCACGTTGCTATGTGCAATGTGGCCCTAGGTGTGTCTTCTATATGAGGTGTATTGCCATGATATGTTAGGATTTGTAGTGTGTAGGCCACAAATGCATGCATGAAGGACTATTATTATAGTCATGTTTTTTGGGCATGTAGCCTAGGCATGTCTTCTCCATTAGGTACATGGCCATGCCATGTGGGAGTTTTTGTGTTCATGCCACAAATGCACACATGAGGGACTATTATTGGAGTCATGATGAATCTTCACTCTATTTAGCCACAATTTCTAGTCGTATAGTTATGTAATATGCACTTTTAAGGATTGTGAAGTTTCCTTCAATTATTGATGATCTCTCATCTTTGTTGCATGGGCCAACAATTTTATTTTATCTTGTTTGAATTAGTTTAATCACTATTGTGAGTTTTCTCTATTGTGTAGTTATTGTGGCTATGCTTGATTTGCTATTGGAATTGAACACATTTATTTGACTTATTATTGTTACTATTTTTTCTTTCTTTCAATATTTATGATCTTTGGTAGTTTAGTGAAACTCTTGCTATTTTTAAATGTTGCCTTCTTTGTTGTGATGTGATTCCTCACCAAGATCAACATAGATAACCTTGGATGAGTGTATATAAGGATTCAAACATTGGGAAAATTTGAGGATAGGGGTAAATGTTTGTTGTATGGGTAGCTACGATCCACTTGTACATTCTTAGTGATTATTGATGGCTATGTCTTGGAGCTGGCTAATCCCATTAAACAAACAAGGGGGAAGTCATACATAATCGTATGGATCCTCCCTAGTTGTGTGTGGATTCAAGACGGCCATCATTTCATATGGTTCTTGGTTACTTTGTGAGACCATGGCATCCTCTTAGACCAATATGTGAGCCTTGTATTGTTATCCCTGCAATGTGGATGAATAAGTGTATGTTTAAATAAATGCTTTGCTTAGAATACTTAAAAATATCTCTCAGAAAGTCTGCAACAGGCAAACTTTTAGTAAGAATTTGCAGACACAATGCTCATAAATTCACACAATCAGCTACATTAAATACGTTCTCTATTAAGTTCAATGGTTTTGGTTCGATTTGCAATTTTTGTGAAGCTTTTGCACTGAAGTTTCCATAGCCTGATTTTTTTGCCTGTGAAGAAAGACCATGTCAGATAATATCAGCGAAGAACAAAATAAGGAGACAATTGCTAGATTATGGTCTAACTTGAAAAGAAAAGGTGATGGGAAATGTTATTGTCCCTGCAAAATTTGTAAGGGCTTAAAGACTAGAAGACTTCTAATCAAAACAACTAAGAAACATTGTAGGCAGCATGGTCACATTGAAGGGGGACATGATTATCATCCACTGGTAAGTTGTTCATTATATCATTTTAACAATTTATATACATAAGAAATCACTTGATAATGAGATCATGATCATGGTTTATTTATGTATATCAATTTTATATAGGTGGAGCACCCTAGAGCACATGGTATGGATCAACAAAACCCTGAGAATATGGTTTTGAAAGTGGAGGAACATGAAGGTGTGAATATCAAAGCTGAAGATAATGATCCCATGGAAGATGACGATCATGCACTAGAAAACACAATTGAAGATGATGGTACAAATACATTGATCCATGACACATTTAGTACTGGCACAGCTGATCATGATGATCAGGATGACCTTGATGTTCATGATTTACCTCTTCTTGAGAAGGCATATGAGCCTCTTTACAAAGGCTCCCAAATAACTCTTCTCTCTGCTATATTGTTGTTGGTGAACTTGAAGGTTATGAATGGTTTATCCAACATAACAATCTCTCGTATGTTAAGGTGTGTCATACATGTCATTATAGTTCATAAATGGTGAATCATGTACCATTAATATTCTTTATATTAACACCTCAAACTTTTTATTTTGTTCTAGATTGATAGGTGAGTTTTTCTTACCACCATCAAATATTCTACCTCGCTCATACCGAGAATTATCTGCCATTATGAAAGATATTGGAATGGAGTATCAAACAATAGATGCTTGTCCCAATGATCATATTATATATCATAAACAACATGAATTTGGAACAAAATGCCCTGAATGTCATATTAGTAGATATCGAACAGATCAAATAACAAAAAAGGTGCCTCGCAAGGTTCTTCATTATATTCCCATTATTCCATGTATGCAATGATTATTCAGGTGCACTAGCTTGGCACAATTTATGGATTACCATGCACGCAATAGAAGTCGAGATGAAATTATTTGAATGCCTGTGGATGATTCAACATTTATGGACATAGAGGAAAAGTGGCCACACTTTAAAGAAGAACCTTGTAATCTTAGGCTTTCATTGGCAGTGGACGGTGTCAATCCATTTGGAGAGTTGAGATCTGTTTACTCGGTGTGGCCTATTTTTGTTATCAACAATAATATTCCTCCATGGATGTCAATAAAGAGGGAGCACATAATGTTGGCAATGATTGTTCCAGGTATTTTATCATTTAATAGTCATCTACATTTAAATATAAATATTGCAATAAAATGGTCGTAATAATTATGTAATGTTTTTGTTCATTCCACTAGGCAAGTACCAAGTTAAAGATATGAATGTACATATTGAGCCTCTTATCGACGAGTTGCTGGAGTTATGGAATGGTGTGACCATGTATGACATCTCTAGACCAATAGGACAAAGAAAATTTCAATTCCATGCAATGCTTGTATCGACAATACATGATGCCTAGGGCTAACACATTTTTGTGGTACGTTATAGTGTTCAAGTTGCGCATGATAATTATAATTATAAAAATTAATAGATTTAATAGAATTATACATTATCTTGTAGGTCTTCAAACAAAGGGAAAATTTGCATGTCTAGTTTGTGGTCCAAAGATGAAATCCTGTCATTCAAAAAGTTTAGGAAAGCAAGTGTTTGATGAGTATAGGCACTTCCTTCACAAAAATCATAAGTACCAGAATACTGAAAAACATCTTTTCAATGGGAAAGAAGAGACTACATCAAAGCCACGAAGAATGACTCCTCATTTATGGAAGTTGGAATATAATAGAAATAATAGTCAAGGTAATGTCATTCCATCTAATGGTTTATGTTTGGAATTTGAATTTTTCTATCGTGTTTTGTTTACTGATGATGTAATTGATGATAATGAAGGTCATCAAGGCATGTATGGCCACCTTCCAAAGGGACTAAAAAGTTATCCCAGACAATTCAGTAGGTGCCCTACCACGAGCAGCTAGAAATTGTGCATTTGTTTGATACAATGCATATTGGAAAGAATATAACAGAGACATTATGGAAAATATTGGATGGAAGGCGTGACAAAGAAAAAATTGTCCAAATTTGTAGTGACATTGTGGAATCCAATCATGCAATGAAAAATGTCATTCAATCAAATAGCAATGGAGATCAGATTAATATAAGTGCCCTTCCTTGGTTATTAACGGAGCAGCAAAGCAATTCTATAAAAGAAGTCATATGAAAAATTCAATTTCCCACAGGATTTGTTGCGAACATAAACAATCTCATATCAAAGAAGAGTGGATTTGGGCCAAGGATGAAAACACATGATTGGCATACCTTCATTAAGTTAATTCGCGTTCTTGTGTATTTACTATATATTTGTATACTGTGCATGTACTTTTCATTGTATTATGTTAGAAAACAATGAAAAGATCATTTTATAATTGTTGCAATACGTTCTACCTCTATCTCTCCCAGACCACTTCGACAATAATATCAAGCAAGTCATATATGATCTTGGAAAATACATGAGGTAAGTAGTGATGTTTGTTCAATTTGTTGTATATATATTATATTTGCCATTTGTTTTACCTGTTATGCAATATATTTGTATATTATTTTGTAAAGTCTCGTTTATATATTTTTGCGTCTTCAATCTCTTTAATTAGGTGGTTGTCATCTAAAGAAATCCACAAGGAAGATATAAAATATTGGAAGAGAAAAATCCCTCATCTAATGTGTGAAATGCAAAAGTGTCTACCTTCAACTTTTTTCAATGCACAAGAACACTACCTCATACACCAAGTTGAGGAGATCGAATTGTGTGGACCTATACACACTAGGTCAATGTGGATGGTTGAGAGGAACTTGAAATTTTTGAAGGCTTTGGTTTGACAAAGAGCACATCCTGAGGGTTCTATGGTGGAGGGATATATGGTATACCAAACTATGGTGTACATTACTGAATATCTTCCTAAGTTTGCAGCAAAAATCCACGTAGATCGCATTTGGGATCTCAACCCCATTAATAAATTCGAAGGGGAGCACTTGATGGGGAAAGGTAGATTGAAGAAAGTGAGAGGTAATTATAAGATGTTATTGTAGTATATTAATTCTTCATCTTCTAAATAAATCAATTGTAAGTGGTCTATTAATTATTTGTACAGTTGGTTGGGAGTGGGATGCACTACATTTGTATATTGCAAACAATCTTGATTGGATGATGGTGTGGATTGAACGATGTCAACATTCTGGTTGCACATTAACATGGGATGGTGTCGCTTCACTGGTTAAAGAAGCTCATCGTAATGGAGATTCCAATGTTACACAAAGGGAAATTGATTTAGCATATGGTTTAAGAGATCAATAGGTACGTATAATTTTATTAATCACCCGTATGTTTATCAACTCATGATGCAATAATTTTAATATGTTAGACATATTGCATGTCAAACACCACAAGGCTATGTGTTGCAATGGTCATAAATTTCGCATCAAACAGTTGGATGACACAAAGAAAAGTTGTGATTCTGGGATAACTGTAGTCTTTGAGGTGACCAATATTTCATCTAGAAATGACATACATCCTCAAGTGTCTCAAAATCGATACTATGGCATTTTGGATGATATACTTGAGTGTGACTTTAATTCCTTCAAATTAGTTCTATTCATCATCAAATGGTATAGGCTACGACTGAATATAAATGATCCTGATAGAACTGTTATCAAACATGATAATGGATTTACAATGGTTAATACAAGGTCATTTGAACGAGTTGGGGATGAGCCCTATGTTCTTCCAAGTCAATGTGAGCAGGTATTTTATTCGGAGGTTCCACATAAACCGGGTTGGTCATTTGTTGTTAGACATGATCCAAGAGGAAGGCCGATAATGTATAATGTGATGGAAGAAGAAGATACCGAAGAAGTAGAAGATGATATAGATGATCATGATCGATAGTTACTCGATGATGTTCCTGACGGAAATGTACACGAAGAAGAAGTTGATGATGATGATGGTGCTGCTGCTGATGATGATGGTGATGGTGATGGTGATGGTGTCGGTGACGGTGATGACGATGATGATGACGAACACAATGACGATGACGATGACGACAACGAGGATGATGATGATGATGATGATGATGAGTTGGATGAAGAAGAAGATCAATGACATGAATGAAATGTATGGGATGGGATTATTATATTATCTATTTAATATTGATATCTTGATAGAAATTGATTTGACTTATATGGTTACATAATTAATTCATATGTTTTGAATTCTAATGCCATTACTTAATTAATTCATGATGCGCCTCTAGCTATGTGATAGATGGTGATTTAAAATACATATGTGATGGATTACATGCTTATGATGATACATGTGACATTTTTTGAACTTTGTGTTTATTTATGGAATGTGGACTACTTATTAGCTATGTGATGGATGGTGATTTATGATACATATGTGATGGATTACATGTTTATGATGATACATATGCGATTCTTATGGTGCTCAATTACATATATGATTATACATATGTGATGCTTATGATGCTTATGATACTGTAGTATTTATTGTTTATCAAATTACAAATGTAATGCTTATGATGCTCAATTGTTGGTGTAGGAACCTGAACCCCTTTGACAAGGATCCTGAACAGTCTCATGGATCAATAGGTATAAGTCAATACACCTTATAGAAATAATATATTTTTTAAAAATTACAAGAAAAACAAACTTCCTCAGTTTTTCAAACCTCAACATTAGGAGAAAATCTAATACAGTTATCAACACTTGAGGCCCCAGTTGGACTTACTCAAATTTTAATCTCAACATCAAATTTATGGCTGACTTCTTCATCAATATTACCCTCATTTGCAAAATATCCCTCTCATTACCAACTAACACTCTCATTTGATGGTGCACAGGTATCACCAAATAGGCATTTGTTAGATGTGTCTTCCTCGAGTGAGGGAAATGTAGGAATAGAAGAGGAAAGTGATACATGTAGTAGATCTCAAATAGGGAGATCAACTAGAGGTCAAAAGATTAGAAGAAAATTCAATAAACGCATGGAATTTTTTCTTGCTCAAGGGGGGTCATGTTCTTATGATGATGAGACCAAAGGCGACATTGAGGTGCCCTTGAGGTACAAACATCTACTAAAACAATGTGTACCCAAGGAACTTCCTCCAATAAACACTGATTTTTGTGTTAATGAGAGGATATATCGCATAGCACCTTCATCATTACATGGTTTGGGCCTATTTTCCATGGACAGCATAAAGGTCTATTACAACAAAGTTGCTGAATTGATGGAGTTTGTTGGACCTTGTTACAATTATAATGATTGGATGCAGATTGTTTGATATAAAAAAAGTATGTGTAGGTATGCACTGTCAGCCAATTATATACAACAAAAAGATAATGATCAAAGTAAATGAGTGGCTGTATACATTGATGGAAGGCCAAAAGCAACAGGGAATATTGCAGGTTTTATAAATAGTACACGACCAAGGTCAACTAATAAGCAACCCAATTGCATATTTGAGGCACGTGAGGGAAATTGTGTGTTTGTATGTGTGATAAAATCAATAAGTGCAGGGGAAGAGCTGCTAATCGATTACAATTTGAATCGTATAGATACAAATAAAGTTACTATCATGGGGGTGGTATGTACTATATATATACCATTTAAGCCAACTTCCAATTAATGAATCCAATAAACCATTGTATTATTAAGTTTTTTTGCTAAGTCTATTGGTTTCATTTCGCTAACATTTTTATATTTTTTCTTTGTCACAGGGCCACATGGATCCACCACATAGCACAGATAGGGGTGTAGGTCCCGACACTTCTACGAAGTAGGTAAACCTGATTGTAATTGTACAAATTAGATAGAATCAAACTGTTACATTATGATCTTTTCTTGAGTGTTTTGAAGTAATTTTGATAGTGTTAATTATATTCTTGTCACAGATAGATGTTCAGGATAAGGGAAAGGAACATGCAGTACCTCAGCAGCTCCATAGGGATGTGGGGCAGTCGACAGTGTTATGCGCTGACGACATCGCACTTACCGCAAACCCTATGCAATTTGTACATAAGAATATTAGAAAAATTAGGCAAGAGATTCTTGATTTGGTAACCATAAGGCCTCAGATTAATGAGATAACAAAGAGGGTGCAACTACTATTGACGATAATGGAAAACTTGCAAGTAAGCAGTAATGAAAGCTTTAATCATAACAAAAGTTCAATAATGGTTTATATTATTATCTCTTTTATGTCATTAACTAAAATATGTATGTGTTGTTTTTACAGAAATTTATAGGGCCTCATCATCCTGGTGGTGATGATCAGGGTATTGCGAGTAGTTCAGGTGATGACCATGTTCTATATATTAAAACCACTCCTTTGGACTTGTGAACTTGCTTTTTTAATGTTTTACATATTTAATGTATTACTCTTTAGGTGCTGACATGGGTCGGAGGTCGAGCCCATCTATATTGCTGACTACAATGTCGGCAACACATAGCATGCAGACATCATCTGTTGTACCAGCTTGTGTTGACCTGCCCACTGGTGGTAGATCCCTCTTTTTCTCTCTCTTTCATTATGTGTTTATTACCCTTGAAGTGTTCTTTCTTGGAGGCATTTCATAGTGGATTCATTTACTGTGGTAGGAGATGCACATGAGGATGCGCCAGAGGTGAGTACTGCTGATAACATGCCATCATTTCCTGGATCTTCCCGTATTACTAGTACAGGAATGTTGCAGGCCACATTGGTGGTGAGCGATGAAGAAATGATTCCCTTGAAGATACAGAAGGTTCCAGGTACTTTAAAAATATTATTATATATAGTCTAATTGTAATTTACTTACTGATCACTCATTTTGGACTAATGATCCCATGTTCTTTTTGCAGAAAATGATACTTTTTATAAAAATCTTAATGACATTACATTGTAGATATTTGGGCCCACCATATGTAAAAGGTGGAACATCATATGTGAACTAACCCTTATCCACTATTTTGATTTCATATCATTGCTAGAATAGTTTTCCTTTTATCCATTTCTTGAACTATATCAAAGGTAGCTTTAGTTTCTTTCTAAATCTAACAGGTTTGTTTTTGCTTTTAAGTTGGAATGACCAAGACAAAAAGTTAAAAGATGATCTCACAAACCATATGGTAGGGTTGTTTGGAAATGGCACATTCAACAAGACTAAGCTCCTAGAAAAAGCTGGCACATATCTGAAGTATGTGAGGGACCAATACAAGACACATTTAGAGAAGAACGTAAAGT
Organism: Cryptomeria japonica; assembly: GCF_030272615.1. Classification (NCBI taxonomy): domain Eukaryota; kingdom Viridiplantae; phylum Streptophyta; class Pinopsida; order Cupressales; family Cupressaceae; genus Cryptomeria; species Cryptomeria japonica. The sequence continues at coordinate 73,239,570 of NC_081413.1, forward strand.
ATGAGCGTCCCCCCATGATTCCAGAGAGGGAGTCGAAGGACCTGATTTTGGATGCAAAGGAGAGAATTGAAAGGAAAAAAGGAAATACACCACCAAACGCCAGAAGAAGGTATGTGATACTATTAAGAATGTGAATATGTACTAATTATTCATTATATTTATATAATCTAACATATTTCAAACTTTTCATAGATTGAGTGACACGTCAAAGGCAACCAAGGCAAGACAAGAAAAGCATGGGCAACACAAACTCAGCTCTGGTGGTTATATGAAACTTGTTGCACGAATTGTAAGAATCAGTAAATTAAGTATCACATCAAAATATTTATAAATTGTAAACAATTTTTTTTTATCAAACAATAGAAGCAAAATTCACAATACTAAGCAAAAATGTAGGGCTCTGAATTCAATAGAGCACCCACAGAAGATGACAAGAGAATTGGCTACCAGAAAGGCTATATAGCCATGGTTGAATGGCTATGAGAATTGAGTGGGAAAACACGAGATTCTGATGCATCTGTCACAACGGTAATCAAGCTAAATGAAAATTATTTCAAATTGAATACTTAACCAATAATCTATTTGATGTTAAGTTTCAACATAAAGTGACTATATTTTTTTTAAATAAGCAAGCAATGATAACACTGCGCGTGACATTGCAATGCAGCATGATAACCATGGAACAAAACCTGTACATGAAGGTCCGGATGTGCATCCTAGTAGTGGAGGTATTCATTTGCTATTCAAATTTTTTTATGTAATTATTAATAAAATTAAACATCTTAAATTGAAAATTAGTGTAGTAATTAATGTAACCTTTATTGTTAATATTTTAGAGCATGTAGTCGGTGGTGACCAAGTGGAGCATGATCTAGGTAGACAACATCAGGAACGTGATGTTCCCCAATCAGGTAAAGAGGACCACTGTTATTCCTTTAAACAAATTTAATTGCAATTGGTGTATTGATTAATGTAACATTTCGTATTTCAACTCTAGAGGATCTAGAGGCTGCTCAGCATGTCGAGGTTGAGGCTAGACAAAATGATGTGGAAAATGATGTGGCCCCATTAGGTAAACAGTTTAACGGTTGTGTTCTTTAAATTAATGAAATACTTGTAACAATAATAAAAAAATGTTTTCAATTTAACCCAATTCTTTGTTATTGCAGAGGACCCCCCTTTGGTTCAACATCCTCGTCCTTTGTATAGGACTAGGCATACATCAAGAGCATAAGAAGAGGGCATAACATATGTAGATGGGGGAAATGATGAAGAAACCGACGTTCCAATTAGTCTTTTCATAGCTTCAAAAAAAAACAAAGAAAGAAATGATTGTAATCTACGTTATTTGATAATGACTGATTTTTATGTGTAATGAATGTAATTATGTGCTAATGAATGTTCATGAATGATATGTGTTGATGATTATTGATGAATGTTGCATTTTAATGAAAGTTAATGAATTTTATGTGTTAATGAATGTTATGTGATAATGAATGAATGTTATATTTTAATAATGGATGAAAGAATGAATGAATGTTAGATGTTAATGGGGAATTTAGAGTGATGTTACGGGGGGGGGGGGAAGGGCCAAATGAGCTTCCACCTTCACGTGGTTGGCCCTGTTAAGTAGAGAATATTAAACTATTCTCGAAACAAAGCGAAGCTCAATTATAAGATGTGAAATGTTTGAAAGGTGAGAGTCCACAAACAGATGTGAAATGTTTAAGTAGGCCTCCTAATGAAGTGGATCTCATAGACACAAAGAATCCTATATAAAGAATCATTGAGAGCCCTTGAAGAAGAAAATTTGAACTTCGATGAAGCAATACATGATGGAGGAATATCTTGCAAGAGGAAATCAAAGTCATTATGGTGTCATCTAGATCTGAAATGTGGTCTACTTTTTCAAAAAAGTAAAGATGCTTGATATGAATGTGTGATTGATTTGACAATTTCTAATGTCTGGTAGATGACTTTGATGCTCGTAAATTGTTCTTGAAGCTTATATGGCTTGGTTCTGATCCTTATAAGCTTTTAGATTGATTTAGGCACTATGATCTCACTGCAAACTTATCATTTATTGGTTGTTCTTTTGTTGATAGTGACATTTATCACTACTTTCATCTGAGGCAAGCACTTCTTGACAGTCAAAAGGTTGCCCGAGGTCAAGTTATATAATGGAAAAATGAACATGGAGAAGAACTTCTATTTTTAAGTAACAAGGTATAGATCTACATTCAGCATGACACTTTTGTAAATCCATGCATATACTGCTCTTATATATAATTTACTTTGTTAAAGAAATGCTTGTTATTATTATTCCAAAGAGGTTTACCTTGGCTGGGCATGATTTGAAGGAAAATCTCTCCCCGCATAGGTAAGGAAAGAAAGCATCTATATCCTACATGTAAAACTTATATCCTTTCATAATCATGCAAGCATAACTTTCACAATCAAAGCCAAGTCTTGTCCAAAAAGCTGCAACTTTCCCATCAAATGGGGAGGTAACTCCCAAAAAAAAAGCTTGGCATCATGCCCTCTGAGGGAACTTCATTGCTGCAAACTAAATTGTATGCCTTCCATGACCATTCAAGAATCCCTTAATAGTGGCCCACACTAAGAGTGGCAATATATAACTATCTAGGTACTCTAATATTCCTTCCTCCCATCCCAGTGCAACATACCAATGCACAAATGACCATAGATTTGTGGATATAGACAATCCACATTCAAGTCATCTCACTATAGCCAATTAATGCAAGGGAATCTTCAAATTAAAATCATGGGATTCTTGAAGAATCAAACTCCTCTTGATTGGTTTTCAGGTTTTGAAACACTTAAGGATAGTTTTGGTTTATTTTCATGTTGATGTAATAAGTCACCCCACCTTGTAAGCCTATGCCCTAGGTAGGTGTGTTATAAACCACCTTGGGTATATGGAAATTGGGGTTATTCATGCCTTGAAGGAATTTTTAATGCATTTGAAGAGTTTTAAGTGTCTTAGGGGTCAATTAGTGTCTAGGTGTGTTTAGGAGGACAAAATGTCAAAAGTTGTCAAAAGTTGTCAAGCAACTATGACAACTTCCTCCAAACCGCCATGTTGGTTTCCAAAATTAGTTCATAACTATTGGAAGGGTCATTAAAGGTCGAATTCCAACCTTTGGCAAGGTTGTTGAAGGAAAATGAAAGTTTTGTGAACAAAGAAACCAATAAAAATCTATCTTTTTCCTACATTTTGCTGCTATTTCCCATATTTTGTATAGTACGGCTTTCTCTAGAGCATAAAACCTCTTGAATATGAAATTCACGTGTATTAAATTTCCAATGCAACAATTCTGAGCCTCTAACACTTCTGGAGCCATGATAAAAGTGGTTTTTTGTGAAGGTACCCCGGATTTGACAGTCTACCTAGGGTTTGACAGAAAATATGAGTTTTTCTTGCTGATACCTCATGGGATTTGTATGGCCTTTGGGGTGAAGCAAGTGGTGAAAATGTACTTTAATATTTCCAAGACCTTTTGTAGGGAAGTGACAAGTAAAGGCAAGGGTTTGAAGTTTTAGAGGTGGGCATCTCTATGTGACCACCTTGGCTGGGTATGCATCCGACCCCACAAATGATGATAGCGGTGGAACCAAGGGCTATAACTTGGTAATTTATGTTTTATCCATGTCCCCCACATGTCTTAGGTCTTACTTTGTCCAGGAAGTAGGTTTTGAGTATACTTCCTTTGTTAGAAGTTGTAGGGTTCTTGTTTGGGGCTCTTGAGTGAAGGATCCTGTCTCAGCAACAAGGGCTCTACATCACTAATGGGTGGATTAAATCCATACAACTATGTAACTTATAGATCTAAAACAATGATGCATGTAAAACTCATCATCACATCAATAACTTGCAAACTGAGATACAAAGAAATACCATATGGATCTCAAGACAAAGACACCAAATCAACTCCAAATCCTATTTGCCAAACAATTCCACTAGTCAAGGAATCCATCAAGAAAATATTGTAGAGATGATGAGGGACTAATGATTACATACCAACATCTCCTCAATGAGAAATTTTCAAACAACCTCCTTGAATCATGCACTAAACATGCATGCAAACCCACAACTATCTTTCATCTAGAACCACCTATTGATGTTTTTCTATGCACCGCAAACACAATAAAATACCAAGGTATTCTATCATCTCTTGAACAAAGAAACTTTGAATGCTAAACAAAGTGATCAATCAAAGAAACTCCAAGGTTTACAATATGAACTATGCAACTTAATTGCATGGGATAGACTTAGTGAATATGGTGTGATTTTGCTGGAATTGCAAGGGGGCTTACATTTTTCTTGAACTCTACCGGAACTTGGACTCTACACTAACTTGCTTGGAAAATAAAAGACAAAAGAGATAAAGAATGACCCAGATTGACTATCAAATCAACAATCGAGATAATATAGTGAAACCCTAATTAGGGCTTGTTATAACAAACTCCATTCTAGCCAATTAAATAATTACATTGAATAGGACACATGTCCACCTTGAATTCTAACCAATGAGGAAATAGGTTAGGTATGCTTGAACAAACTTTGATGCATTGCAATGTGTCACTAGCTCATTCAATAGATGAATCAAGTACGATGAACTTGGACATGTCAATGTGGCTTCACTTGATTAGGTTGACGATGATTGGATGCCAACTCAACTTGCCAAGTCGATCATCACAAAGCTTATGTGATTGAGCAATATCTCTTGATACTCAATGTTATCTAGTTTTCTCAACATGATGAAGGTGGTGGGACATATTCCCAAATTGTATCATCTAGATGATCAAGTCCTTAGCTTTTGATTAATTCTTCTGAAACTATCTACTTGATCATGTTTGTGTCCTTCCATCTTCCTGATAGTTCTTGATCCTTCTATGTGACTGCGTGCTTAATGAAGTATATGTTTGATGATGCTTGGTCCTCCTTTTGTTGCATCTCCATACCGATGATTCTTTCTTCAACTTCATGGTGCATATACTTGACTTGAATGGCTTGCTTTGATGAAATCCTCTTTGAGATTCAAAAATCTACCTCTTTGTGGGGTAATTCACCTTGGTGAATATGTTTGATATAGACTTTGTAATGCCTAGGCTTGATGTAGAACCCACTTATTCTTGATCTATCCAACCTTGATCACCTTTGTAACTCTAACTTGAATACCTTGATCATTGGTGATTGATGTCTGACATATGGCCTATCGTGTTGTAGATCCCTTCATTTTAAAGCAATCCTTATTGATTTCTCCTTATTCTACTGATTGCTCTTCTTGGATTTTCAAGGGGAATGCAAGATAGTCTTTTGTTTCTTCCTTGTTGAATCCTCATAATATCTTGATCATCATTTGGCATTTTCCTTGTGCCTTGAGATGCCCCTTCCTTTGTATTGCATTGTTGAAAGCTTTGAATAGGTTTAGCTCCTCATGTTGCCATCCTAAACTTGTGAATCTTGGTGTTGATATTGATGTGAAAACCCTCCATGATGCCAATGTCCTCTTTCATGCCTTGAAGCCTCCTTTCATCAAGTGTCTTCATCCTTGCATTTAAGCATGATGTTGGCATGCTCTATGTGCTGGGTAAGGTGTTCTTTTCCTTGTAATGAAGTCCTCATGACATCCTAAAAGCAAGAAAGAACATATCGTGAATGAAATTAAAAAAAAATAATGCATCACAAATAAATTTGATCTGATTTTATACCCTAATTCACAGACCTGCTTCCTTTTTACCTTTGCCTTCATTTCACCTCCATAGGTCGGCTAGCCCAATAATTGTTTATTAAATTCATGAATTTACCTTCCTTCTAGCTAACTTAAGGTGCTCTTCTCTTGCTGAGTGGGTTTGGACTCCTCTCATGCATAGATTTAGGTGCAAATAACAAGAAGGTTTGCACAGATTGGGGTTGGCAATGTAGAAAATTACTAATTTTATCGTTTAAACGTTTGCATTTTTCCTCAAAATAAGGCCAACTTAGCGCTATTTTACCCTCGAGTGGGTTTGAAAGGCTCATATGCACAGACTAGAGGTGAGAGAGAGAGAGAGGGTGAGAGGAAGAGATAATGACTTGGAGAGGGTAGAGAAAGAGAAGTAGAGAGGGAGAGAAGAAGAGAGGGATGGAGAAAGAGACCTAGAGAGGGGAGAGAGAAGAGAGATAGTAGAGAGTGATAGAGAAGAGAGATAGAATAGAGATACCAATGCCAATCTTTTTCTATAAAAAATTTTTTTCTGAAAAATCAGCCTACCATCGGAATTCCGACATCAAAGCATAAAAATTCAGACAGAGGAGTGCCGTCGGATGCACATCATCCTCATCAGATCTCTCCTGGGGACCGTCATCATTCCAACACCAAGGGGTCAAAATTACGATGGCCTCCAGGAGAGTTTCGACGAGGATTCTGTGCATCTGACGACACTCCTCTATCAGAATTTTTATGCTTTGATGTCAGAATTCCGATGGTAGCCTGAGATTGAGATGGTAATCTTTCTGGGTATGAGTATCAATGGTGGCCATCGGAAAGGATGGGGTGATGTCTGAATTGCCATGACCACAAGGATAGTCGGAACCTCCAACAAAAAGTTTTCGACGGCTTTTTTTGTCAGTAGTGTGACAAAAATGCGTCAGACTACCGACGATTTGCCATCAAAATTTTGACCCAAATGTACTAGTGTGTTATCCTTGCAATCAACCTCATAATTAGACCACTTTTTTGAATGGTATGCTACATCAAGCACTCATGGTTCAAAATAATGTTATTGTCTTAGAAGATAGTACTCATGAAACTCATGCTCAACAAGTTTCTCATTCTGAACAAGGCCCGAATGTTACCTTGGTCAATTGGCAAGGTGAAGAATTTTGTGGAGTAAATCAGCCACAAGATCAGAATCAGTCCTACATTTATATTGCAGTCAATACATGGTCCAAAAAGAGAGCCATTGATATAGGATAGAAAGTTGATAAAGGAATCAATCAAGCTTCTACAAGCCAATAGGCACCACTTGGACCTCAACCCACTCTGAATACACAAATCCTACCAAAAGGGCAACCAATGGTCAATAAGGATTAGCCAAGAGGTCAATTACATACAGCACAAGTTCAAGAGGATGTTGTTGTTAAAAGAGGATAGTAGAAGGTTAGTACAAGTTCATTTAATATTTTGGATCAATTACACAAGATGCATATCAGTGTCTCAATGTGGGATTCCTTAGCTCTTCCAGAGCAAAAGGATTTGCTTAAAAATGCCTTGTCTAACATCCATTTATCACAAGAGCTTCCTAATGAGCAACCCAAAGTAGTCTTATCCAATTCCCCTCAAGAAAAGAAGGGTGAACAAAAAACTCAGAAGGTTAAAACCCCTCCTTTTTATCTCACATTAATCATATGTCAGCACCTAGCGCATAATTGTATGATTGATTCAGGTGCAAGTAGTTCTGTCATGCCAAAGAAGATAGTTGATAAGTTGAGTTTGACATATGAGCCTTTTTCAAAAGGAGTAGTCTAGATAGATGGCACAGTAGTAAACATAGTAGGTGTGATTAAAAATTTGGATCTCATATTGCATGCATGCCCAAACTTCTCAATCCCACAAGATGTCTACATCATAGATCTTCCACCTTACTTTGCTTTATGCTTGTCTAGAGATTTCATAGCCAGGTTGGGTGGGTATTTGTCTTCTCATTGGTCACACATGTTTTTCAGAACAAGATATGGTACCAAAGTGACCATAAAATCAGCTTTGTTAGCTAATGATCATATAGAACCATACATCCCAAGTGTTGTTAATGCAAATTTGTCTATACAAGAATCTAATGAACAACCTAATATCCCAGATTCAAACACCCCAATAGAAGAGATACCTGATGTAGTATTAGATTAATGGGTAGTAGAGAATGATGAAGAAGATCCATTCAAGCATATGGAAGAATTAGAGCTAGTTGTCTACATAATCCATGAAGAAGGTGTCATTGTCCCTAATCTTGAAAAGGATGACAATCAATTGTCCAATCAACAGGGTGAACAATAGAACAATGAATTGTTGCAACTCTATTTTGAGGCTCAAGTAGCAAGGTTGGTTCTAGAGGTGGTGTTATGTTAATCTCTCCTGAAGGTAAGAAATACTTTTCAGCCTTTAGATTTTCTTTTAGCTATACTAATAACACAGTTGAATATGAGTTACTTGCACATGGATTGGAATGGGCTAGAAAAAGAAATGCAAAGTGTTTGCAAGTATTTGGGGATAGTGAGCTAGTGGTAAATCAAGTAAGAGGTGTCAATGTGACTAAAAATGATATCCTTAAAATGTATAAGCATAGGATATGGGACTTAATTGAAGAATTTGATGCTTTCAATCTGTTGTCTGTGCCTAGAAATCAGAATAAGGAAGCAGATAAGTTGGCTTCCTTGGGTGCTCAATTTGACATACCAGATGAGGTAAGAAATATTGAAAGATAACAATATGTCAAAGTGGTTGTTAGGCCTTCAATTCCAAATAATAGTGTCAATTGGCAAGTCTTTGATTCAGATGAACAAATTATTAATTTTCTTATTGAAGAGGCTGAATTTGCAGCTAGTAATTAGCATAAATTTGTAAAGCAATATGAAAATCAGATTCTTCAATTGAAAAGTAATAAGCTACCAAAGGGATTGGCAACCCTTGAGTCAATCTTTAACAATGATGATCAGGTTAGAAAGGAAAAAGGTAGCATGTTGGTTAAAGAGGAGCACTACAAACCTATTAATATCTTCAGAGATAAGTTATTAAAGGTTGGAAAGGTATGTACAATTGAAGAGAAACAGGCATTTGTTTCACTTTGTCGAGACTTCAATGATGTGTTTGCATGACAGTATGAAGATTTGAAGGGATTCAACCCTGCATTTTCCCAACACACCATGGAGTTGGAAGTTGATGCCAAACCTATGAGATGAAAGCAAATGCCCTTTAATCCAATGGAATCTTGTTTAGAAAGATTTTAATGGTGTATTCTTAAGATGCATAGATTCATATCAAACTGAAAGAATATTAGAGGAATTCCATAATGGACCAGCTGGTGATCACTTTGCACCATGGACTACAACATTTAAGATCATGAGGACAGGATATTTTTGGCCTGATTTGTATAAAGATGCATATGCTTGGGTAAGGAAATATAAGAAATGTGCAATATTTACAAGAAAATAGAAGATGTCAGCTTTACCCCTACAGCCTATTCAAGTTGAACAACCATTCATGAATTGGGGTCTTGATTTTATCGAAGTCATCAATCCACCTTCAAGTTCTAGGCATAAATGGATCTTGATAGCCACTGATTACTTTACCAAGTGGACTAAAGTTGTACCCTTGAAGGAGGCAAATGAAAGTGTAGTCCTAAACTTTTACCAGGACTTAGTAGCAAGGTTTGGTATTCCTAATTCTATTATTTCAGACAATGCATTAGCTTTTGTAGGATTTAAGATTACTGATTGGGCTATCCAGAATAGAATATTTTGAGTACTTCGTCCAATTATTACCCTCAGGATAATGGCCAAGATGAGTCTACTAATAAGAGCTTGATTAGGATAATCAAAAGGACAATTGAAGTTAATCAAAGAACTTGTCATACTCAACTAAAACATGCATTGTGGGCTGATAGAATCACCCCTAAGAGAGATATAGGTGTAAAGCGGAAAATCGCAATCGAACCCTAGTTGTTCTCCCCTCTTCCAACTCCGAGGAGAGAGAAGGGAGGTTCGCTAGGATTCGATGGTTTTCACTTAGGGGAGAGACTTTACATTCAAAAGAGGGGTTGAAACCCACAAGATCCAATCCCACGTAATGCAAGATTGGATGCTAAATGAATTTCAAGGGTCAAGACAGCAAGGCTACCCTCTTTTGTAAAGAATATTGATAAAGGAATTAAGCTAGGAATGCATAGAAAGTGAGAAAGATTCGCTTATAAACTGAGATAGGAATACAGTATGAAGCTGCGGACCTGGAATTAGTAGTAAAATGTCGATACGGCGCTATCCTGCAAATTTGAGCAAAAGTTGTCAGGACGATGGCGCCCGGCGCCACGGTCCTCCGAAAAATCCGTGAAACGAAGGGGGATCTATTCGTCTCTGCACAAGGATTCTAGATCTTCAATTTCAGCCGTGTACCTACAACCTACACACAGAAAAGCAAAGACGATTGGGGGGTTAGGGATTAGGGGTTTGCCTTTAGGTCAAACCCCGGTTTTGGAATTAACCAAGAAATGAGCAAGAGCTGTAAATGTAAATGACTGTAAAACAAGTACTAATACCTTGTTCTAAGGATGTTTGTATCCTTATGTGCGAAGGTTTAGATGTTGTATGTTGTATGTTGTAGTAGTATGTGATCTCCTCTTCAATGGTTGAATCCTTGTCTTGAATGCAACACTTAGCCTTGAATGGAGACTTGGAATGAATGCTTGAATGTTTGAGTATAGTTTCCACGCTTTTTTTACACATATCCTCTTCATCCCAAATGAGAGAGAAAAATGTAGCTTATATACTTGTCAATTAGGGCTGATAGACTGATTTTCCCGACCTTAGGCCGACCAGGAAATGTAATTTCCAAATTGCAAACAAAAAGACCCACAATCTCCTTAGGAGACCGGGCCCAAAATAGGACCCAGGGACCAGGGCGCTGGGCGCCATGGTCCTGGGGACCAGGGCGCTGGGCGCCCTAGTCCTGAGGGACCAGGGCACTGGGCGCTCTGGTCCCACCTCCCGGGACAGCAGGGTGCAAGGAGGTTCAGGCCAGGGTACTTGAAAAATGCAGTTTTTGGTGTCGTGAGAAAGTTTCGGGGTCTCCATTCAGGTTGCGTGTTGCGTCGCCATCGTGAAGACCGAAATGCAGTCAAAATTGCAAGTGTCGCAATTTTAGGATGCTACATTTAGCCCCTACTTTAGTGGGAGTATGTATGCTCATACTTCCGGTAAAGTACAAGGAAACAACATTGAAAGACTTTCATCACGTCAAGGAGGCAAGACACACCAAGCCCCCAGTGGACTAAGGATCTTACGACTTTGATTGACAAAGTAAAAGGGAAGATCATGAGGGAGAACCATGACTGTCAGTAGTAAGGTTCCCTCACTATGAGTCATGCAAGAAAGATATCAAAAATTCTCAAGGCAATGTTAAATTTGCCAAGAAATTCTCAAGTATCTTGAAAAGATATGAACGGGATGTATGCCCCCCTATGTTAAAGTGATCGCACACGCCTCACCGGGGGTGATTGCTTTAAGGTAGTGATACATATAAGAAATGAGAAAGGAAAGGAGCACGTTATCGCAAGGATTTAGCCCCCAAGTGTGAGATAAGCCCAAGGATAATAGACACAAAACACAAAGCACAAGGTGACTTCGCTTTCCTTGGGGTCAGTATGCTGTATGATAAGTCATGTATATATATCATATGTATGTATGCATAATTGTTCTTCATTCCCCAATCAAGGAAGGTCACCTAGAAGAAGGGAACACATGTGTCTTTTGAGTCAACATGAGAGAGATCGAGAGATCTCAATGCTTTGCATCATCCTCAAGTAGACAACACTAAGGACAACAAATAGACGAATGAGAATAACATATAGAAGAAGTAACAAAAGAGAGGGGGAGAGAATCTGCTATGCTAATGTAACTAGTCTAGCACGTCATCTACCCCCCGATCTTGCTGATCAATGTTTCGGGAAGGCAGGGAACACGCTAGAGGAGGAAAATCCAACACAGTAGATGGAGCTATCACAAGATCCAAACAAGGGCTATGTTCATGTTCCGAGCCACGTTGTTCTTGTCTAGGAGCTAGGATAAGTGCTTTAGAAAATTCGTTAGATAAATGGTTATCAATATCAACAAGTTCATATTCACTATCAGAAGCAAGAGAAGTAATATTTTCATCATGAATAACATTTTCATCTATATCATCATCAAGATTTATAAAAATAGGTTCTTTAACTCGCACAGGATCAAGACCATCATGCATCTTATGTTTAGGAGATTTAGGCTCAATGTCCGGCTAAGGAGAAACTGGAATAATGCTTGTTGAAGGTGTTTTTGGAGATTGCAAAGTTTGAGCTCTAAGATGATGCTTTCGTCGGCGTTCACGTGCAGAACGATTTCGTCTAGTCTTAGTAGGAAGTGAAGAAGATTGAGGAGGAGGAATGTTCTCATCCCTATCACTTGGGTGTTTAGGTTGTGGTCTCTTAGGCTGGATAATAGGAGAAGAAGAAGGTCTCTTCTCTCTATAAAAAGAAGGAGGAGGAACTGCTCCATATAAGGGAGGAATATTTGGTATAGGAAGAAGACCAAGTCCATCATGATGAGGAGGTATAGGTCTACTTTTAGGAAGTTTATTAGATATAGACATAGTCACATCCATAGGGATGGGTTGGGAATCTTCTTGAGGGAAGACATTAGTTTTATCTTTCAAAGGAAGAACTTCCTTCTCAAGAATGATAGGAATGTCAAGTTTAGGTGTTCTAGGTTCACTTAAAGATAGGATCATATCTATTTTCCATTTTTGATAAGATTTGAAAAGATGATCACTTCGCGGAGGAAGAGATTGGAATTGTTTAGGCCAAAAGTAATCAAGAGGAATGCTAGAAGTTCTTTCAGCTGGTTTAAAGAGACTATGATTGACAGTAACAACTTCACCATTATGGGGAAATTTCAAACATTTGTGTATAGGAGAAGCAATAGCTTTCATGGAAGATAGCCAAGGATAGCCAAGCTTCACACGAAATTGTTCAGATAAAGGAATAATAGAAAAGTTCACATCAAGAGATTTGTTATGGACCTCAATAGGCAATGTAATAGAACCAATTGCAGGAGAAGAAAATGCATCAAATAGTTTCACAATCACATTTGTTTTGTCATAGATCACTTGATTCAATTGCAAAGTAAAAAGAAATTCTTCAGTAATAACATTAACCATGCACGAAGGATCAATAAGCACTCCACGGCAAGGTGTATTCTTGACTTTTGCAACTATGTATAAAGGACCATCAGGTGCCCTAATGGTTTCACTGGAATCAAATGTGATGGAAGGTTCTTTAGGGATTTCTTGCTGCTCTACAAAGTTAATCACATTCGGAGCCATAGACACAAGACCATCAGATGAAAAAGAGGAATCATTAGCCTCAATCGCATTAGAGGTATGAGAAGTATGAGAAGGTAATGGATCAGTAAAAATCTGAAGATTTTGGTTAGGAGGAGCTACAGATGTATTGCCTTTATCATTCACTCCAGAAACAGAAATATTATTATTATCAATCAAATCTTGAATTTTACCCTTTAAAGAAAAACATTGTTCAGTATCATGCCCAGGCTGACGATGAAATTGACAAAAAGCTTTGTTATCAAAATAAGGTGAATTAATCTTTGCAGGATCAATTTGCCTTATAGGAGGAAGAGTAAGCACATTTTGTTCCAATAACTTATTCATAATACTATGCAATGATTCATTCAAAGGAGTATACTTTCTTTCTTTCTTGAAAAATTTAGAAATAGGAGGCACACCTGATGCTGCATTCACATTGTTGTTGATGATGTTTTCATTGAATTTGATGGAATCTCTGTTCGGTTTAAACTTCCCAAATGGTTGTTGACTGCTATCACCCTTATCACTCGGAGCCATAGGATGTGATTGTTCCATTTGACTCACAGTCAGTTGATAATTGTGAAGAGTTGCACACAACTGTTGGAAAGAAGTAAACTCAGAAAACAGAAGTTTGTCTCGAATGTCTTTTTGTAAATTAGAAATAAAGATTCTTTGAATATCATTGTCAGGCACTGGAAAAGAAATTTGAGCACACAAATGCTTATATCTACCAATGAAATCAGTCACTTTTTCTTTAACACCTTGTTTACAATGCATTAAATCAATCAAAGTAACCTTAGGACTTATATTGTTTTGAAATTGTTGAATGAAAGCATTTGCAAGTTGTTCGAAAGAAGTAATAGAATAGGAAGGCAACGAGCAATACCATTGTAGGGCTTTGTCTCTTAATGTTCTAGTAAACAATTTTGCAAGCAACCTTTGGTCATAAGCAAAATCAGTACAAATTGTTTGAAAAGTCTTAACATGTGTTAGAGGATCACCTTTACCATTATAAAGTTCCAAATGCGGAATTTCAAAATGTTTAGGAGGAATAGCTCGAACAATGTCAAGAGAAAGTGGGCTCGCAACATCAAATGTGGGCACACTAAACTTAGATTGATTCATAGAGGCAATTTGTTGTTGTAAAGAAGAGACAGTTTGTGTGAGATTGTTAATGTTCGCTTCAGTCGAAGAGCTCATATTAGATGTGTTAGATTGAGATGGAGCTGTTATGTTATTGAAAGAAGGTAAAGAGTAAGGTGGTGGGGCTCTATGATAATTAGTCATAGGAGATGATTGGACAGGAGGAACACTACAGGGAGGAATGGAATGGTTAAATGAATTGCCCCCTTGCGTCATGTTCATTTGTGAAGATGTAATAGGAACACTCATTGAAGGAGTGAATGAAGAAGTCGGATTGAATGAAGGAATAGGGTTAATTGAAGAAGGGGGATTGCCCCCATGACTGGTGATCATAGGAGGAATGTCTTGTGTAGAAGTAGCCATTATGTTTGATGTAAAGGTAGGTATGCTAGCAATAGAAGTCATCAAAGGAATAGAATGATTGACTTGAGTAGGAGGTTGTGTATAACCCAAATTTTCAGCACAACTCTTCATAGGCATCACATTCGAATCCACAATGTGTGCAATACCACGCAAAATATCAATTCCATTCTTATCACTTTGAAGCATACATTTTAGACCCTCAATTAAAGGAAGAGCTTGACTATCGGGATACTCATGAGACATCCATTGGTGAAAATCATCAAATTGGTTATCCAATTTCGAAAGTTGTTCTTCAGAAACCTCATGGAGAGCTTCTTCATTATTAGGAGGATTAGAGGAATTACCCATATCCTCATTAAAAAGGCTATTCAAATTAGGTTCCATCTCCTCGATAATTAAACCTCGGAAAGACTTAATTCTACGGCTTCGTCTAACGGGAATAGTGTAAGTAGGGCTTATTATTGTAAAACTCATGCACTAGAGAAGGAGAGAAAATTTTGATTTTAGAGGTAGCAATTTTTAGTAAAATCAGCCAATCTTCTGGATTTAAGCTGTTAAATGCAATCACAACAGTCTCCCGAAATTTTGGAAAAAATGTCCGGGACTGTGGCGCTCGGAGTGCAACACGGTCCTTGCAACTTTTTTCGAAATTTGCAGGGATGAAAGGTATGATGATTTTAGAGCTAATCTGAAAAAATTGAGTGATTTTGCGATCTGTAGATAGGCCAAATTAAAGTTGCAATCTCAAAATTGAACCCTACCCAGATTGTCGAAAAATGCAAAATTTGAATTTTGAAAAAGAGAGGGAAACTGAAATTTTGAATTTTATGATTTTAGAGGGAATGTCAAAAGCAATGCAAGTTTTGAAATTTAAAAGTTGACTCAATTTCACGCAAAATTCAATTTTGAAAGCGGAAATCAAAGTTGTTGTAATTAAGCACTTAATTTCAAAAGTCACAAAATGTCTGAATAAAGCACTGAAATTTTTAATGAATGTTAACACACTTTTCAGATTTAAGACAGTAAGAACACAATTTTGACACAAAATTTTAGTTTCAATGATTTTTGAATGTTTAAAAGCCTTAATCCAAGCAATCACAAGACCAACTTTGACTGTAATTTTGAAAGTGTTATAATTGATAAAATCAGCCAAAATTCTGGATTTTAGCAGGAAAATATAGTAAGATCTCGCTCCCGAAATTTTGGAAAAAATGTCAGGGACGATGGCGCTCGGCGCCACGGTCCTTGCAACTTTTTTCCAAATTTTTCAGGGATGAAAGATATTGTGCTTTTATTGCGGAATCCAAAGTTACAGCTGATTTGGAGATGTTTTGATCGGTCAAATTGTCAGACAAAGGTTGAATCAAGAGGGTTTCAAAAATTAGGGTTTTGACACTTAACCACTTAATTTTCAAAATCAAAGCACAAATATGAATTGATAATTTGTAATAGAAGGGCAGATCTGAAACAAGCATTAACAATTAAACATTTCACAAGCTTAATTACTAAAAAGAAATTTTAGGGTTTTTATGCAATCACCTCTAAAATTTGCAAAAGATCAAACATGGAAATGTAATCAATTTTTTCAGATCTAAGCATGAAAAATCAGAAAGGATGTTCACGTCAGGTTCACCAAAATGTAAAGCGGAAAATCGCAATCGAACCCTAGTTGTTCTCCCCTCTTCCAACTCCGAGGAGAGAGAAGGGAGGTTCGCTAGGATTCGATGGTTTTCACTTAGGGGAGAGACTTTACATTCAAAAGAGGGGTTGAAACCCACAAGATCCAATCCCACGTAATGCAAGATTGGATGCTAAATGAATTTCAAGGGTCAAGACAGCAAGGCTACCCTCTTTTGTAAAGAATATTGATAAAGGAATTAAGCTAGGAATGCATAGAAAGTGAGAAAGATTCGCTTATAAACTGAGATAGGAATACAGTATGAAGCTACAGACCTAGAATTAGCAGTAAAATGTCGATACGGCGCTATCCTGCAAATTTGAGCAAAAGTTGTCAGGACGATGGCGCCCGGCGCCACGGTCCTCCGAAAAATCCGTGAAACGAAGGGGGATCTGTTCGTCTCTGCACAAGGATTCCAGATCTTCAATTTCAGCCGCGTACCTACAACCTACACACAGAAAAGTGAAGACGATTGGGGGGTTAGGGATTAGGGGTTTGCCTTTAGGTCAAACCTCGGTTTTGGAATTAACCAAGAAATGAGCAAGAGCTGTAAATGTAAATGACTGTAAAACAAGTACTAATACCTTGTTCTAAGGATGTTTGTATCCTTATGTGCGAAGGTTTAGATGTTGTATGTTGTATGTTGTAGTAGTATGTGATCTCCTCTTCAATGGTTGAATCCTTGTCTTGAATGCAACACTTAGCCTTGAATGGAGACTTGGAATGAATGCTTGAATGTTTGAGTATAGTTTCCACACTTTTTTTACACATATCCTCTTCATCCCAAATGAGAGAGAAAAATGTAGCTTATATACTTGTCAATTAGGGCTGATAGACTGATTTTCCCGACCTTAGGCCGACCAGGAAATGTAATTTCCAAATTGCAAACAAAAAGACCCGCAATCTCCTTAGGAGACCGGGCCCAAAATAGGACCCAGGGACCAAGGCGCTGGGCGCTCTGGTCCCACCTCCCGGGACAGCAGGGTGCAAGGAGGTTCAGGCCAGGGTACTTGAAAAATGCATTTTTTGGTTTCGTGAGCAAGTTTCGAGGTCTCCATTCAGGTTGCGTGTTGCGTCGCCATCGTGAAGACCGAAATGCAGTTGAAATTGCAAGTGTCGCAATTTTAGGACGTTACAATAGGTATATCTCCCTATGTCCTCATTTATGGTAAAGAGGGAAGAATCCCAATTTCAGTTCAAATTCCTACACTAACTCTGATTAGAGAGCTAGAAATTTGGCAAGAAGAACCCATGTAGGTTAGGTTGGCATAACTAATGGAGTTGGAGGAGGTAAGAAACAAAGCATTATTGACTATTGAAAATCGTCAAGCTCAGATGAAGAGGACTTTCGACAGGAAGGCATCTTTGAGATTTTTCAATGTGGGAGATTTGGTTTTGAAATGGGATGAATTAAAGAGTAAGCCTAGAAAGAATACTAAATTTGATGCTATATGGGATGGCCCATACATCATTACTAAGAAAAAGCAACATAATGCTTTTCAACTTTCAAAGTTGAATGGTGAAACCTTTCCAATCCAAGTTAATGGGATTCATCTCAAAGCTTGCCTTTGAGATTTCATTTAAGCTAATAAGTGTCGTTGCACATTTTGTTTTCTATTTTTGTTGTTCTATTTTTCAATAAGTGCTTATGCACAGTTCTTCTGGAATCTATTTTAAGTAGCACCACTTGCTTTTTTCCTAGTTTTCTTGTTTTTGTTTTGCTATCATGTTGCGAAGCAGCTGAATTTCAAGAAGTTCCATTTGGAGAGAGGGCTAAGATGACTCTATAAGCCCAATGGATAAGCCATGATTGGTCTATAGTGTTTAGCAAGCAAACACCCCTGAGAGGTCACAAAAAATGTTACCAAATTTTGCACGTGCCAAATTTAGTACACTAATGAAGCCTTTCATTCATTCATTTTGAAAAGGTAAAATCATGAATGAGAAATCAGATATGCACTTTTTTTGTCTAACTTGTTTTCTTCATGTGTAAATACAAGAAAAGTGGGACAGCATGTGGGTTAAAATGTGGCTCCCATGAGGGTTGAGCTCAGCATCTTGTAGATCATAGAGATATTTATGCTCCATTGCAGATGAAATGGTGTGGCTGTTAAAACCTTCAAGAAAATTCATTTGGCAAGTGTATCGCCAAATCCCTTGTGTGGCTGATGTAAGGCCAAAAGAAACTCAGAGCGAATGCAATTGACCTGTGTAAAGTTTTTTACTTGGGCACCAAAGAGGGTTTTAAAAGGCCAGAGAGTTTCCAAGCGGTTTTAGTCACCAGATAGGAAGACCATTTATCCCACATTGGCCGCGCTGAGGGAGTTTATCGCATTTAAATATAAGAACACATAACTATAGTGTCAAAGCTTATGGGCTTTTGAAAAGAAGTGGCTCATGGCCAAGTGGACCCCACATGCGTGAGCATCTCAAGGAGTCCAAATTTTATGACCAGCTGGTGAGAAGAGGTTAAAGGTCAAGAAAGTAAGGAAGATCAAATGTAGATCGCTTTGATCCAATGACTGTCACTATGTCGTGATGGTTAGATTCTTGCAAAATATCATCTGTGACTTGGCGACTGATGATGTGGCAAAGCACAGGGTATAAGACCAAGGATAGGTGGTAGAGAGGTGGCAGTCTAGTGGCTGGTGACATGGAATAGATGGGAGACTTATCGAGTAGACCTTGGCCACAATGAATCTCTAAAAGGTTTCACCAAAGGCTCAGTTCCATCAATATAGGGTATATTGAAGAAACTAGAAATAGTCTCACAGGTGTGATGAGATTGGTAAATGGCTTGTCAAGGGAGTAATTTGGCAAAAATAATGATATCTGATAGAGAAAGATGTGTGGCAGGCTCGGTGGACAGGTGGTGCCTAGGCGGATCTTCGGAGCCAATCAGGGGGTGACACATGTTGACACGTGACACAAGAGAGAAGATCGGCCAGGGTTAAAGGTCAAGGAAGTTGAGGGAAGATCAATGGTAGTCTGAAAGATCTAAGGGCTATTGCTATACCACTAGAGAAAGAAGCTCGCCAATTATCTCTATGACTTGGCAACAAAGCATGTGCAAAAAAGGTGAGTGGCTCAGGTGCTAAAGATCGAGCAGTTTGAGGGAAGATCAACAACTGCCACTATACCGCAAGATGAAGATTCTCACTGGTTATCCCTTATGGTATAACGACTGGTGATGTAGTAGTGAAGGTGGCCATCCAGGTGGGCTCAGAGTGAACCAATGGTTGACGCGTGGCAGCACCATGGCATAAGAGAGACCTGCTCAAACAGATTAACCAGCAAGCAAGTCAGAAAGATCAATCGGTGATCAAGAAAGATCTAACGGATGTTGCTATGTTGCGATTGGAAGATGATCGCCGAATACTTACCGTGACTTAGCGATAAGGCACGTGCGGAAAAGGTGAGTTCCCAAGTGAGATAAAGGTCATGCAAGTCTGAAAGATCCGATAGTTGTGACTAAGGCGCAAGGAAAAGTTGCATGCCCAGTTATCACTATGACTTAGAGACAAGGTGGGTCCAGGTCCAGTGGTGGTTAAGATGGAAGTCTAGATGGTAGACAAGGTGGACCTGCGAACCAACTAGGAAGTGACATGTGGCAGGCTCAATATACGGGGAGAGCAGCTAAGATGAGTTAAAGGCTGAGAAGATCATAGTTTTTTGATGGCAATCAGATTAGATCCGATGGTAGTCACCAAGTTGCACTAGGAAACTACTCATTAGGATTTCCATCATGACCCAGCGACTAAGGATGGAACTTTCATCGACCATCAGAATAACATGTTTGAAGCGATGTCAAGAACTTGATAAGGAAGCATTTAGTTGGGAATGCATCATTAGCCATCAGAATAAGTTTTTTAATGCTATTCTGATGACCCGATAGAGAAACCATTGAGGGAGTGTGTAGTTTGGAAAATGTCATCGAACATCGGAGTAAGTATTTTGATGCTACTCTGATGACCCGATAGAAAAGAAGGTGAAATGCAAGCGTATCATCGGCCATTGGAATAAGTGTTTCAGTGCTAACCTGATGACCCGATGAAGAAAGAAATGCTAGTTATAGTCAGAAGCCAAAAGTGGTGGCAAGAAAGGTAGCATCCAGGGATCCATGTAAAATAAGAAGAAGTCATCAGGTAGTTTGTGATCCTTGCAAAATAAGAAGAAGTCATCAGGTAGTTTGTGATCCATGCAAAATAAGACGAAGTCATCTGGTTAATGCAGGCGATTATTAAGCTCAAACCAAAGTTTGCATGAGTTTTTTCTCATGATCTTGAGGTGATAAGGCTTGATTTTGAGTGCCAAATGGGTCAACCTTTAGTTGACTAAGAATTTGAACTGAATTACCCACTTGAGAGAAAGTTTGCATGAGTTCTTTTTTTATGTTTTTGAGCCTATTTTGGTGGTTTTTATTTCTACATGAGGATCAATTTTTCAGAAAAGATATTTTTTTCAGTGGGAGTTCATCTTCACTCATTCCAGAGTTATCTTTCCTCTACCTTTTGGAAGGTTTTTGTATAAAGGGAAAAAAATTTTATCTTTCTTCGCTAGTTCTTGATCATTCTCTTGGTGGTTTTAGCATAGAATACATTCTTGTAGCTCATATGTAGTTTTACGACAAAATTCTGAATAAAAATTATCAGCTTATGCCTTATGTCTTTACAGTTCATATTCTTATTCATGATTAAGAGCTAGTTTATTATGTTATTGTTTAAATAAACTTTAAATTTTTTGTCTCATTTTGTAAGTCACAGGTTGTGCATTGTGATAAATTGGCTCATTTGGTTGATTGTGAAAGTTTTCTTTCCTTTCAATTTCTTGAAATTTAAATTCTTTGCATGAAATATTTGTGTTATGAACCAGAAGTCTATTTGTGTAGATTTGTGTTTTTAGGAGTGTATTTTTGTCATCTTGAGATATATTAGTAATGCTTCACTTTGGTTTAGCATTCGTGAAGTCTTTCTAGTTTCATTTTTTCAGTTTTTACTATCCATTTTCTTGGTAAAGTTTTAGAGTTATTCACAGTGAACCAACCCTTCATCTGGAGGTTAATTCTCACTATAGGCAAT
The DNA here is from genome assembly GCF_030272615.1 of Cryptomeria japonica. Classification (NCBI taxonomy): domain Eukaryota; kingdom Viridiplantae; phylum Streptophyta; class Pinopsida; order Cupressales; family Cupressaceae; genus Cryptomeria; species Cryptomeria japonica. Next base: position 73,260,959 of record NC_081413.1, read on the forward strand.
GCACAAGCCTGAGAATTATCCCATGTGTCACCAAGTTTCTTGAGCTTTCAACTTGTGCATTATAGGTGCAATTTGAGTGACAACATATCCAAGACTCAACCCAAACTCCCCCTTAGCAATTACATGCTATTAAAAAAATTATACTACTCCCCTTTACAAAATTTTGACCTTATACTACTACGCCTTTGACAGCAATGAGAAAGGTAAGCAAATACATGAAAAAAAAAATGAATACAATATACATCAAAATTTGCATTACCAAATATATATATAGGAGTTCAACAATTTTTACAATGACATCTTAAGAAATACATCTACAAAATTAGACTTCAAAAGTTTCAAATCATTATCCCAGGTCTCCAAAAGTGTCCCTATGATCTCAATATGTGCCATGATCTAATATGCAAGCTCCTCCATTGCATCAAGTGTACTCATCTCTAGTGTATCCAAAATTGCTTTAGTTTCCTTGTAACCTATTTGCAAAATTTCAATCTTAGGGACTAAAAGAGTTTGTAACTCCTGCAATGAATTTGTCCTTTTTACATGTTCAACCTCATATTCCATAAGCCTTTTCTATAATGCAATAACTGATTTACCAAAATTGGTTTTTGAATCATTTAAGGGGTTAAATGATTTAGTTAAAACTTTTAGCTTCCACTGAGCTTCCTTCTTTTTCTTCTCAAGATCATCACAAAATAATGAAAAGTTGGAAATTGTGAAAAGGATTTTACCTCCAACCTACAATTCTTCTTTAATTAGGTATATGTTTACAGTAAGACCCACTCTATCTTTATCAATATCCTTCAACAATTGTTCAATTCTCCTCTTTTCATATTCATTTTCCATGTTCTTGACAGCACCCTTTTCAAGACTCTTCACTTGTTCTCTTGTTGATGTGACCAAGTGGTCAAGTTCCTCAATAGGATATGTAAAATTATCTGTCTCAATCTCTGGTAACAGATTGGACAATATATCAATAACAACATGTAGGGTTTGTGCCTCTTTACTCTAAGCTCTACTTATTTTCTTCTATGCCCTAGATTGCATATTAGATGCAATCTCCATCAACTCAATAGGACTCAACATATCGATATTAATTGGTCCTTGAATGTTCATAGTGTCATCCTCTTCACCATCATCAACAATCTTCTTAGAAGTAAGTGACTGGGGAGTCACTTTCTTCTCATGTTCTTCTTTTTGCTTCTCATCTATCTTTATCGATGGCTCTTTAGTTTTCTCAACATTTGTATTCATCGGTTGCTCAATATCTATGTGTACACTCTCTTGAGAATCTTTCTGCATCTATTCACTTTTCTCTAGTGGCTCAGTTACATGTACATCATCAACTTCTGCATTGTCTATCTTTTTCAGTCATCACATTATCTCTACCGGTTGGATTCACTTATGTATCTTCATCAATGATAATGATTAGTTCTTTCTTAGTGTGTGTATCAATTGGTGTGTCATCAAACATAATTTCATCCAGTATGATATCATTAATATTCAAAGTATCAGGAAGATCTTCTCCCTTAATTCTCTTTGGTTCCTCTTCTTCAAGTACCAATCCTAAAACCTTCTTCAATATTTCTTTAATCTCATCTTGGAAAGACTGGGACTCACTAACAAGAAATCTAGTTAGCCTCTTCTTTGTCCTAAACTATGACTTTGAATTATAAACAATATTTTGTATATCCTCCTTAGAGGTTTCTGGTTGCAAGTGAATAAGAACAAATTCAATAATCTCCTTATCTTGTTTTATTGTTGCATGTCATCTTGCATCTAATTTACTATACAAAGAGTTAGTTATCTAGCCTTGCAATTCATTTAGAGCTTTACTATACTTATTCATCGACCAAACAATTGTATCTTCGATGTTTTTCTGTTCTTCTTCTCCAAAATTGTCATAATGCCTTTTTACACCAACTAATATTCCATACTTCCTTATTTTCTCCAACAATTTCTCAAGTGAAATAAGTTTACTTATCAGTGTCTTACTAGATTTCACTGTGGATGCTCCAACCACCTTTGATTTCTTCCCACTAGCTCTTAGTTATATCTTTTCTCCTTCTGATTTTGTGTTCTTTCCTTCTTCAGCGACAACTCTTTTTTCTTGTTCTTTATTCCTTTTTTTGGTGGCTACCAGTGTTGGTGGCTTGATTTATTTACCTTTCCTTCTAATTTGAATTTTAGGAGGAGGAGGGGGCTTCTCCTTCTTCATGTTTGTGCTCCTTGTTTCTCTACCAGTTGAAGAACTAGAGGTTCCTTCCTGTTTAGCTTCAAACTTAGCTCTTCATTAATCATTTCTTTTGTGAAGCCTTCTGATACCACAAATTCTTCAACTTCTTTTCTAACTTTCTTTGCTATAAGTAGTTTGGCCAACTTAGCATGAACTTGTAAAGATTTATCCTTAAAGGTACTAAACCTAGTTGCATTAGGGTCTATCGATTGTGCTAGGAGATGATCAACATATATAGTCAAAATATCAACTTCTACCTCATATTTGTTGGCATTTGATCATTTTATCAATCGATACTTGTATGGAGTTAGAATATTGAATGATCACTATTTTGTATATTGTCATTGATGGAAACTATGTGTCTTAAGTAATCTAAGTCCTATGGTACAACCGGTAAGACTTAACCGGTAAAGCATGTTGGCATTTTTGATGTTTATGTTGTGATTGTTATTGATGGACACACACTTGCTTTGAGATCACTTTTTGTATGTATGAGTTATGCTCAACCGGTATTTGTTCCAAACCGGTATTGTGGTATAGTCTTTAGGCTATCGATGTTTTGCAGAAAGTGTTTACTGATCTCAAGTAGTATGGAGACCTCAAGCGGTTTGATGATCTCAAGCAGAGCGAAGAAAATTAAGCAATAGTTATCATTTTCCTAGTCTTCATTTTTGACAACTGGCAATTGGTAAAGTTGTATGAACCAGTATTACTCTGTGATGAGTTACCAACTGGTAATCGGTAAAGTTGTATGAACCGGTAACACTCTGTGATGAGTTACCAACCACTATTTTTGTGATGAGTTACCATCCACCGACACTTTGACGGTGATTTTGTGTCATGTTACCAAATGCGTCTAGATGCAATGAACCTAGGAACTTGCAATGTGATCTTAGAAGGGAAGATCGAGTCTATATGCTGTAACAAAGCATGGATTTACTGAAGACTAAAGTAATGTTGGAATGGATTAACAATGAGGTATCAAGGATATAACCAAGCATATTGTGCTAGTATCTAGATCATTCAATTGTTGATTACTCACATCTTTGACAAGTCTGAAACCCTTAACCAGGTAGGCTTGGCAAAGCTTTTGTAAATCCTCTAACAAGGTGGTTCACATCTGTGGATTTGAAATCCTCTTACAAGGTAGTCTTTAATCAGACTTATCTCCTAACATAAATTGAGATTCCTAACAAGATCTATTCTGGTGAGGAACATTGTATGACCTTGACCGGTCTGGTTACTATTCTGCAGATAGTTACTTGTTAGTTTCATCTCATCATGGTTTTTCCCATTTGGGTTTCCACATCAAAATCTCTTGTGTTATGGTGATTATGCTTCTATGGGTGAATGCCTTATTTGTTGTTTGGTTTGCATTTGTGTTAACCGGTTTTTTAGTCAAACTATTTTACCAATTTACTGCTAAACTGTTAAAGTGTTTAAGTTGAGTATTTTTTGGTATACTAATTCACCCCCCCCTTTTAGTATTCATCAATTGGTATCAAAGCCAACCTTTCTATAAGCTTAACCACTCGGAAAGAGATATGGGGGAATACACTATGAGGTAACTTACTCATGGGATCACTTAGATTGAGAAAGCCTATGATGAGCTCATGGTCAAATATAAGGCCTCTCTGGCAAAAAGGAGAGAGCATGCTGAGAAATTGATGGAGCTAACTAAAAATAGTTCCTTTGATGAAGCGGACATGGATGTCCTAGTTGAAGAAGTTGAAAAATTGAATGAGTCTGATGCCAACCTAAGAAGGGAATTGGAAGGACTAACTACCAGGATGTGTCAAGAGCTTGAGAACCAAAAGAAAGCTAAAGATCTAGTAAAAGACAAAGATCATGAGATCTCCAAGCTGAAGCAAGAAATCAATGCACTTACCACTCATCTCCAAGGAAGCAAATTGGAAAAAGAAGAAATGCAAGGTGAACTAAACTTGGCTATTTTTGAGAATGCAACCTTGAAGGAGTCCAATGCTGCTATTACCAAAGAACTCATTGAGTCAAAGGAAATACTTGCCAAATTCAATAAGAGCACTGTTAAGATAGAACAAAAGCTTGAATCAGAAAAACTAGAAAAGAATACCACTGGACTTGGTTTCTCTGAGTATGAAGAAGGTAAGACCTCTAGAGAAAAAGATGTAGTATAAAAGAAACAACCGACATCAAAGGAAAAAGGTAAGAAAAAGTTCAAACCTATTTGCTTTAATTGTCTCAAGGAAGGACACATTGCCAATGTATGTAGAAGCAAGTCTTACAATAATTTGCCTTACTTTCTAAACAATAAGACTAGATCTAATAGATTCAATGGAAATTGCTATGCATGCAACAAGTTTGGGCATAGAGCATTTGAATGGAGGACTGTCATGCACAACACCGAAAGGTATCCTCAAAGGAGTCAAGGAGTTTTTCCTGAACCCTTTGGGAACCAGAATCCTAACCGGTTTAATACCTACAATCATCAGTCAGGAAGCGATGGCTATCAAGCGGCAACTAGATGGAGAGAAACCTATTTGATTTGTCATGGTAGTGGTCACACTATTGCAGCATGTAGAAGGAAGAATGGAAACATGAATAATGGACCTTGGAGAGCACCTGGAATGGTTTTCTATCATTGCAACAAACTAGGTCATACAACAAGATGCTGTAGAATGAGAAAGAATATATCAGATGATATACCGGTCACTCCAGAAGGAAAGATTGATGTTGGAACTATTCAAGTAGATATGAAGAAAACTTGGAAGAAGAAGCCAGAAGAAGTGTCTCAAGAAGAACCGGTTTTTGCACCTAGTGTGAAAGTCGTTAAACCGGCAAACTAAGCAACAGAAAAGCTTAGGGGGAACAATTGGTGAAATATTTCAAACCTCCAATTTACACGGGTATAAGACCTTAACCGGTATGTGATACCTATCAATTGGCAGAAGATCGAAAATGGCAAAAGGCAAATTAGGGTTTACGCCCTAATAGTGGAGCATTTATTATGGTAGGTGAATATTTCACTTAAAAGGGATTTTCAAGTCATTTTCACTTGTCAATTTTTGAGCGAAGAAGTTTTCAAGCACAGAGCGACAAAGGGCATTTTGTCTTGCGATTCAGAGACATTTCAAAACCTTGAAGAAGAATCTGAAGATATCATCAATTGGTCAAGTGTAAAACTCATAGAGGTAATCCAGCAATTGAAGTAGTGAGTAAAGAAGTGGAAATTGCAAGCCCTAAATCTCAACTTTCAAAGGTATTTTTTGAGTTTCTCTATTTATCATGGCTTCAGCATCGCACTCTAGTTCTAGTGCACCTGTTGATTCAGTTTATTTCATACAATGGAAGGAAAAATAAAATACCCTATCCCAAATTCCTGTTGGTGTTATAGTAGAGAAAGGTATTTCAGATTACATTGACTGTAAAATTGAAGACCTAGGATCTCTAGTGATCAATTCTCAGTTAAGTTTGTTCTGCGGGAAGGACAAGAAGATCAAACTAGAATTTAACATATTGAAAAAGAAGAATCTTCATAATGTGGTCTATTTCCTTGAAGAATTCATAGATGATCACATCCACATCATTCTAAGCAGAGTGCACAGTGACAAAATGTATTTAGAGTAGACACATGACATCACATCGAAAGAGATTCATGCCATCACCGGTTTCTGTAACATTGGGGAAGTGCCAGCCCTAAGAAAGATCAGCACAACTAAAATGACCAAGTTCACCAGTTCTGTGAGCGACCAAAGGGGAATGACCATCAATATCATTAAGGATGATCTGGTCAAGTATGCCTAAATCATGATAGGTTACTAGACATTCTATGCTAGCAGGATCAACTCTATCTCTGCTACAATGGTAAATGCTGGGTATAGGATCATTATGGAAGATGCCTTGTTTGATTTATGCAGCTGTATGCAAAGACAACTCCTAGTGAACCTGAAGTCAATAAAATAGGACAATGCCTTGAGATTTAAATTTGGACAACTATTGGTGGAATTTTTCTTCTACTTCCAAGGCTACTTTCTAGGAGTCGGTGATATTCAGTGGTCTACTAACCAACCGACTACAAGCAAATCAGGGAAAGTCTACAAGTAATTGGAACCGGTTACCCTGAAGTCCTGAACAAATACTTTGATGAGTTCAGACTCAAGATGAGCCAAACAGTGAGAATGTCTAGTGATATTGTCAAGAAATACAAAGAGGACATCTACTTTATCATCAAAGTAGATGAGTGCATAATGGATGTTGTTCAGCCCAGAAAGGAAGAAGTGGAGCCTCTGGGTTATGAGGTAATGTATGACATGCTAGATGGGTATGCTTCTACCCTACTTGCCTCACCACTTGATCCCAATAAGAAGAGAATTGACACCTATCTAGAAATGGTTACACCACTTGAGGAGCCCTCAGTCAAAAAATGGAAGGCAGTGCCATCTGTATGGACACCAGTTACTTTAGCGAGCCCTAAAGTGACCAAGCGGTCATTAGCAAAGAAGAAACCGGAAGCTGCTCCTGCCAAAGTCTTTGAAAGAAAGTGGAAGACAAACGGCAACACACCATACTCCAAAGACATGGTATCTGAAGAACCACCTAAGAAGACTAGGCAAACGAGGAAGAAGTCATAGGCAACCAGCAATGAACCAACATCATCAGCACCGGTAAATATTGATATCTCCTCTTACAAACCTTTGATACATTGTCAAAGAACCATTAAGAATATTAAGAGGAAAGTGTTGAGTGACTTAGTAGATTATTTTGATGATTTCAATGATAGTGAGAAAGAGGAAGTGGAACAAGAGATTATTAAATATCTATATATTAATGATGGGTCGCCATCAAAAATCAAATCTGTGACACCAGATTCTTTATATAATTCTTTGGACACTAGAAAAGGAACAGGAAATAAGAGAGGAAATATTTGCACAATATTTTCCTGATGTGTCCAATTCTGAACTCTATGAAGTTATGGAGAAATATAAAGGCCTCTTCTTCATGAGAAGGAGACTCCTGTTGCTACAAGGGAAAGCTTCTAAAGTGGTAACTGATACCCACACTCATGCCAAATCAGCTCTGAGATTACACCAAGTATCAGAAGTCAACAGGAGGGTCGAACAAGAACCAGAAACTACAAAACCAAATGAGGTGTATAACAGTGAGGGAGAACAGGTCACTGAGAAAATAGACCCCATTGATGTTGATGCCCTAAAAAATGAAGATGTTACCCCTGATACACCATCAAAAATGGTAGGACAGGAGAAATAGGATGAGGAAAAGAGAAAAGAGGAAGAGAAGAGGAAACAAGAAGAAGATGAGAAGAAGCAAAAGGAAGAGGAAAAGAGAAAGGAAGAATAGAAGAGAAAAGAAGAGGAGAAGAAGAATAAGGAAGAGGAGAAGAAACAGGAAGAGGAGAAAAAGAAGCAGGAAGAAGAGAGAAAATAGGAAGAGGAGAAGAAGAAGAAGAAGAAGGAAAAGGAAAGGAAAGAAGAAGAGAAGCAGAAAGAAGAAGAAAGGAAGAAGGAAGAAGAGAAAAGAAAGAAAGAAGTTGAAGAGTAGAAGAAGGCAGAAGAAGATAAGCGAAAAGCCAAGGAAAAGGAGGAAGCGGCAAAGAATGTACACGTAGAGACTCCAAAGGCAACCAGTGATAGAGCCAAACCGGCTAACATCACCAGTCCCATTGACCTCCAGTCTACAAATGAAACGGAGCTACTGCAAAGCATTAATCTTTCTCAAGAGTGATTGGAAGCACTAAGGAGGATTCATCTCTAGCTCAATTGAAGCTCTTATGCACAGTTGTAGAAGACCAAGTGCAATGTCTAGAAGATGTTGTTGAAGCCAATGCAAAAAAGAAGCATCAAAAGGCTTTGAACACTACCTTGGTGAAAAAGTTTAATGAGCTCTGGTCCGATCTGCAGAAGGCACAAAAGGACATTAAAGGTGTTCTGGATGAGGGGAATCTACTACTCAGCAAGATATGTCAACCCCATCTATTCTATGATGATGTGCTTTCTCAGAAGGGAAATTGCAAATTGATTTGTAGACATTCATAAGCACCTTCAAAATTCCATATGATTCCTTTACTGCTTAAGGGCAAACCGTTCACCGGTTTCAACTTCAGGCTGCAAGAATTGATTTGGAGATCAGCACCAAGACCAAGGATTTGTAGGAACTACAACTAGTTATACTACCTAGACTACAAATATTTCAGAAATGCTATCTGAATCTGGATGCCTTAACGGTTACTCAAGAGATGAGTACCTTGGATGCCATGGAGGAATAGGTATCCTAGATGCAAACGGAGAGTGACGTTGCTACCTCATTGCTTGAGTCATGGTTTGTATTCATGAAGTCATTTATGCAAGACTTTAAATTAGTTTTTGACAAGTTTCACTCTTTATTATCATAAACTCTTATTATTTTAATGCTAATGGAAATAGGGGTTATTCAGCTATACTTTGTCATTGTTGGCAAAGGGGAGTAGTATTTTGTATTTAAAATTTTGATGCATGCTATGTATACTTTCATGTTTATCTTTGTAAGGGAGTAGTATACAATGTATTTTCAGCAAAAGGGATAGTGTATATGCTTAGGGGGAGTAATTTTGATTATGGCATATTTTTGTTGTAAAACACTTAGATGTCAAAATTTTCCTAAGTGTTGCCATCAATGCCAAAGGGGGAGATTGCTGTCATTTTTTATGTTTATGTTGTGATTGTCATTAATGGAAACACACTTGATTTGAGATTACTTTTTGTATGTATGAGTTATGCTCAACTGGTATTTTTTCCAAATAGGTATTGTGGTATACTCTTTAGGCTATCGGTGTTTTGTAGAAAGTGTTTACTGATCTCAAGTTGTATGGAGACCTCAAGCGGTTCGAGGATCTCAAGTTGAGCAAAGAAACTTAAGCGGCAGTTATCATTTTCCCACTCTTCATTTTTGACAACCGACAATCGGTAAAGTTGTATGAACCGGTAAAGTTGTATGAACCGGTATTACTCTGTGATGAGTTACCAACCAGTAACTGGTAAAGTTGTATGAACTAGTAATTAGGACTTCAACCAGTAAATGGTAGACATAGTTACAATCTGAAAATTGGTATGGGAAATTCATGAAGGATGAAGTGTTGCAGTTTTGTAGAAGTAATGAAGACTATTAGATGAAGACATGTTCATGACCGCACAAGTAAATTGGATCAGGTGAAAGAATTTTGATTGGTATAACAGAGGAGTTGATAGAAACTTAACTAGTAGTGATGATAATCACTCAGATCCATTAACCAACATAGAATTTGATGTTTTAAGTTGGTGCACAACTTATGTAAAGAGTGTATTGCATGTTTGTCTATATCCATTGAACCTACAAAATTGTTCCAAGGTTCTAGCTAACTTAATGATGTTTTTAAAATGTGTGATGAGGTATGAAGAATATAAAAAGAGTATGAGCTTGAATCCATAAGAAATCATTAGTGATTGATGTATCTTTGATAGTGTGGTGATCTTCTAAGATGAAGTGTATGTGATGATGTAATGTTTTGAAGTGGATCTTATCAAACACAGAGTTGTGATAAGAGGATCTTCTCATTGTTGTTATCCTAATAGTTACAATAGCTAAATCCCTTAACTAGGTAGGTCCTAATAGGCCTTCAATCTTTAAGCCCCCTAATAGGAAAGCTCTAAAAAGGGTGGTAAATTGTCACACGAGGTTGATCCTAATGTTGGAAACCTATAACACTGAGAGGGGGGGGTGAATCAGTATTATACTGGAATAGTAGATTTTAGCCTTAAGAAATTATTCATACACCAACTGGCATATTGGTACAAACAAAACTGAAAGAAGTAAAGAAACCAGTAAGCCAAACACATAAATGAGAATCATAACACAAAGATTTATATGTGGAACCTCAATGAGTAAAAACCATGGTGGGATTTGTGATGCACAATATCAATCCACTGGCCATATGAAGAGATATTACAATATATGATGGGCGTGCACTTGCAGGAAGGCTTGCAACGTAGAGCACACTGCTCAATAACAATAGGAGCCTCACTAACTACATAAAATTCCAAACAACAATCTGGAGAAGTGTGAACTGCTAAGATAGCATCTTCCATGCCAAAACACAGTTATGCTTTAAGCTCTACCTATTTTGGTTAGAAACCCTAAATGCCTATACCAGAATAACCCTTACAATGAATTCCTCACATACATAATCTCTCTAATATATTTCACATTATATTACATTCACATATCCATCACATCCATTCATAATGATCTAATCAAACTGACCTATATACCCTATACAAATTTATGCCTTATGTCGGCTTACAAAGATATATACAATATCAGATTACATGTCGGCCATATATAATAAATGTATAAATATTAAAATAAATTGCCAATGCTAGATCTAAGATATGTCAGCCTCTAATACTGATGACTTTTACTATATTATGTTGGCATGCATTGTTGGTGATCAAAGAAATCCTTCTATCCTGTCGGTGTTGGTGTAGAATTTGTGAAGTGCTTGTCGGTACACCATATGAAGCCGAAACACAAAATCACGTTTCCATCAATGACAACATAGTGAAACCAACAAATAGAGTGTCAATTGACAATAGTCTCCCCCTTTGGCATTGATGGCAACACTCATGTAAAAAATGGTCAAGGTTTCATCTATCAGTTTCATCCTGCCATGCTCCCCCTGAGTTGAATAAGCAAAATACTCCATATCTCCAAAATCTCCAAAACTCTATAACTCCCTCTAATATATGGAACCCTTTTATTCTTTTTCACATCTATACTACTCCCCCTTTGACATCAATGCCCAAATATTGTAAAAAGAATGTCAAAGAATAATAACTATACAATGAATACCTCCAAAAATGTCTTACCGAAGCTTGACCAGTTTTAAAATTTCCGGATAAGCACTTTCTCCAGTAGCTCCACATATATCCCAGCCAGTTTTGAATTTGCCAGAAATAGATACAAGACCACTCAATAAATGTGCAAAATATTCTTTTTCATTTATCTCTGCCGATGTGGGATTTCTCACCATATCCATGCATTATTTCTTATGTACATAGAGTGAATCCAATCTTGGACTAACCAAGCCTCTTAGACTTCTAGCTCTATGAATTATTTTTTCTCTTTCCTTGTCAAGAGTAGAAATCCAAAATCAAAATTTGACCATCAATTGATGTTGTCAGTGAAATTAATCCATCAAAAGAGTTAGCAATACTTGCAATTTTCTCCTGAATCTCTTTTATTTTTTTATCTATATTTGTTGTAAGTATTTTAGTATTGCAACATACCCTATATATATTTGTACATTGTTTCAAAGAATTTTCTATTATAATTAGCTTCTCCTTAATCTTTTTCTTCTTTGTTTCAATTACTTGATCAAAAGGGTCTCTCTTAGCTTGAGTAAATCTTTCTAATGCTTTCCAGTTTTAGATTTGTTGTAAGGATTGAAATTATTTTGATATGTGCTCAATGATTACCTTAAGCTTGTCAGAAGGGCTTGCTTCATTTTCAATCTTACACTCTGGGACCAATCTGTGTAGAAAAATGATTGATTGATCTATAATCCCCTTGTTTGTGGTTCCCTCTTTCATCAGTTTTTGAGAAGACATCATCATTAGTTCAGTGGGACTCATTTCTATGATGGTTTTCTTTTCTACCTGAGAATTGTCAATTGTCAATAATGATGGGCCAACAACTGGCACCCTACTGGATTTCCCTATTTTCTTCTCTGATATTTTATCCTTTATTACCTCCTCTCTTGCATCAGTGGCTTTGCCACTTGGTGTAGTCTATGTAACTATCAGTTCCTTTGTAGGAACAGTATCCTCTGTTAGGTCTCAGAGACAACTGAGAGGGGGGGGGGTGTGTGAATCAGTTGTCTAATAAATTTAAACCAAAAACCAATTAACCAACTTAATGCTTAATATTGGTAAACCAGTTAAGTGTGTCGGTAGACAGTGTTAACAGTAAATTGCTATACCAGTAGAGATTAATGCATGAAACATAAACATAGAGTCATCCACAACACATAACACAAATATTTGTACGTGGAAACCCTGTAAGGGGAAAAACCATGGTGGGAAACCTTACACACAATCAGATGATACTACTATAGATAGTAAGTGTACATAAATGGGGTCTGCACATGTAGAAAGGCCAACAACCTAGAGCTCACTGCTCAATCACAAAATGGGAGTCACACTGACTATAGTTGGATGGTTAAATCCAATAAGAATGTACTGCACAAAATAGCATCTTCATATGCTGGATTCAGTACCGGTGTAATGCTGATATGCTTCTACAAAAACCTAGCTTCACCTTCAAATGATGTCTTCATGTATACCTCTGGTTAATCTTGCATATACCTTCATACAATTGTTTTTCGCATTCCACATTCGATCTTACAAATAAGATCTTACATTTATACCATAACCTAAGACCAATTTTAGTAGGTCGGCTCTACAAGATATTACAATAAAAAACATTTTACATACAATATAATATCTGATGCAATAACTAATTAAACATGTCAGCTTAATGCATTTACAACAATAATAAATCATCTCCATAGCATGCCATGCTGATCTGGAAAAGATAAACCTGTCGGTGTAACCCTAGATAACCCTGGACCTATTTGCCAGTAAAAGTAAATATGCAAATATGAATATACCGATGATTAATTCTTCAAAACAAAGTGTCCATATGATGTCTTTGACATTACCAAGTGTCTTCCATATCATTCCAAGTGTCGGTGAATATTATATCCTGTCGGTGAACCATATACCAGTAACTGTGCAATAGTTACTTGCTTGCTGGTGAATGTTGCTGGATTTCCAAAGTGCTAGTGTTTTAGTAGGTGTTGACATCAATGACAAAACCATACCAAAATACCAACAATCTCCCCCTTTGGCATTGATGGCAACACAAGATGGACAAACCATCAAAGTGCCAAAATAGAAATACCAAATACCAAAAACCAACAATCTCCTTTAAACAGCAATTTCTCCCCCTGGGAGCAACATGTGTTTGTCCAAAGCTTAATCTTTAATACCAATCTCTTCTCAAAAGATAATGTGTTTTTCCATAGATATCTCTCCCCCTTTGACATCAAATGCCAAAGTTACAAAAATCAATTTCATACAAAATACCAATCAATTCAATATACTAACTACTCCCCCTGAGAATTAGCTTCCTCATCAAAGACCAGAGTAAAAGATTTGTCTTTCAATTCTGCCAGTTGATGACAATCATCAACTATCTAAGTCTCTACTAGTGGTGGTATGACTCCAAGCTGATCTTTGAGATATTCAAAGGTCTCCTTAGGCAAAGGTTTTGTGAAAATATCTGCAAGTTGTTCTTTAGTATTCACATAAACCAATTTTATCTCTTTTTCTTCAACTTTTTCCCTTAGAAAATTCAGTTTGATAGAAACATGTTTTGTTTCAGAATGTAATACCAGATTCTTAGATATATCAATTACTGCAGTGTTATCACAATATATAGTAATAGGTTCCTTGCATTTTACCTTTATGTCTTTCAACATTTGCTTAAGCCATAGTACCTATGTACAGTTAGTTGCTGCTGCAACATATTCTGATTCGGCTGTTGATAAAGATGAACAACTCGGTTTCTTACTCAACCAAGAAACTAATCTTTTTCCAAAAAAGAATATTCCTCTAGTGGTGCTTTTTCTATCATCCACATCTCCTGCCCAATTTGCATCTATGTATGCACATAGGTCAAAATTTTCATCTCTAGGATACCATAATCCAAGATTTGTTGTGCCTTGTAAGTACGGAAAAATATTTTTTACTACCGATTCATGATTTTCCCTAGAATTACTTTGAAATATAGAAACAATACATACTACATTCATAATATCAGGCCTAGTTTGTGTCAAATATAGTAAACCTCCTATCATAGATTTGTATCTAGTTGGATTAACAGGTGTAGATTCATCCCTTTGAGATAATTTGTCATTTGTAGTCATAGGTGTGCTTACCAGTTTAGAGTTCTCCATTCCAAATCTCTTTAGTAATTCTTTCAAGTACTTGGATTGACTCAAAAATATACCTTTATCAGTCTGTGAAATCTGCAATCCTAAAAAGAATTTTATTTCTCCAATCATAGACATTTCAAATTCTTGCTGTATTTTAATAGAAAATTCCTTACATAATCCATCTTCTCCTCCAAAGATTATATCGTCAACAAATAATTCAATAATCAAGATGTCATCATTAGTTATTTTGTAATATAAATTGCTAACTGCATTTCATTTAGTAAAACCAATCTTTAAAAGATACTTATCCAACCTTGCATACCAAGCTCTTGGGGCTTGTTTTAATCCATATAGAGCTTTTCTTAACCTGCAAACCATATCATTGTCATTTGTCAAAGAAAATCCATCAGGTTGTTCAATATATACTTCCTCTTCAAGATCTCCATTCAAAAATGCACATTTAATATCCATTTGATAAACTTTGTAGTCTTTGTGAGCTGCAAAAACCAAAAATAATCTGACTGCCTCAATTCTGGCTACCAGTGGAAAGGTTTCATTGTAATCAACTCATTCTTTCTGAGAATATCCCTTACATACTAGTCTTACTTTACTTTTGACAACCTTACCATCTTCATTAAATTTGTTTCTAAATACCCATTTGGTTCCAATTACATTTTTATCTTTAGGCCGGGGAACTAATGTCCAAGTATTATTTTTCTCAATTTGTCCTAATTCTTCCTCCATAGCTTTAATCCAAAATTTATCTTCACATGCCTCATTGATAGATGATGGTTCAATTTGAGAAATAAGACATACCTCTTCATTTGTCAATCTTCCTCTTGTCATAACTCCTTTAAATTTGTTTCCAATTATCTAATCTTCAGAATGATTCAATCTTACATGTCGGGGTGTCTCAGTTTGTTGTTGTTCTTCGATTATTGTGGAATCCTCTGATGATACCAGGGTACCTGGATCTTCATTCTGTACTGGTAGATTTAGTGTAGGTTCATTTGTCACAATTTCTGTTGTCGGTTCAAAGTCTATATACCTTGAAGTTCCTTAGAATTGTTCATCAATCTTTACATTTGTAATCTCAACAATTTTCTGCAATCTCTTATTAAAACATCTATATGCCTTTCTCTTAGATGAATAACCAAGAAATATTCCTTCATCACTTCTAGGATCAAATTTGCCAATATACTCATCTCTTCTAATATAACATTTACTTCCAAAAATTCTGAAATATTTAAGAGTAGGAGTATTACCAAACCATAGTTCATGAGGGGTCTTACCGGTTTCACCTTTGATGTGAACTTTGTTGAATGTATAGACAGTAGTGCTAACTTCTTCTCTCCAATACACATGTGGTAGATTTGCTTTTGATAACATACTTCTTGCTGCATCCAAGATAGTTCTATTTTTTCTTTCAACAACTCCATTCTATTGTGGTGTCTGAGGTGCTGATAACTGTCTTTTGATTCCATTCACTTCACAGAATGTATTAAAGTCCTTAAATGTGAATTCTTCTCCTTGATCTGATCTTAAACATTTGATTTTCTTACTGGTGTCATTCTCAACCATTGCTTTGAACAGTTTGAACTTTCCAAGTGCTTCTAATTTTTCTTTGAGAAAAGTAACCCAAAACATTCTAGAATAATCATCAATAATTAGCATGAAATATCTATCACCTTATAAGCTTTTAGTTCTAGCTCGACCACATAAATCAGTGTGAATCAAATCCAGAGCATTATTGGATTTTTCTAGAATACTTTTGAAACTAGCTCTAACTTGTTTTCCAAATTGATATTCCTTACAAATTGTATTCTAAGGTTTCACAATTTTAGGTAGATCTCTAACTACCTTAGAAGTACTGATTTTTACCATGCAATCAAAGTTTACATGACATAGTCTTTTATGCCATAACCAACTTTCATATATATGTGCAATCAAGCAAGCCTTTTCACTATTATTCAAATGAAAGATATTACCTCTAGTCTGATTACCAGTTGCAATTTCCAAACTAGATCTATTCATGATTTTACATTTTCCTATTTAAAATTATAACTGAAATCCTTTCTCAACTAATTGACCAACACTTAAAAGATTATGCTGTAATCCTTCAACATAGTAGACATTGTCAGTGTTATGCTTACCATCAAGAGATATTGAACCCTTACCTTTGATTGAATGGGCTTTGTCATCTCCAAATCTTTCTAAACCTCCATTGTATTCTTGAAAGTTCAAGAATTTACCTTTGTCTCCTGTCATATGATGTGAGCATCCTGAGTCAATGATCCATTCATCCTTTACTTCAACTTTAGCTTCTAGGGCTTGTTCTACCGGTTGAGCACTAGGTGCCAGTTGATCTTCTGTTATAGCAAGAAAAACCCATCCATTGTCTGCTAGATCTTCATTAGAATCATCAGTCACACCTTCATCAACAATGTAACAAGATTTGTCTTTGTTCTTCTTAGATTTGTATCTCTGATATTCAGGATTAGGCTTATATGTTCTTCTAGCTTCTTCTCTTAGTCTAGCATGTCTATCAGGGAATCTCAGAGCCATATGACCAATCTTATTGCAGTTGAAACATTTAAAGGGTGCTTTACCTTCATACTTACTTCCAACTGGACCTTTTGGCATTTTTCTTGCAAATAGTGCTTCAAGTTCTTCAAGCTCTTCATTTTCCTTCTTGGTTTCTTCAAGTTCTCTTGCATTAAAGGCTTTCCAGTCTGATTTGTCAAATGATGGAGCAGATGTTGTCGATGCTTTAAAGGCCAGATCGGTCTTTATAGTAGCAACAGGACCAAATTCCTCAATTTCAAATGCTGAAATTTTTCCAATCAATGTATCGCTAGTTACTATTGTATTGGGCATTGTTCTCAACTGATTTATAGCAATATCCTTCATTTTATATGCTGGTGGAAATCCTCTTAATATTTTTGAAACAATTTCATCCTCACTCAAGGTTCCTCCACAACATTTAATACCCAAAACAATTTCATTTACTCTTTCCATAAAAGCAGAAATCCTTTCATCTTCTTCCATTTTCAGATGTTCATACATGACTCGTAAGCTTTCAAATTTTGCAATCTTGACTATGGAATCTCCTTCTTTTAGTGTTTCCAAATGATCCCATAATAGCTTTAGCAGTAGACCTATCTAATAATCCCATGATTTGTTGATCTGATAACGCGCTCAAAAGTGCTTCTCTTACTTTGCAATCATTCTCTTCATCTTTAGCTAAGGTAGTTGGAGCATTCTGACCAGCTACAACAACAGTATAACCATTCTTTGTAACTTCCCAGATGTCTTTAGCGATACAATTCAAATGTGTCTCCATCGTGATCTTCCATATCCCATAGTTAGTTCCATCAAGTTTAGGACTGTCCTTCCTTAAATAATTAGTAGACATTGGATCTCCTCAAGTTGTTAAACTTCTGCAAAAGAGGACTAGCTCTGATACCAATTGTTAGGTCCCAGAGACAACTGAGGGGGGGGGGGTGAATTAGTTGTCTAATAAATTTAAACCAAAAACCAATTAACCAACTTAATGCTTAATACTGGTAAACCAGTTAAGTGTGTCAGTAGATAGTGTTAACAGTAAATTGCTATACCGATAGAGATTAATGCATGAAACATAAACATAGAGTCATCCACAATACATAACACCAATAATTGTACGTGGAAACCCCATAAGGGGAAAACCATGGTGGAAAACCTTACCCACAATCAGATGATACTACTATAGATAGTAAGTGTACATAAATGGGGTCTGCACATGCAGAAAGGCCAACAACCTAGAGCTCACTGCTCAATCACAAAATGGGAGTCACACTGACTACAATTGGATGGTTAAATCCAATAAGAATGTACTGCACAAAATAGCATCTTCATATGTTGGATTCAGTACTGGTGTAATGTTGATATGCTTCTACAAAAACCTAGCTTCACCTTCAAATGATGTCTTCGTGTATACCTCTGCTTAATCTCACATATACCTTCACACAATTCTTTTTCGCATTCCACATTCGATCTTACAAATAAGATCTTACATTTATACCATAACCTAAGACCAATTTTAGTAGGTCGGCTCTACAAGATATTACAATAAAAAACATTTTACATACAATATAATATCTGATGCAATAACTGATTAAACATGTCGGCTTAATGCATTTACAACAAAAATAAATCATCTCCATAGCGTGCCATGCTGATCTAGAAAAGATAAACCTGTCGGTGTAACCCTAGATAACCCTGGACCTATTTGTCGATAAAAGCAAATATGCAAATATGAATATACCAATGATTAATTCTTCAAAATAAAGTGTCCATATGATGTCTTCGATATTACCAAGTGTCTTCCATATCATTCCAAGTGCTGGTGAATATTATATCCTACTGGTGAACCATATACCAGTAACTGTGCAATAGTTACTTGCTTGCTGGTGAATGTTGTTAGATTTCCAAAGTGCTAGTGTTTCAGTAGGTGTTGACATCAATGACAAAACCATACCAAAATACCAACATCCTCAACTTGTACATTAGTATCCGGATGACAATTTTTCTCAATATTAGCATCTTGTACAATGTTATCTTGTTCATTCTTAGTATCAACCCATACCTCAGTATTTGTCTGTACATATGTATTTACTGGTGGCTCAATTTCCTCTATCTTGATATTTTCCAAAACTGATGGTGAAATACCCATAATCCCGTTTCCTTTTCCTTCAATAGGGGAATCTACAATATCTCTCTTGGTTTTTCGGTGAAGTAAAGAACCCCTGGGTTCTCCCAAAAAATTAATAAATAGTTTTTGAGTTTCCTTTCTTACTTCATTCACTCTCCCTAACATCAGACTAGTTATCCTATGTTTTCTATTGATGAATTTTTTTTCTGTCACCTCAATTGTCTTATCCATTTCATCTGGAGTTATACTAACATAGATAGTTAATAGTTCTTGCATTTTAATGTGTTTATCCTCTTGCATAGAAGATAATCTTCTAGCATCCAACATGTTATATAACTCAGCTAGTATTTGATTTTATATCTCTATTAAGGCTTTCTTATAGATATCTAAGTATAATAGGACTGCTTCTTCTACCTCTCTCTATTCATCATCCTCTAAGTTTTCATAATGCAATTTTACATTCTTCAACATGCATTCTTTTGTAATTTCATCTACAATTTCTGCACAAGTTTTGGGTGGTATGATAGTTGCATTACCAGTTTCAAGTGCTAAGCCAATGTCACTCTTTTTCTTCCTCTTGGCAGTACTAGCTACAGCTATAGGTGCTTTCTTATGTGTCGGTAGTTTGATTGTGACCTTCCTAACCAGTTTATTCTTTTCTTCCACCTTTCTTTCCTTCAGACTCTTCCTAACAACCCTCTTGAATGCTAACGGTGTTTCATCCTCTAATTCATATTTTGTAGTAACAGGTTCAATATGAACTTATGGATCCTTCCTCTTTCTACCTTTCTTTGGGATATCATCAATTAGTGCCTTGATGTCCTTTGAGACCTTCTGCACAAACTTACTTGTTTTTCCTTCTTGTTTCTCCCTTTTCTTCCGGTTGAACTCTATTTCAACCTCTTGAGTTTTTTGTTATGGAGTTCCACAGGGCTTGTCTACCTCATCAATTGGTGCATCAATTAGCATTTTTGTATAGGCATCAAGAGTCTCTATATCTACCTCATAGCCCATTTCGTCAACCCAAATCTTCTAGGGCTTAACTTCTTCCATGAGAGTCTCATCCTTCTTTACCATGAAGCAAATGTTAGTAGAATATTTCTCTACTATATGCTTAGGTACCTTTTCTCTAGACCTTATAGATTTTTGAAATGACTTAAACTATTCCCATATCTTATCATCTCTTTGGCTTCCTAATGCAGCAATTGACTATTTTAATTGTCTTCCTACCAGAATGTCAAAAGCCCATTGTCTCTTGCCAAAACCGGGTGAATCATTTAGAAAATATAGTATTAAGAAGACTAATAAATTCCCATACTAGAAAGTGCCCTTTCTCTCACCCTTAATCTTTCATAAGTTGATTAACAACTCATCAAGCATCCAACTGCATAGATATAACTTTACATAGTCTTTCATCATTTTATATGCAACAAAAATGTAGGAACTGGAAACAAAATTCAGTCGTTTTGACTGAGTCACCTTATATCCGATAATCATGATACCAAATTTGATGTTTGTGTCAGTGATAGTGCTCACTTTAATGGATCTCTTGTCAGATGTAGCACCAGTAAACTTCCTCATGAATTCATTTGAAACTTTCTTATCTGGATGTTGCCCTATTGATGACAAACCAGTAATTGCCTAGATTGCTTCCTTAGTTATTTTGTAAGGTCTGTCCAACCATATGAATTCCCCATGTACTTTGCTTAGTACATATCTGATTATCTCATCCTCAAACTCTTGAATATCTAGAATGTTTGTAAACCCTAGTTCTTCAGTATGTTGATATGCCAATTTTATCTATCTAGATTCTCGCATTAGTTCAGCCATATAAATTCTCTTGAATTCTGAAGTTCCTAAGTCCTTGATATGACAGTGAATGTATGCCCTAACATCCTCTACATACACAACTCCCTCTGGAATGCAAGAAAATGCTCCAACCAAATCTTCCTGGGTAGCCACATGTGGATACCGCTTGAAAATTGGTCTGGGACGGTCCTTGACCTCCACGACAAATGGGTTTGCAAAAAAAAGGGAATAGAAGATGATCCCGCTTCTATGTTTAAATAAAAATACCTCTTGATTGCTCTTATCAAAAACCTTCAACAAATTCTTCTAGACATTGGTGAAATCGCTCAAGAAGAAATCTGATTGCCTCTAAATAGCCTTTGATCGCACTTAGTCACTCTTAATTGCTCTGAAATCTCTCTGAGTGCAGGGTGATTAATAATGAAGTTTATTCAACCTTTTATCCTTTGAGAAAAACCCTAATCTTCTATTGACATAAACGACTGCCGGTGAAAGATACCGTATCTTACTCAGAACATATCCATGCCAGATAATCCTTTCCAATATTTAAAACATTTTCTAGAACCTCTTCCTGGGGCACATGCAACATCTTCATGAATTTTTCCTACCCCTAAGGCATTTGCCTTAGTTATCAGATGAGCTCACTTCTGGTGTAGGAGAAGCCTCTTCTGTCGGATAAATAACCAGGACATTCCCATTTGATGATTGTTCTTTAGTCTTCCTGACCCATCTCTGAGTATGATCTTCTTGGATTTTACTAACCTTCTCTTTTCCTTTTTCATTTGAACCTCCATTACTAACTGGTGGATTTCTCCTTCTACAGAACTTAGCAATATGTCCAACCTCATTATATGCATAACATGTAACATTGTTTTTTCGAATTGCTTTGCTAAAACCAGTGAAATTGCCTGACCTACACTGATTAGCCATGTGTCCAAATTTTCAACAAGCATAACATTTTACATTCATTCTGAAATCTTTTGTCTTATGACCAAACTTATTGCATTTAGAAAGTTTACCAGCAGTAGAATCAAGGTTTTGATTTGCTCTGTTTCAACATTGCCTAGCCATGTGACCAAATCTATTACAAACAAAACATATACCATTGAATTTATCAGCATTGAGCTGTCTTACTAGTGCCTTATGGTTTTGATCTTCATTAGTAGTACCAGAACTCTGTCCTTGCTCAAATCCAAGTCCACTAGAATCTCCAATCTGCCTTTGTCTCTTCAATAACTCATCAAGTTGTGCTGAGTTGATCTTGAATTTTTTTTTGTACTCACTTGCATCAGTTAAATCTTCTCTTAGTATTATCATTTATCTCTCAAGCTCTTTCTCATTGATTTGGGATTGTACCAAATCAGTTCTCAACATATCATTTTCATGAACCAACCTACCACATTCTTAAAACTTGTTCTTCAGGGATACAACAAGATTTTCTTCCTTTTTCTTTCTTGTCAATCTCCTTAGACATGATCATAGTTATAACTTTCATTTCATTCTTTATAACCATGTTCTCTTGACTCAATTTCTGACATTTCTCCTTAAGTGCATTTTTCTCTTCATCATCTTGATTTTGCAAAATTTCCTTTCTCCTAGCTTGAACAGATGATAACATCCCTTGTAGGACATGAATGAATACCTTAGAAGAATTCAATTCATCTTATAGCTTTAAGTTCTTCAACCTTTTAGCATCATAATCTTCAAGTGCCATCTCAAGTTGTTTCTCCAAAGCCATATTCAAAGATTGTTGGCATTTGCATGAAGATTGAATTGATGAACTTATATGTTGTCATTGATGTCAATTATAACCGATAATTATGTTGTAATAATGTTGTTTTGTAACCGGTAGGAAGAGCCAATGTCAGGAAATATAACTAGTAAGTGAGCTTGTGAAGGAAACTAGTATTACTAGACAAGAAGTGAGATCAACCGGTAAACTCTACTTGTTGATATGCTAAAGGCTAATCGATGAAATTTGGTGAATTGGTTGTATTGGTTTATGATTAAATGATGAGCGGTAATGATTATGCCATGTATGCATGTTGTATGAGATGAAGTTTCATATAGTTTTTGGTGCATAGAAGTACATTACATGTAATGGAAACCGCATGATGCATTATAGTGTTTGATGAAGAAGTGATCAAGGAGTAGTCGAGGTTGTTTTGAATGATGTGCAATGATTACTATGTAATCCAACAATCATATTTGAACTGATTTGTTTGTAATCTCTACGAGATCTTAGGTTTGTGATGTGTTATCGACCTATTGTTTTGTTTATAAGGTCGATGATTTATTTTGTTGTAGTGTTGGCAATTTTGGTTGAATATAAGAGTGATTGGTTGTTAAACTAGGAGATGTATCTGTAATATGTGTAAAGGAAGATAAGAGCATGAAAAGGATATGATCAAGCAAGTGTAGTGCTATTCAAATAGATCAGCAAACCCCTGTTGTTCTCTAACAATTATAATAGCCAAATCTCTTAACCGAGTAAGATCTAACAAGCTTAGTGTTATCTAAATCCTCTAACCAGGTGATCCATTATATTTGATTTTAAATCCTTTATCGAGGTTACTCCTAATAGGGTATTTCTTCTAATAGGGCATTATAGTCAATCCCTTAACTGGGTGGTCCCTAACAGGATCTATTCTTAAGAGAACATTTTGTAAAGCTTTAACAGGCTTGGCTCCTAACACGGTGAACTTCAGAAGAGTTTAAAATACTTGTGGGTACTCATCCCCATCGTGGTTTTTCCCCTTTGGGTTTCCATGTCAAAATCATTGTGTCAAGTGGTGAATGTTTTTGTGGTTATGTTTGATATGGTTAATTTTTTTAATAGCTAAATCCACTTAGATATGATATGACGACCAGTAGCAATGTGAAATGAGCTTTTACTTTTGTCAGTAAAGTATTTGGATGTTTTGGTTAAAAGGTTTTGAGAGTTTCAGATTTGTTTTACTGTTATTCTATTATGACAGTCAACTGGTTTACTTGATAGTGATATTGCAATTTGTTAGTTCAAAATTTGATTTGAGAGGTTGTTTTTGTTTAATGAAAAGTTTATGTCATTTTTCTATCTACTGATTCACCCTACCCTCTTAGTAGTTTACCAGATCCTTATTGATTCATCATACCATCAATTGGTATCAGATAATTTCAAGTCCTCTAAGGTCTAAGCCTAACAACTTGAGGTAAAGATTTTGAAGAACATGATGAAGAAAGAAGGTCTGAAGTTTAATAGAATAAACTATAGAATATGGAGTGATAGAATGAAAATCTATATCAAGAGTCTAGGAAGTCAATACTGGGAACATGTTGGTACTCAATATGTTGGACCTATTGATACTATGACTGATGATGAAAGGAAAGAGCAACAAGAAAATAATCAAGCATTAGAGGCCATTATCAGTTCTTTGTCTGATTTAGAGTATGTTGATGTCCATGGTTTGGAGACTGCATATGAGGTATGAAAGAAACATGAGGGAATTTATAGCAGTGACAAGCATGTGAAGATTGCCAAAGAAGAGAGTCTGAGAGGTAAATTTGATGACATGCAGATGGCTGAAGGTGAGAATATACAAAAGTATGGTCAGAGGATTAAAGATATAGTTTCTGAAATCAAGAGTGTTGGTGGTAAAGTGGAGGATTCCATAATGATTAGTAAGGTGTTGAGAACCCTTCTACCAATCTATGCTATCAAAGTTGCACCCATTCAGGAACTAAAGTCTATTGATAAAACCAAGGTAACTCTTGACTTCATCATTGGTAAGCTTACTACATTTTAATTAAATGGTTATGATGGTAGTGTTCAGAAATCTGAATCTGCATCTAAGAGAAAAAGTAGAGATGTCACTCACAGCTATGAATCTTGATCCTGCATAGAAGTCGATGATGAAGACAGTTTGATTGAGCTTGAAGCATTGTTGGCCAAGTGGTTACCCAGAGGTATCAGTAAGTACAAAGGTAAATTACCTTTAAAATGTTTTGCATGTAACAAGATTAAACACATTGCAGCTAACTGTCATAATGGTGATAATGATCATAAGCATGAGAAGTAGAAGAAGTACAAAGGAAAAGGAAAAAGAGATTGTCTCATTACAGTTGATGGTGGTATCACTGATGAGGAATCTGAGGGAGATGCTAATGAAGACATTGTCTTTGTAGCCATTAAAGAGGAGACATCTAATTAGAAGGCATTAATTTCTTGCATGGATAGTTCTGATGATTGGATCATTGATAGTGGTTGTTCACACCACATGACTGATGACTGGAGTAAATTTATTACTTTGAAGAAATCTGATGGATGAATTGTGAGATTTGGAAATGACTCACCTTGCATGGTAAAAGGAAAGGGAACCATTTCTCTTAATAGAAAGAGAACTATAGATGATGTCTATTGGGTTGAACGATTAATGCACAATATTTTGACTGTAGCTCAACTCAATGAGAGAGGTTATCCATTGGAATTCAAGGATGGAATGCACAAAATATATGGGAGCAAAGGTGAACTGATTACAACCGGCAAGCAGACAAAAGGTAACCTATTTCACCTAAATTCTAAAGTAAATAATTGCTTAATTGCTAAAGTAGATGCTAGTTGGCTTTGGCATTGGAGATTTTGTTATATAAACTTTGATAACATTGTTAAGGTTAGTAAGTCCATTTCGGTAAGAGGTTTGCCTCAGTTGGACAAACTAGTGAATGCTCTGTGTAAGGAATGTCATTTAGGAAAGATGGCATCCTCAACTTTTAAGAGAATTTTTTTTTAAGTAGAACATTTGTTAGATTTAGTTCATACATACCTCTATGGACCAATAAGGACTAAAAGTATTCAAGATGACATATATTTTATGATCTTCACTAATGATTGCTCAAGAATGTTGTGGGTCATATTTTTGAAGGACAAAACAAAAGCCTTTAGTAAGTTCAAGGCATTCAGGGCCCTAGTTGAAAAGGAAAGTGGTAAGAAGATAAAGTGTCTGAGGAATGATCAAGGTGGTGAATTTACTTCAAAGGAATTCACTAAATATTGTGAAGACAATGGAATCAAGAGGAAACTTTCTGCACCAACGACACCACAACAGAATGGTAATGCAGAGAGAAACACTTGATTAGTTGTTGAAGATGCTAAAATGATGCTTATACAAGGAGGAGTAGCAAAAACTTTCTAGAGAGAAGTTGTTAGTATAACTATCTATAGTATGAACCAGATATTGGTAAAGAGAGGTAAGGATAAAACTCCTTATGAATTCTGGTATGCTAGATCACCTAATGTCAGTTATTTTAAGATTTTTGGTAGTAAATGTTTTATTAAGAGAGGTGACTATGTTAGTAAGTTTGAGGCTAAAAGTGATGAAGGAATATTTCTTGGTTACTCCACCAAGAGTAAGGCCTACAAATGTTATAACAACGGGACATAGAGAATCATTGAAAGTGTTGATGTTCAAGTGGATGAGTATCTTGAAGTCTCAGGAGAAACCAGTGAGGAGAAAAAGGACGAAGAACCTTGTATTCTGATTTTGGAACCATAACCGATGAAGCCAGAAGCTGGTGAAGTGAATGTTATTGTACCAGTTCAACTAGAATAGGTAAATTTAGAAGAAGATGATGGTAGTGAAGAAGAAGAACCTGAAGGTAATGATCATGTTATTCCAAGGTATGTGAGATCAATCATAATCTTGAACAGAAGAAAAATTAGAGAGAATTCTTGCATGATCTCCACTATTGAGCCTAGAATTGCTAAAGAAGCATTTGCAGATGATCACTCAATTAAAGCTATGGAGGATGAGCTTGACCAGATTGAGAAGAACAATACATGGACCCTAGTACCTACACTAGTGTGTCATGCCCAAACTTTTGGGCACGAATGGGATAATTTTTGTTTTTAAATAACAACCTAATAACATTAAATTCGCTAATATGAAACATACTAACAAGTTTTGTCTTAACTATGTTTTGAGTTAACTCTAACCACTAACTCAAGTAAGCAAAAATAATTTAAATTAACTGCAGAATACTAAAAGAGTTATTTATTATCACATCAATTTTAATCCGTAAATTAATTTAACCAAAAATCTCTAAATTAATTGACAAAGGTGGTATTAATCTCCAATATCCATTAATTGCTTTTAGGAACTAAATAAATTAGTCCTAGCACTTAGATTATTAATGCCTATATTTTATTTTAACAATAATTAAAATGTGATTAACCTAATTTGACTAAAGGGTCAATTAAATCCATAATGAAAAATTCCCTATAAAATTTAGCCTGGAATAGCCCAATTTTAGGTGGATTAAATAATCCCTTATAGTCAAAATAACTTATAAAGTTATTATAAGTTCCTAAGTATTTAATCTCCAAAAATAATTACAATTTAAAAACATCATATTTAATGTTTATATAATCAGTCATAAAATATGAATGTATAAATAAAATAATTAACCTAAGGTTAGAATTCATACATTCATACAATTAACTATATATATATATATATATATATATATATATATATATATATATATATATATATATATATATATATATATATATATATATATATATATATATATATATATATATATATATATATATATATATATATATATGTTTATTTATTTATTAAACATAGATATTTAAACATGGGGATACTTATTTTCTAAATAACATTAATATATCAATACCCATTTAACCTAATTAAATATATTATTAAACAATGATAACCTAAACTTTTTTTGTATAAACTACTCCCTTCATTTACTTTTTCTTTTTATGCAGGGAGGAGGGAGCCAAAGGCATGGAGGAGGGCATGTGTTGCAGGCAGTGACGGGCTTTTGTGTTTAGAGCAGCAGTGGTGACTATGGGGGGGCTTCGCGCAGGGATGGATGTAGCCGTGCCTGCGGGTCGTGGCCCACAGAGGTGGCCTTGGCCGCTATTGTGAGTCACGGCTCACAGACCCGGTTGTGCCGTCACTGTGGAGCGCCGCCCACAGGAGGGTCGAAGCCTCCCCATCTGTGGGTTGCGGCCCACAGTGGCGGTTGCAGCTGCCACTGGGGGTCGCCACCCACAACGCAGGGGTTCCACAGGGGCTGAGCCCCTTTCCCTTTGGCATTTACATATTTTATTTTTTTTTAATTTATTTTATATTTTTTTTTAAATTTAAATTATAATTATATATATATAATTATATTTTAAATATAAATATATATATATATATATATATATATATATATATATATATTTATTTATTTATTTTGGATGCATATTAAATTTAGGCTAACTCTACTATGCAATATATATTATTTTTGTTTGAACTTTTTAACAAATTGATTAAAATATTCAGATTTAAATCAATGTATTTCTTTTTATTTTAAATACCTTGTTGCTAAAATCAGAGATAGACTATTTAACTTTAGATTTATTTTCTGCATATAAGTAAATGATAGAATTAAATAATTTTAAATAGCAACTATATTTAGACTAGAAAGCATTGAAATAAATCTTAGAAATAGACATGTTAATTTTTAGATTTATTTTCTGTGAATAAATAAAAGGGAAAATGACAGAATTTAATAAACTATATTTGCATTTCCTTAAATAAGACTAAATGTTTTATTTCCAGCTTACTAACATACATGCTTTTTTATTTCATTCTTTTCCAAGATTTGAAATGCATAAGGGGATAAAATGAATTTCTTGATTTTCAAAATAACACATACACAACAAATATTATTTTCAGAACTATAGGAATTAAATCCAGAAATACACATTTCATTTTTTTGCAACAAAATAATACTTAATAAAAATAATGCATTTCTTTAAAGTTTATTTAAAAGGAAATATAGTCAACATTACAATTGGGTGAGATACCCACCTAGTCTCTCTTTTCCATTAAATGAGGACTTTAAATAAATGAATACATTCCTTTCAAAAGAAATACAACATGCAACTTTTATTTACATTTCTGCAACTGAAAAATATAGCATCCCTTTTCTTATTTTTTTCTACAAATCAAGTACAAAAACCAACAACTCCTAGCTTGTCTCTTTCTTTTCTTTCCAAACAATCTTGCAAATAAAGCATAAGGCTTGACCATGGAGTGGTCACCTCCTAGCCCAACCTTACTAGAAGCCACCCCCGAGCTTGGAGAGCCAAGCCCTCGACAGGTACACACATGCAAACACACCAAGCAAGGGAAAAACACACAACAACACTTTCCCAACCAAGGCTACACTTCTTCACAAAATGTGATGATTTTACATGGGTGGTAGCGGACCAAATAACCTGAGGAGACTGCAAGAATGGTAGATCACAAAGCCATCTCATGGCAACAAAGATATATCATAAGTTCATTAACCCCACATTCCTTATGCCCTCCCAAGGCATTCATGCCATACTTTCTCCCCTTATGACCCCCAAATGCACAAACCAAGCCATGCAGCAAGGGTCACATATACACCCCTTGAGTTCACTCTCATAATGAGAGTCTCTCACTCAATGGATGTCAAACTCCCACCACCCGCAAGACCATCCTACTCTCCCAAGAGTAGAAGGCCTCGGTTACTCTCAAAACACAGAAAACACATACAAGAAAATAAAAGACAGATCACGTAATAATAATTTTCACAAAAGAAAATACAAGAGATGCACTTTCACATACAACCAAACTTTCCAACATAGACATGCAATGTAAAAAGAAAAGATATGAACCAACCTTCAATCTTCCCAAAGGTATGCTAGAACTAGTTTGAGGATGAGCAGCCCAAATCCACAATCCTCCCTTCTACACTTAGCCAAATTTTGAATCTAGAAACTAACTTTTCAAAATGCATAGTCTCCAAAAAAGGAGAGTGAGTGATTACCCACAAAATCTCTCATTCTTTCCTAAAAAAACCTGAGTGAGAGTTCTCACAGGTTTCTAGAACTAAAAAAGGAAAAAGTAAGGAAAAGTGGAAAAAGATCTCTCATCAAAAAGGAAGGTTATCTAACCTAGATGACACCTTCTAATTTCAATTTTCGCTCACCTCAGGAAACCCACATTTTGAGGTGATTAAACAGTCACATGGGATTAGACATATGCCTAAAAATACTCCTAACCCATAGGTATACCTTATGGACTTTAGGAAACACCTTTAAACTACCCCTAGGAGTCCATTTGACCCCTTATAAACCCATTTGAAGTTAAATTTCGGGTCAAACCTGTGTTGACCACTCCAAAGACTCTCTACCCAAGGAAAATTTAGAACCACATTCAAATGTTTGAAAAAGCTATAGTTGAACAACTCCCTCCAAGAGACAAGTGAAAAATCAAGACATAAATCAACACATGTGTCAAGTGACACAATAAAATACATTACGAAATTATACATGGAAATTGTCTCTTGTTGGATTTAAATAAATCAATAAATAAAATTTAACACACATGCATGATTTGCTATTACAAATAAAATACGATACATATGGGGTGTTGTCTCTCCAAATAGACAACCCCTGACTCTACGAACGTACATAGGTCTAGGTTTGGTTCTTCATAATATTTCCATGGTCACATGGAAAATTTTCTTGCGCATCTCAATTACACATTAGTACTTCCAAATAACCTCATACAATATTTAAACACATGAAATAGAATACACGTCAAACACTCTGCATACAATTGACATTAAACAAAATCAATATATCTTGTATCAAAATAAATCCACAAAAGTAATTATCATAATCCTCATAATTTGATCCATGCATAAGACATGCATCCTATTTCTATCATCATAGTAAAGTCTTTTAAATCCAACAATGACATACATCATCCCAAATTTATCCTATTCTAGAATCATATAGAGTTCTATATCTATAATGCATAGAAATGAAGCATCAATATATATTAATGTTATCCAGATCATGGAATCATATAACTTCCAAATCCATAATGCATAAAAATAAACCATCCATAATAATCTCAACATGAAAATCACTGAAATGCTAGGATGAGTCAGGGTAGGTCCTCACACCCTCCCCCTCTAGGCATAAACTTCCTCCTAGAGTTCATAAAAAAGATGGGGGTACTGTGATCTCATACATGTTGCGTCCTCCCATGAAGTCGTAACCTCATCATAGCAATCCCACTAGACCCTAACTTGGTCCAGCTCTTGACCTCAAACTACTAGTGTTCGACGTACTGAAATACGAATGGGCTCCAGAGGTAGCTGCTCGTGTGACTCCACCTGCAAGGCATCCCAATCTAAAATATGAGACTCATCATAGATATACTTCCTTAAAACTGATACATGAAACACATCATGGATTCATGACAGGCTAGGTGGCAATGCTAAATCGTAGGCAACTGGTCCTATCCTCTCAAGGATCTAAAAAGGTCCTACAAAATGAGGTGCAAGCTTAGAACCCTTTCCGTAATGGATTGGACTCTTATGTGGTCGCACTCTCAAAAAGACTTTGTCTCCAGCCAAGTAGCTATGATCTATCCTCTTTGCATCCGCATACTTCTTCTGTCTATCTTGTGCCTCTCTAAGATGCTGCCTAATCAAATCCACCTACTGCTCCACATCCTGAACTATCTTAGGACCAATAGCAACTTTGTCCTCTATGCGGTCCCAACTCAACGGTGTCCTACAAGGCCTGTCATATAATGCCTGATAGGCAAACTCCACTAAGGGAAGGTACTCTTCCCATCTGATCTGATGATCCATGACGTACATGTAAAGCATATCTTCTAACACCTGGTTAACCCTCTATGTCTGACCATCCATTTTCAGATGATAGGTTGTACTAAAATTGAGCTTGGTGCCCATAGCTTCCTGTAATGCCTTCCAAAAGGAAGAAGTGAAGAGGGAATCCCTGTCAGAAATAATCTTACATGGAATGCAATGAAGTCTGACAATGTCTCGCAAGAAGACCTGTGCTACTGTTGGTGTTGTGAAGGTAGTCCGAACGGGTAAGAAGTGGGCCACTTTGGTCAACTTGTCAACTGTCACCAAGATCGCATCATGGCAACGAGATGACATAGGGAGACCAATGATGAAATCCATGGATATAGTATCCCACTTCCACTCTGGTATAGCATGAGACTGGAGTGACCCACTTGGATGGCGGTGCTCCACCTTGACTCTCTGACACTCGAGGCATCAAGCTAATAACTCAGCAATGAGCTATCGCATTCCTGGCCAATGATATAACTGTCTCAAGTTAGCATGCATTTTCTTAACTTTGGGATGTGTAGTATAAGGAGCTCTATGAGCCTCCGTGACAATGAACTCTCACAATCCCCCAAAAGAAGGTACATAGATGTGCCCTCTATGGCATAATAGCCCATCGAACTCTAAGGAATAATCCATGTATTTCCCTTCTAGAGTTTCCTAAGATCGTATCAGCTGACAAACCTCTAAATACCATCCATCCTCTGGCAACTGCTGCAATATACCATCTCTCAGATCCATGCCCATAGATATGGTGTATACCTCATGACGTCTCCTACTCAAAGCATCTGCAACTACGTTTTCTTTCCCTTTGATGTAGTGAATGTCAAAATCATACTCGCACAAGAACTCCATCCATCTCCTCTAACGTGCATTAAGGTTCGGCTAAGTGAATATGTATTGAAGGCTCTGATGTTCTGAATGGAGCTCAAAATGATGACCCAAAAGGAAGTGTCTCCACCTCACAAATGCATGCACTACTGCTACAAGCTCAAGGTCATGAGTAGGGTAGTTAAGCTCATGAGTCTTAAGTTTCCTAGACTCAAAAGCTATAGCCCTACCATCCTACATAAGGACTGCTCCTAAACCCTCTAGGGAAGCATTTGTACAAACCATGAAGTCAGCTAAGGGATCTAGTACTACAAGGATAGGTGTGCTAGTAAGTGCCTTTTTGAGTTCCTGAAAGGTCCTCTCGCACTTCTTTGTCCACTCAAATTTCTTCCCTTTACATTGAAGAGAAGTAATAGGATGTGCGACTCTAGAGAATCCATCAACAAAGCATCGATAATAACCTGCTAAGACCATGAAGCTCCTGACCTCTATCACACTGGTTGGTGCTGGCCAATCCATAATAGCTCTAATCTTTGATGGGTCAACTGAGATCCCATCACCGGAAACAACGTGCCCAAGGTACTTGACCTCTAAACAAAAGAAAGTATACTTTGACAAACTATCATACAACTGATTGTCCCTCAAACACTGCAAAACCTATCTTAGGTGCTCCTCATGCTCCTTCTCATTCCAAGAATATATCAGTATGTCATCGAGGAACACAATCACAAATGGTCAATAAATGTGCAGAATACCCCATTCATGAGGCTCATCAAAATAGTTGGAGCATTTGTTAGACCGAATGGAACCACGGTGAACTCATAGTGGCCATATCTAGTGCGAAATGTGGTCTTGTGGATATCACTTTCCACTATTCTCAACTGATGGTATCCTGACTTCAGATCAATTTTGGAAAATACTTTGGCACCTTGAAGTTGGTCAAATAAATCATCGATCCTGGGCAAGGGATATCGGTTCTTGATGGTTACTTTGTTCAACTGACGATAATCCATGCATAACCAAAGAGATCCATCCTTCTTCTTTACGAAGATGACTGGTGCACCCCAAGTGGATACGCTAGGATGAATGTGACCCTTCTCTAGGAGTTCCTCAAGCTACATCTTGAGCTTATTAAGCTCATTTGTGGTCATCCTATAAGGTGCTCTTGAAACTAGCTTAGCTCTTGGTACAAGGTCTATATGAAAGTCAATCTCTCTACGGGGCGGCATTCCAGGTAACTTTGAAGGAAACATGTCTGAATATCCCTTAAGGATAGGATGGTTGTCAATCAATGTTTCCTTTTAGTCCTCTTCCTCTCTATCACTAATGGTGATGGCAAATAGCTAACATCCCTTTCGCATACTCTGCTTAAGCTGCATTGCAGAAATCATATGAAGAGACACAGGTCTCTGAATCCTAGTGATTATTATGGGCGAACCCTGATCATCCTCACACTTCATTTCTTTCCAACGGAAATACATCTTGGCTTTATGGGCATAAAGCCAATCCATGCCATGTACAATGCCATATGATCCAAGTGGTGTAACTTTAAGGTCTACTAAGGTGGTGGTACTGCCAATCTGAAGCTAACATGCCCTAACCTCTGATTCCACTGACACTCTAGCCCTTGAAGCTAACTCCACTTCCTAACTAACACCTTGTCTAATTGCCACTAGCCCGCAATGCTCCACAACCTATGGAGATATAAAGGAGTCAATAGCTCCTGAATCAAATAATATAGATACAGTGCTACCTCTGATCATACCTACAGCCTCAATGACTGTGGCCTGGTGCTCTGCCTGGCGATTGTCAACTGCTGCGAAGACTCTATGGGACCTACCCATATCTCCAACTGTAGGCTCTGATGCTGCCATCCTCTAATTTCCTGCCATTTGACCCTGAGGACACTCTCTCACCATGTGTCCCATGGCTCCATATGTGAAGCAAGCACCGAATGCCTGAAATTGGATGTCTTGAGGCCTAGAAAAAGATTATCCCCCTGTCTTGCTAGAACCACTATACCCACCCTTGGAAGACTGTTGAGTCCTCGCTAGAGGTGTGTAAGGAACCTGAGATTGCTGATCTCACTTCTAACCCTAAGACTACCACTACTTGGGCTTTGCGCCCTACTGACTCTACGGAGGCCTTTTCCTTTGGTTCTGCTGTGACTGTTGCGGAGGAGGGGGTTTGGAGAACCCCAATGTGTGCCTGTTATTACCCTTCCAATGGGGTTTTTGAAATCTGTATGTTTGCGGTATAGGGTTTTAGTTTTGGAACCGATCCCTTGTATCCTGTGGCCTGACCTGAATCTCCTCTTCTATAAAATCCTTCTCCATGGCAACCCGAAGGCTCCCTGGAGCAGACATCCTCACTAGTTCTGCTATGCCAGCGTTTAGCCCTCTGATAAAATGACTGACGAGAAGCTTCTTGTCTTTCAAGTAGTCCACGTATGGAAAGAGCTCAAAGAACTTTCTCTCGTACTGGGTCACTGAGAGACCCTTCTACTGGAGGTCATGGAACTCATCTATCCTATGCTAGTTGTAATGCTTTGACAAGTACCTCTCCCTGAACCTCTTTGTAGAAATATCCCATGTGAGAGTATCAGCAACTAAACCACACTTGTATTCTTCCTGTCTCCACCATGTGGTGGTCGTTTCTCTCAATAGGTGGACTGCTACACGTGCCTTTAGATTTCTCTCGTAAGAGCACAATGCAAAGCACCTATCTAGGCTCAAAAGCCAAGCCTCAGCTTCTACCCCATCGGTAGATCCCCCAAAATATGGTGGCTAGAGGTGCATAACCTCTCTGATTAGATCCCTTGGATCCCACCGTGATCTCTCATAATACATTGGCTCTGCCACTAGAGGTGG
This sequence comes from Cryptomeria japonica, assembly GCF_030272615.1. NCBI lineage: Eukaryota > Viridiplantae > Streptophyta > Pinopsida > Cupressales > Cupressaceae > Cryptomeria > Cryptomeria japonica. The sequence goes on from NC_081413.1 coordinate 73,296,112, forward strand.
TCCTAGTAGGTGAATGGACTTGGGCTCATGCCCAGCCTGACTCTCTATGGGATTAGGAGGTGGACTCCTACTTTGTTCCCTATCTGTCGATCTATGGCTCCCTGAAATCTGGTTTTCAACATGATGATCCTCTGCTGGAAGCCTTTCCTAGACTATCCTTATCAGGTTCTGGAGTGCTTCTAAAATGTCTCGGTTTGGGTCAACCAGTCGTTCGGGAGGGGCCTCTAGGTTCCTTTCCGGAACCATTTCCTCCCTACCGACCTCTTCGTGTGCCATACTTTCATGCCTAGGACCTCTACCACGTCTGTGAGCTTGTCGCGTAGTCGAAGGCATCCTTATGAGAAAATAAAAATAAAATAAAATAAATAAATAATTTTTTTGGGGGGAGAAAATATTTAATTAATTAAAAATAAATATCATAGAAAATTAATTTAATATAATTAATTAAATAGTTAAAGTGAAACGTAATGGAGAAAGGTTCCTAATGTTGGAAACCTGGCTCTGATACAAAAATGTCATGCCCAAACTTTTGGGCTTGAACGGGATAATTTTTTTTTTAAAATAACAACCTAATAACATTACATTCGCTAATATGAAATGTAATAACAAGTTTTGTCTTAACTATGTTTTGAGTTAACTCTAACCACTAACTCAAGTAGGCGAAAATAATTTAAATTAAATGCGGAATACTAAAAGAGTTATTTATTATCTCATGAATTTTACTCCTTAAATTTATTTAACCAAAAATCTCTGAATTAATTGACAAAGGTAGTATTAATCTCCAATATCCATTAATTGCTTTTAGGAACTAAATAAATTAGTCCTAGCACTTAGATTATTGTCATGCCCATCTTTTGGGCACAAAAATGGAACAAATTTTTTTTTTTTGACATCATGAATTCGCAACATATCCTACAATATAATAACTTTATTAGAGTTTTGTCTTATCTAGGATGTAAATAAATTCACTTACTAAGGTTAAGTTAATTAACCAACTCGAACGAGCGACTTGTTTGGTGGAGATTAATTAACATCACGGATTAGTTAGCTAGCTCAATTACCTAAATCAAGTTGTCGCTAATTAAAACAAGGGTTAATTGGTTATCTTAATGTATTAAATCATTCCCAATCATATAATGATAATGCTATTGATTAATTGATGCACATGCAAAATTTATTATTTAGATCCAACCGATGAGGGTTCGAATTACTATAATGTCATTTGCCCACTAAACCGACAATAAGCTAAAGCCAATTCTAATTTTCCTTAAACCCTTACTTTTGACGATTTAATTTCGATCCAGCCAAAATCGGTCTCAAGGGCTTAAGGTTCATAAAATTAATTCTACAATTTCTCCTTTTAAATTTTCCTAACATCCAAATATATTGGGGAAGGTCTATTGATTAATTAAATAAATTAATTGATTTAATGTATAGTGTATCCAACTATATTAACTCTTTATTTTTAAACCCCTTTAATTTTACTATATTAAAATTTTAATTCTCTAAAGAATAAAAACATATAATAATTCAATAACCCTAATTATATATTAAAATCAAATTTTAAAACTCCAATTTAAATTTCCCATCTCTAACTTAAAATTCTTTTAAATAAAGAATTCCCTTATTCCTAAAATGCTAACCCTAACCCGAAATTGGGTTAGGGTTGCATTTCTATTTATTCCTATTTTATTCTATTTTCTTACAATTTTATACCCTAACCTGAAATGGGTTAGGGTTTATTATACCACTTTTTTTTGTGTTTAATGTGTGATTGCAGGTACGAAGGCGGATTAGGGCACGGTGGCCATGGGCATGGTGGAGGGTTTTCGCAGAGGGGGAAGAGTGGAGGAGGTGGCGCGGGGCTCTCCCGGATGCCACTATGTTTATACACAGTGACAGCGGTGCCGTCCACTGTGTATACGCACAGTGGCGGCCGCGGACCGTCCACTGTGCTTACGCACAGTGGCGGCACCTCCTGTGCCGTCCACTGTGGGTAAGCACAGTGGCGCGGCCTGAGAGCCGTCCACTGTGTTTACACACAGTGGCTCGGCATTTCCCGTGCCGTCCACTGTGGGTAAACACAGTGGTGCGGCCCGAGAGCCATCCACCGTGGTTACACATCGTGGCTCGGCCGGTGCCATGGTTTCCCCCATTTTTTTTGTATGATTTTTAAAAAAAAAAATTTATATGTAAATATAAATATATATATATATATATATTTATATATATATTATTTATATATATCCATTGTCATGTTCAGAATCTATACGTATATCTCTTTTTTTTTATGTATCTCTGGAGTATGTTTTCGGATGCAGGGATGGATATATATATATATATATATATATATATATATATATATATATATATATATATATATATATATATATATATATATATATATATATATATGGTTAGGATTAGGAAGTTTATTTTGAATTATTTTTAACACAGCAGCATGCAATCCTTTATATATTTTTTTTGTAACAGGGATACACAAGTTCAAAATATGTCTCTTTTTTTTTTGTTGCAAGGATATACACATATAGAAATTTATATATATTTATATATATAAAGGTATATATTTTTCAATATATATACTTATATATTTATAGATATATATATAATTAAATGTTAAGGCAATAGGGTTGGAAACCCTTATTTTGTTTTGGGATTCTATCATTTAAACATTCTAATCTTAGTCTTTTAACAGCATTAAGAATAGGTCTTATTTTTCTTCTTTTTAACTGTCATACATCATGCTTTCTACAGCAATGTAAAAATACTAGTTCTTTTTTTTTTTTACTATGTCTAAACAGAGTTCACAGCAATAAAATAGCAGTAATTAAACTATGCCAGTAAATAATGAAACCTAATGCATTCCTTTCTTTTTCTTTAAATTGCACAAAATAAACAAGATAATAGACTAGATTTAGATGTAGTCTACAACAGCATAATAGGCATCAAAATTTAAGTAAAAATTACATTGCTTACAGAATAATAAGTTACAATAGCCCATATATAAAATGGGTGAATAATCTAACCAGTCTTCTCATTCTTAATCTTTATACAGAGAATAAAAGAAAACAACCTAAAACTCCTTATTCACATATATTTATTTTGCTACAATTCATAAAATTACATTTTCTTTTTGCTTTTCTGCATTTAAATAGGAAATCTGTATCTGAATAAAAATCTGCAACTCCTAGATCTTTTCCCAGCAACCTGCATATAATTTTTTTTTTTAGGACTGTGACCATGGGATGCTCACCTCCCAGCCTAGGCTTACCAGAAGCCACCCTCGAGCTAGGAGAATCAAGACCTAGATGGGGTTACAACAAAGCAATACAACAAGCAAAGGGGAAGAAAATAACACAACAGAGACACCCCTTCCCAAGCTGAAAACTTCATCACAAAATGTGATGCCTTATTAGGGTGGAAGTGGACCAAGTACCCTAGGGGAGAAATCTGCTAAATAGAACTTACAGCCAACTCATGGCACCTATGAAAGCATAACCAAAAAAAAATCATCCTTAATCCCTGCACCCTTATGACCCCCAAAAAGGCAAGCATGCCATATTTGCTCCCCCTTATGACCCCCAAGTGAAATAATAAAAAAGAAAGCAGCAAGGGTCTCTTGGACGGACCCTTGAGATCACTCTCAAAATGAGAGCCTCTCACCCTAAGGGCTGTCAAGCTCCTTCCACCCCCAAGACCAATCTTTCCTCCCAAGGAAAGGATGGTCTTGAACACTCCCCAAACACAACATTACATAAAACAGAAATAAACAAGAAACACATAAATTTTACAAATACAACACAAATAAAGAGTTACAACAATTTCCATTCAAACATTCTATAACATTTTTACATTTACATAAGAGGGAAAAAAATAACACCAACCTTGACCTGCCAAGGGAAATCTAAGGGAAAGCTTGATGAAGAGCTGCCCAATCCTCTAATCTTTTTCTGCAAATTCCTTAGCCCCCAAATCTGCTATCCTAAAACTGGTTTTTCCTCCAAAATTTCTCCAAAAATCTCCAAGGATGGAGAGTGGGTGATTAGCTCACTAAGCTTCCATTCTTAGCCTAAGAAGGCCTCTCTCACTCCTTCCAACCTCTTGGATAGAGTGAGGGATCCCTCATTGGGTTGGTCTTCCCTAGGTCTTACACACTCCCTAACCTAGGTGTCTAGAGAAGGGAAAATGGAATGGGGAAGAGGGATTACTCCCTTCAAGAAGGTTATCCTACCAAGGATTGCACTCCTATAGATGGAATTCGTCCATCTTGGGAAAACCACTTTTTTGGGTGGTTAAACAAGTCCTAAGGGAAAGACACATGGCCAATTTTGGCCTTCACCCATAGGTACCCCATGAGGCCTAATAGAAATGCTCTAAAATTGACTCTAGGAGTTGATTTGACCCTCAGAAAGTCCACCTGAAGTTAACCTACGGGTCAACTCTGAGTTGACCCTCCTTGTGGCTCACTAACCTAGATTTCTTGGTTCCTTCAAGGATAAATAGGAGATATAACAATTAACAAAAAATAAAACTCTCCAAAAAGGTGACATGACAAATTGCCAACACAACATACTACATTGGTGTCAAGTGACACTACAACATAATTCCACGTCACAATTACATACATGGTGATTGTCCCTTAAATAATTCAAACAATTCAATAAATACAATTTACACTCATGCAACATTTTACATTTACGAATAAAATATAATACATATGTGGTGTTGTCTCTCCAAATAGACAACCCCTGGTTTTACTAACGCACATAGGCCTAGGCTTGATTCTCCATAATATTTCCATGGTCACATGGATAATCTCCTGCACAACTCAATTTAAACATTAGTACTTCCCAATAGCCTCATATAATATAAAATACATAATCAGAATACAATACATCCATTCTGCAAAGACTTGTCATTATAAAATACGATTTGTCACAAATCAAAGCAATTCATCATAATCCTCAAAATTTGATCCATCTACAAAATATGCAAATGTATTTCTAACATTATAACAAATCCCGAAATTTAGATAATAACATACATCATCACAATATTACCCTAATCTGAAATCATATAATATTCTATAATCCACAAGGCATAGAAATGGAGCATCAAATATATATCAATATTACCAAAAATCGTGGGATCATAAAAAGTTCTATATCCATAGTGTGTCAAAACTAGCATCCAAAATAGTTCCAATATGAAAATAACTGAAGAGATAGGATGGGTCGGGGTAGGGCCTCACAATTATTAATGCCTATATTTTATTTTAACAATAATGAAAATGTGATTAATGTAATTCGTCTAAAGGGTCAATTAAATCCATAATGAAAATTTTCCTATAAAATTTAGCCTGGAATAGCCCAATTCTAGGTGGATTAAATAATCCCTTATAGTCAAAATAACTTATAAAGTTATTATAAGTTCCTAAGTATTTAATCTCCAAAAAAATTACAATTTAAAAACATCATATTTAATGTTTATATAATCGGTCATAAACTATGAATGTATAAATAAAATAATTAACCTAAGGTTAGAATATATACATTCATACAATTAAATATGTGTGTGTGTGTTTATTTATTTATTAAACATAGATATTTAAACATGGGGATACTTATTTTCTAAATAACATTAATATAACAATACTCAGTTAACCTAATCAAAATATATTATTAAACAATGATAACCTAAATTTTTTTTGTATAAACTACTCCCTTCATTTACTTTTTCTTTTTAATATTTTTCATGCTACCCTAACCTGAACTGGGTTAGGGTTTTATATTTCTTTTTATGCAGGGAGGAGGGAGCCGAAGGCATGGCGGAGGGCTTGTGTTGTAGGTAGCGATGGGGTTTTATGTTTAGAGCAGTGGTGGTGACTGTGGGGGGGCTCCCCATAGGCACGACTACGGCCGTCCCTGTGGGGAGCTCCCCCACAGTCACCGCTGCCGTTGTGAGTCACGGCCTGCAACTCCAGCTGCGTCATCGTTGTGGGGCGTCGCCCACAAGGGGGGCCTAAAGCCTTCCCGTCTGTGGGTTGTGGCCCACAGTGTGGAGGGGCTGCCTTGTGGGGGTTCCACAGGGGCCGAGCACCTTTCCCTTTGGCATTTACATAATTAAAAAAAAAAAGTTATTTTATATATATATATATATTAATTTAAATTATAATTATATATATAATTATATTATATATATATAATTATATTATATATATATAATTATATTATATATATATATATATATATATATATATATATATATATATATATATATATATATATATTGGAGGCATATTAAACTTAGGGCTAACTCTACTATGCAATATATATTATTTTTGTTTGAACTTTTTAACAGATTAATTAAAATATTCAGATTTAAATCAATGTATTTCTTTTCACTTTAAATACCTTGTTGCTAAATCAGAGATAGACTATTTAACTTTAGATTTATTTTCTGCATATAAGTAAATGACAGAATTAAATAAATTTAAACAACAACTATATTTAAACTAGAAAGCATTGAAATAAATCTTAGAAATAGACATGTTAATTTTTAGATTTATTTTCTGTGAATAAATAAAAGGGAAAACGACAGAATTTAATAAACTATATTTGCATTTCCATAAATAGGACTAAATGTTTTATTTCGAGCTTAATAACATACATGCTTTTCTATTTCTTTCTTTTCGAAGATTTCAAATGCATAAGGGGATAAAATGAATTTCTTGATTTTCAAAATAACACATATGCAACAAATATTATTTTCAGCACTATAGGAACTAAATCCAGAAATACACATTTCATTTTTTTGCAACAAAATAATACTTAATAAAAATAATGCATTTCTTTAAAGTTTATTTAAAAGGCAATATAGTCAACATTACAATTGGGTGAGATACCCATCTAGTCTCTCTTTTCTATTAAATGAGGACTTTAAATAAGTGAATATATTCCTTTCAAAATAAATACAATATGCAACTTTTATTTACATTTCTGTAACTAAAAAATATAGCATCCCTTTTCTTATTCTTTTTCTGCAAATCAAGAACAAAAACCAGCAACTCGTAGCTTGTCTCTTTCTTTCCAAGCAATCCTGCAAATAAATCATAAGGCTTGACCATTAAGTGCTCACCTCCTAGCCTAGGCTTACTAGAAGCCACCCCCGAGCTTGGAGAACCAAGCCCTAGACAAGTACACACATGCAAACACAACAAGCAAGGGAAAAACACACAACAACACTTTCCCAACCAAGGCTACACTTCATCAAAAAATGTTATGATTTTACATGGGTGGTAGTGGACCAAATAACCTAAGCAGACTGCAAGAATGGTAGATCACAAAGCCACCTCATGGCAACAAAGATATATCATAAGTTCATTTACCCCACATTCCTGATGCCCCCCCCAGGCATTCATGCCATACTTTCTCCCCTTATGGCCCCCAAATGCACAAACCAGGCCATGCAGCAAGGGTCACATATACACCCGTTGAGTTTGCTCTCATAATGAGAGTCTCTCACTTGAGAGCTATCAAACTCCCACCACCCACAAGACCATCCTACTCTCCCAACAGTAGAAGGCCTTGGTTACTCCCAAAACACAAAAAACGCATAAAAGAAAATAAAAGACAGATCGCATAATAATAATTTTCACAAAAGAAAATACAAGAGAATCACTTTCACATACAACCAAACTTTCCAACATAGACATGCAACGTAAAAAGCAAAGAGATGAACCAACCTTCAATCTGCCCAAAGGTATGCTAGAACTAGTTTAAGGATGAGCAGCCCAAATCCACAATCCTCCCTTCTACACTTAGCCAAATTTTGAATCTAGAAACTAACTTTTCAAAATGCATAGTCTCCAAAAAAGGAGAGTGGGTGATTACCCACAAAATCTCTCATTCTTTCCTAAAAAAACCTGAGTGAGAGTTCTCACAGGTTTCTAGAACTAAAAAAGGAAAAAGTAAGGAAAAGTGGAAAAAGATCTCTCATCAAAAAGGAAGGTTATCTAACCTAGATGACACCTTCTAATTTCAATTTTCGCTCACCTCAGGAAACCAATATTTTGAGGTGATTAAACAGTCACATGGGATTAGACATATGCCTAATAATACTCCTAACCCATAGGTATACCTTGTGGACTTTAGGAAACACCTTTAAACTACCCCTAGGAGTCCATTTGACCCCTTATAAACCCATCTGAAGTTAAATTTCGGGTCAAACCTATGTTGACCACTCCAAAGACTCTCTACCCAAGGAAAATTTAGATCCACATTCAAATGTTTGAAAAAGTTATAGTTGAACAACTCCCTCCAAGAGACAAGTCAAAAATCAAGACATAAATCAACACAATAAAATACATTACAAAATTACAGATGAAAATTATGTCTTGTTGGATTTAAATAAATCAATAAATAAAATTTAACACACATGCATGATTTACTATTACAAATAAAATATGATACATATGGGTTGTTGTCTCTCCAAATAGACAACCCCTGGCTTTATGAACATACATAGGTCTAGGTTTGGTTCTCCATAATATTTCCATGGTGACATGGATAATTTTCCTGCGCATCTCAATTACACATTAGTACTGCCAAATAACCTCATACAATATTTAAACACATGAATAAGAATACATGTCAAACACTCTGCATACAATTGACATTAAACAAAATCAATATATCTTGTATCAAAATAAATCCACATAAGTAATTATCATAATCCTCATAATTTGATCCATACATAAGACATGTATCCTATTTCTATCATCATAGTAAAGTCCTGCAAATCCAATAATGACATACATCATCCCAAATTTATCCTATTCTAGAATCATATAGAGTTCTATATCTATAATGCATAGAAATGAAGCATAAATATATATCAATGTTATCCAAATCATGGAATCATATATTTTCTAAATCCATAATGCATAAAAATAAAGCAACCATAATAGTCTCAACATGAAAATCACTGAAATGCTAGGATGAGTTGGGGTAGGGCCTGACATGGTGAATAAAAATGTGATAGGTACTAAATGGGTATTCAAGAATAAACTAAATGAAGATGGAGTAGTATTCAGAAACAAAGCTAGATTTGTATGCAAAAGCTATGCACAAGAAGAATGAGAAGACTATGGTGAGAATTTTGCACCAGTTGCTAGATTGGAAGGTGTTAGGCCTCTACTTGCATTTGCAACATATAAGAGATTCAAATTATATCAGATGGATGTGAAGTCGGCATTTCTAAATGGAATACTGGAAGAAGAAGTATACATTGAGCAGGGACATGGTTATGCTTTGACTGATGCAAAGGATATGGTGTGTAAACTACCCAAGACACTATATGGTTTTAAGAAAGCACTGAGAGACTGGTATGAAAGGCTACATTCACACCTGATAAAGATAGTTTTTCAGAGAACCAATGAAGACAACAATATATATCTGAAATCTGAAGGAGATAAGATAATGGTTATTGAAGTGTTTGTGGATGATATCATATTTGGAGGAAATGATGACATGAGTGATGACTTTGCAAAGGACAGATAATATTCTTCATAGGTTTGCAAATTCAGCAAATATCTTTACTAAACCTCTCCCTAAGACTACTTTTGAGTATCTTACAGGTCAACTAGGGGTTGTGCCCCTACATGAGCTCAATTGACCATGATGTGTAATACATCAGTCCTAGAGCTAATTGAAGAATCTTGAAGCAAGATTGGTGTAGACTGGAGTTATTCCATAGGGGGAGCATGTAGGTTGATGTTGTAGAATAGTGAAGTATGACACTGCATGTTTTACTTTCACTTTGGCATTTCTATCAAAGGGGGAGAAGAACTATATGATTGGGGAGAAGAACCATACTATTGTCAAAGAGAAGATCTATAGCTAGTTACCAGTTGAAGGCATGGAGACTCAAATGAAGGAGAATACATAGTAAAATGTAAACCAGGATTCCTAATCACAATCATAGTAATCAAGGGTATTGATACTTGTATCGCCATCAATGCCAAAGAGGGAGATTGTTGGCATTTGCATGAAGATTGGATTGATGAACTTCTATATTGTCATTGATGTCAATTATAACCGGTAATGATGTAATAATGTTGTTTTGTAACCAGTAAGTGAGGTTGTGAAGGAAACCGGTATTACTAGAGAAGAAGTGAGATCAACTGGTAAACCCTACCTATTGATATAATAAACTCTAACCGATGAAGTTTGGTGAATCGGTTGTATTGGTTTATGATCAAATGATGAGTGGTAATGATTATGCCATGTATGCATGTTATATGAGATGAAGTTTCAAATGGCTTTTGGCATGTACAGATAATAGTTTTTATCTTGGGAATGAGAAAGTAAATTGCATGTAATAGAAACCGTGTGATGAGTTACAGTGTTCGATCAAGTGGTGATCAAGGAGCAATCAAGGTTGTCTTGAAAGATGTGCAATGATTACTATGTAACCCAATAGTCACACTTGAACCGATTTGTTTGTAATCTCTATGAGATCTTAGGTTTGTGATGTGTTACCGACCTATTGTTTTGTTTATAAGGTCAATGAGTTGTTTTGTTGTAGTGTTGGCAATTTTGGTTGAATATAAGAGTGATTGGTTGCTGAACCAAGAGATGTATCTACAGTATGTGTAAAGGCAGCTAGGAGCATGAAAATGATCTTATCAACCAAGTGTAGTGTTATTCAAACAGATCAAAAAACCCCTGTTGTTCTCTAACAATTACAATAGTCAAATCCCCTAGCTGGGTAAGCTCTAACAAGCTTAGTGTTATCTAAATCCTCTAACCAGGTGATCCATTATCTTGGATTTAAAATCCTCTACTGAGGTTACTCCTAACAGGGTATTGCTTCTAATAGGGCATTATAGTCAATCCCTTAACCGGGTGGTCCCTAACAGAATTTTTTATTAACAAGACATATTGTAAAGCTTTAACAGACTTGGCTCCTAACAAGGCAAACTTAAGAAGAGTTCAAAATACTTGTGGGTATTCATCCCCACTGTGGTTTTTTCCATTTGTGTTTCCACGTCAAAATCACTGTGTCAAGTGGTGAATATTTTTGTGGTTATGTTTGATATGGTTAATTTTCTTAATAGCTAAATCCACTTAGATATGATATGATGACCAGAAGAAATCTGAAATGAGCTTTTACTTTTGTCAGTAAAGTATTTGGATGTTTTGATTAAAAGGTTTTGAGAGTTTCAAATTTTTTTTACTGTTATTCTGTTATGATAGTCAACCGGTTTACTTGATAGTGATATTGCAATTTGTCAATTTTGAGTTTGATTTGAGAGGTTGTTTTTGTTTGGTGAAAAGTTTATGCCATTTTTCTATCTACTGATTCACCCCCCTCTCTCAGTAGTTTACAAGATCCTTATTGATTCATCATACCATCAATGATTCCAGTTTCAGGATCTTCCTCAAGCTGTTAAACTTCCTCCAAGGTGCAAGGCTCTGATACTAGTTGTTGGAAACCAATAACACTGAGAGGGGGGGTGAATCAGTGTTATACCATAATAGTAGATTTTAGCCTTAAGAAAACATTCATACACCAATTGGTATACCAGTACAAATAGAATTAAAAGAAGTAAAGCAACCAATAAGCCAAACACATAAATGAGAATAATAACACACAAATTTATACATGGAAAACCTCAATAAGGAAAATCCACAGTGAGATTTGTGACCCACAATATCAATCCACTGGCCATTTGAAGAGATATTACAATATATGATGGTCCTACACTTGCAGGAATGCTTACTGCCTAGAGCACACTGCTTAATCACAATAGCAGCCTCACTGATTACATAAAATTCCATACAAAAATCCAGAGAAGTGTGAACTACTAAGATAGCATCTTCTATGCCAGAAAATAATCCTGGTTTAAGCTCCATCTATTCCAATTAGAAACCATAAACCCCTTTACCGAAATAACACTTACAATAAATTCCTCACATACACAATCTCTCTGATATATTTCACATTATATTATGTTCACATATTCATCACATCCATTCATAATGATCTAATCCAACTGGCCTATATACCCTATACAAATTTATGCCTTATGTCGACTTACAAAGATTAATACAATATCAGATTACATGTCGGCCAAATATCATAAATGCATAAATATTAGAACAAGATATTGATGTCAAATCTATGATATGTTGGCTTCCAATACTGATGACCTTTTCTATACTATGTCATCCTGAATTGTAGGTGATCAAAGAAATCCTTTTGGCCTACCAGTGCCAGTGTTGGTGTCGGTATTAGTGTAGAGTTGGTGAAGTGCTTGTTGGTACACCATATGAAGCTACAAGACAAAATCATGTTGCCATCAATGAGAATATAGTGAAACCAATGAATAGAGTGTCAATTATCAACACCTAATAGATCATTAGGCTCCTCATGGGGCTGATAGGTAAATCCCCTAACCATGTGACTATTAATCGAGTCTACTCCTAATAGGGCATATCATTGTAAGACCTTAACCAGTCAATATTTATATTTTGCAGATAGTTATCTTGTGGGTACTAATTCCCACCGTGTTTTTTCCCATTTGGGTTTTCCACGTATAAATTGTTTGTGTTATGTGACCAGTATTCTATTGGTTGATTGTGTTTCTTATTTGCCTATCAAGTTTCAAGTTGTTAAGGTGCATAATCAAATTTTTGTTATTTTTACTTGCACTAATTCACCTCCCCTCTCTGTTCCTTATAAATTCATCTATTGGTATAAGAACCTAACTTCCTTAAGGCTTAACCACTTGGAAGGGATCTATAATCCTAAGGAAAATATGAGGGAAGGAATGAAATATAGAGAGATGGCTAGAGAACTTGGTAAAACCAAGGAAGATCTTGAAACCCTAAGAGACAAATATAGGACATCACTACCTAAAAGGAAAGAACTAATCGAAAAATTGTTGGAGATCTTTGACAACATCTCTTTAGATGAGGTGAACATTGATGCATTGGTTCAAGAAGTAGAGAAGATGAATGGTGAAAAGACTAACTTAAGGAGAGAACTTGAAACATTAACAATTCAGATGAGTGAGGAACTTGAAGCTAGAAGAAAGGTCGAGGATCTAATCTAAGATAAAGAGAATGAAATATTTAAGATCAAGAAGGAGAATGCAACTTTGTATGAACATTGGCATGAGGAGAATGAAGAAAAAGAAGGAATATAGTTAAATCTTGAAATGGAAATGTCTCTTAGAGAGACCCTCATGAAAAGGAATGAAGACCTTACCAAGGAATTTGCAGAGGCCAATGAGATGCTTGATAAGTTCAATAAGAGATCCTATATGTTGGATGAATAGATCCAATCTCAGAGAATGAATGGAGATACATCTGGACTAGGATACTCCATATTTGAAAAAGGTGAACCTTCCAATACAAAGAACAACATGCATGAAGGTAAAAGTGCTCCTAAAGTTCAAAAACCTACTGGTAAGAAAGCTTATAAATCTGTCTTCTTTAAGTGTCATAAATTGGGACATACTGCTAATATTTGTAGAAGTAGATTTGATGTAGACACTAGTTATAGACCTAACACTAGATATGTATCTAGAAGATTTGAAGGTTACTGTTATACATCAAACATGTATTGGAATATATTAGTTGAATGCAGATATAGAGAAAATAATCCAGCACCTCACATGAACCCAAAACCTATTGGTGATTGGAGAAGGAATTTCAATGACATGAGGAACACAAATTGGCAAAGACCCTATGTTAACCAGTCTAGTCCTTATGAGATGGAGAAGGTAGTCAATGTGATTTGTTCAATCTGCAACAATTTTAGACATGTGACAATGAATTGCGGAAGAAGAACAGGTAGAGGCAATGCAAGACCTTAGAGAGCATCTAGAATGGCATGTTATCATTGTAATCAAATGGGACACATTGATAAATTATGTAGAACACTAAAGAACCAACTGGTAAATCAATCTCCAGACCGGAAAGGTAAAATGGAAGTCAACTTTGTTGAAGAGACTAGAGCTGAAATGAATAAATTTTGGAAGAACAAGAGTGAGGATAAATCATCTGAGGATTCCAATTCTTCACTGGGTGTAGAGAATTATTCATCGGTAAACTAAGTTGTTTTCACAACTTGGGGTGTGCATATTGTCAAATCCTAAAATCTTATGGAATCTTTACTGGTATATATATTTCAACCAGTAAAATATTTAAGAATAATTTAAAGAGTTTTAGGGTTTTGTCGATAAATACATTTATTGCAGTAGTTAGAAGGTGAATAAATAGAACATTTTGAATTTCATTTGTCGATTTGCGATCTTGAGAATATTTGGTGAGTGAGAAAAGCAATGGTAAGTTTGTGTTAGCAACATTCAAACTATTTACCAGAAATTTGAGGCAATCAAAGTGAAGTTTGAATCAGTGATCGAGTATTGGAAGTTTTTTACGATTGAAAACCCTAGTGCCGAAGCAGAAGAGGTATTTATATGAGAAATTCTACTCTTTTCTTGGTAATTTGCATACTTGAAATGGATGCACCTCATCTTGTCGATGTAACTAAGAGGGAAAGACCAGAATTTAAATGACATCCATATAAGTTAGAGGAAATAGACATCAGTGCCCTATCCGATGTATTGAATGGTGTTTTGCATGTAGAAGATGTAAGATCCTTTTATCACTACAAACTTGAAGACTTGGGAGTCGCATTTATTCATGATCAATACAGATCTTTGTGTAATGAACAGGGAACACTGAAAGGATAGTTTAGAAGCATCGTCGATAAAGGTTTTCATCATGTGATCAATTTTATTGATGATTTTGATGATTATTTGATAAGATTTGTTTTAAAGAACATTCATGATTAATTTATGTGCTTGGACAAACCTCACAAAATTACTAAGGAAGTAATCCATGTTGTAACTGGTTTTTGCTCAACCGGTGAGAAAATGTTACTAAGCTCTATACCAAAGAATGATGTTGAGAAGTTAACTAGATCAAGGTGGGATAGTAGAGAAATGAATATTAATAATATTAATGATCTTGTTGTTAAATTTGCATCTATGGTGATTGGCTATAGAATCTTCTATTCAAGCAGAATGAACAGTATACCGGTAGCAACAATTCACACTACATACTAGATGATTATGGAAAATGTGGAGTATGACTTGACTTGAGCTCTAAGGAGTCAATTAGTGTCAAATTTGGAAGCAGTCAAGAAGGACAAGAAGATTAGATTCAAGTTTGGATAGCTTATCATGGGCTTATTCTTTTATTTCCAAATTTTTTTTCCCAGTATTGATGATGTACAATGGATAATCAGGACACCCGCCCTATTGAATATGAAGAACAACATTAGGATGTTGAATGACAAGTTTGATGATATTTCATGGGGATATTTTAAGAAATTTAAAAAAGAAATGCTTTCTAGGGAACGTATACCAGCAGAGGTAGTCAATTGATATGAGAATTCCATCTATTTTATGATAGACATAGATACATGCTTGATGGAAGCTATTATTCCTAGGACCACATGGGTAATGCCTATGAAAAATGAAGTAGATAAAGATCTACCTTTTACTTATGCTAATCATTTATTATCTTAACCGGTCGATACCACTGCTGAGAGGTTTGGAACCTACAAGGAGAAACTACTAAAAGTGCACCTTAATTACAACAACCGGTGATAGCAAAGAAAGTAAGGACAGAGGTAGAGTCCTTTGCTGAATAGGCTGGACTTACAAAAGAACAAATATCTACAGCAAGAGCCAAATATGAGGTTGAACAAGGTGTAACTTCTAGTGTACCAACAAGTACCTCCACCGGTAAGACCAAAGCAGCCAAAGTAGCTAAAAACAAGAAGGTGGAAGAACCTAAGGTGAAGCCTATCGAATCCCAAAGATGGAAGCCTACTAAAATTCAATTTCAAAGGAAAGGTAAACCTATTGAACCTCCTGTTGTGCTTACCCAAACCAGAAAAAGAAAGAAGATGAAAGCTCACAAACGTGTGATAGATGTAATGCTACAAAATCAGAATAAGATAAGAGAGAACTAAGTGAAAGTGATAAGAACAAAAAGACTACTAGAAAAGGTAAAGTAGCTAAGAAAATATTGACACTTGAATATTATTTTACAAGAATGGTTAGAATTATTAAGGATTATGGTATTTACAAAGGTTTTATCATACTATTTACTCATTTGTTTGAAAGTCAACAAAGGGAGATTGAAGATTTAGTCATCTTCAGTATGAATAAGTTTAGCAAAGCCTGTTAGGAATCCCATAGATATTGAGAGGGGGGGGTTAATTAGTATCTAACCGGTGGATGGAATTTCTTAACTTAAAACATGCAGAACATAATATAACAGTGTACCGGTATGTAAGAATTAATGCAATAAATAGAATCAAGAACATCCACATGAAAAGCACACCATAACACAAGATTTTAATGAGGAAACCCAGTGTGGGAAAAACCTCGATGGGATTTGTGACCCACAATATTCACTCACTGGTCAATAAGAGAATATTACTTACAATAGGGGCCTACACATGCAGGAAGGCCAACTGCCTAGAGCTCACTGCTCAATGGGAAGTCTCACTGACTTACAATGAGGATTATACAAATCCAATAACTTGTACTGCTTTACAATAGCATCTTCAATGCCAGATTCAGTACCGGTTCCTGCTTTGTTCTTTACATATACCCCTTAACCTATATTTCGCACAATAGGTCTGTCTAATATTTTCCTTATGCTTATCTCTTCTTCTTACCATGATGTCTACAATGATCTCTTTTATATATAAGAGTCATTTTACAATTTGCCAAGTCAGCTTACAAAGTTTTTCAATAATAAACAAAATATAATAAAACAAAATCTTGTCGGCTTTTGTGTCGGTATACTTCCTTTCTTCTATTCCGCTACCGATGTCCTAAGTGCCGATGTAGAGTGTGATCTGTTGATGCCAGTATAATGCCTTTGCCGGTGCCATAGGATTGTAAGGTTGCCATCAATGACAAAACCTTCAATCACATACAACGTCTCATTGGAGTGTGCATATGCCAACAATCTCCCCCTTTGGCATTGATGGCAACACTCATGAGAAATTTCAAAAATGATCCAAAAATGTGAAGTCCAAAAATGTTACCAAAAATGTGTGTGCTCCCCCTGAGCATATGATTCCTATGATTATTGAATTTCTCATCCCACTACTCCCCCTTTGGCATCAATGACAAAGGTTGTCAAGATGTCAGTAGAGTTTTTAGTTTCAACCTTGTAACTGGGTGGTTACAATTTGAAAAAGATCTCCCAAAATCAAGTTTATATTGTCCATAAACTTTTTGCTATCCTTTATTGCTATCTCTTTTCTCTTCACTGTACCGGTGAGATGCTGCAAATGCTTTGCTGGTGTTTTCTTGCCCTGTATCAATGCATCAGATACTTCCTTCTATAGAGATGCTAGATAGTCCAATCTTGGACTTAGCTTTGATCTCAAATGCTTTTCCTTATTTACTATTCTTTCTTTCTCTCTTTCCAATTTAAGTAGTTCTTCCTCAAAATTTGTTATCTTCTCCTCAAAAACTGATAGTGTATCAGGTGAGTTGACAAAACTATTTGCAAGTTTATTGATCTCATCCTGTACCTTGCTCATTTTCTTCTCTATATCTACAATAAAAAAGTTTGTTTTACAGGTATCTTTGTACTAATTTTTGTAGTCTTTCAACAGATTACATAATTCCGATAGAAGTGTGTCAAAATCTCTGTTACACTTCTTTATTTGCTCATCAAATAATTTCTATTTTTCAATTTCTACCTTATCCTTCAATGACTCTTCCTTTATTTTCTCAATGTTTTCTGTGATATATTTACATAGTGTATCAAGTTGTCCTAAAGAATCTTTATTTTCTATATTACAGTTAGGAGCAATTACCTTCAAAATTGGTATGGTATTATCAGTTGCTTTGTAAGCTTGTGAGCTACAGTCAGTTATTTTCTTGATTGAATCTAATAGTACCTCAGTCACATTAGTTGATTTGTATCCTGATGATGAATGAACAATCTGAGTACCAATGGAAGTAACCAAGCTTGTATTGACCTCTAGTAGGTTTGTTTGTGTCTGCATTTCTTTAAGCAATGGTTTTTCTACTTCACTAGTTGTCGGTGGCACTGTTTCCTTATGTAACTGTTCCTGTTGCTATTGTTGTTGTTGCTGTTCCGGAGCCTTTTTCTATGTTTGTTCCTATATTTGTTGTATTGTCTCAGTCTATGTCTAAGTTTCTACCTTTTTCTCTTTATCTTCTACCAGTTTCTCCTATGTGTTATCAGTTTCCTCAGCTACCGGAGGCTCACTAGCCATATCAGTCTTATCAGTTGTATCTTTTTCTACCACTATGTTGATCTTCTGAGTATCAACATCCACAATATATAAGACTTCAGGATTAGGATTATTATCCTCTACATCCATACTCTTATCTTTTGGTTGATCATCTATAGTTGTTGTTTTTACTGGTGGAGTAATTAAAGGAGGTGGAGGTAAGTTGTCTCTAACCTTGATACTAGGTTGTCCACCAGCTTTTCCTTTCCCCTTGTCTCTATCTTTTTGATAAACTTTTATGGGTTTGGGGTTCATGTATTCTTCTTGTTTTTCTTTCTCAACTAGGAATATGTCCCATCTATTTTCAGTCTCTTCAGTCACCTCATTAACTCTTCCAACCATTAAAGCAATGTGCTGGTGTGCAGTACAAAATACTGTTTGGTTGGCTTGAGCAATTAGGTCATCAATTTCTTTTGGAGAGTTTATTGGATATATAGTAAGTAGCTTTTCAATTTTTATTTTCTTATCCAGTTCTATTACTGCTTGTCTTCTTGCTTCTAGTCTTTTGAATAGTTCATCTGGAATTTCATTGACTACTTCCATTAAAAACTTCTTATACATATCCATGTGCAATATAACACTATTTTCAACTTGCTCTTTTTCATCAACTGTTAAGGTGTCATATATTTTCTCTATGTTCTTCAATTTACCTTCCTCTGTGATTTCATTCAGTAGTATATCAAGAGGGGCCAAGTCTTTTTTTGTCCTCTTCTTCTTCTTGGGTGTCAGTTTCTTCTTTGGTGTGGCCTTTCTTACCAGAGATCTCACTGCTTGTTGTTTTTGCCTTGTCCTCCTAGGTGAGGGTGTGGTTGCCAGTGAGGGATCCCTTTTTCTTACAACTCTTTTGAAAGTTGTAGGCATGTCACCTTCTGAAGAAGTACCTACTGGTGATAGGTGAGTTTTAGGTTGTGGGGTTGCTAGCTCATCCTCTGTTATACCGGTTTTCTTCAATACATCTTCTTTGGTGGCTTTTGCTTGTCTAGAACCTCTTCTCACAACTGCTTCAACCTTTTTCACTCTTTTGTTTGATTGTATTTGGCTTTCAATGGTTTCAGCACTACCAAATACTTCTTCCTTAGGTTCATTTGGTGCTTCCAGAAGTGCTTTAGCATAAATTTCAATTATATGATCATCAGTCTCATAACCCATCTCTGTTACCCAGATTATCCTAGGGATGACTGCTTCCATCCAGATTTCATCTTTCTTGATTACAAAGCATATTTCATCTTTGTATTTGTCAACAATCTTTTGTGATAACCTTATTCTTTTCTTCATTTTGGCCTTAAATGCTTGAAAAAAGTCATGAATATTGTTTTCCCTGTCTTTTCCCATGTTATTGAATAGTTCTATTAATTGTTTGCCTACCGGTATATCATATCCAAGTTCTTTGTAGCCTATACTTGGAACCTATTTTGTTATATGTAGCATCATACATACTAATAGATTTCCAAACCTAAAAGTTCCTTTCTTGTCCTTCTTGATCTTTCCAAGGTTGTCAATTAATTCATCTTTTAACCACTCACATACATCAATTTTTGCATTATTTGTGACCATATAATAAGCACTCTTAATGCATAAACTTGAAACTGAATTGAGTCTATTTGCATGAGTAGCTTTATACCCTAATATCATTTTGATGAATCTCACATTAATGTCTATTACATCATTAACTCTTAGGGACCTCTTGTCAAATATTGCACCAGTTAGGTTTATAACTAGGTCATTGGAAACCTTCTTGGTTTTATCTGGTCTTTTACCGGTGGTCGATAACCCTGTGACAACTTTCATAGCTTCCTTGGTGATTTTGTGGACTGCATCTAACTAGAAAAACTCACCATCTACCCTGCTTAAGACTATCCTAATCACATCCTTGGGAAATTCAGGAATGCTAAGGATCTCTGTAAATCCTAGGGTCTTAATGATTTTGTGTTCATCTTTTACATTGCCGATTTTATCACATATCATAGTTTTAAACATGGTTTTCATTTCTTCATCTCCTAGTTCCTCAATGTTGCAATGGATGTACATTCTGGGGTCTTCAGCATAGACAACTCCCTTAGGAATTTGAGAAAAAGCACCTAAGGTATCATCTTTCTTTTCTATCTCGGGAACCAACTAAAATACGGGCCTAGGTCTTTTTATCACTTAAACAATAGTAGGGTTTGCTATATATTCAATTGCAGAGGTGGATTCCATGATTAAATACCTTTTACTGCCTTTAGGATGGATGATTGCTTGGAGTGTTCTTGCTTCTTGCTTGAAATGCCTTAGCTCATAATCTTCGTGCTCTTCGTAAATTTGAAATCTCGATGAAATGAAATGGAGCCAAAACCTTAATTTTATAGTGTCTATTTGCCATCTACCACATTAATTGCATGTCAGTTAAGTATTGACTTAACATTGTTTGCTGGTAATAAGTAATTTTCAACTTCTTATCTCTAATCAAGAAAATAATAATACATGTGTCATTAGATTGCCAAACCCTCAAAGAAACTTTCTTTAATTGGATGAAGAACTTCCTGTCGGTGGAGCACTGCTTTGTCCTTCTGGTGAAGCATCACTCTGTCCTTCCGGTGAAGTATTGGTTTGTTCTACCAGTGGAGGAGTATTCCCAATATTTAGATCAGCTTTTCTAATCCATTATTTTGAGAATTCTTGCTTAACCTCTTCAACTTTTTCTTTACCTTTCAAGCTAGAACTTTTGTTGTCTACCGGTGTTCCTTTACTTCTACAGAATTTAGCAATATGCCCAATCTTGTTACATGCATAACAAGTTACATTATTCTTCTGAATAGCTTTTCCATAACCTATGCCGGTTTGTGTTCTGCATTGATTAGATAAATGTCCAAATCTTCCACAAACATAACATCTCAAATTCATTCTGCAGTTTTCAGAGTTGTGACCAACTTTGTTGCATTTAGAACAGTGACCGATGGGTGTGTTGATATTCTGATAATTTCTAGATCTACATTCATTTTCTCTATGACCATACTTATTATAGTTAAAGCATTTTCCATTGAATTTATAAGCATTAGGTTGTCTTACAGGTTTGTTGTGATCCTGAGTATTTGAAGTACAGGAGCTTTCACCAATTTCAAAGCCAATTCCAGAAGTGTCACCTTTAGGTTTTTGATTCTTCAGCAAGGTGCCAAGTTCCTCTGAGCTTTTCTTGAATTTTTCTTTATGTTGATTTGTAGTTTCTAGTTCTCTTTCTAAGACTTCTTTTTGTCTCATCAGTTCATTTGAGTCATTCTGAGTATGCATCAGATCTGTCTTTAACATGTCATTTTCATAGATAAGTCTTGTGTTCTCATTTACTGCATCACTTAGTCTTCTGGTCAATTCTTCTTCATTCCTCTTCCTATCCTCAATCTCCTTGCAAAATATCATAGTCATATCCTGCATCTCATTCTTTATTGTCATGAGCTCTTGTTTCAACTTGCTTATCATATCATTAAGTGATTCCTTATCATCATTCTCATTTTGCAATTTTTCACAAAGTTCTCTTCTCTTGTTTCTTGCAACAATAAAATTTTCTTGAAGTGTCTGAATGATATCCTGAGCTACCCTTAAATCATCTTCTATTTTGATATTTTCCTATTTCTCTGCATCATAGTCTATAAGAGCTCCTTCAAGTTGCTTCATTAGATTTTTCATCTTTACTAGTTTCAAGATCTTCCTCAAGCTGTTAGGCTTCTGAAAATAGAGGACCAAGCTCTGATACCAATTGTTAGGAATCCCATAGACACTAAGAGGGGGGGTGAATCAATATCTAACCGCTGGATAGAATTTCTTAACTTAAAACATGCAGAACATAATATAACAGTGTACTGGTATGCAAGAAACAATGCAATAAATAGAATCAAGAACATCCACATGAAAAGCACACCATAACACAAGATTTTAATGAGGAAACCCGATGTGGGAAAAACCTCGGTGGGATTTGTGACCCACAATATTCACTCACTGGCCAATAAGAGAATATTACTTACAATAGGGGCCTGCACATGCAGGAAGGCCAACTGCCTAGAGCTCACTGCTCAATGGGAAGTCTCACTAACTTACAATGAGGATTATACAAATCCAATAACTTGTACTGCTTTACAATAGCATCTTCAATGCTAGATTCAATACTGGTTCCTGCTCTGTTCTTTACATATACCCCTAAACCTATATTTTGCACAATAGGTCTGTCTAATATTTTCTTTATGCTTATGTCTTCTTCTTACCATGATGTCTACAATGATCTCTTTTATATATAAGAGTCATTTTACAATTTGCCAAGTCGGCTTACAAAGTTTTTCAATAATAAACAAAATATAATAAAACAAAATCCTATCGACCTCTGTGCTAGTATACTTCCTTTCTTCTATGCCACTATCAGTTTCCTGAGTGCTAGAGTAGAGTGTGATCTACTAATGCCGGTATAATGCCTTTGCCGGTGCCATAGGATTCTAAGGTTGCTATCAATGACAAAACCTTCAATCACATACAATGTCTCATTGGAGTGTGCATATGCCAACAAAGCCCTCATTGAATTACAAGGATAAATTCCAAATTCCTTCTATAATTTGATTGATGCAAGGTGGCAAGAGGAAATTAGTCTTGATAAAGAATTTGTTGATTATACACTTAAACACTTGCTACTGGAAGAAGCCATAGAGGAAATTGAATAGATAAAGGATAATACAAAGGTAATTTTAAGATCAATGAAAAGATTAACAAGAATGCTTATCGAAGAGACTAAATCAGTTCATAAGGAGAATGAGATTTTGTTGAAAAAGGATTTAGGCCTTATCCCTAGTGAAGAAAAGGAGAAATATGAAGAGACTGAGGATGATACTCTTGTTAAGAAGGGAGAAGAATTTCCTAAAGGAGTTAAGGATACAGATTTTGAACCGGACAACAAGTATCTGGAAGATGATCCTATTGGTACTAAACTGATAGATATACTTAATGATGATACCAGTGATGCTGATAATATTGATAATACTACTGACAATATAAAAGTTTTTGAAGTTGATGTACAGATGTTTGAACATCAACGGGAACAGGTTGAGAACAAAGGAGAAGAGAAAAAAGAAGTCAAAAGCTCAATTGAGGAACTGACAACTGCACAGTCAATAGAGACTCAGATTGCATCGATCAATGTAAGTATAAATACAAATGTAAATATTGCTACTGAGGATAGCAAAAAGGATAAGGAGGAACCAGTAAAAGAACAAATTGTTGAAAATCTACCACTAATGAAGAGAAGATAGAAAAAGACAAGGAGAGGAAAGAGGATGAAGACAAAAAGAAGGAAGAGAAAAAAATGGAGGAAGAAAAGACATAGAAAGAGAAGAAAACAAAGAAGTTAGAAGACGAAAATAAAATAGAAGAGAAGAAGAAGAAATCAATAGATGACGATGATGAATCAATCAGCATAAAAGGTCCAATAGACTTGGATAATTTGAGTTCTTCATAGCTTATGGAAATTGCACAGGATATGCAATCAAGAGCATAAAAAAAAGGTTAAAGGAACAACAAAAGGAAATAGAGACCTTGAAGTCTGCTATCGAAATTTTGTCAAGTCTCCTACCGGAGACTGATCTTGAAAATCTTGTTACACTGATGGATAAGCTTGGAAAGTTAGTTGTTGTTGCCGGGGAACAACTTAAAACTTTTGAAGAAGTTGCATACATTACTGTTGAAAAAGATTACAAGAAGAAAAGGGTAGAACATTTAATGGGTAAAATTGATAAAGGTAAAGTTGCCCTAACACTGAATAGATACTTGTTTAACATAGGATTCCAAACCAGCTGTGATATTTTAGCTAATATTTCCCAATATTTACTATTTTGTGCTGACTTGAGAAAGAAGAGAGTTTATACTAGGAAGGAGTTACAAAAGTTAAGTGAAATATTCATACCAGTACATGACTCAGTGATCACTTTTGGTAGAAATGTTATTGATCTATAGCACCAATTTAACTTTGTGAACATGAAGAATTAAAATGGATAAGATCACTTAAAGAACTCCATCCACTTAGCTACTTTTGAAAGTAGATATTATTCAGAGAGTATTCAAGGAGTCAGTGGCAATTTTTGTTACTCTTGAGATGAGTACAGTTGATGCTATGGGGGATTTAGCAACACAGATCTTGACACTTGTTGAGATTATCACGACATTGTTAGAAAAATGGGACAATGATCTTAAACAGCTAAAGTTTCATTAGAGTGATGTTTTCTTAAGAATTGCATTGTAAAGACTTTAAAACATTTCATCTTTTACTGACAAATTTTGATGAAATGTATGTATTTTACTTCTTTATTTGGAATTGTTGTCAAAGGGGGAGTAGAATTATTTTGTGAGTCAAAATTTTGTATGTACTATTAAGGGGGAGTAATGATTTAATTATTATAAATAAATATAATTGCTAAGGGGGAGTATGAGTCAGTATGAGTCTATGTATTTAGAACAAAAAGTTGTCACTTTTTTGTTTTGCACACTTAGTTGACAAAAATTTTCTTAAGTGTTGCCATCAATGCTAAAGGGAGAGAATGGGCATTGGATCATTTGATCAACTGGTAATGTTTTTCTGCTTGATGTAATTAGTACTTGTATGAAGTTAGAATGTTGAATGATGATAATTTTTTATGTTGTCATTGATGGAAACTATGTGTCTTAAGTCATCTAAGTCCTATAGTGCAACTGGTAACACTTAACCAGTAAAGTAGAGATAGTTTCATCAAAACTGGTAATTGGGAATTCAACCAGTAAATGGTAGACAAAGTTACAATTTGACAACTAGTATGGGAAATTAATGAAGGATGAAGTGTTGCAATTTTGCAAAAGAATTGAAAACTATTAGATGAAGACATGTTCATGACTGCACAAGCAGATTTGATTAGGTGAAAGAATTTTGATTGGTAGAATAGAGGAGTTGATAGAAAATTAACTGGTAGTGATGATAATCACTTAGATTGGTTAACCATCATAGAATTTGATGTGTTAATTTGATTCATGACTTATGTATGGAGTGTATTGCATGTTTGTCTAGATTCATTGAACTTAGGGAATTGTTCCAAGGTTCTAGCAAACTTAATGATGTTTTTAAAATGTGTGATGAGGTATGAAGAATATAAAAAAGAGTATGAGCTTGAATCCATAAGAAATCATCAGCAATTGATGTATCTCTGATAGTGTGGTGATCAAAGAAGTTCTAAGATGAAGTGTATGTGATGATGTAATGTTCTAAAGTGGATCTTATTAGAGACATAAGGTATTATAAGGGGATCTTCTCACTATTTTATCCTAATAGTTACAACAACTAAATCCCTTAATTTGGTAGGTCCTAACAAGCCTTAAATATTTAAGTCCTTTAATAGGGTATCTCTCAAAAAGGGTGGTAAATCCTCACATGAGGTTGATTCTAATAGATCATTAGGATTGTCACATGAATGATAGGTAAATCCCCTAATTGGTTCTTCTCCTAACATGGCATATCATTGTAAGACCTTAACTGGTCAAGATTTCTATTCTGCAAATAGTTATCTTGTGGGTAATAATTCCTACCATGGTTTTTCCCTTTTGGGTTTTCCACGTATAAATTGTTTGTGTTTTGTGGCCATTATTCTATTGGTTGATTGTGTTTCTCATTTTCTTATCAAGTTTCAAGTTATTAAGGTGCATAATCAGATTTGTGTTATTTTCACTTGCACTGATTCACCCCCCTCTCAGTGCCTTATAAGTTCATCAATATCCCATGGGCATTACCCATGATGTCCTTGGGTCTCCTGCCTCCATCTGACATGTGTCAGTATCATCCATGAAATAGACAAAATCTTCATATTTCTTCATAATGTGTTGTGGTATTCTTTCTCTGTTGTGCATTCTTTTCTGGAAATCTTTGAAATATCCATAGAAATTTATCATAGTGAATTCATTACCAAGCATTTGGATACTATTCTTTATTTGCAGGGATTCCAGTGTATCATTTGACCATTGTATTCCACCTATAATGAGAAAGAAGTTTTGAAAATAGAAAATTAAACCAACCATCAACTGACCAAATTTAAATTTTTGCCTCTTATCCTTCTTTATTGATTCCAGGTTTAACATCAATTGATCTCTTAGGGCTTCAGCAACATCATAAGCAACATTTAATTTTATCATCTAGTAGGAAGAATGTGTAGTAGCATAGGGAATGTTGTTCATATGATTTGAGTGATAAACCCTATAATCGATGACCATAGATGCAAATATAACCTCAGGGTCTTGAATTTCATTTACAATCATAGCTCATCCATCCCACTTAGATTTTGTTAACCAGATCAATTCATCCTTAGGGATTGATCTAAGAGTAGGGACTTCACTTGTTGCCCATAATTTGATGACAACATGAATATCTTCCTTTGTGATTTAATGTGGATAATCTAACCACATAAACTGGTCATGAACTCTTCTCAAAACATATCTAACATGCTCCTATTCAAAATCATCTAGAAAATTTAAAGCATGATGAAAAGATTTAATGGATATCCATCTGAATTGATTTTTTAATACAAACTTCTTATTAAACAAAGTCTGATACTGATTAAAGATAGAAAATATACCTAGATCTAATATCTTCGACATGTAATACACCATAGGGAACACTGGCTAGGGCTCTGGTTGGATTAGTTTAAGTTGACTTATGTGGGTGTCTCTTAAATTTTGGTCAGGGCCTTATAGTAACATCAACAATGTGTGGTGTATCCATTGAAAAATACCAAACACAAAATTAGATCACAAAAGAATAGCTTTCTACTTTTTCATAGCTAGGGTTTCTCAACCGAATCCACTTTCACTAAATCACTTCACTACAAATCTCAACATGTTGTCAATTTCACCAATGCAGCAATCAAAAGCTCTTCTCTACTTCAGCAGCTCTCCAAATGCTCTCATGAATGCAAAGGTAACAAATAAAACTCTTAAAACACTTTTATTTAAATTTTACAAATTGCATTTAATGCTATATCGATGAAAAATACCCTAATCACCATTCAACCCTAAAACTTGTTACCAGTTCATATAACGCATCCATTATACCATTTTGATCATAAAATCTCTTCATAACATCATAATGCATCAAAGTATGTAGATTTGACTAATTTCACACCATATAGGGGGTCCAAAAATGGATCTCACAATAAGATCCCCCTAAGCTTTATATATAGCTTAGTTTACCAATGAGGGATTCTCCACACTAGGTGAAGAATTAGAGTCTTCTGATGGTTTCTCATTACATTTCTTCCTCTAGATCTTATTGATCTTGCTCCTAACTTCTTCTACATCAACCTTCTTCTTACCTTTCCGATCAACAGACTGATTAACTGGTTTGTTCATTCTTGCTCCGCAAAACCTTATAATGTGTCCCGGTTTGTAAAAAAAAAAACATGCCATTCCAGAAGCTCCCTAGGGTCCAGCATTGCCTCTACCTATTCTTCTCTTTCAATTCAAAGATACATGACCATAGTTGTGACACATTGAACAAGTCACATTTCATTTGTTCTTTCTTTCATAAGGACTAGACTGGTTCACATAAGGTCTCTGCCAAGGAGGGTTTCTCCGGTCATTGAAATATCTTTTCTATCCACCATTAGACTTTTGATTCATGAAAGATCTCTGATTTCTCACTCTAGACGTGCACTCAAAATCTCTATGCCCATACTTTTTGCAATTCAAGCAATATCCATCAAAAGTTATAGGTTTATATCCTTCATATGTATTAGGTCTTTATCCATCAAAGGTATTGGATCTACTTCTACAAACATTATAAGTATGACCTACCTTATGGCAATTAAAGCATACTAGTTTGTAGGGTTTCTTACCGATGTTCTTCTTTGTCTTAGGTGCAAATTTGTCTTCATGCATGTTGTCCTTACTACCAGATAGTTCTCCTTTTTCAAATGTTGAGTATCCCAAGCCATATGTTTCTCCTTTCTTCCTTTAAGACTGAATCTTCTCATCAAGCATTGCAGTGCTCTTATTGAATTTAGATAGTAACTCATTAGCATCATCCAACTCTTTATTAAGATCCTCATTATTCTTTGTAAGACTTTCTCTAAGAGACATAGCCATGTCAAGATTAGCTTGTATTTCTTCTTTTTCTTCTTTTTCCTCATGAAGATGTGCATGCAGGGTACCAATCTCCTAATTCAACTTAAAGATCTCATGCTCTTTCTCTTTGATTTTGTCTTTAGCAGTCCTT
Organism: Cryptomeria japonica; assembly: GCF_030272615.1. Classification (NCBI taxonomy): domain Eukaryota; kingdom Viridiplantae; phylum Streptophyta; class Pinopsida; order Cupressales; family Cupressaceae; genus Cryptomeria; species Cryptomeria japonica. Next base: position 73,324,739 of record NC_081413.1, read on the forward strand.
CTGGCTTCCAACTCTTGACTCATTCTGATGGTTAGGGATTCCAACTCTCTTCTCATATTTGACTTTTCATCATTCAATTTTTCCACCTCATTAGACAATGCATCATTGTTTTATTCCTTGGATGAACTATTTTCACTAAGTTCAAACAATTTCTCAGCCAACTCTCTTATCTTAGCCAATGAAGCTTTGTACTTGACCCTTAAGTCACCTAGGGTTTCTTTAGATTCTCCAAACCTATTTGACAACTCTATGTAACTCATATCCCCCATGTTAGCCTTAAAGATCCTTCCCAAGTGATTAAGCCTTAAGGGAATTAGGCTTTGATACCAATTGATAAACATATAAGGCACTGAGAGGGGGGGATGATTTAGTGCAATAAAAAACGTAATAAATTTGATTACATCTTTTATCAACTTGAAAAACAATATGCATGTAAGAAATAAAATCACATAAGTAAACACTCAATAAAGCATGCAAACCATAACACAATGATTTTCATGTGAAAAACCAAATGGGAAAAACCATGATGGAAATTAGTACCCACAAGGATCAACTATCTATAGTATAGAGATCTAACTGATTAAGGTCATACAACACCCTATTAGGAGTCACATCCAGTTAAGAGTGCTTTAGCCTTGTTAAGATCTATTAGAATAAGGCCTGTTAGGACCCAACTCTATTAGGAGCTACCTTGGTAGAGGATTTACAAAACACAAGCTAATGTGTCACCTTGTTAGAGGATTTAACCTTCAGACCTGTTAGGATCCTACTGCACCCTATTAGGAGTGACCTTGTGAGAGGATTTTCTTGCTACAACTATTATAGAACAACAAATTTGACCGATCTGCTATTAACACCTCTATGCCTGATTAGATATGCTTCAGATCTACTTCTACCACCAACTAAACATCAAAATCTAACTCCTTCTTCCATTGCATGATCAAATTCTCTCATCATACATGAATTCATACAATGTTCATCTCCTTAAAACAACATAGTAAGGTCAGTGAAAAACCTTGGAACAATTCCCTAGGTTCAATGTATCTATTCATCTTGCACAAAACAATTCCTTTATGTTAGCAAAACATCACATAACTCAAAAATATAACAAAAAGACTTCTGGTGACCAATGAAACTATCTCATCTTTACTGATTCAGTATTCTTCATGACTGTGACTATTCTACTGATCATAACTTGCTCCAAACTCCTATTCTATTGATGTGGTTGCAATCATAAACTCATGCCAATGTCATAAACATGTGTACCAAACCGCAACACTTAATTCTTTGCCAATCGTCCATACTAGTCTAATGATCAATGCTCTATCCCTATTTAGCGGTTTGTTGTCTTGTTTATTGGTTCATAGTTTAACTGCTTCCTCTACTAGTTATACTCTATCTACTAGTCTAGATGATTGAGAAAACTAAAAAAACATGGTTTCCATCAATTACAGCACAAATAAATTTATCACTCAACCTATTACAACAAAATCATCATCATCAAGCCAACAGAGAACTCTTGTCTCCAATAATCTGATCTGCAGAGTGATTCAACTTTACATATCTAGGTATAACCGGTTCTAGTAGAGAATTCTCTTCTTGTTCTTGTTCTTCATCTTTATCTTCTATCAGTTGAGCAGTATCCTCCACATTGTTTTTCTCAGCATCATTCTGAAATTTGAGTTCAATGATCACTTTTTGTTCATCAACTGCATCAGACTTGTTGATATCATCAGATTTATCTGAAATACTCATCAAATTTTACATTGATACTTTCCACACTCTTCTTGGTTCTTTTATTAAAGCACTTGAATTCTTTTCTCTTAGTTGAATAACCAAGAAAAATTCCTTCATCACTCTTAGGATCAAACTTACCTATATACTTATCTCTTTGTATGTAACACCTGCTGCCAAAGACTTTGAAATAACTAACATTAGGAGTATGACCATACCATAATTCATAGGATGTTTTCTCATTACCTTTCTTAACCAATACTTGGTTCATTGTATATACTATAGTATTGACAGCTTCTCTCCAAAATATTTTAGGTACATCTCCTTGTATCAACATTGTTCTTGGTTCTTCAACTATGGTCCAGTTCCTCCTTTTTGAAATTCCATTCTACTATGGTGTCATTGGTTCAAATAGTTGTCTCTTGATTCCATTATCATGATAGTACTTCATAAATCTAGCTGATGTGAATTCTCCACCCCAATCAGATCTAAGGCACTTTAGATTCTTATTGATTTCCTTCTCCACTAAGGCTTTGAATGCCTTAAACTTGTTGAAAGATTCAGACTTTTCCTTCACAAATGTAACCCACATCATTCTTGAAAGATCATCAGTAAATATCACAAAATACTTGTCAGCTTGAAACTTTTAGTCCTCATAGGACCACATAAGTCAGTGTACACCGAATCTAAAATATTCTCAGAAGAAAATGATTGGACTAGTTGTTGCATACCTCTAACCATATTTGAATTGCTAACCCTAACCACATTATCAAAATTCACATGACAAAATACTTTATGCCATAACCAACTATCCTCAACTTTTGCAACCAAACAACTATTAACATTAATATTCAGATGTAATAAGTTACCTTTTGTCTATTTAGCAATAGCAATCAGTTCTCCTTTGCTTCCCAAAATCTTGCACACTCCATTTTTGAACTCAAGATGATAACCTTTATCATTTAGCTAACCAACACTCAACAATTTATACTTTAATCTTTCAACCCAATATACATCATCAATGTTACTTTTACCATTTAAAGAAATTGAACCTTTACCTTTTACCAAGCATGGTGAATTGTTTCCAAATCTTACTACTCCACCATCAAATTTTTCAAGTGATATGAACTTGTTCTAGTCACTGGTCATGTGATGTGAGAAACCACTATCAATGACCCACTCATCACTACTGTCAATATGAGACACTAGAGATTTCTTGTCAGAAATACCTTTCTTAACTACTACAAAAACAATCTCCTCATTGTCTTCATCCTCAAGTTCCTCATCGATAATACCTTCATCAACTGCAACATAACTTTGTTTCTTTCCTTTTCCTTTATACGTTCTAAACTTTTCCTTCTGATCGTTGTTAGGACAATTAGCAACAATATGTCCTATTTTGTTACAAGAGAAGCACTTAAGAGGAAGATTGTCTTTGTACTTATCGGTACCTCTAGGAAGACTCATTGCCAATAAAGCCTCAAATTCCATCAGGTTACTTTCATCATCCATTCCTTCATTACCACCGCCATGATGACTTAACCTATATACATCCTTTCCTTTTATTACCAGTGCATTAGATACTGATACTTTGAAAGAAGATTCTTCTTTAGGTACACTATTATCAAAGATATTCAACTGAAAAGAAGTAAGCTTACCTATCAAAGAATCAACTGCAAGTTTATCTTTGTAGAATGAACTCAATTCTTGGATAGTAGATACTCTAATAGCATAACAAAATAGTAAGGTTGTAAGCATTTTACTCACCACTGTGTCATCTGCAATGGTTCCACTAGCACTTTTTATTCCTCCAACTTCTTTTATTCTTTGTGTCTACTGGGTAATGTTCTCACCTTCCATCATCTTCATGTCATCAAACTTACCTATAAGGCTTTCCTCTTTAGCTTTTTGTACATGCTCATCTCCACCATATATTAACTTCAACTTTTCCCAAACTTCATAAGCTATTTCTAAACCATGAACATCATTATAATGAGAATCAAAAAGTGTACTTACAATGGCTTCGAATGCTTGAATATTCTCCTACTGGTCCTTCAGTTGATATGGAGTCAGAGTATCAGTAGGAGCTATGTACTTATTTTCAACATGCAAACAAAATTGTGCTGCTATTCCTTTCATGTAGTTCTTCATTCTGTCACTCCGTATTTTGTAGTTGTCCTCTGTGATCTTAGGACTCTCCTTTTTCTTCATCTTGAATATTTACCTCAAGTGGTTAAGATTTTGCAAAAAGAGGACCTAGAGCTCTGATACCAATTGTTATTATGAGGATCCACTAACTACTGAGAGCTTGGGGGGGGGGGGGGTGAATCAATAGTTAAACAATTCTGAAATACTTTAAAAACCAATACTGGTAACTAGTAAAACAGTCCTTTAAGCTGATTTATCAACCACTCACATTAGTGTTCATCAATATGTGTATAAATTAAAGATATCAAATCCACACATGAACAATACAATCACCATATGAAGACGAATATTTTTCATGTGGAAACCCAAATGGGAAAAACCACAGTGGTAATTAGCACCAACAAAATGTTTTCACTCTTTTGGAATGCACCCGATTTGGAGCTTTACAATATGCCCAGTTAAGAGTAGACCTTGTTAGGAGTCACCCTATCAAGGGATTTCACCTTAGCTCTGTTAGGATCTCTACCATATTAGGAGTAACCTTGCTATAGTATTTTAAACTCAAATTAATGAGCCACCCGATGAAGGGATTTACAAATAAGACCTATTAAAGTCTACCCAGTTAAGGACTTTCAATATACTGGTACTGTTAGGAAACAACATGATAAATGATTTGATCATAACACTTCCTTGCTTGCTAGTATAGATCCTTTTCAGCAGAACTCTTCTTGACACATGTAGACACTTCAATCTGCTTTGATACACTCTCTTCTCAAAACCACTCACACTAAAACCCTTCTCAAAATAGAGCTAAATATATTTTTGAGTTAGGATAGCTACAAGCCCAAATTACATCTACAAAATTACATTAGAAATCATTAAAGATCATTACAACAAGTTTTTAGATAATTTCCATCGTTTAATGATCACCTAACATTGATTTGATAAGAAATCAAACCCTTGTCACATTTTTCTAAGCACTTCACTGTTTCCCTGTAAATCTTATCCTTGTACGTGTTGACATTGTATGAAGATTGCATTGAAGAAGTATAGTGTTGTCATGGATGTCAATAGAAACTAGTAATGAAGCAGTAAAGCAATGGGTAATGAAGCGATAAAGCAACCGATAATGAAGTAGTAAAGAAACCCATAATGATGTAGTGATGGCAATCGGTATTGAAGCAGTAAAGATCAATCGGTAATCCTAACTAGTTGAGAAACATAACCCTAACCAATAAAACTTGGAGATTGGTTGTGATGATTTATGACCAAATGATGATCAATGATGAAGATGCCATGTAAGCATGTTGCATGTGATGAGTTTTGAAATGGATTTGGTGTGTAAAGATAACCGTTTATCTTGGGAATGATCAAATGCATAGTATGAAATGACAAATGCATGATGAGTTACAAGATTCAAAGTGTGGTGATCTAGGAGTGGTTGAAGATGCCTAGAAGAATGTTTAGTTTATTGCAATGTAATCTAACGATCAAGATTTAACCGATTTGTTTGTAATCTCTATAAGAATTTTAGGGTTTGTGTTGTGTTTACCAACCTAAAGTATTTGTTTTTAAGGTCGATGGATTATTTGAAAATGTGTTGGCAAATATTGGTTAAGTGTGATATAGATTGTTTTTTAACCAGGAGGTGTGTATGTAGAATGTTGTGAAGGCAGATAGGAGCAGTAAAGGATCTAATTCAACAAGGAAGTGCTATTTCTAGATTAGTAAAGAACCTATTTTTTTGTAACCATTACAACAGTAAAATCCCTTAACTAGGTAAGCTCTAATAGGCTTGTTGTTGAAATCCTCTAACTAGGTGATCCATTATCTTGGATTTGAAATCCTCCACCGAGGTTTTAACAAGGTATTACCTTTAACAGGGTATTTGTAGTCAATCCCTTAATTGGGTTGTCCTTAACTAGATATGTTCCTAACAAAACATTATTATATAATCTTGTAACAAGGCTTGGCTCCTAACAAGAAGAACTTTAGAAGAGTTCAAAATACTTGTGGGTATTTGTCCCCACCATGGTTTTTCCCATTTGGGTTTCCACGTGAAAAATCATTATGTCAAGTGGTGAATGATTTTGTGGATTTGTTTTTCATATGGTTGATATGAATGACTAGTAAATACACATAGATATATTTAAATGACCAGAAATGATCTGAAATATTTTATTACTGGCATTAGTAAAGTGGTTTAAGGTTTTTGTCAAATGGTATTTAAGTTTCAAATTTGTTGCATTATATCATTGATGTATTTGGTCAGCCGATAAGGTTTGACAGTGTTGTTGTGGATTTGTTTTGGTGATCAAACCAGTTAGCTTTGTGAATTGATTCTAAGTTGGAAATGAGTTTGGTGAAAGTTTAGTTTTTTTATCTACTATTTCACCCCCCTTTCAGTAGTTGACCGAATCTTTATAGTTTCATCATATTATTAGTACGTGCTCAAACATCTTCTTATCATTACAAATGGATTCTGACATGCCATCACTAAGTTATGAACATGATAAGATCCACCACAAAACCATAACTCATTATCGATCAAATGATCTATCACTAGTACTCATTCCTCTTCACAAAGGTAATGACAATCGATCATAACTCACTCAATACACCAAATCTGCTGATGCGGTTTAAATTACAGAGTCATGCTAATTTCATAAACATATATTTTAAACTACAACACCTAACTATTCTCCAATCATCTATACCAGTCTTTTGATCATCACACTATTCCTGCTTACCTTGCAGTGAACTAGTTCCACTAGTTCGACTACTGGTTAGGCTATATTGATAGGTCTAGATGACTTAGACGACTCAATAAACATGGTTGTCATCAATGACAACACAAATAAAGTTATCAAACAACTTACTATATCATCATCAACAACAATCTCCATCTTGACATCATATCAGTTTTACCAGTCATCTTCACATCTCATCATCATCAGTTATGCCAACAATATGCCAATAAAAATAAAATTGTAGAGTCATAGGGTTTGTTCAGGTATTTGATAAGTAGTTTGGGTTGCGATTGTAGATAAGAAATATTGTAAGGCAATATTATCTTAGATCCAAATTCTATCAGATAGAATTCTATTATAATTAATTTTATGTCTTTTGAATTCAAGCACCCAATGGAATAAGGTACTGATCCTAGCTTGTCTTAAGTTTTTATAGTCTATTTTATTCTCTGTTCATCTCTATTTATTGCCAACTGTTGATTATCAGAATACATTTTAGTATTATGTATGTTATTTTGTGTTTTATCCATCTCATGCTCCAATAGGTTGAGTGTCACTGAAGAAATTATCATTCTTGAGCATTCTCCCTCTTTGTTGAGCCTTTATATTAGATTATCTACTTAGTTTTGGTGTAATTAGTGAGTATTTTGGCATTTTTGCATTAAGTTGTCATTCATGTCAATCGGTTTGGAAAGGTCACCAGTAAGAAAGGAAGAGTGATTGCCATGATGGAAATGCACATGAGAGTGATCAGACAGAATGAAGGTTTACCAGTAAGGCCTAAACCAGGATGAAGGCCATGTGTGTGTTAACATGTTGAGAAACAACCGGTAGAGGAATAAAATGATATGGAGATTGGCTGCATGTTTATGATAAAGATGCAAAATGTTAAATTTATCACAAACCACTGGAGGTGAAGATGTGTTACTAGTATTGTGTGCACTATCGGTTAGCAAAAGAAGAAGGTCTCACTAGTAAAGGCGTGTATCGGTATGAGTTTGTTGAATGTTCAAGTATGAACCGACTATGTGTCAGTGAGTAAAGTGATTGACCATGGTGATGCCATGTGGAGCCAAGGTGGAAAATATGCAGAGGTTGGTAAATCCATCATCTACATGGTTCGTGAAACAACTAGTTGACATAAATGAAACAACCACAAATCACAGGTTGTGACTGACTGATGCGGCTCAAGGAAGAAATAATGATAGAGGAAGATTAGGGAGTAGTTGGTGCCTAGATCAATGCAAAGGAAATCCGATTGCAAGAAGACCTCAAAAAGAAAACAACTGAAGTGTTTTATTAGTCAACATATTTTAAGGTAGGAAATCTTGTATGTGATTGCTATCTTTAGCAAGTATGCATTGGATAATGGAAACTGTGTATAGATGCATCCCTGGGGTATAAGTGATCGATCCAAGAAAGGCTAGATTGGATCTTATGATGATTGTGTCGGGTAAAGGAAACCCTAATTGCTCAATGTTTGAATTCATTCTTGGCGGGAAATCATGATGATAAATATATAATCTTGGGACAGAGCAAGATGATGTTGCAGAGAAGAAGAAGAGAAAAGAGAGATTAAGTGCAAAGAAGAATTGTTAGCCTTATAACTCTTTCTAAGAAAGTTGTAGAGTAAGTGAGCAAGCAAACCGATGAGAGGGTTTAACTGATAGTGATTGAGTACCAGTATAATTGTAGTTTCATAGTTAAGCAAAACTAGCAAGGTGTGGTAGAGCAGACAACATCCAAGTGTGACACAGTGTGTTGTGAGACTAAGAGAGAGAGAGAGAGAGAGAGAGAGAGAGATAACAGAGGCCAAGAATCAGAGAGAGTAATCTCACAACCAGAAGTGTGAGATTCAATGGAGGAGAAAAGACTATCAACCAGTAGTAGGATATTTAATCAAGAGTTGTAAAGTTCAATTACAACAAGAAGCCTTAACTGTATCCAAATTGTATTCCAATACACATCACCAAGTTGGAGCTTGGTGCAAGGGTTGGTGCTCCTTGGGTTGGTGCTCCTTGGGTCGGTGCCCTAAATCTTTATAATTCAATGTTTTACCTGTGAGGCTGGATTAAAGCAGTAGTCTCTAGTATCTTTCCTCACCGAGGTTTTTTCCACCTTGGGTTTTCCTCATACATATGGTGTTGTGAGTTGCATTTGTGTGATTGATCCCTTTGGCTTTCCTTCTTGCTTTACCGGTTTGATTGCTTAGTACTTAAGTGATTATCTGGTATTCTAAAGTTGCTTTCAAAGTCAAAACATTTAGAAACCACTGATTCACCCCTCCTTACAGTGGTACTCTATGTTCAACATGTTAGGTCTGACTTGGAAAGCTAATGTACTAAGAGGGGAGGGGTGAATCAGTACTTCAAAAATTTTCTTGAAAAACAATTTTACTGATAAACACAAACTAAGTATTGTTGATCTCATAAATATATAATACTGAAACATAATCATAGAAATTACATCCATCAAAATTTCACTCCATAACACAAAGATTTTTGGTCACGCAAAAAATCTTGGTTAGAGAGAAAAACTGTGGTGGGGATGGCACCCACAACTTCACTACTGCAATAATCAAGATTACTTGGTTAGAGCTACATGTTTAGCTATTTCTGATAGCTTACCCTATTAGGAGTATAAAGATGTTTAGATCTACCTTGCTAAAGGATTTTACAAACACTTTTTGTACCTAGTTAAAGGCTTTACAATTTATAGACTTTATTAAAGTCTTTTACCCTGTTAAAGGTTTCTAACACAACTTAATAATTCAATCAAAATCTTTACAAAATATCTGCAACTTCACATCTGAAATGTTATAGCAGACTCTATGTGCTCAATATAAAATTAACTTGCTCATAGAATTCCTCGGTAATTGATAAATAAACTCGGTAACCAATTTTGTATACTCTGTCCCTTAAACTGTTCTCTGAAACCTTCTCAGTAACCTCTGAATATCTCTGTCAATCTTCTTTCTTTACACTTAACTATATCATCACTTCGTATCTTCTCTCTTGATTGTCATGTCATATCTCAAATACTCAAATCATTCTGTTTATATAGATCTCTAAGATGGTGATTTGTTCATGCTTCAATCATACAAACATGTTTTATTGAATGAATAAACATAGAAATTATTTCATTGGATATTCTTCGTAAAAATCATACAAAATCTTTAAATGTAATTTCCTATGTAATAATGGTTTCATCTTCTCGAATCTTGTAACATGTTTCAAATGTGTGTCTAGGTTCATTGAATCTAGTAACATGTTTCCACTCGGTTCAGATTAACTCGGTAGACATATGAATTTTACTTGGTAGACATTTTGTATTCATCTCAGTTCATAGCTCGGTGTATATCATCTCGGTGACTTGTCTCTCTTCTGTAACCGACACCAATAACCTTGGTATTTACCGACTGGACTTTTCAATAGTATTAAACAACTACTGTATATAGGATGACTTTGGGCATAAAACTAATGACAACTTAGTAAATAGCAACAATCTCCCCTTTTGACATTAGTTTGTTATGTTTGACAAAACTCCTTTCAAAGTCATAACACAAAATCTATATACTTGCAAAATAAACTGAAATGTCAGTATATACATTGTTCAAATACATACTCCCCATATCAATATTTTGTACATAACTTGATGTTCCAAGCTCTATATTCCATTCTCTTGATGTTCCAAGCTCCCCATGTCAATTTCAACTAACTGTACACTCAGTATATATGATAAGATCTATACACTCAGATATTCTGTATACTTGGTACACTCCCCCTTTTTGACAAATGTCAAAACTAGTTACCATTTGGTGGGGGTAACTGATCAAAATTAGATTTATACTTTGTACAAGATTCTGTAAGAGCATTGGTAAGTGCATCCTTGACACTTTCCATTATTGTATTATGAGCTGTAATATTAGCTAACAATGTGATCAATCCATATAAAGTGCTTCCCTCTACTTGAGTTGACAATTGGGTAGCTCGGTTGATCTGCTCTTGAACTAATGACAAATGGGGAATAAATAATGTTTGAAGAGTCATGATATCTGTAGCCTAGAAATTAGGATTCATCAAAACATAAGATATATCAATCAAAAACACAAGACATGATAACATAATCAAAAGAAAACTCATGAAATGAACCTAATTCCAAAGCACATTCAATAGAGGTATGGAAACAAAGCATTCAAAAGTAAAATTATGCAAACCATATGCTTCTTCCATGCGGCTCCATTGTTGTTCTTTCCTCTTCAATAGTTTTGTGGATCTCACCTACGAGTGCTCACACAATTGAAAGCAAAAAGGCTCAAGAGTACTAGAAACGAAGGTTCGGTAAAAATTCGAGATTCATGAAGGGTTCGAAGGGAGTTTGATTGAAGAAATTCATCCAATTTATAGAGAAATTGGAGAAATGGACAAATTAGCATGAAATAGATTCGAATAGAAATTCAAATCAAGAATAGCAAAGTTATGACATGTTGCTATGCAAAGAGGCTTGTGACAATTTTATGACAGATTTTATGACAAATTTCCATGTCAAGACAAGTTCTATGACAAATTGCTATGTCAAGACAAGACTCTATGACAAATTGCTATGTCAAGACAAGACTCTATGACAAATTTCTATGTCAAGACAAGACTCTATGACAAATTTCTATGTCAAGAGTATGACACATGAAGCACAAAAATAGGGAGCACTAAAGACAATTTAATTAGGTGGAATTTGAATAGGAAATTAGAAAATAGGTGGAAATTAGAAATTGATGAAATTTAGAAAATTAAGTAAATTAATTAATAATTTGTCATTTATTAATTAATTCACAGAGAGGAATAATTAGCCAATTAAATGAACATTTAATTGCAATGAAAAGACTTAGGATAAATAAACAATTTATTAATCCTAAAGGAGGAAATGACAAACCAGGTTAAATGATTAAATCATGAAACCCTAGAAGACAAATTAGCAATGCGAGAATGACAATTAGGTCTTGATTGAAGATAATTGACTCGATTCGATCATGATTTTGAATTGATAAATGACCAGTGTTGATAAATGATTTGATTGAGATTGGTTGACAAAAATTAATGACAAATTGACCAAATTGACATGATTGGAAAGGACAAGGATCGATGACGAATCGATCGCAATATGACAAGATTGACAAGGACAAAAATCGACCAAAATCATGACTGAAGGTTGTTGTCGACAAGACCAAATTCGAAAGTGAGATAGATGAAGAATGCAGAAGAATGACTCGATGCTCGCAAATGATAAAGACCAAGTGCATAACATGGAAGAAATGTTAATGCGACGCAAAAACCTAAAATGATGCAATGCATAAATGTTAAAGTATGACCTTGCAAGCGTTGACCATTTTTGGGTGTCTACAATATCCATCCTTATTTTATGCTCTTCATTCTAAAGTTCTAATTGTTGAGCCATAAGGGTTTGTAGCCTTGTATAAAAATTCTGAAGAGAATCTGGCTCGGTAGTCAATTTATTTGAGAGATCAGTAATATCTTTTTCAATGACTTCAGTCTTGTTCTTGATATCTTTGATTAAGAATGAGAATGTACATAACTTCTGGAATAAATAAATAATATGCTTGAGTTGAGGGGACAACTCATCAATGAATTCAATAAGTTTTATTTTACCTATAGCAATTTATTTCTACACTTCTTCAATCATCTGGGCAATTAGCTCTTTATCTTTCAATTTACTAAGGTATTTTGATGCTTCTACTCATGATTCCTCCAATTGAGTGAGTAGTTCATCTAGTTGCACATGGATGGTAGCATCTCTATTGATGGTAGCTTCAGGTATCATGTCTGTCAATAATGTTTTGACCTTATGAAGTACTCAGTTCTTCTGCTGAATAGCTATCTGTCTTTCCTGCTCTACTTTAGCTTTACAAAGCTCACCAAATTCTATCAGTGCTTGCCCTTTCAATTTTATAATGTCAACATTCGGTAACACAATGGCCTTTGACAGATCTATCTTAAAACTATGTCTTTTTTCTTTCTTCCCTTTTGATGATGATGCCTTCTCCAGTTCAATGGGTAAAATGGCTTTTGAGGCTTGTCCTTCCTCGGTATGTTGCTCAGTAGAGGCAACACTTTTGTCGGTTCCTATAGCCTCTATTGTATCCTTCGGTGTTCCCTTGCTCAGAGTTTCAGTGGCAATTGTCTCGGTGCTTGATGGTACTTGGGAAGTTTGCTTGTTGGTGGCCTGAGAGGTAGATTCATCTGGTTTAACCTTTTGACCCTCTGTACCTTGATCTGTGTCCTAAAGTTTCTTGGCCATAACTTGTTAGGTGATCAGAGGATAGGACTTAATCTATTCCACAACTGATTCACTTGATATCCATTTGGCATAGGAGCTTCCTTCTATCATTTCTCCTTCCTATGCTTTAGTGTCTATTACAACCTCATCTAACTGAATAGTGGAAGAAGGATCTTGCTCAATAATGTCAACTATTTCTATCTCACCTTTTGGCTCTTCACCCTGAATCCTGAATATTTTCTTCCATTTTTCTTCAGTTTCTTTTTCAATGTCAAGATATAGGCCATTCATTATTTTCAAGGCCCTTTGTTTTACTTGAAAATTTGTCTGGTAGTTTTTCAAATGATTTCTTATGTCATCTATTGACATATCTAGAAAGAGATGAACTAAATAACTTTCTCTTATTTGCTTCTCCGAGTCCATAGCATATTTCCATCTATTATCAATGTGTGAGTATAATGCTTTTGGAAGAAAACCAGCCACTTCCAATGGAACTACTCGAAACTTGAGAAGTGCACAAATTATAGTCTCTTCTACTTGCCTCTTCTCTTCATCTATTCTTGTATCATATTTTACATATCTAAATGACCCAAATCCACCATATTCCTTTAATTTTCCACAAAAATTGTAAACACTATGTACACCTTCCTTTGTGCCTTTTACAACTTGAAGTTTTTTTACATCTTCTGACTTTGTGTCACTTGCCTCTTTATCCAAAATTAGTTTTCTGGGCTTCTTTCTATAAGTGTTTTTAACCTTAGGTGTTTCTACATTCTTCTGCTTCTTACCGGGTGATGCAGTAGATGATCTAGTGTTCGGTCGCTTTGCTGGCTTGGTCAGTGATACCTCGGTTATATCCTGTTTCTTTCTTTTCAAAAAATTTCCCTTTGGCAACTCGGTGCTCAGTGTAATTGATGCTTCTTGAGCTTTAGACTTGTCCTCGATCGAAAGTTGATCACTCTTCCTTCTTGCTAGCTTAGTAGGTGTGGAGGTAGAACCTTCTCCAAACTTTTCAGTTAAATCCTTGATCATTCTGGTGGCTTTTTTGGCAGCCTTTGGTACTACAATTCTCATTTTTACTTTTTCTTTCACCTCTTCATAGGTGCCATATTTGTTCTCGGTAGCATGCCTTGGAAGTGCTAAAAAGGCATCTATCTGCTATTGAGCAATGTCAAATTATATCTCATAACCCATAGGTGGTAATGATTGAGTCCTGGGTTCTACTGCATTGACATAATAGTAGTCAGTATCCACTTCAAAACATACAGTATCCTTGTACTTTTCCACTAGCTGAGGTGGAATCCTGGACCTGCTATGCATCTTTTCTTGGAATCTATTGAAGTAATCATCCATTATCATATAGAAATTATCACCTAGCCGATTGATGAAATCATTTATTTGATGGGTGATAGGTCGGTGTAAATCCCAAACAATGTTACCAACTGATGGAAAGGATTTCTGAAAATAGAAGAACATACACACTAAGAGTGACCCAAACTTTAGTGTGTTTGCAGTATTATTCTTCTTCAGTTTCCTTATTGCATTCAGATTTTCAAAAAGATTCTTCAATAACACTTCACATAAATCAATTTGCATACCCTTTTTAATAATTTAATAAGAAAAATCTACAACTGCACATGGTACACTATTTTCTCTTGCAGACTGGAAGAAACAATAACTAATAACTCTAATAGAAAAATTGAGTTCTGCATCAGTCACATTGTTCAACTTAAGACCTCTACTATCAGACTCAACACCTGTTAATGTTATCAATTTCTTCTGTGAAATCATCTTCTGTGCTTGGGCATGGTCAAATATAGGGTATCCAGTTATCATTTGAATAATCTCCTTGGTGATCTTGAAAGGTTGATCCTCTAACCACATAAAATCATCATGCACTCAGCTCAAGACAAATTTGACCCATTGGGGTTTGAAGACTCGAGGATAGGTTAGGGCTTTGGTCAATCCCTTAACTTTGATATGCTCAAACTTGCTATCTAGGTTTCCATCGGTGCATAATTTGTCATACATATTCGTAATCTCAGTATGACCTGGCTCATCAACTTGGCACTTGGTATAAAATCTAACATCTTCGACCGACAGAACCCTATCCAGAATAAGAGAGAATGCAGTTTTCTCATCGGGTTCGGATGCCACTTTGGGAGGTAAGGTGTATTTCAGTGTAGTGTTCTCAATGCTCTCTACTACAATGGGTTTCTGTACCTTAGGAGCCATTTCAAACTTGAAATTCTACTTACGAAATAGCTTAGGGTTTCAAATAACCAGAAAATGCTTCCAACTTAGTAAATACTTCACAAATATTCACAACTGACTTTGATCGGTTAACTGTTGAAAATGTGGTTTAGATTATGCTAAATACCTTGAATTCGCTCTTGGAAATGTTTGAGCATCTTTTGATTCACTCTGCTCTGCACTTTGAAAACTGGTAAGTGAAAAATGACCGTGCAAAATACTTTAAATACCTCCTTTTGACCTTATTGGGCTTCATGCGGTTAGGTAAAATAGGCATTAAATGCACTCGGTTCCACTATACCGATTATCTCTCTTATAAACTTTTACCGACTAGATAGGTTGAGTACATTTTTTGACTTCTCTAGTAATTCAAAAGACTAGATGATATTTCAAACTTGCTATTGCATCTTAGCTATGCAGATTTTGGAATTATGTACATGATTATATAGGAACTGTTAAGATCTAACCTTGTGAGAATGTTTATCATATAGTTTGCGCTTATATGTCCATATCTTCCACAACATTCACACCATATCCTTGTATTGTAATCCCATGGTATTCAAGTATATTGTCTGTATGAGTTTGGTGGCTTCTAGTGTTTTCTCAGTGTGGAGTTTGTTGTTCACCAAAAGTGATAACCCAAGTATACCTGCAAATCTATCTATGAGATAGCCAATCTCAATCAATGAAACACCTCAGGGCTTGGACAACATGACAAGGATATGAATCCTTCTACTGTTTAGGCTCTGCAAAACCTAGGTGGGTATACCTTTGATGCATTTAATAAGACCTATTACACACAAGACTGCATCAATCAAAAGCAAAAGGATCTCAAAAGGTTCAAAAACTAAGAGGTAACTGCAGATGGGCTAGATCCACACTTGCAACTCAACATTTTTGAATCATGAGATGGAGGGACACTTCCACATAACATAAAATATAAAAAGATATTCTGATTTTTGTTTTTTAAATGGTGTTCTGACAACCTTTCAATATTACAAGAGACCACTACCTTATCCAGGCCATAGAGTCTGGCATAAAACTGGATGAGAAATCTCAGATGCAAGTTCTTTTCAACGTTAAATTTTCATGTATCAATTCCTTACATTAATACAATCCTCTGCTCTATCACAAAACCATATTTATATGTATATATCCAATATGCATTCAAAATCATTAATGCTGGGTTTTAGGATTTAAATCCTTCCTTGAAGAATACCCAAAAAAAAACATTACACTCTTAGAGGAATCTAAAAGAGACAACTCAAATTATCCTTGATAATATGAAATTATATGAATCTGAGTACATTTTGGAGACAATTTCATGGAAACTCACACATGCCTTGCATATGTGTGAACCTGACAACTAAAACTAAACCTACAGTAAAGACAAAACTGAAAACATAGACGAGTACACTATCATTTGCATTGATAAAAGGATGTCATCACTGGAACCTGCAATTTTAGATTTCTCCCTTGGAGAAAATCTCTCAAAAGTTGGAACCCCTCCCACTGAGAAGAATGGGGAATAAGAAGGAGATGGAAGAGAATCAAATCTACAACTAAAAATTGCCAAGTGTCTCCCCTCTAACTGAATTTCATTCTCGACCAAACTTCTTCCACAATATCTAATCTTTTCCAAAATCAACTCCATAATCAGATTCCTCATTTCGAGAGCTTTCCGAAAACATATAACACTTTATATTTTGGCCAAAATTGAGACCCTGGGCGAATTAATCCTCAACATGGACCCATCATTTAAATTTTTCGAATTTCTCTATAGTATAAACTATATCATTTACAATTTTAAATTTAATTTTTTGCTCTGAATGTGCTCTGACACCTTGCCACGTGGCGGGATCTGATTGGCTGATGGGGTCCACTAGGTGCCACTTGGGACAACACCTCATCACCGCCACATGTTCGCTTGCTCATCTGTCACTTGGCCGCCAGCTCAGTGCCATGTCATCACCACCTAGGCGCCACCTCACCTGGCTTGCCTGCTGGACATCTGACTGTACCCGCCATCTGTCTGTCCACCTGGCTTTTGCCATTTCGCAGGCTCTAACTTTCGTGCATATTTGGCCTACGAAATCACGCGGGCCGTCGATCTTGATCCAACATGCTCACTAGTTAACCCACTGCATTTTCGCCATTTTCCTTTCGCCATTTCGCAGGCTCTAACGGGCATGCATCTTGCCTTCACGAAACTGTGTGCACCGTTGATCCATTTCTAACCTGCTCACTCGTTAAGCCTACCTTTCTCTGCAAAATTTCGCCTGTCTGCCTCGAGAAGAGTGCTACGTGGGGTCCATCTTGTCACCGTCCAATCACCTCCTCCGTCACCTCGGGATCCATGCTCGCACGTGGGCCCACCTTGGTCGCTCATAGGCACCATCCGTCAAAAGCCTTTATGGCTTAGACATATTACTATTGTGCATTCTTGCTTATAAACATTAAAAAATACCACCTCCCAGCCAATGTGGGATATATGCATCTTCTTGTAGCTATATTTTGGAGCTTCTCTCTAAGTTTTAATGGTGTTTTCTATGCATTTGATTGGAAATCAATGGTCTTCCTTCTCCATTTTTTCACGCGAGGAGGATGCTGGAGACCTACCAATTGCATTACCATTGAAAACCCTTGAGACCATTACTAGGCGTAGGAAGGAGGACTGCTACCATTTTCCAAATTGCTTGAGTTTCACTGCAGTCACTTCCACGCAGCAAACTCCACGCCTTGTTCAAACTTTTCACATGGAGAAGAGAATGGCATAGAAATCTGCCAACATTAACTTTTTCTAAAATTTTCCCTGTGGCTTTTCACCATGCTACGCACCACGGCGAGGGAAGAGAGAAAGGCATGGAGAACACCATTTTCTGCAGTTGGTGTTCTATGTTGCAATTTAAAACTGTCAATTTCACCTTTCTCCAACACCACGTCTTTGGGAAGGGGGGACGTGGGCAGATTGTGAGGAGTTTGGCACACACTTGCTAATTGCATTCTCCAAACTCCATGATAGAGGTGGAAATACTGGAGTTTAAATGTCTGCTCCAAACTTACAAGCATAATAAAAATTTCATGCTCTTTACTCTTCCACTCACCACAATGGAAAATCGCTGCCCTTTTAAACTCTAATTTCAGTTCTTCACTAATTGAGGGTGCATCCTGCACAAAGGGGTTTTGGCTGGAAATCATTTGGCCTCTGCTAAAAACATTCCATGCAAGGGTTGAACGGGTGCTTACAATCTGCAACTTGCAACTGGTTAATAATTTTAGATGCCCTTTCACAAAAAAAAACTCCAAGAGGATAGGATTAACTGTTAGCCATTGGTTTGAAAGTTATTTAATGCTTTTCTCAGAGGACTTGGTTGCTGATAATACCAACGCCCTTTTACACAGCCACTTGCATAGAATAGATTAAAATCTATCATATTAGAATTTAACTTGGAAGATTACAATTTAAAGATAATCTGATGACATCCACTCATAAACCAGGAAGGATTCTATCACATAATTATTGAGGCATCATCCTTTCTCTTGCAATACTCCATTTATTATCATACTGCTGCAACAATGCCCAATAATATCTTTACTCTGTCACATACTTGCCTGGGAGTATCTACGGTCTCTTTTGTTAACTGCGAATTTGCAATTTGGTTTAATAAATGTGCCTTTGTATTTCGACTTTACAGGAGATGGATTTTATCATCATCACTCTTATAACATGTTTCAAAATCAAAATCCAAATTTAGATACTCTAAAAATCTCTCAGTGAACAAAGTCACCAATAAAATAATAAGGCACAGGCATGATCCAGGTCGGGCCCCAAAGTGGGTCTGACTAAATTTTTTTTCGTTTTCAAGCTACTGGCCTCTGGAATATCTTCACGGACCTCAAACATACCTCTGGGAATGATCGGCATCATTTTCGGATCATCCGACTGAATTTTGCAACCTTCAGGCGATTACGCTACATTTTCGCATTTAATCGCGAAGACGTAATTTTCAAACCAGTCAAAACACCTTTCTGGAGCTCGCCATCTGACAGGTATGTACTCTAATATCCAAGGATGACTTCTACCAAAATGGTTTCTCAAGAGGAGACCCGAGTGAAGAGATATTAATTTTCAAAAATGCCCAACTGGCTTTGTCAACACTGCGCACCTGATGAGGTCAATGTCCTGGCAACACATGACGCCTTTCTCAAAAAAATCAAACGACCTCCGTAGGCCCTCAAATTCGGAACATAGGTACTTTAAAGTACATATTAAATCTTTGAATTCTCAGTTTGATCACCAAACTGACAGGATGCAAATGGTGCATTCACAAAAATGGCTACATTAACTGATATAGCAATGGAAGTGCGGATAACTGAAAATGACGGCTAAATGAATCCTTTTGAAAACCAATCAAACGGATTGATAAAGGCTTGAAATTTTAAATGTAGCTCATCATTTATACCAGTAATAACCCAGAGTAAAAATTCTGACATGATGCTTACTGGGGCAAATTTTACACTTATACGGAACAGGGCTTCGACTAGCTGTCGAAACAGAGACTTGCCAAAACACACAAACTACAAACGGATTTGGCTTTAAAAACTGAGCAAATGGATTCATTAGGACTTGAAATTTTGTAGAATGACTCACATTTATGAATAGAATTGAATCCACTTTGAATTAATCCATGATGATCAATAGGGAAAAAGATGTAATCGCTCAAAGTAGGCTACTCAATAAAATTTGCATTTGTGCCTAAAATGCACTTCTAGCTCACCCCTCAAAATGGGTACCTCATAAACTTATCCAAATTGAATTCTGAAAGTTGCACATCACTGAATAGGCCAAATGAAAGGTGTGGGACATGAATCCCGAGCCTTACCCCTTGAAAATCAACTAGCTCCTTTTTACCCTCTCGCAAACTAAGCCATTCAAACTGACTCATTTAGGTACTTTTCTGACATGCAGAGCAAAATTTTGAAATGGGCCTATAAACTTGACTTCAATTTTAATTAGTCCCAACAACGGCTCTGATTGTGGATGGTTGATTGCAAGATCAACACAAGAATCCAGATATCTTTGGTTAAGCAGACCACCCAAAAATGGATCATTCTCATTTCTTCTCTTCTTCCCTTCTCGTCTCATTTCAAAAATAGGGCTTCCTTATTCTACCCAAACAGTAGGGCACTTTATTGAAAACCACACAACTGAAGCAAAGCAACTGTACAAAATATACAACTTATAAATGGCCCCGGGCCATCAAAACTGAAATCAATTCTTACCTCTATCAAAAACATGATTCTCTTTCCCACAAACCGGAGGTAAGTTGAGATCATCATTCCAATCTACCTGATCAAAAAAACTTCCACTTCTAATCAGCTAGTCACATAAAACATAATCAGCAGCATGTTCATAATCATGATATCTTTGAAAATCTAACACATGCTGAAAGGACTGATCACTAGGTGACATAAGAGTGCCATACTCTTTACCATTCTTTCCCAGCTGAAATGAAAAGTAGTCTAACTCATTTTGAAAGTTGAAAACATCAGGCACATCTATATTACTAGTTTGCTCAAATGATGAACACTCCTCCATAATGATGGCTTACAAACTAGAGAGGAAAACTTCCTCATAACATGACTGCACTTCCACTTGCTGATCACATTTTCTATCAGCACTTTGCACACATGAAAATACATGATTTTTACTTGCCAATGGTTCATTTCCTCCTTGCAAATCTGAGAAAAACACCCCAGATCTGTCATGTCTTCTAAAAGGTAGATCCTCATAATGCATATCAAAGCCAGAATTCATATCAACATATGAACCTTCATTATCATACCTATCAACCATATATGCATTATCATTTTGTCTGTCAAAGATAGGAAGAGAATCAACATCATATGTATCATTTTTTACACCCTCAAAAACATCATCAGAATCAAAACATATACTGAGTGAGTATGAAAGATTGGGCACATTTTTGAATCCACATCTCTTAAAATCAGCAGCTAAGAGTTCTGAAATTTGCTCACTACATAGTGAACCTCCTTCTTCATTTTCCTTGGCTTCATCCTCTGAGCTGTAAACATTGTCCCAATCTGATAAAGGTATTGGATCTACAATGTTCATGTCCCTATGCGCATTTATTTCATCATCACAACAACTTGCATCTGCATCATATCCTTTATCACGCTGCTCATAATGTGTTGCTACATGTTGCAACATAGTTTCATAACTAGGGTTGCAAGCATATTATGGATTGAAATCAACAACAAGGTGATCTACATCATTAGCATCTGAAACCGCAACGGGCTCATAATTAGCTGAACAATCACTGTTCTCACAAATTGCTTCTTGCTCTGAATACACATCTGAACTTTCATGATGAGAATAATCAGATTCAGCATGATAGGAGGTACATCCACTCAGGGGCTCATCTCCTTCATTATTTTTAATCTTGTGTATATTTTCAGATTGGTTACTTTCAATCATATCTATCCATTCCTTAATAGATTCAACACATTCTTCTCTGAAGGCAGTAGACCAATTAATTGAGTTAGGCTCATAAAGCTCTAAGAATATCTCAATTAAAACAGACTCAGGGGGTCTATTATCAGTTGAAAGCTCATTCAATGTAGCTAAAAATCTTTCATAAAAGACATATGATGATTCTCCTTTACTTCTTAGCCCTACTTTCCCTTTTAACAACCAGACAAATCTCTCTTGGATCATTTGAAGACATTTTTCAATTTCTATATTGATCTCTTTCAAATTTGACAAAGGATTCATGGATCTAGGAACTACATCTGGATCCATCAGGTTTTATAACGGTCACTGAACCATTATCATGACCATGCACCTTATTGTTTTTTTTTTTAAATCTTTTCAAAAATATTGCAGTCACTAATTTCAGAACTACATACTTCTTTGATCATTTAACTGAAATTTATTTCAAGAACATGAAGTATGCATACTGCAAATTTCTTTTCCTTTCTATGGTGACTGATTCACCTTATAAGGAACATATAATTTCATAAAAACCTTGGGGAATACCTGATAAATTTGCTGCTGCTGTTCACTTCACCTCTGACAGAAAATTTGAAGAACTCCTCCAAATCTTCGGTTCGTTCTTACAGAGTCGCCACCTCCCTGAAGAGGAATAAAACTTAACCACTGATCTTCACTCTGAACACTTTCAGATTTCGAGGTCTCACCACACAGCAGAGTCACACAATATTTTCAAACTTCTTAGCAACAAAAATTTTCAAGGTATACACTTCCAAATCTGAAAATGACTTTCAGATTTCTAAACTTCTAAGACTCTTCCCCAAATGAACTTTGGCTAGACTCATGGGATTCGATTCAACATGAATTATTACAACACTTCCCTAGCAGAGTCGCCATTTTTGTTGTTCACCAAAAGTGATAACCCAAGTATACCTGCAAATCTATCTATGAGATAGCCAATCTCAATCAATGAAACACCTCAGGGCTTGGACAACATGACAAGGATATGAATCCTTCTACTCTTTAGGCTATGCAAAACCTAGGCAAGTATACCTTTGATGCATTTAATTAGACCTATTACACACAAGACTGCATCAATCAAAAGCAGATGGATCTCAAAAGGTTCAAAAACTAAGAGGTAACTACAGATGGGCTAGATCCACACTTGCAACTCAACATTTTTGAATCATGAGATGGAGGGACACTTCCACATAACATAAAATATAAAAAGATATTTTGATTTTTGTTTTTTAAATGGTGTTCTGACAACCTTTCAATTTTACAAGAGACTAGTGCCTTATCCAAGCCACAGAGTCATGCATAAAACTGGATGAGAAATCTCAGATGCAAGTTCTTTTCAACATTAAATTTTCATGTATCAATGCCTTACATTAATACAATCCTCTGCTCTGTCACAAAACCATACTTATATGTATATATCCAATATGCATTCAAAATCATTAATGCTAGGTTTTAGGATTTAAATCCTTCCTTGAAGAATACCCGAAAGACAACATTACACTCTTAGAGGAATCTAAAAGAGACAACTCAAATTATCCTTGATAATATGAAATTATATGAATCTGAGTACATTTTGGAGACAATTTCATGGAAACTCACACATGCCTTGCATATGTGTGAACCTGCAAACTAAAACTAAACCTACAATAAAGACAACACTGAAAACATAGACGAACACACTATCATTTCCATTGATAAAAGGATGTCATCACTGGAACCTGCAATTTCAGATTTCTCCCTTAGAGAAAATCTCTCAAAAGTTGGAACCCCTCCCACTGAGAAGAATGGGGAATAAGAAGGAGAGGGAAGAGAATCAAATCTATAATTGAAAATTGCCAAGTGTCTCCCCTCTAACTGAATTTCATTCTCGACCAAACTGCTTCCACAATATCTAATCTTTGCCAAAACCAACTCCATAATCGGATTCCTCATTTTGAGATCTTTCCGAAAACATATAACACTTTATATTTTGGCCAAAATTGAGACCCTGGGCGAATTAATCCTCAACATGGACCCATCATTTAAATTTTTTGAATTTCTCTATAGTTTAAACTATATCATTTACAATTTTAAATTTGATTTTTTTCTCTGAATGTAATCTAACACCTTGCCACGTGGCGGGATCTGATTGGCTGATGGGGTCCACTGGGTGCCACTTGGGATGACACCTCATCACCGCCACATGTTCGCTTGCTTATCCGTCACTTGGTCGCCACATCATCGCCACCTAGGTGCCACCTCACCTGGCCCACTTGCTGGACATCTGACTGTACCCGCCATCTGTATGTCCACCTGGCTTTCGCCATTTTGCAGGCTCTAACTTGCGTGCATCTTTGGCCTGCAAAATCACGCGGGCCGTCGATCTTGATCCAACATGCTCACTGGTTAACCCGCTGCATTTTCGCCATTTTCCCTTCGGCATTTCGTAGGCTCTAATGGGCGTGCATCTTGCCTTCACGAAACCATGCGCACCGTTGATCCATTTCAAACCTGCTCACTCGTTAAGCCTGCCTTTCTCTGCAAAATTTCGCTTGTCTGCCTCGAGAAGAGTGCTACGTGGGGTCCATCTTGTCACCGTCCAATCACCTCCTCTGTCACCTCGAGATCCGTGCTCGCGCATGGGCCCACCTTGGGTGCTCATAGGCACCATCCGTCAAAAGCCTTTATGGCTTAGATATATTACTATTGTGCATTCTTGCTTATAAACATTAAAAAATACCACCTCCCAGTCAATGTGGGATATATGCATCTTCTTGTAGCTGTATTTTGGAGCTTCTCTCTGAGTTTTAATTGTGTTTTCTATGCATTTGATTGGAAATCAATGGTCTTCCTTCTCCATTTTTTCACGCGAGGAGGATGCTGGAGACCTACCAATTGCATTACCATTGAAAACCCTTGAGACCATTACCAGGCGTAGGAAGGAGGACTGCTGCCATTTTCCAAATTGCTTGAGTTTCACTGCAGTCACTTCCACGCAGCAAACTCCACGCCTTGTTCAAACTTTTCATGTGGAGAAGAGAATGGCATGGAGAACACCATTTTCTGCAGTTGGTGTTCTATGTTGCAATTTAAAACTGTCAATTTCACCTTTCTCCAACACCATGTCTTTGGGAAGGGGGGACGTGGGCAGATTGTGAGGAGTTTGTCACACACTTGCTAATTGCATTCTCCAAACTCCATGATAGAGGTGGAAATACTGGAGTTTAAATGTCTGCTCCAAACTTACAAGCATAATAAAAATTTCATGCTCTTTACTCTTCCACTCACCACAATGGAAAATCGCTGCCCTTTTAAACTCTAATTTCAGTTCTTCACTAATTGAGGGTGCATCCTGCATAGAGGGGTTTTGGCTGGAAATAACTTGACCTCTGCTAAAAACATTCCATCCAAGGGTTGAATGGGTGCTTACAATCTGCAACTTGCAACTGGTTAATAATTTTAGATGCCCATTCACAAAAAAAAACTCCAAGAGGATAGGATTAACTGTTAGCAATTGGTTTGAAATTTTTTTAATGCTTTTCTCAGAGGACTTGGTTGCTGATAATACCAACGCCCTTTTACACAGCCACTTGCATAGAATAGATTAAAATCTATCATATTAGAATTTAACTTGGAAGATTACAATCTAAAGATAATCTGATAACAGTCACTCATAAACCAGGAAGGATTCTATCACATAATTATTGAGGCATCATCCTTTCTCTTGCAATACTCCATTTATTATCATATTGCTGCAACAATGCCCAATAATATCTTTACTCTGTCACATACTTGCCTAGGAGTATCTACGGTCTCTTTTGTTAACTGCGAATTTGCAATTTGGTTTAATAAATGTGCCTTTGTATTTCGACTCCACAGGAGATGGATTTTATCATCATCACTCTTATAACATGTTTCAAAATCAAAATCCAAATTTAGATACTCTAAAAATCTCTCAGTGAACAAAGTCGCCAATAAAATAATAAGGCACAGGCATGATCCAGGTCGGGCCCCAAAGTGGGTCCGACTAAAAAAAATTTCGTTTTCAAGCTACTGGCCTCTGGAATATCTTCACAGACCTCAAACATACCTCTGGGAACGATCGGCATCATATTCAGATCATCAGACTGAATTTTGCAACCTTCAGGCGATTACGCTACATTTTTGCATTTAATCGTGAAGACGTAATTTTCAAACCAGTCAAAACACCTTTTTGAAGCTCGCCATCTGATAGGCGTGTACTCTGATATATGACTTCTACCAAATGGTTTCTCAAGAGGAGTCCCGAGAAAAGAGATATTAATTTTTGAAAATGCCAAACTGGCTTTGTCGACACTGCGCACCTGATGAAGTCAATGTCCTAGCAACACATGACGCCTTTGTCAAAAATATCAAACGACCTCCGTAGGCCCTCAAATTCGGAACATAGGTACCTTAAAGTACATATTAAATCTTTGAATTCTCAGTTCAATCACCAGACTGACAGGATGCAAATGGTGTGTTCACAAAAATGGCTACATTAACTGATATAGCAATGGAAGTGCGGATAACTGAAAATGATGGCTAAATGAATCCTTTTGAAAACCGATCAAACGGATTGATAAAGGCTTGAAATTTTAAACGTAGCTCATCATTTATACCAGTAATAAACCGGAGTAAACATTCTAACATGATGCTTACTGGGGCAACTTTTACACTTATGCGGAACAGGGCTCCGACTAGCTGTCGAAACAGGGACTTGCCAAAACACACACTGCAAACGGATTTGGCTTTGAAAACTGAGAAAATGGATTCATTAGGACTTGAAATTTTGTAGACTAACTCACATTTATGCATAGAATTGAATCCACTTTGAATTTATCCATGATGATCAATATGGCAAAAGATGTAATCGCTCAAAGTAGGCTACTCAATAAAATTTGCATTTGTGCCTAAAATGCACTTCCAGCTCACCCCTCAAAATGGGTACCTCATAAACTTATCCAAATTGAATTCTAAAAGTTTCACATCACTGAATAGGCCAAATGAAAGGTGTGGGACACGAATCCCGAGCCTTACCCCTTGAAAATCAACTGGCTCCATTTTACCCTCTTGCAAACTAAGCCATTCAAACTGACTCATTTAGGTACTTTTATGACATGCAGAGAAAATTTTTGAAATGGGCCTATAAACTTGACTTCAATTTTAATTAGTCCCAAAAGAGTCCACATATAGTTTTTTTGCTTAAACCAACATTTCTCGGTATTGTGTCCATATCTATTGCAATTTTTGCAAAACCCCTTGAATTTTGCCTTCTGATAATTGTTAACAGACTTTGTCCTACATTGCTTAGATGTGTGACCATACTTATTGTAATTGTAACAATAACCATCAAGCCTAGTCACATTCAGTTGCTTACCTTTTCTGCTCTAGCAAACATTGGCAATATGTCCTCATTTTCCATAGCAGTTGCAAATAGGCTTCTTTTCCTTCATGTTATTGATGTTCTCTTTGTTTCTAGCTTGCTTTGATGGTTCTTCTTTCTCAGTAGAGTTGTTTCCTTTGTAACTGAGTCCTACAATTTTGTTGGGTGTTCTCATATTTCTTAGTTGCTCATCCAACATTCTTGACGATTCATGACTTTTTCTCAGTGTTTCTTTTGACTTCTTTTTTCTTCTTGTTCATCGGTTAATCTTGATAATTCAAGTTTCAATGATTGGATCTCATTTTCCTTTAGAGTAGCTTCATGATGTGCATAATCCAATTGATCAAACAGATTATGTTGAACTTTAGTTATCCTTGGTATTTCGTCATTCTTTGCAGACACCATTGCTTCTAGCTGTTGTTTTTCTCCTTCTATATTTTGCTTATTATCTTCAGCTTCTCTCAATGCTTCAAGATTTTCAATCATCTGTGTGCTGAAATACTCATGTTCCCTTCTCATTGCTTTTAGCTATTCATTAAGTGCTTTGTTCTTTTCTTTCAATTTTGCAATCATTTCTTTAGATTCTTCTGATATGTTATCTCAGATGATGTCTCAATTTGTTCCACCAACTCTTGTGAGTCCTATAAATCATCAGCCAACCTTCTTCTAACTTTCAGTGATCTTTACATTTGCCTCTGCATATCTACAATCACTTGATTAGCGTGATCCAATTCTTCTTGAAGATTCACAGTTCTGCGTGATTGTTTATAGCTTTCCATTGATAGGATCTTTCTCTTTAGGTTGTTAGTCTCTTTACCAAGAATTAAGCTTGGATACCAATTGTTAGGTCTGACTTGGAAAGCTAATGTATTGAGAGGGGAGGGGTGAATCAGTACTTCAAAACTTTTCTTGAAAAACAATTTTACTGATAAACACAAACTAAGTATGGTTGATCTCATAAATATATAATACTGAAACATAATCATAGAAATAACATCCATCAAAATTTCACTCCATAACACAAAGATTTTTCGTCACGCAAAAACTCTTGGTTAGAGAGAAAAACTGCAGTGGGGATGACACCCACAACTTCACTACTGTAGTAATCATGATTGCTCGATTAGAGCTACATGTTTAGCTATTTTTGATAGCTTACCCTGTTAGGAGTATAAAGATATTTAGATCTACCTTGCTAAAGGATTTTACAAACACTTTTACAAAATGTTGTACCTAGTTAAAGGCTTTACAATTTATAGACTTTATTAGTCTTTTACCCTGTTAAAGGTTTCTAACACAACTTAATAATTCAATCAAAATCTTTACAAAATATCTGCAACTTCACATTTGAAATTTTATAGCAGACTCTATGTGCTCAATATAAAATTACCTTGCTCATAGAATTCCTCGGTAATTGATAAATAAACTCGGTAACCACTTCTGTATACTCTGTCCCTTAAACTGTTCTCTGAAAGCTTCTCGGTAACCTCTGAATATCTCTTTCAATCTTCTTTCTTCACACTTAACTATATCATCACTTCGTATCTTCTCTCTTGATCTGTTCATGCTTCGATCATACAAACATGTTTTATTGAATGAATAAACATAGAAATTATTTCATTGGATATTCTTCCTAAAAATCATACAAAATCTTCAAATGTAATTTCCTATGTAATAATGGTTTCATCTTCTCGAATCTTGTAACACCTTTCACATATGTGTCCAGGTTCATTGAATTTGGTAACACGTTTCATTGAATTTGGTAACACATTTCTACTCAGTTCAGATTAACTTGGTATTCCTTCTTTGTTGCTCGGTAGACATATGAACTTTAATTGGTAGACATTCTATATTCGTCTCGGTTCATAGCTCGGTTCATATCATCTCGGTGACTTGTCTCTCTTCTGTAACCGACACCAATAACCTTGGTATTTACTTACTAGACTTTTTGGTAGTATTAACCGGCTGGTGTATATAGGATGACTTTGGGCATAAAACTAATGACAGCTTAGTAAATAGCAACACAACAAAGTATTGCATAGAGATTATAGACTCACTAAGGGATCACCCTCTCTAGTCTTGTAGAGCCCAAAGTATAGAAGGATTTGTAGAATCCTTGTCATAGTTGGTCCAAGTTCTTGAAGATATTAATAGTTGGAATTGGTTTCTCCATAGATAATATGAAGAATCAACTTGGTTTCTACCTCTTTTAGTGTAAACCCCTTTAAGTAACCAACAGTTCCATAATTGAGATTGTATCAGGTACCAGGACTAAAGGTAATATCTTTCACTTGAATGCTGGTACTAAAAGTTGTTTGATTGCTTAGATTCATGAAAGTTGGTTATGGCATAGAAGGATGTGTCATTTGAATTTTGATTGCATGCTTAAGATAAGTTCTACTAAAGAAGTAAGAGAGCTTCCTAAGTTGGTAAGGCCTACTAATCCAGTTTGTAAAGAATATTGGTTAGGGAAGAAGATAAGAGTTACTTTCAAGAGAAAACAATATAGTTCTAATGGAATATTGGATCTTGTGCATAGTGATTTGTGTGGTCCTTCTATAGTGATAAGATTACAAGGTGATAGGTATTTCATGTTATTGATTGATGACTATTCAAGGATGATGTGGGTTACTTTCTAAATGAAGAGGTCTGAAGCATTAGAGAAGTTCAATATTTTCAAAGCTATGGTTGAGACTAAGACTAGAGTAAAGGTGAAGTATCTGAGATCTAACAGAGGTGGTGAATTCACTTCTAGCGAGTTTAATGCATTTTATGAAGACCATTGGGTGAATAGATAGTTATCAACTTTGCCAACCCCTCACTAGAATGGTGTTGTGGAGAGGAAGAATGGGACAATTTAGGAAGTTGCTAGAACCATAATGATTGAAGGAAATGTTTTGCATATCTATTGGAGAGAAGTTGAGTACTGTTGTATACACTTTTAACCAGGTGCATATTAAAGGTAATATTGGTAAGACTCCTTATGAGTTATGGTTTTGTTATATTCCTATAGTTAGATATTTTATAATATTTTGAAGTAAATTCTATATCAAAAGAAATGAAGATCTAGGGAAGTTTGATGTTAGAAGTGATGAAGGAATTTTTCTTGGTTATTCTACTAAGAGCAAGGCCAATGTTTTACTAAGAGATTGAGAAAGATAATTGAAAGTGCTAAATGTGAAAGTGGATGAAGGAAATGTGTATTAGCCAAAACTTGTGGATATGATTCAAATTATTAGGATGTTAGTTTAGATAAAGGAAAGCAACTGCAAACCTAAAATCAAATTCAGATTGATATGAAAAATATTGAGAATGAAGGAGAAGGTGCTAGTGAAGGAGAAAGAGATCAAGAGTCTAAAAATAGACAAAATACTAAGAATCCTAGGTATGCAAGGCTAAATAATTTAAAAAATCATATCATAGAGGATAAGAATATAGGTGTGATGAATAGAAGAATAATTCCTAAAGAGTATTTCTTGATTTCTAAAATTGAACCTAAATATGTAGATCAAGCATGTAAGGATAAAAATTGGGTTAAAGCAATTTTAGAAGAATTGAATCATATTGAGAAGAATAATATATGGATTCTTGTTCCCAGACCTAAGGATAAAACTATAATTGAAACTAAGTGTGTCTTTTAGATTAAGTTGAATGAACAAGGTGAAGTTGTTAGGTATAAAGCTAGACTTGTTTGTAAAGGTTATTCTTAGATGGAAGGTATTTCTTTTGAAGAGACTTTTTCTCTGGTAGCTAGAATTGAATTTGTTAGATTATTTATTTCTTATGATTCTTACAAAGATTTTAAACAGATTGATGTCAATTCAATCTTTCTTAATGGTGAGCTAGAAGAAGTTTACATTGAGAAACCTGATAGATTTCAATTGATAGATGAAAAGGATATGGTTTGGAGCTTGAAAAAAACATTGTATGGACTGAAGCAAGCCCCAAGATCTTGCTATGCCAAATTGGATAGGAATTTAATGAAGATTGAATTCAATAAAGTTATTTCTAACAATAATTTGTATTTCAAGATTGATAATGATAAAATCTTAATTGTTGAGGTATTTGTTGATAATATTATTTTTAGTGGAAATGATGGTTTGTGCAAGAAGTTTGAAGAATGAATTTGAGATGTCTATGGTTGGTGAGATGAAATTATTTTTGGGATTGCAAATTACTCAGTCAGGTAAAGGTATTTTTGTATCACATTCTAAGTATGTAAAGGAATTATTGAAGAAGTTTGGTTCGGATGATGCAAAGATAGTTGGTACTCCTATGGTAACCTGATGTAAGTTGATAAAGGATGATGACTCTCTGAAAGTGATTCACACTAGATACAAGTCTATGATTGGTGGACTACTATATTTGACTCAGAGTAGGCTAGATATAATGAATTTTGTATGTCTTGTTGCTAGATTTCAAGCTGATCCTAAGGAATCTCATATTGTAGCTGTGAAGAGGATTTTGAGATATTTGAAAGGGACAATTGATTTTGGTTTGTGGTATCCTAAAGATGATGATTTTACTTTGATTTCTTTTTAAAATGTTGATTGGGTAGGTGATGTTAATGACTGAATTACTACTTGTGGTGGTGCATTTTTACTTGGAAAGTTATTGGTTTCATGGATGAGTAAGAAATAAAATTCTATTTCTTTATCTACTACAGAGCCTGAATATATTGCTGCTTCTAGCAATTGTACACAAGCAATATGGATGAAGAAGATGTTGAAGGATATTGGAGTCATTTATGATGTGCCTACTACTATATAATGGATAATTCAAGTGGTATTAACATTTCTAAGAATCTAGTATTACATGTTGGAATTGTGTTGTCATTGATGTCAACTAGTATAGGATGACAACTGGCATGGGAGATGTATGTGCAACGCTATCATTAATGCATACCGGATGTGACATCTTTGATATCACCTAGCTTAACAAGTTACCAGTAAGGAAGAGCATGTTATCTAGTGCAATGGCCATTAGAGTCATAGGTACACAAGTCAATATTGACTTGTGTTGAGGACATGGACTAGAGATGGGTATGGTATAAGACTAGTAAGTGACATGTTGGTAGTACATTGTTGCCAATTGCCAAGAGAACAAGGTGTTAGGCTATTGGTTGTGATGAAGAGGCCAAATGTTATAAAAACCACATCAACACCAGAGGTGAAGTATGTGTAGGCCACCAATATGATATTGGATGTCAATCTATAGGAAACCCACTAGATGAAAATAAGACTCACAATGACTGTGACCAATCGAATCATGTGTGCCTAACTGAAGATAGATATGCTTGATGTCAGCTAAGACATGCTAGTGGAATACCGGAAGTAGAATGAGATGTCAAGGACTCACTCTAACCGATAAGTGGAGCTTATTCCCAACCTGCATAGAATGCACTATAGCTCTCAGGGATAAGTTTGTCAAGAAGTTGAAGGTAGGAGATTGGTCGCTCATACTCGATCTACCAGTGAATCACAAAGATGTCTCAAGTGCATGAAATCAAAGATATGCATTGGATTGACAAAGAAGGCATGATAGGTTATCGAGATAGATAAAACATGAGAGGTTTATCAGTTAGACAAATGAGTCTACCACCTTGACAAACCGAGTAAGAGGAGAACTGGACAAATGGTGAAGAAGGAAAAAATTTGAGCAGTTGCAGATAGAGTATAACCAGTAGGGTTTTTAAATTGGTAGATGAACCTAGTTGTGTGGTTGGTCAGTGATATTTTCTAGACTGACACAGAGGTCTAGATGAGGTGGATACTGACTATGATGCCACATGGAGTTGATATAGAAAGCATGCCAAAGATTGGTGAAGTGTTTGTCAGTGAGGGAGATGGTAGTAGGTTAACATTATTATCATCAAATGAAATCATGTGATATATTGCAGTGATTTATGGCTTGATGAAGAACAAAGATTTATGTGATGCTACAACCAAGTAAGGATATCTAGTTGCAAATCTCACCTGGAGAAGGAAACCAAGGGATCATTCAATGTGATTGATAGAAGTAGGTCGATATAAAGGGCCGTGTTTGCTAAAAATAGGAGACATGCATTGTAAGATGCATTATTAGTGGTGATGGGTGATTAGTTGTAGGTGGTCAATCTTTGGAAGGAGATTTGATTAGATTGGATATTCTTCATTGGTCAGAGAAGAAACCCTAACTTGCCAATGTTCAAATTCAAGTTTTGGTGGGAAAATTTGGCTATAAATGTTGGCATATGCACACTCCAATGAGACATTGTAGGTGATTGAAGGTTTTGTCATTGATGACAACCTTACAATCTTATGGCATCGACAAGGCATTTCACTAGTAAGATATTTCACCAATATCAACAGATCACACTCTACACGGACACTTAGACCACCGGTACTAACAAAGAAAGGAAGCATACCAACACAAAGGCCAACAAGATTTTTGATATATTATATTTTATTTATTATTGTAAAAACTTTGTAAGCCGACTTGGCAAGTTGTAAAATGAATCTTATATATAAGAGAGATCATTGTAGACATTTTGTAAGTAAGAAAAGAAGAAGATATTAGGTAGACCTATTATGCGAAATATAGGTTAAAGGTTTTATGTAAAGAACAAAGCAGAAACTGGTACTGGATCTAGAATTATAGATGCTATTGTAAAGTAGTACAAGATATTGGATTTGTATAATCCACATTGTAGGTAAGTGAGACTTTCGATTGAGCAGTGAGCTCTAGGCAATTGGCCTTCCTGCATGTGCAGGCCCCTCTTGTAAATAATATTCTCTTATTGGCCAGTAAGTGAATATTGTGGGTCACAAATACCACCGAGGTTTTTCCCACACTGGGTTTCCTCGTTAAATCCTTGTGTCATGGTGTGTTTTTCATGTGGATGCTTTTAATTCTATTTATTTCATTATTTCTTGCATACCGGTATACTGTTATAATATGTTCTACATGTTTTAAGTTAAGAAATTCAATTCACCGATTAGGTACTGATTCACCCACCCCCCCTCAGTATCTGTGGGAATCCTAACAACTGGTATCAGAGCCTGGTTCTCTATTTTCAGAAGCCTAACAACTTGAGGAAGATCTTGACACTAGTAGAGATGGAAAATCTGATGAAGCAACTTGAAGCAGCTCTTTCAGACTATGATACAGAGAAATTGAAAAATATCAAACTAGAAGATGATCTAAAAGCAGCTCAGGATATCATTCAAGCACTTCAAGAGAAACTTACTATTGCAAGAAATAAGAGAAGAGAACTTTGTGAAAAGATGCAAAATGAGAATGATGAAAAGAAATCACTTAATGATATGATAAGCAAGCTAAAACTGGAGAACATGACAATGAAGAAGGAGATGCAGGATATGACTATGAGATTTTGTAAAGAAATTGAAGATAGGAAGAAGAATGAAGAAGAATTGACCAAAAGACTAAGTGATGCAACAAATGAAAACACAAGACTTAGCTATGAAAATGATTTGTTGAAGACAGATTTGATGCACACTCAGAATGACTCCAATGAACTGATGAGGTAGAAAGAAGTCTTAGAAAGAGAACTAGAAACTGCAAATCAACATAAAGAAAAATTCAAGAAAATCTCAGAGGAACTTGGTAACTTGTTGAAGAATAAAAAACCTAAAGGTGACACTTCTGGAATTGGCTTTGAAGTTGGTGAAAGCTCCAGTACTGCAAACACATAGGATTACAGCAAACTAGTAAGGCAACCTAATTCTTATAAATTCAATGGAAAATGCTTTAATTGTAATAAGTATGGTCATAGAGAAAATGAATGTAGATCTAGAAATTATCAGAATATCAACACACCCACCGATCAATGTTCAAAATGCAACAAAGTTGGTCACAACTTTGAAAATTACAGAATGAATGTGAGATGTTATGTTTGTGGAAGATTTGGACATTTATCTAACCAATGCAGAACACAAACTGACATAGGTTATGGGAAAGCTATTCAAAAGAATAATGTGACTTGTTATGCATGTAACAAGATTGGGCATATGGTAAAATTTTGTAGAAGTAAAGGATCATCGGTAGACAACAAAAGTTCTAGCTTGAAAGGTAAAGAAAAAGTTGAAGAGGTTAAGCAAGAATTCTCAAAACAATGGATTAGAAAAGCTGATCTAAATGTTGGGAATACTCCTCCACCGGTAGAACCAATCAATGCTTCACCAGTAGGACAAAGTGATGCTTCATCGGCAGGACATAGTAGTGCTCCACTGACAGGAAGTTCTTCATCAAATTGAAGAAAGTTTCCTTCAGGGTTTGGCAATCTAATGACACATGTGCTTTATTCCTTTGGTTAGAGATGAGAAGTTCGAAATTACTTCATTACCGGTAGACAATGTTAAGTGAATACTTAACCAGCATGCATTAAATGTGGTAGATGGAAAATAAACATTATAAATTTGTGGTTTTGGCTCCATTTCATTCCACTATGATTTCAAACATTTGTAGAGCATGAAATTTGTAGAGCTAAGGGATTTCAAGAAAAGAGGCAAAGCATTTCAAGCAATCAATCCATCCAAAGACAAAAAAAGGTATTTATCATCATGGAATCCACCTCTGCACTTGAATATATAGAAAACCCTACTCTAGTTGAGGTTATAAAATGCCCTAGGCCCTTATTTCAACTAGTTCTCGAGGTAGCAAAGAAAGATGACAATATAGGTGCTTTCTCTCAAATACCAAAAGGAGTTGTTTATGCTGAAGACCCTAGAATTTACATTCACTGTAACATAGAGGAATTGGGAGATGAAGAGATCAAAACAATGTATAAATTTGTCATATGTGATAATTTCATAAATGTAAAACTGGAACATAAAATCATTGAAACCCTACGATTTACTGAAACCTCTGCATTCCTGAATTTCCCAAGGATGTGATTAGGATAGTCTTAAGCAGGGTACATGGTGAATTTTTCTGGTTATATGCAATTCACAAATTTACCAAGGAAGCTGTGAAAGCTGTCACAGGGTTACCATCCACTGGTAAAAGACCAGACAAGACTAAAAAGGTCTCCAATGACCTAGTAACTAAACTAACTGGTGCAACATCTGACAGAAGGTCCTTGAGGGTAAATGATGTAACAAATACAAATGTGAGATTTGTTAGCATGATTTTAGGGTATAAAGCTACTCATGCAAATAGACTTAACTCAGTTTCAAGTTTATGCATTAAGAGTGCTTATGATATGGTTACAGACAATGTGAAAATTGACATATGTGAATGGTTAAAAGATGAGTTAGTTGACAACTTAGGCAAGATAAAGAAAGATAAGAAAGGAACTTTTAGGTTTGGCAATCTACTTGTATGCTTGATGCTACACATAACCAAACAGGTTCCCAGTATAGGCTATAAAGTACTTGGATTTGATATACCAGTAGGAAAATAGTTGACAGAACTATTCAACAACATGGGTGAAGACAAAGAAAAGAATATCCATGAATACTTTCAAGCACTTAAAGCCAAAATGAAGAAAAGAATTAGATTATCATAGAAGATTGTTGACAAGTACAAGGATGATATATGTTTTGTAATAAAAAAGGATGAGATCTGGATGGAAGAAATCATCCTAAGAACAATCTGGGTAACAGAGATGGGTTATGAGATAGATGATCATATAATTGAGACTTATGCTAAAACACTTCTAGAAGCACCAAATGAACCAAAGGAAGAAGTATTTGGTAGTGCTGAGACCATATAAAAAGAAATTCAATCTAAGAAGAGAGTGAAAAAGGTTGAGGCAGTTGTGAGAAGAGGTTCTAGATAGGCAAAGGCTATTAAAGAAGATGTATTAAAGCAAAACGGTATCACTGAGGATGAGTTAGGAACTCTAAAGCCTGAGACTCACCTATCACTAGTAGGCACTTCTTCAGAGAGTGACATTCCTGCAGCTTTCAAAAGAGTTGTAAGGGAAAGAGATCCTTCACCAGCAACCACACCCTCACCTAGGAGAACTAGACAAAAATAGCAAGCAGTAAGATCTCCGGTTAAAAAGACTACACCAAAGAAGAAATTGACACCCAAGAAGAAGAAGAGTAAAAAACAAAACTTGGCCCCTCTTGACATATTGCTAAATGAAATTACAGAGGAAGGGAAACTCAAAAACATAGGAAAGGTCTATGACACTTTGACAACAGATGAAAAAGAACAAGTGGAAAACAATGTTATTTTGCACATGGACATGTGTACCCAATGAATTGTTCAAAAGACTGGAATTATAGAGATTGATAAGAAAATCAAAATTGAAAGGTTACTAGTTGTTTATCCAGTAAACTCACCTAAGGAGATAGATGACTTAATTGTTGAAGCCAACCGGTTAGTAGTCTCTACTGCACTTTGGCATATTACTTTAATGGTTGGAGGAGATAATGAGGTAACTGAAGAAATAGAAAATGCAAGGGGACATATTTCTTGTTGAGAAAGAAAAATAGGAAGAATATAGGAACCCCAAACCAATAAAGGTATATCAGAAGGAGAGAGACAAAGGAAAAGGAAAGGTTGGTGGACCTTCAAGTATCAAAGCAAAAGACAACTTACCCCCACCTCCTTTTACATCACTGGTAACAACAACTATAGAAGATCAACCGATAGTTGAAAGTATGGATGTTAATCCTAATCCTGAAGTCTTATACACAATAGATGTTGATACACAAAAGATCAACATTGTGGTAGATAAAGATACAACTGGTAAGATAGACATGGCTAGTGAGCCGCCGGTAACTAAGCAAACTGATCAAACATAAGAGAAACCGACAGATAATAACACAGGAGAACAGACAGAGAAACAAGAAGAGCAAAAGGCTCTGGAACAGGAACAGGTACAGGAACAGAGTCATGCAGAAATAGTACAACCGACAATAGGAGAAGTACACAAACCATTGTTTAAGGAAATGCAAACACAAACAAACCTACCAGAGGTCACAACAAGCTTGGTTACATCCTTCACCAGCATAATTTGGAATGTTGGTTCCTCCTCAGTAGGCCACAAATCAACAAATGTAACTGAAGTACTTTTGGATTCAACCAAAAGGATAATAGATTGTAGTTCACAAGCTTATAAAGCTATAGATGTCACAATCCCAATTTTGAAGGTAATTGCTCCTAACTGTAACATAGACAATAAAGATTCTTTAGGACAACTTGATAATCTGTGTAAATACATCACTAAGAACTTAGTGACTATTGAGCAAATAAAGGAAGAGACTTTGAAGAATAAGGTAGAAATTGAAAAACAAAAATTCTTTGAAGATTAGATAAAGAAGTGTACTAGGGAATTTGACACACTTCTACTAGAACTATGTAACTTATTGAAAGAATACAAAACTCTGTACAAAAACACCTAGAAGACAAACTTTTTGACAATACACATAGATAAGAAAATGAGCAAGGTATAGGATGAAATCAATAAACTTGCTGATAATTTTGTTAACTCACCTGATACATTATTAGTTTTTGAGCAAAGGATAACAAATTTTGAGGAAGAGTTACTTAAGTTAGAAAGAGAAAAGGAGAGAATAGTGGATAAGGCAAAGAATTTGAGATTAAAACTGAGTCCAAGATTGGAATGTCTAGCATCATTGCGGAAGGAAATATCTGAGGCACTGATACAGGGACAGAAAACACCAGCAGAGCATATGCAGCACCTCATCGGTACAGTTAAAAGAATAGAGACAACAATAAGAGATAGTAAGAAGTTTATGGAGAGTATAAACTTGATTTTGGCGGATCTATTTCAAATTGTAACTACCCAGTTACAAGGTTGAGGCTACAACTCTATTGACACCTTGACAACCTTTAGCATTGATTCCAAAGGGGGAGTAGTAGTATGAGAAAATAACCGGCAAAAGACTTATATACTCAGGGGGAGTTCTTATATTTTTGGTAACATATTTTTGGAAACATTTTTGGATTAAAGTTTTGGATACACTTTTGAATTTTCTCATGAGTGTTGCCATCAATGCCAAAGCGGGAGATTGTTGCAATATGCACAGTCTAATGAGACATTGTAGGTGATTGAAGGTTTTGTCATTGATGGCAACCTTACAATCCTATGGCACTGGCAAGGCATTTCACCGACAAGATAGTTCACCGGCACTTAGACCACTAGCACCGGTAGAGAAAGGAAGCATACCGGCACAGAGGCCGGCATGATTTTTGATATATTATATTTTGTCTATTATTGTAAAAACTTTGTAAGCCGACTTGGAAAGTTGTAAAATGACTCTTATATATAAGAGAGATCATTGTAGACATTTTGTAAGTAAGAAAAGAAGAAGATATTAGGCAGACCTATTATGCAAAATATAGGTTAAAGGTTTTATGTAAAGAACAGAGCAGAAACCGGTACTGGATCTAGTATTATAGATGATATTGTGAAGCAGTACAAGATATTGGATTTGTATAATCCACACTGTAAGTCAGTGAGACTTCCCATTGAGCAGTGAGCTCTAGGCAATTGGCCTTCCTGCATGTGCAAGCCCCTTTTGTAAGTAATATTCTCTTATTGGCTAGTAAGTGAATATTATGGGTCAAAATCCCACCGAGGTTTTTCCCTCAGCGAGTTTCCTCATTAAATCCTTGTGTCATGGTGTGTTTTTCATGTGGATGCTTTTAATTCTATTTATTGCATTATTTCTTGCATACCGATATACTGTTATAATATGTTCTACATGTTTTAAGTTAAGAAATTCAATTCACCAGTTAGATACTGATTCACCCTCCCCTCTCAGTATCTGTGGGAATCCTAACAATAAATATGGAGGATGAAGAGTGATTTGATTGATGATGTTGAAGGTAGGAGAGAAGGACATGAGCATGTGAGTAGATCGGTCAGAGTAAAAATAGGATAAGATAATAGTAATCTTGTGTTGGAGAGACTCAACTGGATGCAGGGTTTAGTAGAGGTTTAACTAGCAAGGTGAAGGTGACTAGTGAACTGTCACTGAGTATGAGAGTGTTGTGAAGCAGAGTGTGAACTGATAGAGAAGAGGTGGTCTGAGAAGAGACCACCCAAGACAAAATTGGAGCAGAAGTGGAATCAGATAGAGAACCAAGCAAGGTTCAACTAGGTTGCTTGAGTAACCAGTAGCAAGTGTAAGGTCTGACAGTTGATCCTACCAATGGAATCAGAACTAGTGAAGTAGTAGTAGTAGTATGGAGAGGAGAGTAGAGAGAGAGTGAGAAAAGGTTAGTCCTATAGAGATATAGTAAACGAAGGATCAGAGTAGATGAGCAGAGAGCTGACAAAGCAGAGAGAAGAGGTGAACTATTGAAGAGATATTTGAGAAGAGTTACAAAGCTCATTTGTAACAAGGATATTACTATTGTTTTGTTTTGATAACATTGATTGTAATCACTGAGTTGGTGCCCCAAATTAGGGGTTGGTGCTCCTTAGGTTGGTGCCCTAAATATTGTAGTATAATTGTTCATTGTGAGGTTGCATTGGAGCAGTAGTCTCCAACAACATTTCTCATTGAGTTTTTTCCCATCTTGGGTTTTCCTCGTATATATTGGTCTTATGTGATGTTCCCTTTCTATGTAGTTGCATTGTGTTGTCTTTCTTTATCTTACCGATAGGTTAAAATTGGTATAAGGTTGCTAACCAGTAAATACACCTTAGGTTAAAAAGGGTAAAGTTTGGAAACAACTGATTCACCCCCACCTCTGAATGGCATCTTGTGTCCCACAATTGGTATCAAAGAATAGGTTCTCGGGTAGATAAGTTTTCCCTAGCTTGGGTACTGGTTAATTGGACACAATGATATATTTAGTGTCAAACCCAACTCTGGTATTTTATGTGTCAAATTATTTCATATGGAGTCATAGGATGGAAGTCTACTTATCCTCCCTAGGGTTTGATGTTTGGATGTCTATTGTAAATGGTATCCCTAGTCATGTCAGTATTCCCACCAGTATTGAAGCTAAAAGAAAATCTAAGTCCAGCGCTGATGCCATGAAATCCATATTCAATGGACTTACCAGTGATGTTTCTTCACAGATGGACAAGTGCAAATCTGCAAAAAGTCTGTGGGATAGTGGTGCAGGAGCACCTCATGAGTAAGATAATAAGGGAAAGAAAGGCTAAAGAACATAGAAGAGAATGTGACCTTTCAATCTATGTAATAGGGCAATCTTGTTTGTTTGATGTTTGATTTGTTTGTAATAAACCCCACCTTGTTACCCAATGACATGGATTTGGTAAATTGATAAGACACCATGGGCATATGGGCCTAGGGGTATTTGGTTGAGTATTTTTCTAGGTTTTATATTTTGGAGATGCATTAGAACATGTTGAAGCACCTCTAGGTAGGTGGATTTAACATATGTCAAAAGTTGCTCAAACTTGACAACTTTGATGACAACTTTTAATGATAACTTTTGGTTGCAAATAGAAACTTCCTTCCAACAATCACCTTGGTTAAAAAGGTGGTTGATAACCATTGAGGAAGGTATAAAATTTCATCCCCAATCATCATTGGGAGGAGAGAATGACTTTGTAAACTTTTGGCATCATTGAAGTACTATATTTATGAGAATTTCCTACAATTCTATTATTCTACGTAGTGTAACATACTATACAATCATTTTGGAATTAGGAAACTAGTGAGATGTGTTAGAGGAGCTAGTCACCTTTTAGATGCATCAAGTGTGAGGTCCTAATTCACCAAGACAAGGGAGAAACTGGCAATTTTCTGGAAGTAGTCTAGACTTGACAGTTTTGCCTAGGGTTTTACAAAGAAATGGCCTCATCTTGCTGATCCTTCATTGATGGTTCATAGATTTGGAGGGGATGCAAGTATGGCCAATGTATTTTATTATTTTTAAGGCCTTTTTTATGTTAGGAAGAGTTGGAGGCGAGGGTTTGATGCATTAAGGTGTGCAACTCCATGTGGCCACTATGCAGGTGTAAGAAAACAAGTCTCACATTAGCGGTTAAAGGTCTAATCATGGCCTAAGACTTAGGAATTGGTGTATTTGCAACGGATTAAGAGTATTTAGTGATTTTTTTTGTTGAGTTTAGGTCTGTGTCTACACACTCCTTTGTAAAATAGGCCTAATTGGGCTATATTGGTCTCCTAACCAAAGTAGGGTCGGGACTCTTGTGTTCCCTACCAGTAAGAACCCTTAGGATATGTTTTGTAACTCCAAAAGGGGTATCCAAATATGGTATTTTGTGTTTGGTATTTTGGTGAAATAAATAATTAAGTGTGGAAAATCGGTCTGGTAGGGCTACTAGGTTTTGTAGGCCTTGTTACAACAGTTAGCCAAACTAGTAGAGGGAACCTGAATTCAATGATTGAAGGAGCTCTCCCTAACCTAGGGGACTTCAAATAAAACCTTAAAT
The DNA here is from genome assembly GCF_030272615.1 of Cryptomeria japonica. NCBI lineage: Eukaryota > Viridiplantae > Streptophyta > Pinopsida > Cupressales > Cupressaceae > Cryptomeria > Cryptomeria japonica. The sequence goes on from NC_081413.1 coordinate 73,367,188, forward strand.
AGCCATTGTTGCATTGGAGAAGGAACCAAACCATTGTTGACCATAGAGACCTTGTACCAGTAGTCTTTTTTTTGGAAGAAAGGGATATGGGACTTGTCAAACTGATGTTCCTTAACCCTTGGGAGTTTTGTGTGATTTCTAGGGTCCTTGGTGTGTTCTAGGATTAGGGGAACCTATCTTATACCTATACCAATCCTTTGCATCAGATTGGTATCAGAGCATAGGAGGAATCCTTTTGGGAAGAAGAATAGTACATGTCAGTAGAAGAATCAGAAGGTGAGGCTAGAAGAAGGCCTCCAAAGGTGACAAATCTAGAACTTGCCAGGATAGTGCAAGAGAACAGAGAAGAAAATGATTGGCTTAGAAGGTTGATTGAGAACTTGGAAGGCAGATTGGAGAGAGGACCTAATGGCTCAGAGGAAGTGGGAGAAGAAGAGGAAAACCCACAAGGGAAGGAAGAAGAGGAAGTTCCTATAGAGCATAGGTACCTGGTCAATGCCTTGAAGTCCATGGAGAGGAGAACCATGAATATTAATCAAACCTTCCTATTTTCAGTGGAAAGATGGATGGTGATGGAGTGATGGACTGGATAGAGTCTTTGAACAATTTTTTTGAATGTGAAGACATTGGTGACAACCAAAAGATGAAGATTGCCAAGTCAAAAATGCACAGATCACCTCTTGGAAGAATATGATTACAAAGGTCAAGGGAGTATATGTACTTGATGACTATGAAGTCCAATTACACAAGAGAAGGAATAATCTTAGATAGAAAGAGATGGATGTGTGTGCCTACATTGAATAATTTCAAAATTGAGTATAAAGTCTAAGAAGGTTGAAGATGAAAGTGAAAGAGTGACAAGGTATCTAAACGGCCTAAGATGGAACATACAAGAAGAGTTGAACCTCTTGTGCCTTGACACTATTCATAGATGTTATCAATTAGAATTAAAGGTAGAGAAGCTCAAAAGAAGACAAGAGCAGAGCAGTAGAGGAAGGGGTAAGCAACCAAGAGGATGTAGGTCCCAGAGACAACCACAATTAGATGATACTACTGCAGATAGTAAGTGTACAAGAGGGGTCTGCACATGCAGAAAGGCCAATAGCCTAGAGCTCACTGCTCAATCACAAATGGGAGTCACACTGACTATAGTTGGATGGTTAAATCCAATGAGAATGTACTGCACAAAATAGCATCTTCATATGCTGGATTCAGTACCGGTGTAATGCTGATATGCTTCTACAAAAACCTAAATTCACCTTCAAATGATGTCTTCGTGTATATCCCTACTTGATCTCACATATACCCTTCCTTAAATCTTTTTCGCATTCCACACATGATCTTACAAATAAGATCTTACATTTATACCATACCATAGGACCAATTTTAGTAGGTCAGCTCTACAAGATATTACAATAAAAACATTTTACAAACAATACAATATCTGATGCAATAACTGATTGAACATGTCGGCTTAATGCATTTACAACAATAATAAATCAACTCCATAGCATGCCATGCTAATCTAGAAAAGATAAACCTGTCGGTGTAACCCTAGATAACCTAGACCTATTTGCCAGTAAAAGCAAATATGCAAATGAGAATATACCAATGATTATTACTTCAAAGTAAAGTGTCCACATGATGTCTTCGACATTACCAAGTGTCTTCCATGTCAATGCAGGTACCACTGAACATTATATCCTGCCGGTTAACCATATACCAGTAACTGTTTGCATAGTTTACTGTTTGCCGATGAATGTTGCTAGATCTCCAAAGTAGGTGAATTTAGCAGGTGTTGACATCAATGACAAAATCATACCAAAATACCAATAGAGGAAGGAGCAACTTCAGAGGAGGAGGATCAATTTTTGAGTTTCAAGGAGAGAGCAATTAAGACTCCTCAAGAAATTATAGCAACAACAAAGGAAACTTCAGAGGGAGAAGGCCTAATTTCAGAGGTAGATCGTCAAAAAGAGGAGCAGGACCAATCAAATGTTTTAACTACAACCAAGAGGGACACATTGCCAGCAGATGCCTAGAGAAGATGGGGTCTAGTTCCCAAGGAGAAAGGAGAGCCAATCTAACCCAAGAATCAGATTACCAAGGCAGTAGTAAACCTAATTCATATGGTTATCCAAAGACCGGAGAGGCACTAATGTTGAAAACAACCCTGTTGAAGGTACCAACACCTATGGAGCCACCTCAGAGGCAGTCTATCTTCTACATCACTTGCCAATCAGGGGGAAAGGTATGTAAAGTCCTAGTTGACTCAGGGTCTACTGAGAGTTTTGTGTCAATAGAAATGGTAGAGAAGTTGAAATTGAGGAGGATACCCCATCCATACCCCTATAAGGTGTCTTGGCTCACAAAGGAACAACAAACACTTTTAGAAGAGCAGTCATGGGTAGAATTCCAGATAGGTGCTTATAAACATAAGGTTTTGTTTCATGTTGTTAACATGGATGCTTGTCACCTCTTGTTTACAAGACCATGGCAGTATGATTTCAAAGTACACCAAGATGGCTTTAGGAATACCTATTCCATCACAAAGAATGGCAAGGTTATAGAGCTACTACCCCTAACTGAAAATAATGAAGAGTAGAAAGAAACTGAGTCCAAAGTGATGATGATGGAAGGAAAACCATTCCTCAAAGAGATAAAGATGGAAGAAGGAATATTCTTTGCATTGCCTCCAATACCAACCTCAAAGGAGAAATCTGCTGCAAATGACAGAGCAGAAGGAATGGACAAGGATCTCAGTCCGCAAGTAAAGGAGATCATTGGTAGATACCAAGGCATAGTTGCAGATGGAGTGCCAAGGAGTTTGCTGCCAATGAAAGAGATCAGTCACTATATTGACTTGATCCTAGGGGCTACATTGCCTAAAAAGTCTGCATAAAAACTCACACCATAGAAAAATGAGGAGATTACAAGGCAGATTCAAGAGTTGCTAGATTCTAATTTGATTGGAAAGAGTCTTAGCCCATGTGCAGTACCTGTAGTTTTGACACCCAAAAAGGATGGAACATGGAGGCTTTTTATTGACATAAGAGCTCTCAAAAAGATCACCATAAGGTATAGATTCTCAATTCCTATGATAGAGGATTTGCTTAATTGTTTGGGGGATGCAAAATATTTTTCTAAAATTGATTTGAAGAGTGGATACCACCAAATTAGGATTAGGCCTAGTGATGAGTGGAAATAGCCTTTAAAACAAATGAAGGGTTGTATGAATGGAAGGTTATTCCATTTGGCTTGTCTAACACCCCAAGCACATTCATGAGAGTCATGAATAAATTTTTGAAAGAATTCACAAGCAAGTTTTAATAGTGTATTTGGATGACATCCTAGTATTTAGCAAGACAAAGGAAGAACACTTGAAGCATCTAGACACGGTTTTGAAAAGGTTGAGTGAAGAGGAATTGATGATCAATATGGAGAAGTGTTTATTCATGCGGGAACTGTTGCCATTTTGATGTTTATGTTGTGATTGTCATTGATGGACACACACTTGCATTGAGATCTCCTTTATATGTATGAGTTAGAACACAACCGGTATTTGTTCCAAGTGGTATGTTGTATTATAGTCTTTAGACTATTGGTGTTTTGCAGAATGTGTTTCCTAGTCTGAACCGACATGTTGACCCCAAGCAGTTCGTGGATCCCAAGCGGTATGAGGGATTAAAGCATCATAACACATTTTTTTACCAATACTCATTTTTGACAAACCGGCAATCGGTATATTGTATGAACCGATAATACTCCGTGATGAGTTACCAGCCGACATTTTGTGATGAGTTACCATCCACCGATTGTTTGACGGTGCTGACACTTTAACGGTGCTTTTTGTGTCATGTTACCAAGTATGTCCAAGTTCATTGAACCTAGAAAATTGTAATGTAATCCTATTGGACCGACATGAAACAAGATTCCTTTATAAGGACATCATGTCTAGGGTTTTAGGTTGTTGATGTGGTTGTAGCAAAAGTTTATGTTGTTGCTAGGGTTTAAGGTGGTTGAGGAGTTGGAGAGAATATGAATGTCTAGAAGACAAAAGTAATGTTGGAATGCATTAGGAACAAGCTATTAAGGATCTAACCAAGCAGTCTGTGCTATTAGCTAGATCATACACTTGTTGATTTCTCACATCTTTGACAAGTCTATAGCCCTTAACTGGGTAGGCCCAAAAGCCTTTTGTAAATCCTCTAACAAGGTGGTTTACATCTGTGGATCTAAAATCCTCTAGCAAGGTAGTCTTTAATCGGACTTATCTCCTAATAGAGATTGAGATTCCTAACAGGATCTGTTCTAGTAAAGAACATTGTAAGACCTTAACCGGTTTGACCTTAATCGGTCGGGTTCCTATTCTGTAGATAGTTACTTATGAGTTCCATCTCACCATGGTTTTACCCATTTGGGTTCCCATGTCAAAATCTCTTGTGTTATGTTGTTTTTGCTTCTGTGGGTGAATGCATTATTAGCTATTTGGTTTGCATGTGTGTTAACCAGTTTGTCTGCTAAACTGTTTTACCAGTTTACTGTTAGTCTTGCAAAGTGTTGAATTGTAGAGATTTTTGGCATACTAATTCACCCCCCCTCTTAGTACTCATCAATTGGTATCAGACCCTACCTTTCTATAAGTTTAACCACTTGGAAAGAGATATGGGGGAATACTCTATAAGTAAACTTACTCATCGGCTCACTCAGTCTCAGCAAGCCTATGATGATCTTATGGTCAAATACAAGGCATCTAAAGCAAAAAGGAGAGAACATGCTGAAAAGCTGATGGAGCTATCTGAAAATAGTTCTTCAGATGAAGCAGACATGGAAGCCCTAATTGTAGAAGTAAATAAGTTGAATGAATCAAACTCCAACCTGAGAAAGGAGTTGGAAGGACTGACTATCTGGATGTGTCAAGAGTTTGAGAATCGGAGGAAAGCTGAAGATCTGGTGAAAGAAAGAGATCATGAGATCTCCAAGCTAAAACAAGAGATCAGTGCCCTAACTGCTCGACTCCATGCAAGCAAAATTGAACATTGCCATCTCTGAGAATGAAAACCTATTGGAAACAAATGCTACTATTTCCAAAGAACTCTTTGAGTCAAAGGAAATACTTGCTAAGTTCAACAAGAGTACTATCAAGCTAGAGCAAAAGCTTGAATCTACCAAACTGGTCAAGAATACCAATGGACTTGGTTATTTTGGTCATGAGGAAGGTGAGACCTCTGGTACAAATGCTGGAACATTAGAGAAACAACCAGCATAAAAGGATAAAGGTAAGCAAAAGTTTAAACCTATTTGCTTCAACTGTCTTAAAGAAGGACATACTACGAATGTGTGTTGTAGTAAGGCTTACAATAATTTTCCTTATTTCCTAAATGATAAGCCTAGATCCTATAGATTCAATGGTAATAGTTATGCATGCAACAAGTATGGGCATTGAGCATCTGAATGCAGGTCAGTTATGAACAACATTGGTAGATATGCTCAGAGGAACCAAGGAGCTGGTCCTGAACCTTTTGTGAACCAGAATCACAACCGGTTCAATGCCTTCAATCATCATCAAAGAATCGGTGGCTATGAAGCGACAACCGGATGGAGAGAAAACTATGTGGTTTATCATGGTCATGGTCACACTACTACAACATGCAAAAGGAAGAATGGAAACATGAACAATGAACCTTGGAGAGTACTTGGATTGGTCTGCTATCACTGCAACAAACTAGGTCACATTGCCAGATTCTGTAGATCAAAGAAGAACATATTTGATGATATACCAGTCACTCTAAAAGGAAAAATTGATGTTGACACTATTCAAGAAGACATGAACAAAACCTGGATGAAGAAACCAGCGGTGTTACAAGAGGAACCGGTTTCTACACCTAGTGTGGAAATCACAGAACCGACAAACTAAGCTTCAGAAAAGCTTAGGGGGAGCAAACGACAAAATGTTTTGAACCCCTGGTTTACACCGGTAAAAGAACTTAACTGGCATGTGATACCTGTCAGTTGGCAGAAGACCGAAAATGGTGAAAGGAAAATTAGGGTTTACACCTTAATGCAGAAGCATTAATTGCGATAGGTGAGGAATATGCTTAAAAGGATTTTTCAAATCATTTCTCACTATCAGTTTTTGAAGTGAAGGAGGTTTTCGAGTGTAGAGTGACGACAAAGCGATTTGTGCTGAGATTTTGAGAAATTGAGAAATCACGAAGGAGATTCAAATTCAAATTGCAAGTGGCCAAGTGAAGAATGCAAAGTGGTGATTTTGCAATTGACGGAGTGTGAAGTGAAGGAGAATCTAAAAGCCCTAAATTCACGTGTTTCAAAAGGTATTTCTTGATTTTTTAATTTTCTATCTTGGCTTTCACATCTCGTACTAGTTCTAGTGCATCTATCGAGTCTGCAAGTTTTATTCAATGCAAGTCTAAGTATAATGCCCTATAACAAGTTCTGGCTGGTGTTATAGTAGAAGAAGGGATTTTTGATTACATAGATTGCAAGATTGAAGACCTAGGGTCTCTAGCTATCCACTCCCAGCTAGGTTTGTTCTGTGGACAAGATAAAAAGATCAAACTAGAGTATAGTATCTTGGAGAAGAAGAAGCTCCACAATGTTGTTTATTTCCTGGAGGATTTCATAGATGATCACATTAGGATCATTCTGAGCAGAGTTCATGGTGACAAGAAGTACCTGGAAAGAATGCATGATATAACACCATAAGCAATTCATGTCGTCACTGATTTCTAAAATACAGGGGATGTGCTAGCCCTAAGGACAATAAGCAAAACTGAAATGTCCAAGCTCACCGGTTTAGTGAGTGACTCACGAGGTATGACCATCAATTCTATCAAGGACGATCTAGTGAAGTATGCATGTATGGTGAATGGATACCGGACATTCTCAGCCAACAGAATTAACTCTGTATCTGCTGCAACAGTAAATGCCACTTACCGGATGATCAAGGAGGATGCATGATTTGACCTATGCACTGGTATGTAAAGGCAACTCCTATTGAATCTGAAGTCGATCAAACAAGATAATGCACTAAGGTTCAAGTTTGGACAACTATTGGTTGGGTTGTTCTTTTACTTTCAAGGATACTTCCCAGGAGTGGGAGACATTCAGTGGTCGGTAGACCAACCAGTTACCAAACAAATAAAGGAAAGTTTGCAAGCAGTGGGAACCGATTACCCTGAAGTTCTGAACAAGTATTTTGATGAGTTCAAATGGAAAATGAGCCAAAGAATGAGAATATCAGGTGACATCATCAAGAAATTTGAAGATGATATCTATTTCACCATCAAGGTGGATCAATGCATAATGGAGGCTATTGAGCCTAGAGTGGAAGAAGTGGAGCCAATGGGCTATGAAGTGATGTATGATATGCTGGAAGGGTATTCCTCTACCCTTATTGCCTCACCACTTGATCCTAAGGCAAAGAGAATTGGCACCTACCTAGAGAGGATAACACCGGTTGAGGAACCACCAGCAAAGAAACGAAAAGAGCCTTCAGTTAAGAAGGGAAAAGAAGTGCCATCCGCATCTGCACCAGTTACAATAGCAAGTCCAAAAGTGACCAAACAGTCACTGGCCAAGAAGAAACCGGAAACAACACCGGCTAAAGTCTTCGGGAGGAAAAGGAAGACAAAAAGCAATACACTGGACTTAGAGGAAACTGTGTCTGAGGAGCAGCCCAAGAAGGCGAGACAGACAAGAAAGAAGACAAATAATGAACCAGCATCATCTACACTGGTAAATATAGATATCTCTTCCTATAAACCTTTGACACATTGTCAAAGAACAATAAAGAATATTAGGAGAAAATTGCTACATGATTTAATTGAGTAATTTTATGACTTTAATGATGATGAAAAGGAAGTGGTTGAAAAGGAAATAATTCAGTATTTATATGTTAATTACTGGTCACCTTCAGAAATTAGATCTAAAACACCAGATTCTTTGTACAAGTCCTTAGACAATAAATCACGCATTGCCATAGAGCAGGAACATGAAATGAGAGAAAAAGTTTTTGCTGAAAATTTTCTTGATGTATCAAATTCAGAACTATTCGATGTAATGAACAAATACAAAGGTCTTTTCTTCATGAGAAGAAGAAGACTCCTGTTACTAGAAGGGAAGGGTAAGGAAGTGCTCAAGGATACACACATTCATTCTCTAGAAGCTCTGAAGATGCATCGAGTGGCTGAAGCCAACCGGCAAGCTGAGAAAGAACTAGTTATATCCAAACCGGATGAAGTACTTGATGATGAAGGAAATTCGGTTGATGAACCGATCGACACTATTGATGTCGATGCCCTGGACATAGAAGATGTTACTTAGGAAACACTGTCTGAGGCAACAGGACAAGAGAAACAAGTTGAACAGGTTGATAAGAAAGCCGAGGATAGACAGGAAGTGACAAAGGAACAGGTCAAGAAAAGGAAAAAGGATGAAGAAGAGAAGAGGAAAAAGGGTGAAGAAGAGAAGAAGAAGAAGGATGAAGAAGAGAAGAAGAAAAAGGATGAAGAAGAGAAGAAGAAGGAAGATGAATAGGAGAAGAAGAAGAAGGATGATGAAGAGAAAAAGAAGCAAGAAGATGAAAAGAAAAAGAAAGAAGAGGAAGATAAGGAACAGGAGAAGAAGATGGAAGCAGAGAGGAAGAAGAAGGAAGAGGAAGATAAGGAATAGAAGAAGAAGAAGGAAGCAGAAAAGAAAAAGGCTGAGGAAGATAAAGCAGAGGAAAAGAGGAGAGAAGCAAAGAAAAAGAAGAAGGAAGGGGAAGAGAAAGAAGAGGAGAAGGGGAAGGAAGCAGAAAAGAAAAAGGTTGAGGAAGACAAAGCAAAGGAGAAGAGGAGAGAAGTAGAGAAGAAAAAAGAAGAAGAGGATAAGGAGAAAGAAGCGGCAATGAGAACCCAGATGGAGATTCCGAAGGCAACCGGTAGTGAAGCTAAACTGGCTGACCTCACCAGTCCTATCGACCTCCAGTCTGAAAGTGAAATGGAGCTGATGTAGAGCATCAAAGTTTCCCAAGAATGGCTTGAAAATATACGAAGGAAGAAGGAGTAGGATGTAATTCAAGCTGTTGTGGACACTCTTACCGGTTTGATACCCGATATTAACCTTCCCAACACTGAATCATCACTGGCCAAACTAAAGCTCCTATGCACAGTAGTGGATGATCAGGTGGAGAGCCTAGAAGAGGTAGCAGAGGCAAATGTCAAGAAGGAGCATCAAAAAGCTCTTAATATAGCTCTGCTGAAGAAGTTGAATGAGCTCCGGTCTGAACTAAAAAAAAGAACAAAAGAATATAAGGGATTCTCTGGATGAGGGGAATCTACTACTCAGCAAGATCTACCAACCCCATCTATTCTATGATGATGTGCTAGCTCAGAAGCAAAAACTTCAAACAGACTTGCAGTCCTACATGAGCACATTCAAGCCACCTTATAATTCATTTACAACTTATGGGCAAACCATTCACCGGTTTCACATCTAGTCAGCAAAAATGGAGCAAGAGATCAACACCCGGTCTAGAGATTTGCAAGAGCTACAACTGGTTCTACTCCCATGATTGCAAATTCTTTAAAAGTATTATCTAAACCTGGATGCCTTAACAGTTACACAAGAGATGAGCACAATTGATGCCATGGAAGAACAGGTCTCCCAGATGTAGACAAAGAAAGAAGTAGCCACCTCCCTACTTGAGTCCTGGTCTATATCGATGAAACAATTCTTGCAGGACTTTAAATTTGTTTTTGACAAATATTATTACTTATTATCATAAACTTTTATTATTTTAATATCAAATGAAAACAGGGTTGTTCAACTATACTTTATCATTGTTGGCAAAGGGGGAGAAGAATTCTATTTGGGAGAAGTATCTGGTAATCAAAATTTTGATATATGCTCTGAATATCTCAATGTTTATGCTCTAAATGCAAAAGTGTTATACATTGTATTGTTAAAGGGATAGTGTATATGCTTAGGGGGAGCAATTTTGCTAATGGCATGATTTTGTTGTAAAACACTGATATGTCAAAAATTTATTTTCCTAAGTGTTGCCATCAATGCCAAAGGGGGAGATTGTTGGCATTTTTGATGTTTATGTTGTGATTGTCACTGATGGACACACACTTGCATTGAGATCTCCTTTATATGTATGAGTTAGAGCACAACCGGTATTTGTTCCAAGTGGTATGTTGTATTATAGTCTTTAGACTATTGGTGTTTTGCAGAATGTGTTTCCTGGTCTGAAGCGGCATATTAACCCCAAGCGGTTCGTGGATCCCAAGCGGTACGAGGGATTAAAGCGGCATGACACAATTTTTTACCAGTATTCATTTTTGACAAACCGGCAACCGGTATATTGTATGAACCGGTAATACTCTATGATGGGTTACCAACTAGCATTTTTTGATGAGTTACCATCCATCGATTGTTTGACGGTGTTGACACTTTAACGGTGCTTTTTGTGTCGTGTTACCAAGTATGTCTAGGTTCATTGAACCTAGGAAATTGTAATGTAATCCTATTGGACTAACATGAAACTAGATTCCTTTATAAGGACATTATGTCTAGGGTTTTAGGTTGTTGATGTGGTTGTAGCAAAAGTTTATGGTTTTAGGTTGTTGATGTGGTTGTAGCAAAAGTTTATGTTGTTGCTAGGGTTTAAGGTGGTTGAGGAGTTGGAGAGAATATGAATGTGTAGAAGACTGAAGTAATGCTAGAATGCATTAGGAACGAGCTATCAAGGATCTAACCGAGCAGTCTGTGCTATTAGCTAGATCATACACTTGTTGATTACTCACATCTTTGACAAGTCTGTAGCCCTTAACCGGGTAGGCCCAAAAGCCTTTTGTAAATCCTCTAACAAGGTGGTTCACATCTATGGATCTAAAATCCTCTAGCAAGGTAGTCTTTAATCAGACTTATCAACTAATAGAGATTGAGATTCCTAACAGGATTTGTTCTGGTAAAGAACATTGTAAGACCTTAATCGGTCTAACCTTAACCGGTCGGGTTCCTATTCTGTAGATAGTTAGTTGTGAGTTCCATCTCACCGTGGTTTTTCCCATTTGGGTTTCCACGTCAAAATCTCTTGTGTTATGGTGTTTTTGCTTCTGTGGGTGAATGCATTATTAGCTATTTGGTTTGCATGTGTGTTAACCAGTTTGTCTGCTAAACTATTTTACTGGTTTACTGTTAGTCTTGCAAAGTGTTTATATGCAGAGATTTTTGGCATACTAATTCACCCCCCCCTCTTAGTATTCATCAGGAAGAGCTCATCTACCTAGGATTTGTGATCTCCAAAGGTCACTTGAAGATGGATCAGGATAAGGTAAATGCAATTCCTTTTTGGCCTACTCCTAAGACTATTGGTGAATTTAGAAGTTTCCATGGATTAGCCACATTTTATAGAGAGTTCATAAGAGGTTTCAATCAGATATGTGCTCCAATGTTGGAAACCATAAAAGGTAGTCAAAAGTGCAAGTTTTCTTGGACAAAGGAGGTGGATGAGGCATTTGAAACTCTCAAGAAAAAGGTAGCTCAACAACCGGTACTTTCTTTACCTGATTTTCACAAAGTGTTTTAGATTGAATGTGATTCTATTCATGTGGCCATAGGAATAGTCATAAGCCAAGAAGACAGACCTATAGCATTCTTTAGTGAAAAAATCAATAAGGGAAAGAGAAAATATTCTTCTTATGACCTAGAAATGTATGCACTAGTTCAAGCATTGAAAAAATGAAGACACTAGCTTCTACCAAAGGAATTTGTGGTCTATACTAACAACCAAGCCTTGAGTTTCATTAATAGCCAAGAAAAGCTAAGCCATAGGCATATGAAGTGGGTAGAATCCCTACAAGCCTATACCTTTTCCATAAAACACAAGAAATGAATAGACAACAAAGTGGTTGATGCACTGAGTAGGAGAGTGCTAACCATATCTAAAATCCAATTAGAAAGCATTGGGGTTGATGCAATGAAAGATATGTATGTTGCAGATGAGGACTTTAAGGAGATTTACAAGGCATGTACTGAATTTAGTGAAAGGTATCATGTGGAGTTTTTTGATTTTCTGATCCAAGATGGACTTATTTTCAAAGGTGGGCAATTGTGCATACCAAAGTGCTCAATAAGGATAAATATCCTCAAGGAAAAGCATAGTGGGGCTATGGTAGTACATATTGTCTTGGACAAGACACTTGAATTGGTAAGAAGACACTACTATTGGCCCAAATTGTAGATTGATGCACCATTTGCCAAAAGGCAAAAGGAATAAGTATCAATGTTGGTCTCTATCAACCCTTACCCATTTGGTCAAGACCTTGGGAAAGTGTGGTAATGGACTTTGTAATGTGTTTACTAGGAACCAAAAAGGGTTTGACAGTGTATTTGTGATAGTGGATAGGTTTAGTAAAATTGCACATTTCTTGCCATGTAGGTCCACTAGTGATGCATCTTTTATAGCAGATTTGTTTTTTAGAGAAGTAGCAAGTATTCATGGACTTCCATTGAACATAGTGTTTGACAGGGATATCAAATTTGTTGGCCATTTTTGGAGAACTCTATGGAGGAAACTTGGCACCAATCTGTCTTTCTCATCAGCCTATCATCCACAAATGGATGGAGACATAGAAGTGGTAAAACTGTCATTAGAGAATTTGTTGAGATGTCTTACAAGGCAGCATGGTGAAAAGTGGGATTCAATCTTACCTCAGGCTGAGTTTGCCTACAATGACACTATAAACAGAAGCACAAGGAAGTCACCATTTCAGATTTTGTATGGGTTACAACCAAGAGGGTTATTGGAGTTGAGAAAACTGCCCTATACAGATCCCATAAGTGTAGATGGTGAGAGGTTTGCTGAAGCCATAAAGGAAGTTCATGAGTAGGTCAAAATACAACTTCAAAGGTCACCAGACAAGTTCAAGGAACATGCAGATTAGAAAATGAGAGAAGTGCAATTTCAAATTGGAGATTTGGTTTGGGAAAATTTGAATAAGGAAAGGTTACCCAAGGGCAAACAAACTAAGCTCATGCAAAGGAAAGTAGGACCATGTCAAATCTTGAAGAAGTTTGGCATGAATTCTTATGAAATTCAATTACCATCAGACCTTGGCATATCTCCTATTTTTAATGTTTGCGATTTAACTCCTTTTAAAGGTGACTCTAATAGAGGTAACTTATAGCAAGTCCTAGAAGATGTGGCAGATATAAATTTTCCCAAACATGAGCCACATAAACTTGAAAAAGTATTGGACACCAAGATTGTAAAGAAGACTAGGAATAATGAGTAAAAGCAATACTTGGTCAAATGGAAAGGAAATCTAGACTCTGAAGCCATTTGGTTAGATGAAGATCAGATCAACAAGCATGGCAATACATTACATGACCTCATCTCAAGTGGACTTGAGATTCATTCACCCCGGGAGTATGGTGTAGAAGCACCTTATGACTAAGATAATAAGAGTAATAAAGGATAAAGGACACACATGAGAATGTGACCTTTCAATCTATGTAATAGGGTAGTCTTGTTTGTTTGATGTTTGATTTGTTTGTAATAAACACCACCTTGTTACCCAATGACATGGATTTGGTAAATTGATAAGCCACCATGGGCATATGGGCTTGGGGGTATTTGGTTGAGTATTTTTCTAGGTGTTTATGTTTTGGAGATGTCTTAGGAAGGTTTAGGACATGTTGAAGCACCTCTAGGTAGGCGGATTTAACATATGTCAAAAGTTACTCAAACTTGACAACTTTTAATGATAATATTTGGTTGCAAATAGCAACTTCCTTCCAATGGTCACCTTAGTTAAAAAGGTCATTGATAACCATTGAGGAAAGTATAAAATGTCATCCCCAATCATCATTGGGAGGAGAGAATGACTTTGTAAACTTTTGGCATCATTGAAGTAATATATTGATGAGAATTTTCTGCAATTTTGTTATTCTACGTGGTGTACCATACTGTATGATCAGTTTGGAATTAGGAAACCAATGGGATGTGTTAGAGTGGCCAATCACCTTTTAGATGCATCCAGTTTGAGGTCCTAATTCTCCAACACAAGCGAGAAACCAGCAATTTTCTGGAAGTAGTCTAGACTTGACAGTTTTGCCCAGGGTTTTACAAAGAAATGGCCTCATCTTGCTGATCTTTCATTGGTGGTTCATGAATTTGGAGGGGATGCAAGTATGGTCAATCTATTTTAGGAATTTTAAGGCCTTTTGCAGATTAGGACAAGTTGGAGGTGAGGGTTTTGTTGGCAAATGCACACTCCAATGAGAAATTGTCGGTGACTGAAGGTTTTGTCATTGATGGCAACCTTACAATCATATGTGATACCGACAGGCACCGGCACCAGCACACAGTTCACCGACACAAAAAATATTGATTATCGGCGGCATGGCCGACAAGAATTTTGTTTAATTATATTTTGTATTTAATTGTCAAATCTTTTTGTAATCCGACATGGGAAATTGTAATAAGACTCATATAAGTATGAGATCTTAGAGAATATTTGTGAAGGATATAGGAAGTGGATATGGTTAGATTATTGCAGACCTAATGTGTGAATTCTAAGGTAGATTATGGATAAGGGTTTATGATTATTGTAGAGCTTAAACCGGTACTGAATATGGCATAGCAGATGCTGATCTGAAGCAGTACATGACATTGGATTTGTATAATCCATTTTTGTAAGTCAGTGAGACTTCTTTTGTAACTAGGCAGTGAGCTATAGGCACTTGGCCTTCCTGCATGTGCAGGCCCCTATTGTAATAGTATTATTCTCTTATTGGCCAGTAAGTGAATATTGTGGGTCACAAATCCCACCGAGGTTTTTCCCACACTGGGTTTCCTCATTAAAATATTGTGTTATGGTGTGTCTTTTATGTTGTGCTTATTGTTCTTATTTACTGCATTAGTTTTGGTTTACTGGTATATAGTTTTGGAATACTTTTCATATAATAAGTTCAAAAAATTCATTAACTGGTCATATACTGATTCACCCCCCCTCTCAGTATCTTTGGGAATCCTAACAATTGGTATCAGAGCTTGCTCCTCTATTTTCAAAAGCCTAACAACTTGAGGAAGATTCTGACACCGGTAGAGATGGAAAATTTGAGAAAGCAATTGGAGACAACTCTTTCAGGCTATGATGCAGAAAAAGTGAAGAATATAAAACTTGAAGATGATCTAAAAGCTGCACAGGATATCATTCAAGGACTTCAAGAGAATCTCACTATTGCAAGAAACAAAAGAAGAGAACTTTGTGAAAAGATGCAGAATAATGATGATGAAAAAGAAACTCTTAATGATTTGGTAAACAAACTAAGATGAGAAAATAGTACAATGAAGAATGAGATGCTGGATATGACTATGAGATTTTGTAAAGAGACTGAAAATTGGAAGAAGAATGAAGATGACTTGACTAGAAGAATCAATGATGCTACAAATGAAAATCTAAGACTTAGTCATGAGAATGATATGCTAAAGACAAATCTAATTCACTTAGAACATGATAAAAATGAACTCATGAGACAAAAATATTTCTTGGGAAATGAGTTGGTTGTTGCAAATCAAAACAAGGAGAAATTGAAGAAAAGTTCATAAGAACTTGATGACATGCTAAAGAATCAGAAACCTAATGGTGATACAAATGGCCTTGGCTTTGAAGTTGGTGAAAGCTCCAGTATTGTAAACAATCATGATCATAGAAAACCGGTAAGACAACCTAATGCTTACAAATTTAATGGGCAATACTTTAACTATAACAAGTATGGTCATAGAGAAAATCAGTGTAGATCTAGAAATTATCAAAACACTAATACACCCACCGGTTAGTGTTCTAAATGCAACAAAGTTGGTCATAATTCAGAAAATTGTAGAATGAATGTAAGATGTTATGTTTGTGGAAGATTTGGACATCTATCTAATCAATGCAGAACACATACTGACATGGGATATGGGAAAGATATTAAGAAAAACAATGTGAATTGTTACGCTTGTAAAAAAAGTGGACACATTGCAAATTTTTGTAGAAGTAAGGCATGACTGACAAATAACAAAGGACCCAGTTTGAAAGGTAAAGGAAAAGTTGAAGAGGTAAAGCAAGAATTCTCAAAGCAATGGATTAGAAAGTCAAATTAGAATGTTGATGGGAATACTCCTCCACCGGAAGAACATAGTATCACTCCACCGATAAGAGATTCTTAATCTAGCTAAAGAAAAATCCTTTGGGGGTATCACAACTAATTGAAAACATGCTAATTAACCCTCGGTTGATGGTGAGAAGTTGAATTAATTCTTTACTGGCAGATGAGTTAAGTTTTTGAATTAACCGATAGGCATTAAATGTGGTAGTTGAAGGTTATAACATTATAAAGCAAGTGGTTTTTCTCTTTTTTCATTCACTGAGCATTCAAATATCCCGAAAGCGCAAAAATCCCAAGCGAAGGCATCATTAGAAAAAAGTAAAGTAGTTCATTTAAGCACTCATCCTAAAGAAAGATTAAGGTATTTATAACTATGGCTTCTTCATCTACACCTGAATTTATTGTAAACCCTACTATGATTGAGATTATCAAGCACCCTAGACCCGTGTTCAAACTTATTCCCGAAATTGTGAAGAAAGATGATACCCTAGGAGCATTTTCGAAAATAGCTAAGGAAGTAGTTTATGTAAAGGATCCTAGAATATATATACATTGTCATATTGGGGAACTAGGAGATGATGAAATTAAGAACATGTATAGGACTATAATTTGTGATGCAAATGGTAATGTTAAACTGGAACACAAGGTAGTAGAAACCCTAGGTTTTTTGGACATTCTTAGTATCCCTAATTTTTTGAAAGATGTGATAAGAATAGTCTTGAGCAGAGTTCATGGAGAGATCTTTTGGTTGGATTCCATCAATAAGATCACTAAAAAGGTAGTTAGGACAGTAAAAAGCTTACCTTCCACTGGTAGTAGGCCTAACAAAACTAAGAAAGTACCGAATGACACTCTGATGACCTTAACCGACACAACATTTGACAAAAGATCCCTAAGAGTCAATGATGTGAAAGATATAAATGTTTGATTTGTCAGTATGATTCTTGGTTATAAGACTAAACATGCAAACAGACTAAACTCAGTCTCCAGCCTATGTATTAAAAGTGCATATGATATGATAAATGAAAATACAAGAATTGATGTATGTGAATGGATTAAAGATGAATTGATATACAACTTGAAGAAAATCAAAGGTGATAAGAAGGGAACTTTCAGATTTGGAAATTTGATTGTAAGCTTAATGCTATACATTACCAAGGAAGTACCCGGTATTGGTAGGAAAGACTTTTGTTTTGATATACCGGTAGGAAAGCAACTGTTAGACATACTAAACAACATGGGAGATGACAGAGATAAAAACATAAATGAATATTTTCAAACTTTGAAAGGAAGAATAAAGACAAGAATAAGGCTATCTCAAGAAATTGTTGACAAGTATCAAAAGGAGATATGCTTTGTGATTAAGAAAGACAAAATTTGGATGGAGGTAGTTATCCCCAGGACTGTTTGGGTTACACAGATGGGATATGAAGTTGATGACAACATAGTTGAAACTTATGCAAAATCCCTCTTAGAAGCCCCTAAGGAACCGAAAGAACAAGTATTTGGCAATGCTGAAACAATTGAAAGTGGCATTCCATCTCAAAAAAGAGTCAAGAAAATTGAGCAAATAGTTAGGAGAGGTTCAAGACAGGTAAAAGAAATAAAGGAAGATGTTTTGAATAAAATTGGTATTAAGGAAAGTGAAATGGAAGGACTTCAATTGGAAGCACATCCTTCACCGGTTGCTACTTCTTCTAATAGTGAGATACCCGTTGAATTCAAAATGGTAGAAAGAAAAAGAAAAACCTCACCGGTATCCTCACATATACCCAGAAGGACAAGATAAAAGCAATAGGCAGTTAGGCCTCTAGCTAGGAAATTAACACCAAAGAAAAGAAAAGGAAGATAGGTTATTCCACCATTTGATAAACTTCTAAATGAAATAACTAAGGATGGGAAATTGAAAAACATCAGTAAGTTATTTAACACACTATCAAATGATGAAAAGGAGAGCATAGAAAACAGTGTAATCTTACACTTAGAAATCTATAAGAAATTTCTGATGGAAATTGTGGATGAGATACCCAATGATTTATACAAAAGGTTAGAAGCTAGAAGGGTAGCTATTGTTGAATTAAATAAGAAAATCAAAATAGAAAAGCTACTTGCAATTCACCCAGTCAACTCCAAACAAGAAATTGATGAGCTAATCAGTGAAGCAAACAAGACAATATTTTCAACTGGTCACTGACATGTTGCACTTATGGCAGGTAGAGTAAATGAAATAACAGAAGAGACTGCAGATCAGTGGGATATATTTTTTGTTGAAAAAGAGAAACAAGAAGAGCTAAAAGGACCAAAGACTATCAGAGTCTACCAAAAGGATAAGGGAAAAGGTAAGGTAGGTGGACCTGCAAGCCTAAAAATAACAGATAATTTACCCCCACCAACCTTTGATACTCCATCGGTACAAAATGATGACACACAACCGGCAATAGAGAGTACGGAAACACCACATGAGGATACAAATCCTAATTCTGAGGTGTTATACACAATGAACATTGACACTTAGGAAGTCAATATTGTGGTGGACAAGGAAACAACTAACAAGAGGGATGTGGCAACTAAGCCACCGGCTGAAAATGTTGAAGTTGGAAACATTGGAATTGGGGAACAACAACAAACTGAAAAATCAAATGAACCCCTAGTTAATGGAAAGGTAGACATTGCAGGTGTGCATACTGATGCATCTACTAAACCACCAGAAACCACTGAAACTGGAATATCTACTGAGTCACTGGTAGTAGACAACACAGAGGTAAACAAAGGAAAATCAACAGTGGACACTACAGTGAAATCATCTGAGGCACAAATAGAGACACCTTCAGGAAAGGACACAGAGAAACCAGTAGAACAATAGGCTAAGTAAGAGGGTACTTCACACACAGTGCCACCAACTATATCTAATAAGCCTAAGCCTTTGGTAGTTGAAATGCAAACACAAACTGACCCTCCGGAGAAAGAGGAAAGCAAAGCTATCACAACCACCGATGGATTTGATAGTTCTGATACTAAATGTAAGTATAGATCCAATAGCCAATAAGATGAGAGTGGGGGGGTGAATCATACAAACTTAATCTTCCATAAAAACATCAGATTCAACCTCGCTAACATATACTTCAGTAATATAACCAAAACTGTTAAACATGCAAACTCAAAAGCATATAAACATCATAAACCTCATAACACCAGATTTAATGTGGAAACCCAAATAGGGATAAACCACTATGGGATTTTGGACCCACTAAGAAATATACTCTTCTAGAGTATGCTAGGTTAAAAGCAAATCTTGTTAAAGATTACAAACACATTGCTAGATGTGACCCGGTTAAGGGATTTCCCTCAGATCTGTTAGGATCTTCACCTTGTTAGAAGTGACCTTGTTAAAGGATTTCAAACACTCAATCAAAATGTCACCTTGCTAGAGGGTATTACAAATAAGACTGTTAAGTCCACTCGGTTAAGAGATTTTCTGTCACTTTCACAAAATAACAATAATAAAAATCTATCTGCAACTTCACATCTAAAATGCTAAAGCAGATTCTTATTTGTTCAATACAATCTAGACATAGAACTGATCTAGTCCATCTGCTGGGCTTCTATACTCTGCTATTCAAATAGGTCTTCAAGCTTTTGTGCTCGTTAATCACTATGTAGCATCCTTGTGCATACACTTGCCCACATACATTGTTTATCAATAGTTCCCTATTTATAAACAATTAGCTAGCCACTTAATCTCCTTGATCACATTTCCCATGATCAATCATAGCCATCAAATCTTCAATCTTGTCCAAGTTCAATGCACCTTTCAATCTGAAAATGTTTTAGCTTGCCTCAAAACTTACATACATTTCTTGGAACTTATGCTAGGGTATTGCGGTTCAATCTACACTGTAGATCTTCATGCCGACTTTCCTTTGCCTTAGATTCATTAACAAACTTCATGCATAGCATACCAATCATTTAATCAGTTCTAGCTCATCAGCTTCCTTCATTAAATAATGCATGTAACCTTTTAATGCATTCTGTTATAGCTCGGTTACAACTTAGTAAATACTAAAATTCACTTGATAGACATTCTTCCTTCATTAACCGATAGCAATAACCTTAGGGTTTACCGACTAGGTTCGTTAGGGTTTACCGACTAGGTTCTTTAGGGTTTACCGACTAGGTTCTTTTCTTGGTAACATAGTATAGTATTAACCTTACAATTTACAACATATGTATGATGCTAAAATAATCTAAACATCATGATCTCATCATTGTCTAACTCAGTAATAGTTACCGATTGAATACCTTATTCATCCTCTTATTCATCATAATCTTTCCTGTGTCTTTTACCGACATCTTTATATTCTTCAAATCATACTTCTCAAGCTATGGCAACATCATACTGAATTAGAAAATCAATTTCTTGACATCAATGACAAAATAATAATATCAAAACAATAAACATCCTTAATCAGTTATATCCATAATCATCAACAACCTTCTCAACATCCTTATTGAAATGTCAACAATCCTTCATTGTCTGTTATAATGCTATATTGCCAACAGGATTACAGATTGTGAGAATAGTTGGATAGTCATCCGGCACATCAATGACTGAATTCAGGCCAATGAATGTAACAAAGGTACTCTTGGATTCAATAAAGAAGATAACACAATGTAATGCAAGCTTATAAGGCTATAGATGACACTTTACCAATTTTGAAGATGATTCGTCCAAAGTGTAACATAGATAATAAAGATTCTTTGAGCCAATTAGACACATTGTCGAAGTATATAACCAGTAACCTAATAACTCTAGATGAAATAAATGAAGATACATTTGAAGAGAAAATGAATAAGGAGAAAGAAAAATTCTTTGAGGAAACAATGAAGAAGAATAAGGAACAAATGGAAACCTTATTATCGACATTAGGAGAAACAATTTTGGATTTCAAGAAACTATATAGAGATACTTGCAAAACTAATATTTTAACAGAGGACATAGATTAAGATATCAGCAAAGCACAAAAAGAAATCAACAATATTGCTGACAAATTAATAGGAACATTAGATTCATTTTTGGAAGTTGAAAAGAATATTGCAATTCTTGAGGAGAAAATTGATAAGTTAGAAAAAGATAAAGAAAAGATAAAATCTAAGGCAAAGGATTTAAAATGCAAACTAAGCCTTAAACTGGATTACCTCATTTCTTTGAGAAAATAAATTTTTGAGGCTCTAGTTCTAGGACTTAAGACACCGGAAGAGAAAATGCACATACTCACCAGTACAATTCAGAGAATAGAAGTGGCATTGAAGGACAATGAAAGGTTCAACAATAGTCAAAATTTTGCTTTGGTAGACATCTATCAGATTGTAACCCACCAGTTACAAGGATCTAGGCAGGAACTACACTCCATTGACACTGAATGACAACCTTTGTCATTGATGCCAAAGGGGGAGTAGTGGAGATGAGAAAAATGATCAGAAGGAAGACATCATCAGCTCAGGGGGAGCACAACATTTTGGTAACACAATTTTGACAAGTTTTGGGAGATTCTTTTTGAACATTTTTTTGGACAGTTTTTGGATTTTTCTCATGAGTGTTGCCATCAATGCCAAAGGGGGAGATGGTTGGAAAATACACACTCCAATGAGAAATTGTAGGTGCACGAAGGTTTTTTCATTCATGGAAACCTTACAATCATATGTGATACCGGTAGGCACTGACACACAGTTCACCGACAATGAAAAGATTGATTACCAGCAGCATGGCCGACAAGAATTTTGTTTAATTATATTTTGTATTTAATTGTAAAATCTTTTTGTAATCCGACATGGAGAATTGTAATAAGACTCATATAAGTATGAGATCTTAGAGAACATTTGTGAAGGATATAGGAAGTGGATATGGTTAGATTATTGTAGACCTAATGTGCGAATTGTAAGGTAGATTTTGGATAAGGGTTTATGATTATTATAGAGCTTAAACCAATACTGAATCTAGCATAGCAGATGATGATCTGAAGTAGTACATGACATTGGATTGGTATAATCCATTCTGGTAAGTCAGGGAGACTTATTTTGTAACTGAGTAGTGAGATCTAGGCACTTGGCCTTCCTGCATGTGTAGGCCCCTATTGTAATAGTAATATTCTCTTATTGGCCAGTAAGAGAATATTATGAGTCACAAATCCCACCGAGGTTTTTCCCACACTGGGTTTCCTCATTAAATATTGTGTTCTGGTGTGTCTTTTATGTTGTGCTTATTGTTCTTATTTACTACAATAATTTTGGTTTACCAGTACAGTTTTGGAATGCTTTTCATATAATAAGTTTAGAAAATTTATTAACTAGTCAGATACTGATTCACCCCCCCCTCTCAGTATCTTTGGGAATCCTAACAGGTTTGATGCATTAAGGTGGGCAACTCTATGTGGCCACCATGCAAGTGTAAGCAAACAAGTCTCACATCAGGGGTTAAAGGTCTGATAATGGCCTAAGACTTAGGAATTGGTGTATTTCAAATGGCTTAAGAGTATTCCTTGAGTTTTTTTTGTGATTTAAGGTCTGTGTCTACACACTGTCAGGACTCATAAAATTCATGCTAAATTTGGTGACCTAAAGAAGCCTTTCTTTATGGATTTCTCTTCGTGGCTTTGTTTTATGGTAATGCAAGTGCATTATTGTAATTCGCTCTGAACTTGAACCCTTGAAATGTTTTGGTTCAAGGTTCAAGGTTCAAGGTTCAAGGTTCAAGGTTCAACTACTTCTTCTGCTTGTGTCTTGGCTTTGTACTATTTTTTAATAATCAAGTGAAAATGTGTTAGGTTAGTGTTGAACCATTTGCAAATCGGATCAAGTTTAATGGTTCAAAATGTCCCTTTCTTTTTATCCAAGGTCTTTGTTCATTACCTTTTTCCACATAAGTGAAAGGGTCTATGTGTCATCAAAAGGGGGCCCCTTTTAAAGTCTAGGCTTGGGTGGGTTTTTGATAAATTTTAATTTTGTCTAAGTCTTATGTCTTTTCCTATATATCTATTAGGCTTCCTAAAGATCGAGCAGGTTCCTATGGATCTCATGGTTGTTGCTATATCACAACCCAAAAGTGCTCGATAGTTATTCGCTGTGACATGGCGAGTAAGTGGTGGGAACCATAAGAAAGGTACGAAGCGCAGAAAGTCCAAGAAGATCGGAAGTCAGGTTTTTAGACTATCCCAATGACCGAATGGAAAGGCCCAAGCATGGTCCATTTATCCCACATTGGCCATGGGGAGGAGCATTTCAATATTTATGTGCAAGGCCACATATATCCTAAGTATCAGAGGTTACAGGCTTTTGGCAAGTGGCAGCTCAGAAGTAGTAGGCCCCCTGCACGCATCTTAAAGTGCCCAAAATTTTATAGTAAAAAGGCAAGTTAAACAATGAGCAGGTTGAATGAAGATCCACGGCCATCACTATACCACCATGTGAAAGTGTCGGATTGTTAATAGCCTTGACATGGTGACTAATGAGGTGGCAGACAAGTGGTGGACATGTGGTGACACCGTGGCATAGGATTTAGCTGCTTAGAGGGGCTAAGGGTCAAGTAGATCAAGAAGAGATCAATGGTGATCAAGATGGATCCAAGGGCTGTCTCTATGTTGTGACGTAAAAATTCTCGCTAGATATCACCTGCAACTTGGTGACAAATCGCTAGTAGTGAAACATAGCCGACAGTTAATGCAAGCAGTTAAGGTAGGTGGTTCATTCCATCAGTTAGTGGAGGTCATGCTAAGGTGTCAGAGTGGAGAGCCTAGAATGAATACCCTTGAGACAGGTGGCACCCAGTTGTGAACTCTAGAGCCAATCAAAGGGTGCCACATGGCAGACAGGTGGCATATCATCAAGGTGTATATTGAGAAAACCATGGCATCGATGGATCATTGAAGGGACTTACCGAAGGCATCAGTTTCATCAACATGAAAGGTGTCAATGAAACTGGGGTTTCGATAAAATAAGAAAATGGCTAGCCGAACAGGAGGTTTACCCGAAAGAGTGGTGGGTCCAGTGGAGTTGAGGTGGCGAATGAGGCCATGCCTAGGTGGTGCCCCTGTAGATCTTAGAATGAATCAGTGGTTGACACATCACATGGCAGAAGGGACCAAATGAAGCCAAGATAAAGGATAAGCAAGTTGAGCAAATTGGATGATTATACAAGGAAGATCAATGGTCATCGCTATACTACCATGTGAAAGTGCTTGATAGCTATCCCTCACGACTTGGCAACTAAGCACGTGTGGAAATGGAAAGTGGCCCAGACATTAAGAATCAAGTAGGTTGAGGGAAGATCTATGGCCATCACTATACCACCATGTGAAGAAGCTTGATTATTATCCCATGCAATATGGCAACTAGCTAGCTGGTGGTTGAGATGGTTGTCCAAGTGGGCTCAGAGCGAGTTAGGATGTACCATGTGGTGGAGTGTTGAAGAAGAACCAAGGTAGGCCGCCCAAGCTCGGTGGAAGGTCCAAGTGGCAAGTAGGTGGATCCATAGGAGAACCAAGGTATGACACATGGTGGGCCCACCAAAAGAGAGAGTATCCCAGGTGAATTAACCAGTGGGCAAGTCAGAACGATCCAGTGGTCAGACGAGTTGATCCAACAGTGGTCACTATGTCATGATGGTGAGATGTCCAATGGCTAAGCAGCGTGACTTGATGACCAAGCAGTGGGACCTGTAGGAAGAATAGTTCAGAGGAAGTAAAGAACAAGAAAGTTCAAAGAAGATCTATGGTTGTCACCATACCACAAGATGGAGGTGCTCAAATGTTAATGGCCACAACTTGGTGACTGATGAAGTGGCAAGATAGGTAGAGTCCAGAGGGACTCATGAGCAAACTAGGTGGTGACATGTTGTCGAGATCTGCGAGGGTTAATTTTTGCCTAGACATGGATTTGTCAAATATCGGTAGATGGCTCTTGATCTGAGGAACTTGATTTTGCAGTCAAGTGCAACCCACGATAACTATTTTTGGGATAGTGACTTCAGGATCTCAGGGTTTATTCTTCAGTCAAAAAGATTAGATTTTCTACAGGCCAAGTGCAGTAGCAGTTAATTTTTTAACAGCCAGAGACTAGGTGGTGGAGCTTATTTCTAAGAGGATTACTCAGGGAAGTTAAAAGGCGTGTTAGTTTCCCATGATCGGATGGCTGTCACTATACCGCAATAGAAACTCATCTGAACTTTAAAGACTGCAACTTGGGGACTAAAGGAAAAGTGCTCAGAGAGAAGGCCTCTTGATCTGTTGGAGCCAAAGAATTTTAAATATTCGAAAAAAAAAATTCGCACAGCTATGCAAGTTTCATCTAATATTGCTCCAAGATAAAAATGGGTTGGTGAGAGGTATCCAGGAGACCTGTAGGGAGATATGGGAAGAACATAACGGTGTACCACTCTGTGTTTTCTTAGATAAGAACTCATCAATGCTTTGGCACAAGATGATCCATCGGTATTATGAAGCTGACAGTGGTTCTATCTGATTTTGGGTAATAGAAAATTACCCTTTTGGCCATTTTCCAAATGAATGACCAGTGAATTAATGAAGCACACTTCCCAAAAAGAAAGTTAGGTTTCTCCCTCAACTGCAATGGTAAAAAAATATAACTTTCACATTAAATGATTGTTAGTGTAAGATTTTTCTTCTAGGTGGTCTGAAGCTTGTTGCATCCTGACTTCTATAAAAGGATACCAAGGCTACCTAGAAAAGGGACACAAATTTTTGTAGCTAAACTCTGGAAAAATTAATACAGGCCTTTGCTTAGCAATTTCTAAGTCAAATATAAAGTACTTGTAACCTTTTGATAGAGGAATGAAATATACAGTCTAGAGAAATTAAATTCAGATTTGTATTGTCTCTATGTCATTGAACTGGTGTTCATCCCGTTTAAGTAATCAACGATTGCTTATCTAAATGATTTGCTAGGCATCTAATGAAGTTGTTTTGAGTCTTTTTCTTAAGGAGAAAAATATAAATATACTTCGAACAAAGTCATTGATATCAGTATTTCTGGTGTGGATTTGATGATGAAATCTGGTGCAGATTAGGACTCTGTGTATGTCAGGTGTATTTAGAGTTGATAGATCAGGAACTTGTGATTTGTGTACTAGTTTCTCTTGTCAGGTTGTAGTCTATTGTAGATGAATCTATTTCCTAAATAAGGAACTGGTTTATCTATTGGTTTTTTTTCATTTTGTGATCCTCTTTTAAAAAGTTAAATCAATTTAACATTTAGGTTAGTTGTACTAGTCAGTAGGGAAAGTTTACAGGAATTTACACTGGTTTTCTACAAACCATTTACTATTTTGTGAGAAAATAGTCTTTAAAACGGTTCACCTACCCAAGATTTTGTAAGCTTAAAGTGTAGGATGCTTCCTAATTCTGGAACATCATATTGTTGTCTTTACTTCAAACTTTTTTTGTTCTCTTCCATTGTAGCATAGAGGCAATAATTTTCAATTTTAAAGAGAAGAAACATATGTTTTCAAAATGGAGAACAACAAAATTGGTGCACTTGCTGGGGAGTAATCTACAGAGCTCTGGTATAGACTGTTGAATCAGATTGTCAGTGATTTTTCTCTTTAGTCTATCTCATATCATCTTAGAATACCATTCAGTTCTTTTCTAAAGATCAACTGTTTCATTCTTAAGTGTCTTGTAAGTGATTCACTATGTAAAACTATATATTTTACTCCCAAGATATTGGGTGGTGACTTTGAATTAAGAAAAAACTTGTGTTCTTTTAGAAAAAGAAATCATAGTCACTTCACAAGGTTAGTTAGATGAATAGGAGAAGCAATACTAGGTCCTGTATGAAGAAAAACCCTCAAGAGATGTTGCATGAAGGGTTGCCTGAACTAGTTAAGAAGGGCTAGAGAGGAACTGTTATTCCTGATCAGTCAGGTCAGACATGGAAACAAAAGAGAAATCAAACGGGTAAGCCTTCTAAGCATCCCATAAATGCAAGGTCCAATGCCTCTTCTCATGACTCTGACCATGATATTATGGGTTTTCATGTTGGCCTATTCGGCACTAATGATGATATCCAAACCTTTCACCAAAGATTATCTAATGCCAGTGTTTCTAGCAGAGATAGGCATAGTAAAAGTAATAGAGTCAGTTCCATTCCCAAAACTATGGAAGGAAATATCAGCCTGCTTGATGTGAACCAGCTAAATGTGTTTGATTCAGAGGAAACCTTGCTAGACCAAGATGAAGTTTCTCAAGAGATTGAGGTACTAAATCAGAGAGTACATCAATTGATTGCCATAAGAAAAAAGAAAAGATAAGGAAAAGGAGAATGAAACCAAAGCCAAACTCATTGAAAGAGAAAGGTTATTAAGACAGATTCCAGACCTTGAGCTATTCACTCAAGAAGAACCTAAGAGTAAAGAGCAAGGTCTTGTTATTAGGGAAATCCTTGATCCAAAAATTGTTTCTGCACCTAAGGTTGCAGTACAACCTAGTAGGGAGGTTCACAGTGATCCCCAACCTACCAGACCTATTATTAACAAAGGATAACAAAAAAAAGTAGAGAATAGGTCTGCAGGTCTGGTGTCAGGATGTGTAGAAGGAACCCAGGGAATGATGTCACATGAGATTGAGGTAGACAGGATAAGGAGAGAAAATGAAGACCTGCAAAGGGAGTTAGAGAAGGCTGAAATAGAAGCACTTAATGTCGAGTTCAGGAGAAAGATACGATGATTGAAAGCTCCTCCTATAACTTTTCCACCTATAGTTCATATCAATCCTACATCCCAGCATACTTCTGCCTCTCTGTTGAATACTCAACCAATGATGAAAACAAATGCTATCCCACTTGTTAAATAATCTAAAAATCTTGCCCCAAATAATTCTTCTATTTCTCCAAGTACAATTCCAGCAAATCAAACCAATCACGGATTACCCCATAATCATGGTCATCAAAATCCTAGAGTTTGGCGGATTAGGGCCAAGGGTGAATACTGGAAATAACTTTATTGGAAATCAGTTTCAAAGGAGACCAATAAAAGTTGAGTTGTATAGGCCATGTTATTTTGATGGAATTCCCGGATATCCAAACCATGTCCGTATTGAAATGAGGGATAAACTCCAGAAGTTTGTTGGAAATAATGTTGTCAGTGCTAAAGAGCATCTGAAATCTTTTGGTGACATGATTAATAACTATGAAATTGCACATGAAGATGTCATCATGAAGTTGTTTGTACAATCCTTAATTGAGGATGCTAGAGATTGGCATAGAGGGTTACCTGTGGACAGTATAGTTTCTTGGGAAGAGTTCAAAAATTTCTTTCAAGAGAAATATGGAGATAAGACAAATGTGAGCTTCTTACTCAATGAATTTAACAACATCAGGAAATCTAATAATGAAGTCGTCACAAATTTTAATGCAAGGTTTCATAAGTCAATGCATAGGATTTTTCAAGTAATGTACCTAGATGAAAATGTTTGTCTGACTAGCTATCACAATGCATTCAACCCGAAAATGGCTTACACTATCAGAGATAAGAACCCACATAGCTTGAGGGATGCTTTCAAAATTGCCATTAATGTAGAAAGTAATAGAAAATAATTGGGTAAAGTGGGAAGAAGGATTGATGGAATATTGTGGCAGGAACAAAAACCACAACAAAATAAATCCTCTAATGAAGAGGATAAGATAGAAAAATTAATAATTGCGGTCAAGGACCTTACTGCTAAAGTAAACCTAAGAGGGCTCACTACAACTGGCAAGATAGACCTACTAGATTGCATGATATGCCATATAACACTGCATGGAAAGATGGCAAACCTGTGCAAGATAGATAAAAAGGCACAAAAAATCAGAATACCCTCGATCCTTTGAAGGGAGGAAATGTACATAATGTGGAAAATACCCCGTGGTGTATGGCATGTGATGGGCCACATTCCCCCAATAAGTGTGTTGTGGCTCAAGCTCTAAATGAATCCATGAGAAGTGAGGATGAACCTTCAGTTAATATGTTTGAGTATACTGTAGAAACTGACTATGAGTCTTTAGAGGATGAAGCAATGCAAATTTCTAGAGCAATTGAAAATTGATTGGCATCCCACTTTGAATGTAGTCACAATAGAAGATCAAGAGATTCACCTTAGAAGGCCTAATAAGGAGGATGTCAAGAATCTCACTAAGGATGCAATAGCTAAAGCTAAGCATAACTATAATTTGAGAAAAAACAAAGATGATGGAAGTCAAGGTATGCCTGGCTCTCTATTTTTTAAATAAACTTCTTCTAAGGGGTCCACTAATTACAAAACTTCTGTAAAAGATAGTTAGGCTAAAGGTGATCAGTCAAGTAGTTCAGTGAAACCCGGTATTGGTGATACAACTGGATGTAAGACAAAAACCACTCATGACAAGAGAACAAGTCACCAGAAGACAGAAAAGGTTAAAACTCATGTTGAGTCTAATGTTAACACTTCTTTTCATATGAGTCATGCTTTAACACATATGAAACTTTTAGTACCTTTGATAGAGCTGCTGAAAATAAAAGATCATACAGAGGCTACTTTTTCTTTAATTTCAAGTATATCAGATGGAGATGCTTATTCTAAAAGGGGAAATGCAAAGGACGAGAAGGATCAATAACAATGGGTCCCATAAGTTTATGTGGGCACCACTATTAATCAGGAACCATCTCAGATAGATTCCTTTAATGTCACACTGTTAGTAAATAACAAATTAATAAAAATTTGCATGATAGATTCTGGTGCAGTTGCTAACGTGATGCCTTATGGGGTTATGAAAGAGATAGGTTTGTCAGTACACACTTCATATGGGAGGTGTTATACCATGGATAATAGAGAAGTTCCTGTTGTGAGCACTATAAGAGATGTAGAAATAAAAATACCAGCTCTCCCTGAAGCTACTTATAAAATGGATGTAATTATTACAGACACCAAGCCACATTATGGCATGCTTCTATCTAGGCAGTGGGCTGCTGCTGTTGGAGGACATCATCAACTAGATTTATGTTATGCAACTATCCCATGAATGGGAATTCTGTAAAATTATACAGAGAACCACATGCCCCAGTGGTTATTAAAAAAATAGACCCAAACATGCTTAATTGCATGATTGATGTGGATCTTGATAACTTCAGGATTCAACCCATTCGGCCTCAGTTGAAGAATACTGATCCGATTGTTGATGAGATGGAATCACAACAAGAAGGCCTATGGCCAATGTACTTTGATGGAGCTTTCTCTAAGGAAGGGTTTGGAGCGAGAGTACTATTTATTTCCCCATCAAGTATTACCTTCAAGTATTCTTTTCAATTAGCATTCCAATGTACAAACAATACAACTGAGAATGAATCTCTATTATTGGGTTTAGAAATTGCTAAAAGACATGGGATCAAGTTGTTAAGGGTTTATGGAGACTCTTAACTTGTAGTGTCTCAGATAAGGTCAAGATATGCATCTAAAAATGACAAGTTAAAAAGGTACAAGCATGCTGTTTGGGATGTCATTGAACACTTTGATGCATTTTCCATTGATTGGATTGAAAGGTCTAAAACATCATGGCAGATTTTTTAGCTAATGTTGCATTAAAGAATAATGATGTAACATTGAGTGGAGTTTCAATAATTGAGACAAAAGCCAGACCAACCATCCTAGATAATGTGTACAATTGGAAAGTTTTTGAGGATGATGAAGACATCCTTAAATTTGTACAATGCATAGATGACTATGAAGGTCAAAATATTGATTGTAATGCATTGGTGGAGGTAGTAGATGGGGAAACAGTTTTTGGAAGTGACATAGTGCAATTAGAGACAAATGGAATACCTAAGGGACTAGTTGAACTAGTGGGTATGTTCAGTTACAGTGATGGTCACTTACATCAAGCATCATCTACGAAGTTGGAGGAATTGGATGAGGTGAACTTAAGGATAGAAGCATCCCCTAAGTTGGTGTATATTAGGAAGAACCTGTCTCTGCATATTAGGACCAACCTCATTAACTTATTAAAAGGGTATAAACATGTTTTTTCTTGGTCCTATGAGTACCTAAAGACATATAGACAAGACTTATTTCAACATGAAATTCCTCTACATCCTAATGCTAAGCCTTTTTGACAGAAGCAAAGACCTATTAACCCCCTTTTGGAGACCAAAATGCAACAAGAATTAACCAAGTTAAGGGAAGGTGGGATTATAAAACCTATAAGACATTCTTCATGGGTATCCAACTTGGTCCCTATCAAAAATCTTTTTATGGGGATATAAGGCTTTGTGTAGATTTTAGAAATCTGAATGTTGCCTGTTTAGAAGACAAATATTCTTCTCCAAATATAGAAGCCATGTTACAAAGGGTAACTAGTTGTGATTTATTGTCAATGATGGATGGGTTCTTAGGTTATAATCAGGTATTAGTAAAGGAGTTTGAGCAATTTAAGGCTGCTTTTACTACCCCTTTGGGGACTTATGTGTATGTGAGAATGCCATTTGGTCTAAAGAATGTTGGAGCTACTTTTCAGAGAGTAATGGATGTATCTTTTAAGGAGTTTACCAACATCATAATGGTTCTTTACCAGGATGATTTGACATGTTTCTCAAAGAAGGCAGTTGATCACTGTTGTCACTTGGAAAAGGTTTTTTGTAAGGCTCTGGACTTCGGTGTATCCTTGAACCCAAAAAAATATCATTTTGCAGTGACTGAAGGAAAATTATTCGGGCATATTGTCTCCAAGGAAGGGGTTAGGATAGACCCTGAAATTATTGAAGCTATAAATAATGTACCTCGGCCAAAGAATGTTAAAGGGATTCAGTCTTTCCTAGGCAAGGTGAATTTTGTCCAGAGATTTATCATAAATTTTGCTAAAATTTTCAAGCCCATTGTGAAGCTTTTGAAGAAAGATGCAAAGTTTTCTTGGGATGAAGAAGGTGCACAGGCTTTTGACAAGATTAAGAAGGCTATTCTAGAAGCACCAGTGCTAAAATCACCTGAATACAGTAAGCCTTTCTCATTATTTTCTTTTGCTTCTTATCACACAGTAGCAATAGTTCTGCTTCAAAAGGATGATGAAGGATATGAACACCCAATCACTTTCTATCGAAAATCACTACAGGATGTTGAGTTAAAGTATGAAATCATGGAAAAATAGGCATATGCTCTAGTCAATGTTGTTAAAATATTTTGTACTTATCTGGTAAATGCCCAAATTGTAGCCTATGTACCACATGTAGTTGTCAAGGATATCCTATCCCAGTCTAAAGTAATTGGAAAAAGATGCAGATGAATAAGAAGAATACACGAGTTTGATCTTGAGATCAAAATCACAAAGTTGGTAAGAGGTCTAGGCTTAGCCAAGTTAATGACTGAGACAAACTTTAAGGATATTGACATAAATAATGTTGAGATTAAACAAGCTTTTGTAACCAACATTGATAGGCAGCCATGGTATTCAGATATGGTATACTTCTTGAAGAATGCCTCATGTCCAGAGGGTATGACACATAGCCAGATGAGAAAATTGAAGTTAAAATCAAAGAAATATGTTCTTATTCAAGGAGACCTATATTGGAGGAACATTGATGGGATGCTACTGGTTTATCTAGACAAATTCCAAGATGGGAAGGTTCTGAAAGAGATGCATGGTGGGGTGTGTGGAGGCCACTATTCAGCTAAGACTACTCCTCATAGGATAATCCAAGCAGGGTACTATTGGCCAACTTTGTTCAAGGATGCTCATAAATATGTTCAAAAATGTGATCCTTGTCAAAGGTTTTCTTCTAAACTAAAGTATGATGGTGCTTTTCCTTTGAATTTTGTTATAGTTGAAGACCCTTTTGTTCAATGGGGTATTGATTTTATTGGAGATATCATAGAAAAATCAAGCAGAGGTCGCAGATGGATTCTAGTGGCTATAGACTTTTTCACCAAGTGGATTGAAGCCATACCTACCAAACAAGCCACTAGCAAGGTAGTCATTAATTTCTTGATGGATAATATAGTGACAATTTTTGGTTTGTTAGCTAAAATAGTCATGGACAATGCTATGTGCTTCAGATATGAGGAGCTTGTAGGGTTTTGTGCCAATTATGGGATTATTATGACATACTCTTCACCATACCATCCAATGGGAAATGGCTAGGAAGAATTGAGTAATAAAAGTCTCCTCAATATCATCAAGAAGATCCTAGAGGAAAATAAAAGGTCCTAGGATCAAAAGCTCAGGTTAGCTTTATGGGTTGACAGGGTGACTCTAAAAAAGGCCATTAGTATGTCCCCTTTTGAGCTAGTTTATGGAGTGAAAGACAAATTACCTATGAATAATTTGCTTCCAGTTTACCAATTTTTGCAGATTGAAGAACTAGAAATGTCTAAACCCATGGAAGAAAGAATGATTCAGTTGGTAGAGCTGGGGGAAATGAGGAGTGCAGCCCATAAAAGGAATATGAAACTTTAGTTACAGTCAAAGTACCTGTTTGATAAAAGGACTAGTGCAAGAATGTTCTAGATTGATGACATGGTGTTGTAGTGGAATGCAAAAGACCAAGACAAAGGCAAGCATAAGAAATTTGAATCATTGTGGATAGGCCCTTTAATTGTTTGTGATATCAATGGAAAGGATTCATACTTCTTGCAAAGAATGAATGGTGAAGTAAAGGAATTTCCAGTGCATGGACAATTCCTGAAGTATTACTTCTCTTGATCTATTTCAGTCCATGCACAATAGTTGTAGGCTAGATATATTTTCTTTCAGTTGTGTGATTTTCAATAAGGAGCCCCTGTTTTGAATTGAAGAGAAGTCATTTGTTCCTAAGTGGTTTGCATTCGAGAGTTTTGTAAAATTCTTGTGTTGGTCTTGCATCCAACCATCCCCAGTCAGAGTCATTGTTGGGACTCAAAAAATTCATGCTTAATTTGGTGACCCAATGAAGCCTTGCTTTATGGATTTCTCTTCATGGCTTTGTTTTATGATAATGCAAGTGCATTATTGTAATTCTCTTTGAACTTGAACCCTTAAAACTTTCTGGTTCAAGGTTCAAGGTTCAACTGCTTCTCCTGCTTGTGTCACGACTTTGTATTGTTTTTTCATAAGCAAGTGAGAATGCATTAGGTCAGTGTTGAACCGTTTGCAAATTGATTCAAGGTTCACGGTTCAAAATGTACCTTTCTTTTTATCCAAGGTCTTTTTCCGTTGCCTTTTTCCACTTAAGCAGAAGGGTCTGTGTGTCATCAAGAGGGGGCCCTTTTTAAAGTCTAGGCTTGGGCAAGTTCTGATAAATTTTAATTTTGCTTGTCTTATGTCTTTTTCTATATATTTGTCGAGCTTCTTAAAGATCGAGAAAGTTTCTGTTGATCTCGCAGCTATCGCTATACCGCAACCCAAAAGTGCTCGATAGTTATTTGCTACAATATGGTGACTAAGTGGTGGGACCCATGAGAAAAAGGTGTGAAGCGCAGAAAGTCCAAGAAGATTGAAAGTCAAGTTTTTCAGACTATCCCGATGACCCAATGGAAAGGCCTAGGCATGGTCCATTTATCCCACTTTGGCCGCGAGGAGGAGTATTTCAATATTTATGTGCACGGTTGCAATATATCCTAAGTGTCAAAGCTTACATGCTTTTGGCAAGTGGTTGTTTAGAAGCGGTAGGCCCCCTGCACGCATCTCAAAGTGCCCAAAATTTTGTAGTAAAAAGGGAAGTTAAACAATGAGCAGGTTGAATGTAGATCCATGGCCATCGCTATACCGCCATGTGAAAGTGTCGAACTATTAATAGCCTTGACTTTGTGACTAATGAGGTGGCAGACAAGTGGTGGACATGTGGTGACACTATAGCATAGGATGTAGCCACTCGAAGGGGCTAAGGGTCGAGCAAATCAAGAAATATCAATGGTGATCAAGATGGATCCATGGGTTGTCATGACATAAAATGCATGCCAGATATCATCTGCGACTTGGTGACAAACCACTAGCGGTTAAACATGGCCAATAGTTAATGCAAGTAGTTAAGGAAGGCAGTTTATTTCGATGGTTAGTGGAGGTCGTGCTAAGGTGTTAGAGTGGAGAGCCCGGAATGAATTCCCTCGCGACAAGTGGTGCCCAATTGTGAACTCTGGAGCCAATCAAAGGGTGCCACGTGGTAGATAGGTGAAATATCATCAATGTGTATATCAAGCAGCCCATGGCTTCGATGGATCATTGAAGGGACTCACCAAAGGCATCAGCTTCATCAACATGAAAGGTATCGATGAAACTAGGGTTTCGATAAAATAAGAAAATGGCTAGCCGAAGAGGAGGTTTAGCTAAAAGAGTTGTGGGTCTAGTGGAGCTGAGGTGGCAAATGAGGCCGTGCCCATGTAGATCTCAAAACAAATCAGTGGCTGACACATGGTGATACATGGAAAAAGGGAGTAGATGAAGCCAAGGTAAAGACCGAGAAATTTGAGTAGATTAGATGATGATCCAAGGAAGATCAATGGTCATCGCTATACCATAATGTGAAAGTGCTCGATAGCTATCCCTCATGAATTGGTGACTAAGCACGTGCAGAAATGGAAAGTGGCCCAGGCATTAAGAATCAAGTAGTTTGAGGGAAGATCTATGACCATTGCTACACCTCCATGTGAAGAAGCTCGATTGTTATCCCATGCGACATGGTGACTGGCCAGGTGGTAGTTGAGATGGTCATCCAAGTGGGCTCAGAGTGAGTCAAGATGTACCGCATGGTAGAGTGTTGAAGAAAAAACAAGGCAGGCCCAAGTCAAAGTGGCAAGTAGGTTGATCCATAGGTGAACCAAGGTATGACACATGGCGGACCCGCCAGAAGAGAGAGTAGCCTAGGTGAATTAACCGATGGGAAAGTTAGAATGATCCAACGGTCGGATGAGTTGATATGACACTGGTCGCTATGTCACAATGGAGAGATGTCCAATGGATAAGTGGTGCGACTTGGTGACCAAGCAGTGGGACTCGTAGAAAGAATAGTTTGGAGGAAGTAAAGAACAAGCAAGTTCAAAGAAGATCTACGGTTATCGCCATACCGCAAGATGGAGGTGCTCAAATGTTAAATGCCGTGACTTGGCAACTTATGAAGTGGAAAGATAGGTGGATTCCAGAGGGACTCATGAGCGAACCAGGTGGTGACATGTGGTTGAGATCTGTGAGGGTTAATTTTTGCCTGGATATGGATTTGTCAAATATCGGTGGATTGCTCGCAATCTGAGGAATCTGATTTTGCACTCAAGTGCAACCCACAGAAAGTATTTTTGGGATAGTGACTTTGGGATCTTAGGGTTTATTCTTTAGTCAGAAAGAGGGGATTTTCTACAGGTCAAGTGCGGTAGCTGTATGCAGGAAAAGGGATTCAATGAAAATTAAATAGTGAAAATATTCAAAGACCTGCCCACACATGCATGGTACTCTTGGTGCAAGTTATGGAGCCATAAGGAATGACTCAACTTCCCAAGGAGTGTTCCATGGTTCTCTATCTCACAAGGTCCCTCAAGCCAATGCGTTTTCTCTCAGATCATTGAGCAAAGTGACTTAGGGATGACAAATGCAAGAACAAGGGATGCTTTAGATCAAATCTAGTATGAATGCATCCTATTTATGCATGATTCTAACAAATGAAATAAACTAGATGATAAGATGACAAGGCTAGTAAAAAATACTATCCTAACTTGATATACTAGTTATATGATTTAATCTAAGATGATATAAATACTCTAAAATGATTATTAGATTAATTTCTATTACAAAGAGAGGCTAAATGCTTACTAAAATTGAGTATATGTATGATGCTAAAGACTTGGATTTATTTGAAGAAGGAATGGGCTCTATTTATAGGGAAAATAGGGAAATGGATGGTCAAGATCAAATAATCTTAACAAGGGTCGGGATTGAAAGTTATCAATCCATGTTTACAATTCTCACCAATGAAATGGTGACAATTGTCAACATAAGACTGCTCGAGAGATGTAAGAAGCACTAAATGCTTGAGAAGACCTCATGGTTACCTTAGGAGGTAAAGGTTAAGGTTAGGTTAAGGTTACCCATTGGATAAAGCTTGTACCCAAAGGATAAACTCTTGTGCAAAGGTTAAATGAATAACCATGGTCAAAGCAATGAATGCTTGATGAGACCCCTAGGTTAGATGAGGGTTGAGTTAGGCAAAAAGTCTCTAACCATGCCATTAAGGGTTAGTTAACCATTAACGGTTTGAAAGACTTTGGAGACAAATTTGTAAGAGTCCTTCCAAATTTGGGGGTTTTCAACAAGTTATCATTTTGAAGGCATAAAGGCTTTAATAACTTTGGAAGACTTTATCCAAATTTGAGAAGTGACCTCCTCAAATTTAGGGAAAGGGAATAATTGAAGGGCTTAGGTTAATTGATTAGGATTAGAGGGATTCTAGAAGAATTTAGGAAGGGGTTTAGGAAGCAAGTGGTAGATGTAGGAAAATGCAAGTGGGTGAGGGATAATAGCGTTTAAAATAAATTGCTTTATTTTAATTTGATTGCAAGTGGAGGATTTTAAATAAATTAGATTTATTTATTTGGGGTGAACTATTTAATTAAATGTAAATTTAATTAAAAGTAAAGAGAAGAGATTTAATTAAATAAATTAATTTATTTAATTAAATGATATAAAAGGCTTAAGTGAAGTTAAATAAACAAATTGAATAATTTATTTAATTAAATAGAGGAATTGAATGATTTAATTAAATTAGATGTAACTAAATAGAGGAATAAGAATAAAATGAACATTAAATGCTCATTCAAGAATCTAGTCATTTTTATACGTCTACATTTTGCCCTTCTTCGAAGTGACGTGTGTGCACATGTTGATTCAAAGAAAATTGATGTGTTGTCAAAATTTGGCCAGTGATCAGTGTAATGTCATGTATCAAGATGTTCATGTCGTACCCCAGATTTGATAAATGATGTTGATAATGCCCCGCGGGAGATGAATCAAAAAATTGGAAAATTTGATTCGATTTTGATAAATTTCATTGCATTTTAATTTTTTTTCAATGTTGAATGCATTAATTTGATTCATCTCCTGATAATGATGTTTGTTAAGGTTAGAAGTGAGACCATGAGCAATTTACATGTTCCACCACATAACCCTAATATTCGTTTACCCTATAAAAAGGTAAAAAGTGGTTTTATTTGTATCATTTGTGTTTGTTGACTTTGGAGAAAGTGACATTTGGAGAGAAAGACAAAATGCCGATTCCACATGCTTCTCATCAATTCGAGCACGTACGATGGTATCGGAGGCCTGCCATGTATGGACCACTAGTAAGTCATCAATTTTTGCCCCTTTTTGGTTTCTATTTTGTCGTTTTTAGTCATTTTTTCCAATTTTTCACATGGATTTTAATGGTTTAGCATGTAGGGTTTGTACCCTAGTGCATATGATAAAAAGGGTAGTTCATCTAGTGTTAGAAATTAGGGTAGCATCCAGGTTGGGTTGCATACCGCATAGGTAGGTTAGGGTAGCACATCAAGGTTATTTAGTGCAGTGGGTTAACAGGCTAGAGCATAGTGGCTATAGGGTACCGCATAGGCAAGACCTATTGCATAGGTTTGATAGGGGTTCGCATGGGTAGATTAGGCTAGCGCGTAAGTGTAACCTAGCACGTAGGGTAAAGTCGGCAGTGCTGGGTAGATTAGAATAGCTCATAAATAAAGTTTAGTGCATAGGGTGTTTTAGGTGGCGCAAAGCTAGAACAGGGTAGCGCATAGTTAAATTTTAGTGCTTAGGGTGTATTTGGTAGTGCGAAGCTAGATCAGGGTAGCCCATAGGTGCATTTTAATGCTTAGGGTGTATTTGGTAGCGCGAAGCAGATTTTGGATAGCGCATGGCAAGCAACGTAGCGCGTGGATAAAAAATTTTAGTGCGTAGGAAGAAAATGTTGGAGAAAATAGGATTTTGAGAGGGATGATGAGATGAATGAAGATAGTTGGGGGTAATTAGGTGTAGAGAAATGATGTTGGATCTGGAATCGTTCACATAGTTCTTGCACATTCTGGTTTTTGAAAGGTCATCCATTATCTATGATGATGGAACTTGGAATTCCATATCTGTAGATCAGATAATTAAAAATGAAAGAAGCAATTTGTTTTCCAGTCACTGTGGTCATGGGGTCCACTTCAATCCATTTGGTAAAGTATTCTGATGCAGTGATAATGAACTTGTGTCCATTTGAAAATAAAGGATGTATTTTACCCACCAAGTCCAGTCCCCACTGGCAAAAAGGCCAGGATGTTGTGAATGACTGCAGTTCCTGTGCTAGTGCATGTAAAAGATTGCCATGGATTTGGCATTTAGGAAACTTCTTTGCAAAATGATAAGAATCTTTTTCCATTAATGGCTAGTAATATCCCATTCTTAGAAGTTTTTTAGCAAGAGTAGGACCACTGGAATGTGTGCC
The DNA here is from genome assembly GCF_030272615.1 of Cryptomeria japonica. NCBI lineage: Eukaryota > Viridiplantae > Streptophyta > Pinopsida > Cupressales > Cupressaceae > Cryptomeria > Cryptomeria japonica. The sequence goes on from NC_081413.1 coordinate 73,406,798, forward strand.
ACATATACCTTCATGAAGCTCTTGTAAAGCTGAATCAGATTCATTACAATCAAGGCAATGAGGAAGAGTAGCATCTAGACCTCGATGGTACAAAGTATCAGTAGTGATAGTATAATAGGCGGCTTGCTGGATAATGTTGTGTTTTTGGTTTCGAGACAGGTCAATGGGTAGGGTATTGGTTCTGAGATAGTCATATATTTTTCCATATAACGGAGAGTTTGAACTAGTTAGGGCATAGATAACATGGGATGCAGAATGGTCATAGGCTGGGGAGAATAGTTGCTCTACCAGAAACTCGTAACGACTCTGTTGTTTTGGAATTTGTAGCAATGAAGTGATAGTAGCCATTGCATCTACTTCTTTGTTGCCCAACCTTGGTATTTTCTCGAAGGTGATGTATACAAAATATTGTTTGAAATCATCCACCATTCATTTGTATGGTAGTAGCTTGTCATCTTTCATCTGATAGTCATTGTTGATCTGATTTATGACTAGCTGTGAATCTCCATAGACTTTTAATTCTATGATTTGCCATTCCATGACCATTTTGATCCCTGTAACTAGTGCCTCATATTTAGGAATGTTATTTGTGCATGGAAACATGAGCCTATATGATCTTGGTATCGTGTGTCCGTCAGGGGTGATGAACAAAATGCCAGCACCTGAGCCATGTTGAGTGTAGGAACCATCAAAGTATAGGGTCCATTGCCTGGTGGAAATAGTAAGAACATCTCTATCTAGAAATTTGATCTTCATTGGTTGTTTATCTAGTAATGGTGCATTAGCTAATTGATCTACAATTACTTGTCCTTTGATAGCTCGATGCTCTATGTAGTGGATATCAAATTTGTTGAGAATCATGACCCATTTAGCCAATCTGCCTATGAGAGCTGCTTTGCTGAGTAAGTATTTTAGAGGATCAATTTTTGCTAATAGCCTGATTGTGTGAGCTAGTAGGTAGTGCTGAAATTTTTGAGAAGCAAATACCACTATTAAACAAGCCTTCTCAATGAATGTATAATTGAGCTCATATCCATTCAAAGTTCTACTGATGTAATAGATAGCTCTTTCTTTTCCTTCTTGATTTTCTTGTGCCAATAGTGCCCCCAATGATATATTTGTTGTTGATATGTAAAGAATAAGTGGCTTGCCTACTATTGGAGGTACCAAAACTAGTGGGTTCATTAGATATTGCTTGATTTGATAGAATGATTCTGCACATTTGGCTTCCCATCTGAATGGTACAATCTTATATAGCAAATGATTGAATGGTAGACTTTTATCTGCCAGTTGAGTGATGAATCGCCTGATTGACTAGAGTCATCCTTGCAAGGATCTGATTTGACTGATGTTCTTAGGTGGCGGCATCTACATGATGGCTTGTACTTTTGATGCATCTACTTCAATGCCCTTTTCTGATACTATGTAGCCTAATAACTTGCCTGATGTTACCCCAAAGAAACACTTCTTAGGGTTGAGTCTGACTTGAAATTTCTTCAACCTGTCAAAAATTTTCTCTAAGATGCCCAAATGTTCTGCTCGGGTAAATGACTTAGCTAGTATATCATCCACATAGTCCTCCATGAAGGTATACATCATGTCATGAAAGATTGTTATCATTTCTCATTGATAAGTTGCCCCCGCATTCTTTAAGCCAAAAGGCATGACATTCCAACAATACATTCCCCAAGAATAGGTAAATGTTGTTTTATCTTGATCCTCGAGCTATCTTGATTTGATTATAGCCAAAAAAACCATCCATTAGTGATAGCATTGCATGGCTTGCTGTGAGGTCTATAATTATGTCTATACTGGGTAAAGGAAAGTCATCCTTTGGATAGCCTTTGTTGACATCTCAAAAATTGGTACATATCCTAATGCTACCATCTGGTTTTGAAACTAGCACGATTTTGGAAATCCATTCAGCATAGTCTATAGGTCAAATAAATCCGACATCTAGTAGTTTTTTTAACTCAGCTTTGACTATGAGTGCTACATGTGGATTCATCTTTCTCAAATTTTTCTTAACTCACTTGGCTCCCGAAGCAATGGATAAGTCATGCATGATTAAGTGTGGATCAATCTCAGGCATATCTGCATATGAACAAGCAAAATTGATTTGTTTTTCTTTGAAGAAGTGGATAAACTCTGATTTTTCTTCCTTTGTCAGAGATTCTGCTAGGTGTATATTTTGGGTTGCTTCTATTGTACCAATGTTGATTGATTGAGTGGGCTCAATCAATATGGGTGATTGCTCCTGATAATATTTAGGAAGAGTGTCAAGTCTCCCATCTTTAGGTTCCTTAAAAAGGTTTTCACCCACAAATGCATCCTTTATTTTGACTTTTTTGTGATCTAGTGCTGTCATTGATTGGTTTTCAGCAATAAATCCTTTTTTATGTTCATTTTTGTGACTGAGAGACTTGGTACTCCTGTGATTGTAGACGTCGTTACTTTGTTCACTGGTAGAGTTTGTTTCTGGGTTGATGGTACATAAGTAATGGATAATGGCATCATGAATTTCAAGTTCATCCCAGTCTATGAGGTCAGGAAAGATGAGTGGTAAAGAGTCATTGGGTGGGTCGAGTTCAACTGTTGTAAGTGTTAGGATGGAGGTATCATCGAGGTTGGCTAGGATATTAAATAAGTTAATGATTTTGTCGAGGTCTTTGATGGTATCATCTTCTATGTAGACTTGCATGTAATGTCACTGCTCATTTTCCTTGGTGTCATAGATATTTCATGGACCAAATTCAGGTAGTCTAGGCTTTGTGCCTTGTTCTTCTTGAGAAATGGGTGTATGATTGGCATTTGCAGCAATATATTCAGTAACATTGAAACAAATGCCCCATTTAGATTCATTTGAATCAGTCTTAGAGGTATTATCCTAGATTCTTTCAATGTTGTTGACTGGTATGTTGTAGGGTGAAAACAGGTCCTTGATGATTGATACTAGTTTGATAGTTTTCTTTGATTCTGTATCAGATCCTGCTTCTACTCTTTGCATCTGCTCATATACTGTCTCTCCTTGGGGAGGAATGATGTTATCAGGGGGTGATTCTTCTTTGTTTCAGACAAGTTCTTGACCATTATGTACTTCTGCACAATGTGTTTCTTCTGTTTGAATGGATGACTCCAAGCATTGTTTCTCTTTTTCATGGTATTCACGTTTTTTTTGTATTGTTTCTACTGATTCAAATAGTGCCTCCTGCCATGAATCCTTCTTGTATTGCTACTTTGCTTTCCACTAAGGTTTTTGATATTTACTTGGTGTCTTCTTTGGGGGTAGAGTGTGTTCATAGCCCAATCCTATTTTATCTTTATAAAACTGGGAAGGAGGATCCAATGGTTCTGTGACACCGTCCTGACATTTGCCAATAGGTCCTTTGCCAGTGTATCCCATTTGTTGCATGATTAGGTAGCCTTTTCCATATTGTTGTGTTGGTATAGCTACTTCCAGAGTAGCTGCTCTGTCTTCTTCGTCATCCTTGTATAGCCAACTAAGAATGTCCTTTTCCTCTGATTCATGTGCTAGTGTGCCTAGTTGAATGAATTTTCCATCAGACTTGGTGATGGGTTATGTTGCTTGATGTGTGATACTGAAGGTAACTCATGAGATTTAGGTGATACTGGTAAGTTGGTTAAACACAAGGGTTCCAAAGAGTATTCTCCCATGCCTTGTTCCTTGATTTTCATTTTCTATTTGAGATCCATAGATAGAGATTTAGGCTTTTCTTGCTGAAGATTTGGTGCTAAGAAAATTTGTTTTTCTCTGTTATGTGGAACCAAACTGTCTTGGGTTTCCCCCGTAGCATTACAATGTTGAAAAGGGTTATGATTTGCTGCTATAGAACTATCCTATCCATTGTATGGGAACTTAAGACACTGGTGACAAGTTGAAGGTACTTCTTTCATTTCATCGGTCCCACTTGACTTGGCACATAGTGTCCCTTTGTATTGGTCCCACTTGAATTGGTAATACCACTATTCCCTTCAATGATCTTTCTTCATCATCATATGCTTTAATAGTGATCTTTTTTTGTGGATCAATAGACTGCTCAGAGAAGCCTAATGCATGGATAAGTTTTAAGGTACAGATATTGAGTCTAGCTCCTCCATCTATTAATACTCTTTTGACTCGATGTTTGTAGACCAAGACTTCAATGTGGAGCGGACTATTGTGTGGATAGTTTAACGAAATATTATCCTTCTCAGAAAAGGTGAGATTATGAGGCCCTGTCATGTGAGCCACCATGGCTTGGAATTTGTCAGTATCCAAATCTTGGGGTACATTTGTTTCCAATAGTGATTGTTCCAAGATGTCCTTGTCTTTTGGTGAAAATTTTAGCAACTCAAGTATAGATATTTGAGCAGGAGTTTTGTGTAGTTGACTAACCAGATCATATTGAATTTTGGGTATAGTGTTTGCTGGTGATGTATGCCCCTTCAAGACATATTTTTGAGCTCTGGTGGTTACATTGATTGATTCATGTTTGCATTTGTCCTTGATTGTAATGACATTTACTTGATTGTTATCAGTTGATATATGATTGATGGTGTTATTGTACATGTGATTGATATGAGCTCCACTGGTATCATTTGATGTCGAAGCTCCATCCTTGTTGTAGTTTGAAAGAGGATTCTTAAAGGCACCATGGTCACCATTTGTTTTGAGACCATCGACTGTTAAATCGCCTCTATTAATCATGTCTTCAACAATGTTTTTAAGTCTCATACAATCATTTATTTGATGCCCTTTGCTTTGATGAAAATCACAAAAGTGTGAGTCATTCCACCAAGGTGGTTTGATTTGTGGTTCAAAGTTGTTGATTGCTGGTAAGGAAATAATTTTGTTAGCCAAGAGTTCTTTGAATGTGGACTCCAATGATTTCCCTAATGGTGTGTAGACACATTTTGGAAAGTTGTTGGTGTTTCTTCCTAAGTTGTTATTAGGTCCTCGATTAGTGTTATTGTCTTGGGCATTGTTGGTGTTGCTTGTGTTAAGATGATCTTGATTGGGAGTTGGTGCATAAGTGTTAGTACCTTGGTTAGCACCCTTATGATTCTTGGTAGTCTGAGGATTACCTAATAAAGCCAACACTAGTTGTTTGGACTTCACATCATTAGCTTTGTCTCCTCCTTCATTGCCAGTATTTTTGTTTCTAGTCCAGAACCTAGATTTGTCTAAGTTATTGTTGTTTTGGTTATTGTAATTATAGTTGGATGAATTCGTTGCTTCCTTGAAAATTTTCAATGTTCCTTTCTTTACACATGCCTCCTCTGCTTGGATGCCATTTTCAATCAATTTAGCAAAATATGGTATGCATTGGAGTTTGAGTATGTAACTCATCTTGCTATTTAAATTGTCGATGAAAATTTCCATCTTTTCCTTTTCAGGCACATCTTGAGGATATCTTGAGACCATTTTTCGCCAACGTTGAAGGATTGCCATGAATGTTTTGTTGGTCTTTTGTTTGGTATTGCAGACATCTAGCATGGTGATGACATGTTGAATGTTGTAGGAATATTGAGTGATAAATTTGTTGACTGATTCATCAAAGGATCTAATAGGAGGTGTGATTTTGGATAACCATTCCATTGTTTTCCCTCCCAAGCTTTTGGGGAATAACCTCATCAAATAAGTGTCATCATGGGCGATTTCTAGGCTCATGGTACAAAATTCCCAAACATGATCATGTGGATCACTTTTCCCATCATATTTGTCAAATTTGGGAATGTCTAAATTTGGGGGAAAAGGTACCATGTTTAGCCTTCTATCAAAAGGATAAGGACAAATTTCATTCAAGGAATACCATACTGTTTATCCTTGTTGCATGTCTTTCATTTGTTTTTGTAGCATTTGCATTTACTTTGTAAGAGCAATCAAGGGTGAATTTGTTTGCTGAGGGAAGAGTTCTTCCCTTTCATTGTTTTCTAGTTTGGAATGGTATGTGTAGCGGTATGTTTTGGTTAGGGATATTTTTCTCGGGTATGTTTTGTTCAGGTATGTATTGTTTAGGGTCACATGCTTCCTCCTCTCTTTGTTGTTCTTGATAAGTGTATAGTCGAGGCCTTGTTTGAAAAGTGTTTGAATTGAAGTTGTTAGGAATCCTAACTCCTTTGCTTGTGAGAATGAGTAGGTATTTTTCTTTATCAGCCTCTATGAGTCTTTCCATAAGTCTTTGGAATGAGGCACTTTCTTGGCATTCTTTAAGGAGTTCCTTAGTGATCTCCATGTCATCTAAATTTGGAGTTGAAAGGATTTGATAATCGTCGCCCCATACTAGACTCTAGTTGTGTTTCCCTTTGTTTTTTTCATTGAGAGTGAGTGATAGCAAGCATCTAGTAGAAACTCTCTATGATGAAGGGGATGAATTCCTCTTCAATGTTTTGTTCAGGTGTTGGTGGTTCAAATTGAGGTATGTTGTAAGTGATGCAAACTTCTGGGAAGAATGCTGGATTGATTTTTCCTCTTTGATTTAGGCATTGACTGAATACTAATTTTTGACAGAATGCTCTACTCCTCAATGGTTCCTCATCAAATTCGTTTGTTTTGTCTTGAAGATACAAGAACATATGATGGAGGAATGTTCAATGAGATTTCAAGAGTTGGTGATTGATGTATAAAAACCTATTCCTGTTAGAAAGGTTTTGAGAACTAGGTTGTTGCTTCTTCAACTTGGTGTTGTGATAAATACTCTTTCTTATCAGAATATAAGGATTAGTCATGCATGGGTGATCAATGGTTTCCTTTGATTTATTTTGGATTTAAGATATCTTGTTTGGAAACATAAGTGTACTTTTATCAAAGGAAGGTTTAGATGCCCCCTCACAACAAAGTGCGTCAAATGTTATGGAATAAGAGCTTTCTTTATATGGAAACTCGATTTGACAACTTTAGTTTGAAACAAGTATGTTACGGAATAAAATCTGTTTGATTGGAGGACCTTTTGATACATGTGATGGTATTACCTGATTCTAATATGAAAGATGTGTTAATCCTTTGACTAGCTTTTGGCTTTTGACAACTTCATTTTAAGGAAATCATGCTTTTGGAGTAGTTTTGATACTCTGATTTTGAGTTTTTGTCTGATGGAGTCCAAGTGAGCAAAACTGGCTTTCTAAACTATTTTCAGAATTTTTAAAAATACTTTCTGTTTTCTCTGTTTTTGGCTATGCACTAAGCTAGAAACCCAATGTGCTACCAAATACACTCAATGTGCTAGAGAATGATCTGAACGCACTAAGCTTCCTTTTTGATGCGCTAACTTGGACTTGCTTGATTTGGGTTTGGCTTGAAAAGCTATGCACTAATATGTCCTATTAATGCGCTAACTGTTGATCTTAATGTGCTATGTTTGATCTTAACGTGCTAAGTTGTTACTCCAATGCACTGGAATGTTTAAAGAAAGTGCTAAGGTTTGAACCGTTCAATGCTGGGATTGATTATGTGCTAAAGTTTAGAACTGATGCACTATGTTGAAGCTTGCACATGCTAATATATGGTTCCAAAGTGCTAAGATGTTTCTCTTATGCGCTAAACTATCCTGGTTGTTTTGACTTGGTGGTTTTTCTACAATTTTTGAATTCTTCTCAACTGTGATGGATAATTTTTTTAAGTAAGAAATGAAAGCACAACACAAAAGAGATAACCATTTGGCTTAGTCTAAACAATGAGTGTATGTTCTGCAAGGATGTGTTCAAATCCCCGGTGTTTTAACAAGTTTTGATATAGATAAAACAATTCAGTCAAACTCTTTATTCAAGGGTCATCGACAATACCATAGCTCACTAGTCTCAATAATCCGTTAGCTCAAACAACCTTGTCACCCCCTAGGGGGCGCCCGTTTTTTTGCCTTTTGCCAGAAATTGACTCAAAGTGAATTGCTTCATAATTAAGTAGTTATCTTGGGAGATATATGGTGAGTAATCTTTGGGGTGGATTCTTCCCCACCCTTGCACTATGATATTGCAAATGTTTGGATACTGACTTGGCTCAAAGTTTGTAATCAGGCTTCTTGTTTAGCTGTCAGTGATAAAATCCCTCAGGAGGCTTCTGAACCTTTAGAACAAAGGCTTTACATATCATAAAGATATTGGGGAAACACTAATCACTACGTGCAACCATTGAAAAGGACTTTCATCACTTTCCACTTTTGATTATAGTGGGTTGGAACAGTTGGCTTCAAAGTCGTTCCCCACTTAGGTCATTCCCCTCACACTAGCCAAAGAATGGCTTTAAGAGTTGTTCAACTCCTCAGGAGGGCAGGCCTACTAAAGGATTTAATGTTCAAAAACATTGAAAGCATAAGAGTGGTTTGGATTTTTGATCACCCAGTTAAGGGGAGAGCATATACCTTCCACTTTCGAAGCAAAGCACACAAGTGTTCTTGTTAGCCTTTTATTGCAATGATTTGTTAAGCCTACATGGAGATATTGCTCCACAAAAACATAGTGTTTATTTTATTTCCTCAAATCAGTGATTGTCTATTCTAGTAAAGAAACCTGGTCAACAAAGAAAATTTTTGATGTTTGGTCAACAAAAGAAAATCGATAAAAGGGAAGAACTTCCCTCTTTCACTTTGAATAAAATAGACAAGTGAGGTTCTTTTTCCTTGCAAAAATTAAAGTTGATCCTTTTAATCACCAAAGGATGGTGAGGTTCTTTTTAAAGCTCCTTTACCAAAATGAAAGTTTGTTGGTTCTTTTTAAATGTCCAAATGAAAATTCTCTCCTAAGAAAGCAAGAAAGATTCTTGTTGTTGTTCTTTTTAGGTGGCCCAAAATGAAATGTGAGTTCAATTTTAAGTTGAGCAAGAAATGAAAGGAATTTTAATTTTAACTAACTTAGAAAAGTTAGTAAAATCCAAACTACTTTAATTCTAGACTAAATAAAATATGCTCCAAACTTGCAATTAAACCATTAGTAACCTGCAAAACAACAGTTAATCAGTTATCAAATGAATGGTTTTGTGGACTTCCACAAGTCTAATTCTTGAAGTCTCTGTTACAAATTATTTATTGCCCTCTGTTTGTGATGCACTACAGAATGCACTGTATGTGCTACAGAATGTCCCAGATGTGCTATCAGATAGAACTGACATGCTAATTTCTTTTCCAAATGCGCTGTGCTGTTAAATTCCCGTGCTGAAAGCTACAAGAAAGATTAAAAACTATATGCACTAAGTAAGGGTTCCTACGCGGTAAGAAATGAGTCCAACATGCTACAAAGTAGACTAGATGTGCTGAAGTTTTAACCGGATGTGCTATCAAATGATCCCTACAAGCCGATTCTCATTTCCCGCATACCTGCAAAGTTGGTTATATTCAAAAACTGATTTGATTAATGGGGTTATGCCGCATGGTGGGTGCCAGAAATATATACAGGAAAAGCGGTTCAATGAAACTTAAATTGTGAAAATATTCAAAGACTTGCCCACACACCCATGGGACTCTTGATGAAATTTATGGATCCATAAGGAATGACTCAACTTCCCAAGGAGTGTTCCATGGTTCTCTATCTCACAAGGTCCCTCAAGCCAATGCCTTTTCTCTCAGATCATTGAGCAAAGTGACTTAGGGATGACAAATGCAAGAATGAGAGATGCTTTCGATAAAATTTAGTATGAATGCATCCTATTTATGCATGATTCTAACAAATGAAATAAACTAGATGATAAGATGACAAGGTTAGTAAAAAATACTATCCTAACATGATATACTAGTTATATGATTTAATCTAAGATGATAGAAATACTCTAAAATGATTATTAGATTTATTTCTATTACAAAGAGAGGCTAGATGCTTGCTAAAAATGAGTACAAGTATGATGCTAAAGACTTGGATTTATTTGAAGAAGGAATGGGATCTATTTATAGGGAAAATAGGGCAATGGATGGTCAAGATCGAATAATCTTAACAAGGGCCAGGATTGAATGTTATCAATCCATGTTTACAATTTTAATGAATTAAATGGTGACAATTGTCAACATAAGACTACTTGAGAGGAGATGTAAGAAGCGTTAAATGCTTGAGAAGACCTCATGGTTACCTTGGGAGGTAAATGTTAAGGTTAGGTTAAGGTTACACATTGGATAAAGCTTTTACCCAAAGGATAAACTCTTGTGCAAAGGTTAAAGGAATAACCATGGTCAAAGCAATGAATGCTTAATGAGACCCCTAGGTTAGATGAGGGTTGAGTTAGGCAAAAAGTCTCTAACCATGCCACTAAGGGTTAGTTAACCATTAATGGCTTGAAAGACTTTGGAGACAAATTTGTAAGAGTCTTTCCAAATTTGGGGGTTTTCAACAAGTTAGCTTTTTGAAGGCATAAAGGCTTTAATGCCTTTGGAAGACTTTACTCCAAACTTGAGAAGTGACCTCCTCAAATCTAAGGAAAGGGGATAATTGAAGGGTTTAGGTTAATTGATTAGGATTAGAGGGATTCTAGAATAATTTAGGAAGGGGTTTAGGAGGCAAGTGGGAGATGTAGGAAAATGCAAGTGGGTGAGGGATAATAGGGTTTACAATAAATTGCTTTATTTTAATCTGGTTGTAGGTGGAGGATTTTAAATAAATTAGATTTATTTATTTGGGGTGAACTATTTAATTAAATTTAAATTTAATTAAAAGTAGAGAGAAGAGATTTAATTAAATAAAATGATTTATTTAATTAAATGATATAAAAGGCTTAAGCGAATTTGAATAAATAAATTGAATAATTTATTTAATTAAATAGAGGAATGTGGATGATTTAATTAAATTAGATTTGACTAAATAGAGGAATGAGAATAAAATGAACATTAAATATTCATTTAGGAATATGGTCATTCTTATACGTCTATAGTAGCAGTTAAGTTTTTAACAGCTAGAGACCAGGTGGTGGGACCTAATTCTAAGCGGATTACTCATGGAAGTTGAAAGGCGTGTTAGTTTCCCATGATTGGAAGGTTGTCGCTATACCGCAATGGAAACTCATCCAAACTTTAAAGACTGTGACTTGGTGACTAAAGGAATAGTGCTAAGAGAAAAGGCCTCCTATTTGGTTGGTGCCAAAGAATTTTAAATATTCAAATGAAATATCAGTAGAGCTATGCAAGTTGCATTTGACACTGCTTCAAGAATAAAATGGGTTGGTGAGAGGTATCCAGGAGATCTATAGGGAGATATGGGAAGAATATGATGTTGTATCACTTTGTGTTTTCATAGACAAGAACTCATCAATGCTCCAGTATAAGATGATCCACCAGTATTATGAAGCTGACGGTGGTTGTATCTAATTTTGGGTAATAGAAAATTACCCTTTTGGCCATTTTCCAAATGAATGACCAATGAATTAATGAAGCACACATCCCAGAAAGAATGTTAGGTTTCTCACTCAACTGCAATGGCACAAAAATATAACTTTCACATTAAATGACTGTTAGGGTAAGATTTTTCTTCTAGGTGGTCCGAAGCTTGTTGCATCCTAATTTCTATAAATGGATACCAAGGCTACCTAGAAAAGGGACACAAATTTTTGTAGCTAAACTCTAGCAAAATTAATATAGGCCTTTGTCTTAGCAATTTCTGATTCAAATATGAAGTACTTGAAACCTTCTGATAAAGGAATGAAATATATAGTCTAGAGAATTTAAAGTCAGATTTGTATTGTCTCTATGTCATTGTACTGGTGTTCATCCCATTTAAGTAATCAAAGATTTCTTATCTGGATGATTTGCTAGGCATCTAATGAAGTTGTTATGAGTCTTTTTCTTAAGGAGAAAAATATAAATATACTTCAAACAAAGTGACTGATATCAGTATTTCTAGTGTGGATTTGATGATGAAATCTGGTGCAGATTAGGACTCTGTGTATGTCAGATGTATTTAGAGTTGATAGATAAGGACCTTGTGATTTATGTACTAGTTTCTCTTGTCAGGTTGTAGTCTATTGTAGATGACTCTGTTGCTCAGATAAGGCACTAGTTTATCTATTGGTTTTTGTTAAATTTTGTGATCCTCTTTTAAAAAGTCAAATCAATTTTCCATTTAGGTTAGTTGTACTAATCATTAAGAAAAGTTAGCAGGAATTTACACTAGTTTTCTGCAAACCATTTTCTATTTTTGTGAGAAAATTGTCTTTAAAAGGGTTCACCTACCCAATATTTTGTAAGCTTAAAGTGTAGGAGGTTTCCTAATTCTAGAACCTCATATTGTTGTCTTTATTTCAAACTTTTGTTGTTGTCTTCCATTGCAGCACAAAGGTAGTAATTTTCACTTTTAAAGAGAAGAAACAAAAGTTTTCAACATGGAGAACAACAAAATTGGCGACTTTGCTGGGGAGTAATTTAAAGAGCTCTAGTATAGACTGTTGAATCAGATTGTAAGTGAGTTTTCTCCTCTGTCTATCTCATAGCATCTTAGAATACCATTCAGTTCTTTTCTAAAGATCAAAAGTTCCATTCTTAAGTGTCTTGTAAGTGATTCACTATGCTAAACTATATATTTTATTCCCAAGATATTGTGTGGCGACTTTGAAGTAAGAAAAAAACTGTGTTCTTTTAGAAAAAAAAAATTAAAGTCACTTCACAAGGTTAGCAAGATGAATAGGATAAGGAATACTAGGTCTTGTATGAAGAAAAACCCTCAAGAGAAGTTGCATGAAGGATTTACTGAACTAGTCAAAAAGGGCTAGAGAGGAATTGTTATTACTAATCAGTCAAGTCAGTCATAAAAATAGAAGAGGAATCAAACGGGTAAGTCTTCTAAGCTTCCCTTACAGGCAAGGTCCAATGCCTCTTCTCATGACTCTGACCATGATATTATGGGTTTTCATGCTGGCCTATTTGGCACTAATGATGATATCCAAACCTCTCACCAAATATTATCTAATGCTGGTGTTTCTGGCAGAGATAGGCATAGTAACAGTAATAGATCCAATTCCATTCCCAAAACTATGGAAGGGAGTATCAGCCTAATTAATATGGACCAGCTAAATGTGTCTGATTTAGTGGAAACCTTGCTAGAACAAGATGAAGTTTGTTAGGAGATTGAGGTACTATATCAAATCGTACATCAATTCATTTCCATAAGAAAAAAGAAAGATAAGGAAAAGAAGAATGAAACTACAACCAAACTCATTGAAAGAGATACCTTATTAAGATAGATTGCAGAGCTTGAGCTATTTGCTCAAGAAGTACATAAGAGTAGAGAGAAAGGTCTTTTTATTAGGGAAATCCTTGATCCAAAAATTATTTCTGCACCTAAGGTTGCAGTACAACCTAGTAGGGAGGTTCACAGTGATCCCCAACCTGCCAGGCTTGTTATTGACAAAGGACAACAAAAAATAGTAGAGAATAGTTATGCGGGTCTGGTATTAGGAAGTGCAGAAGGACCCCAGGAAATGATGTTGCATGAGATTGAGGAAGAAAGGATAAGGAAAGAAAATGAAGACCTGCAAAGGGAGTTAGAGAAGGCTGAAATAGAATTACTTAATGCCAATTTAAGGAGAAAGATACGATGATTGAAAGATCCTCCTATAACTTGTCCACCTACAGTTCATAGCAATCCTACATCCCAGCATACTTCTGCCTCTCTGTTGAATACTCAACCAATGATGAAAACAAATGCTATCCCACTTGTTAACCAATCTAAAAATGTTGTGTCAAATAATTCATCTATTCCTCCAAGTACAATTCTAGCAAATCAAACCAGTCATGGATTACCCCATAATCAAGGTCATCAAAATCCTAGAGTTGGCAGATCAGGCCGAAGGATGAATACTAGAAATAACTTTATTGGAAATCAGTTTCAAAGGAGACCAATAAATGTTGAGCTGTATAGGCCATTGTATTTTGATGGAATTCCAAGATATACAAACCATGTCCCTATTGAAATGAGGGATAAACTCCAAAATTTTGTTGGAAATAATATTGTCAGTGCTAAAGAGCATCTTAAATATTTTGGTGACATGATTAATGACTATGAAATTGCACATGAATATGTCATCATGAAGTTGTTTGTGCAATCCTTGATTCAGGATGCTAGAGATTGGTATAGAGGGTTACCTGTGGATAGTATAGGTTCTTAGGAAGAGTTCAAAAATTGTTTTCAAGAGCAATATGGAGATAAGAAAAATGTGAGCTTCATGCTCAATGAATTTAACAACATCAGGAAATCTGATAACGAAGTTGTCATAGATTTTAATGCAAGGTTTCAAAAGGCAATGCAATGGCTTTTTCAAGTAATGCGGCTAGATGAAAATGTGTGTCTAACTACCTATTACAATGCATTCAACCCCAAAATGGCTTACATTCTCAAAGATAAGAACCCACATAGATTGAGGGATTCTTTTACAATTGCCACTAATGTAGAAAGTAATAGAAATGCATCGGGTAAAGTGGGAAGAAGGACTGATGGAGGATTGTGGCAGGAACAAAAACCACAACAAAATAAATCCTGTAAAGAAGAGAATAAGATAGAAAAATTAATGACTGCAATCAAGGATCTTACTGGTAAAGTAAGTAAATTTTAGAGGCCTCACTACAAGTGGCAAGATAGACCTACTAGATTGCATGATATGTCATATACTACTATATGGAAAGATGGAAAACTTGTGCAAGATAGATCAAAAGGCACACAAAATCAGGATACCCCCGATCCTTTGAAGGGAGAAAATGTACATAATGTGGAAAATACCTCATGGTGTATGGCATGTGATGGGCCACATTCCCCCTATCAGTGTGTTGTGGCTCAAGCTCTAAATGAATCCATTGGAAGTGAGGATGAACCTGCAGTTAATATGTTTGAGTATACTGTAGAAACTGACTTTGAGTCTTCAGAGGAAGAAGGAAGTGAATATAATGTCTCAAGAAGCAATGCAAATTGCCAAGAGAAATTGACAATTGATTGGCATCCCACTTTGAATGTAGTCACAATAGAAGATCAAGAGATTCACCTTAGAAGGCCTAGTGAGGAGGAAGTCATGAATCTCACTAAGGTTGCAATAGCTAAAGGTAAGCATAACTATAATTGGAGAAGAAACAAAGATGATGGAAGTGAAGGTATGCCTGGCTCTTTATTTTTTAAAGAAACTTCTTCTAAGAGGTCCAGTGATAACAAAACTTATGTCAAAGATAGTCAGGCTAAAGGTGATCAGTCAAGTAGTTTAGCGAAACTTGGTATTGCTGATACAACTAGATGTAAGAGAGAAACCACTGGTGATAAGAGAATAAGTCACCATAAGACAGAAAAGGTTAAAACTCATGTTGAGTCTAATGTTAACATTGTTTTTTATATGACTCAAGCTTTAAAACATATGAAAGTTTCAGTACCTTTGATAGAGTTGCTAAAAATAAAAGAACATAGAGAGGCTACTTTTTCTCTAATTTCAAGTATATCAGATGGAGACGTTTCTTCTAAAAGGGGAAATGCAAAGGATGAGAAGGATCAAGAACAATGGGTCCCATAAGTTTATGTGGGCACCACTATTAATTAGGAACCATCTCAGATAGATCTGTTTTATGTCATGTTGTTAGTAAATAACAGATTAATAAAAATTTGCATGATAGATTCTGGTGCAGTTGCTAACGTCATGCCTTATGGGGTTATGAAAGAGATAGTTTTGTCAATACACACTTCATATGAGAGATGTTACGCCATGGATAATATAGAAGTTCTTGTTGTGGGTACAATGAGAGATGTAGAAGTAAAAATAGCTGCTCTCCCTGAAGCTACTTATAAAATGGATGTAATTGTTACGGACACCAAGCCACATTATGGCATGCTTCTATCTAGGAAGTGGGCTACTGTTGTTGGAGGACATCTTCAGCTGGATTTATCATATGCAACTATCCCAGTGAGTGGGAATTTTGTAAAATTATACAGACAATTACGTACCCCAGTGGTTATTGAAAAAATAGACCCAAACATGCTGAATTGCATGATTGATGTGGATCTTGATTGTGGGGGGGGGGGGGGGTTGAATCAGTTGTCTATTGATTTCAACCCAAATATAACTTAACCAAACTTAATGCATAATACCGGTAAATAGAACTTTATGTCAGTGGACAGTTTAACAGTTAATTGCAATACCAGTAAAGTTTAATGCATGAAAAAGAATGACAAATAACATCCACAACACATAACACAAAGATTTGTACGAGGAAACCCTATAAGGGGAAAAACCATGGTGAGAAACCTTACCCACAATCAAATGATACTACTGCAGATAGTATGTGTGTACGATATGGGGTCTGCACATGCAAAAAGGCCAACTTCCTAGAGCTCACTGGTTAATCACAAAATGGGAGTCACACTGACTACAATTGGATGATTAAATCCAATGATAAAGTACTGCTCAGAATAGCATCTTCATATGCTGGATTCAGTACAGGTTAAGCTCAGATTGCCTTCTCCAAACCTTCCTTGAAACTTCAAATGATGTTTGTGTGTATATCTCTTCTTATATTTGCATATACCTTATTACAATCCTCTACCACACCTTCTACTTAATCTCATAACTGAGACCTTACATATATACCAAAACCTAAGAACAAATGTGTAGGTCAGCTTACAAAAAATATTACAATTAAATCAATTACAAATGAATCAATATGCAATGCATCATGTTAGGTTAATGCATTTATAATAATAACAAATCATCTCCATAACGTGTTGTGTTGATCTGGAATAGATAATGCTTGTTGGTCCATAGCCTAGACCTATTTGCCGGTAACAACAAATATGCAAACCTAATTAGATCAATGACCAGATCACCAAAACAAAGTGTCCAAACAATGTCTTCGACATAGCCAAGTAATCTCCACATGATAACAGATCATCCTTAGTGTCAATGAATAATATAACCTGTCGATGAACCAGATACCATTGACTGTGCATGTACATTGAAAATGTCAGTGAACATAACCAAAGATCTCCAAGTGCTAATAGGTGTTGAGAAGTGTTGACATCAATGACAAAACCAGTGCAACACATCCAAAATACCAACAATCTACCACTTTGGCATTGAAGGCAACACATGATGGAAAACCATCTAAGTGCCAAAGCAAAAATGCGAAAAACCAAAAACCAACAATCTCCCAAAGAGATCATTATCCAGAAATCAAAATATAGATACAAAGAGTAACAATCTCTCCCAAATAAATAATCCCTCCCCAAGATATAATGTTTTTTTCATAGATATCTCTCCCCCTTTGACATCAAATGCCAAAGCAATATAAAAACTAGATAAAACAATTCATAGAACTTATTACAAAATACCAACTTATCCAATTTATCCAACTACTCCCCCTGAGAAGTACCTCTCCTCATCAAAGCCGAGAAAAAGATTTCTTAGTTAATTTTGTCAGTTTGATGCCAAGCATCACCTGTCCAAGTCTCTATCGATGAGGGTATTACCCCAAGCTGCTCTCTAAGATAGTTAAAAGTTTCCTTAGGAAAAGGCTTAGTAAAAATGTCTGCAAGCTACTCTTTAGTATTCACATAAACTAATTTCACTTCTTTTTCTTCAACATTCTCTTTTAGAAAATTGAATTTGATTGAAACATGTTTAGTCATAGAGTGAAATACCAGATTCTTAGATATATCAATTGCTTCCATGTCATCACAGTAAATGGTTATAGGTTCTTTGCATTTTACCTTTATGTCCTTCAACATTTGTTTAATCCATAATACCTGTGTACAATTAGTTGCCGCTACAACATATTCTGATTTTGCTGTTGATAGAGATGTACAACTCTGTTTCTTACTCAACCGTGAAATTAGTCTGCTACCAAGAAAGAATGCTCTGTCGGTGGTGCTCTTTCTATCATCTACATCTCCTACCCAATTTGCATCTGTGTATGCACATAAATCAAAATTTTCATCTTTAGGATACCATAAACCAAGATTTGTTGTGCCTTGTAGATACCAAAAAATCCTTTTCATTGGTGATTCATGATTTTCTTTAGGATTACTCTAAAATCTTGAAACAATACACACTGTATTCATAATACTAGGTCTTCTTTGTGTCAAATACAGTAAACCTCCAATCATAGACTTGTACCTTGTCAGATTAACAGGTGTTGATTCATCCTTCAAATATAGTTTAAGAGTTGTAATCATAGGTGTACTTACCGGTTTAGAATTTTCTATGCCAAATTTCTTAAGTAATTCCTTCAAGTAATTTGATTGATTTATGAATATACCTTTATTAGTTTGTGAAATTTGCAATCCTAAAAAGAATTTTATCTCTCCAATCATAGACATTTCAAATTCTTCCTGCATCTTATTAGAAAAGTCTTTACACAATCCATCTTCTCCTCAAAAAATGATATCATCAACAAAAACTTCAATAACCAAGATGTCATCATTAGTTACTATGTAATATAAGTTGTTGTTAGCATTACCTTTGGTGTAACCAAGATTCAAAAGATATTTGTCCAATCTAGCATACCAAGCTCTAGGAGCCTGCTTTAACCCATATAAAGCTTTCCTTAACCTGCAAACCATATCTTTGTCATCTCTCAAATGAAATCCATCGGGTTGTTCAATGTAAAATTCCTCTTTAAGATCACCATTTGGAAATGCACAATTAACATCCCTTTGATATACTTTATAGTTCTTGTGTGCTGCAAAAGCTAAGAATAGTCTGACTGCCTCAATTCTAGCTACTGGTGCAAATGTTTTATTATAATCAATTCCTTACTTTTGAGAATATCCCTTACACACTAATCTTGCTTTGTTTTTGATTACCTTACCATCTTCATTAAGTTTATTTTTGAATACCCATTTAGTTCCAATTACATTTTTGTTTTTAGGCCGAGGAACCAATGTCCATGTGTTATTCTTTTCACTTTGTTCCAATTCATCTTCCATAGATTTAATCCAATGTTTATCTTCACATGCCTCAATAACTGATGCTGGTTCAATTTGAGAAATTAGACATACCTCTTCATTTTCTAGTCTTCCTCTTGTCATAACTCCTTGATACTTGTTCCCAATTATCTAACTTTCAGAGTGAATCAATCTTACATACCTGGGTGTATTCACTTGCTGCTGTTCTTCAGTCACTGTGGAATTATCAGATGATGCCGATGTGACTGGGTCAACATTTTTTACCGGTGTACTTATTGTAGGTTCATTTGTGATAATCTCTATTACTGGTTTAGAGTCCATTGACCTTTAATTACCTCTAAATTGTTCATCAACCTTCACATTTTTACTTTCAATAATTTTCTGCAATCTCTTGTTAAAACATCTATATGCCTTGCTCTTAGATTAATAACCAAGAAATATTCCTTCATCACTTCTAGGATCAAATTTGCCAATATACTCATCTCTCCGAATATAACATTTTCTTCCAAATATTCTTAAATATTTAAGAGTAGGTGTATTACCAAACTATAGTTCATGAGGGGTCTTACCGGTTTCACCTTTGATGTGAACTCTATTGAATGTATAAATAGTTGTATTCACTGCTTCTCTCCAATATACATGAGGTGGGTTTTCTTCTGATATCATGCTTCTAGCTGCATCTAGAATAGTTTTGTTATTTCTTTCCACAACTCCATTCTGCTAGGGTGTTCAAGGTGCTAATAGTTGTCTTCTGATTCCATTCACTTCACAGAATGTATTAATTCCTTAGATGTGAATTAACCTCCTTGATCTGATCTCAAACATTTCATTTTCTTACTGGTTTCATTCTCTACCATCACTTTGAATAATTTGAATTTCCCAAAAGCTTCTGATTTCTCCCCAAGAAAAGTAACCCAACACATTCTAGAATAATCATCAATGATTAGCATAAAATATCTATCTCCTTGTAAACTTCTAGTTCTTGCTAGACCTCATAAATCAGTATGAATTAAGTTAAGAACATTATTAGATTTCTCTGGAATACTCTTAAAAGTTGTTCTAACTTGCTTTCCAAATTGACATTCCTTACATACCGGATTGTGAGGTATAACAATCTTAGGTAAATCCCTTACTGCCTTAGTTGTACTAATTTTCACAATGCAATCAAAATTTTCATGACAAAGTCTCTGATTCCATAGCCAACTTTCACCAATATGTGCAATCAAACACGCTTTCTCATTTTTATTCAAATGAAAGATATTACCTATGGTCTGATTATCGATTGTGATTTCCAAACCAATTTTGTTCATGATTTTGTATTTACCATTCTTGAATTGTAACTGAAATCCTTTTTCAACTAACTGACCAACACTCAAAAGATTATGCTTCAAACCTTCAACATAGTAAACATTATCAGTATTGTGCTTACCATCAAAAGATATAATGGCTTTTCCTTTGATCAAACAAGAATTATCATCCCCAAATCTTACTAGACCTCCATTGTATTCTTGAAAAGTTAAGAATTTACTTTTATCACCAGTCATATGATGTGAACATCCAGAATCAATGATCCATTCATCTTTTTCTTCAATTTTAGTTGCCAGGGCCTACTCTACCTGTTGAAGAGTAGGTGCCGGTTCATCTTCTATTATAGCAACAAAATCTCATCCATTGTCTGCCAGTTCCTCTTCAGAATCATTAGTTACTCTTTCATCAGCATAATAAAATGATTTGTCTCTATTCTTCTTAAATTTGTATCTCTGATATTCAGGATTAGGCTTATATGTTCTTTTAGCTGCCATATGACTAATTTTATTGTAGTTAAAGCATTTAAATGGTGCTTTACCTTCATACTTACTTCCAAGTGGACCTTTAGGCATTTTCCTTGCAAATGGTGCTTCAAGCTCTTCAAGTTCTTCATTCTCCCTTCTGATTTCTTCAAGTTCTCTAGGATAGAGTGCTTTCCAATCAGATTTCTTAGATGATGATGATGATGATGATGATGTAGATGATGAAGCCTTAAAAGATAAATCTATCTTAATTGTAGCAATAGGACCAAATTCCTCAAGTTCAAAAGCTGAAAGTTTTCCAACCAAAGTGTCTCTAGATACTGATGCATTAGGCATTGTTCTTAATTCATTAATAGCAGTTACTTTCATTTTATATGCCGGTGGAAATTCTCTTAAAACTTTAGAAATAATTTCATCTTCACTTAAGGATCCTCCACAACATTGTATACCTAAAACAATTTCATTTACTCTTTCCATAAAAGCATAAATTCTTTCATCTTCTTTCATTTTCAGATTTTCATACCTAGCCCAGAAGCATTCTAGTTTTGCAATTTTGACTGTGGTATCACCTTCATTCAATGTCTCCAATTTGTCCCAGATAGCTTTAGTAGTAGATTGGTCTGATTATCCCATGATTTGTTGATCTGACAATGTGCTCAAAAGTGCTTCTCTTGCTTTGCAATCATTCTCCTGATCTTTAGCCAAGTTTGGTGGATTAGGTTGAATTTGAGTAGGACCAGCATAGCCATTCTTTGTAACATCCCATATGTCTTTTTTAGTGCAATTCAGATGTGTCTCCATTCTGATCTTCCATATACCATAGTTAGTTCCATCAAGCTTTGGACTATCCTTCCTGAAATAGTTAGTTGCCATAGAATCTCCTCAAGCTATAAAACTTCTACAAAAAGAGGACTAGGCTCTGATACCAATTGTTAGGTCCTAGAGGCAGCTGAGAGGGGGGTGAATAAGTTGTCTATTAATTTAAACCCAAATATAACTTAACCAATCTTAATGCATAATACCAGTAAACCAAACTTTATGTCAGTTGATAGTTTAACAGATAATTGCAATACCGGTAAAGTTTAATGCATGAAACAGAAAGACAAATAACATCCACAACACATAACATAGAGATTTGTACGTGGAAACCCTGTAAGGGGAAAAACCACGGTGGGAAACTTTACCCACAATTAGATGATACTAATACAGATAGTATGTGTGTACAATATGGGGTCTACAAATGCAGAAAGGCCAACTACCTAGAGCTCACTGCTCAATCACAAAATGGGAGTCACACTGACTATAATTGGATGATTAAATCCAATGATAAAGTACTGCTCAGAATAGCATCTTCATATGCTGGATTCAGTACTGGTTAAGCTCAGATTTCCTTCTCCAAACCTTCCTTGAATCTTCAAATGATGTTTGTATGTATAGCTCTTCTTATATTCATGTATACCTTATTATAATCCTCTACCATACCTTCTTCTACTTAATCTCATAAATGAGATCTTACATATATACCAAAACCTAAGACCAATTGTGTAGGCTGCCTTACACAGAATATTACAATTAAATTAATTACAAATGAATCAATATGTGATGCATCA
Organism: Cryptomeria japonica; assembly: GCF_030272615.1. Lineage (NCBI taxonomy): Eukaryota > Viridiplantae > Streptophyta > Pinopsida > Cupressales > Cupressaceae > Cryptomeria > Cryptomeria japonica. The sequence continues at coordinate 73,429,035 of NC_081413.1, forward strand.
TGTTGGCTTAATGCATTTACAATAAGAACAAATCATCTCCATAACGTGTCATGCTGATCTGGAATAGATAATGCTTGTTGGTCCATAACCTAGACCTATTTGTCGGTAACAACAAATATGCAAACCCGATTATATCAATGACCAAATCACCAAAAAAAGTGTCCAAATAATGTCTTCAACATAACCAAGTAATCTCCAGATGATAACAGATCATCCTCAATATCGATGAACAATATAACTTGCCAATAAACTAGATACCGATGACTATGCATGAGTCATTGAACATGTTGGTGAACATAACCAAAGATCTCCAAGTGCTAATATGTGTTGACAAGTGTTGACATCAATGACAAAACTAGTGCAACACATCCAAAATGCCAACAAACTTCAGGATTGAACCCATTCGGCCTCAGTTGAATAATACTGATCCTATTGTTGATGAGCTGGAATCACAACAAGAAGGCCTATGGTTATGTACGTTGATGGAGGTTTCTTTAAGGAAAGGTCTAGAGCGGGAGTGCTATTTGTTTCCCCATCAGGTATTATCTTCAATTATTCTTTTCTGTTATCATTCCAATGTACAAACAATATAGCTAAGTATGAAGCTCTGTTATTGGGTTTAGAAATTTTAAAAAGACATGGGATCAAGTTGTTAAGGGTTTATGGAGACTCTGAACTTGTAGTGTCTTAGATAAGGTCAAGATATGCATCTAAAAATGACAAGTTAAAAAGGTACAAGCATGCTGTTTGGGATGTCATTGAACACTTTGATGCATTTTCCATTGATTGGATTGAAAGGTCTAAAAACATCATGGTAGATTTTTTAGCTAATGTTTCATTATAGAATAATGATGTAACATTGATTGGAATTTCAATAATTGAGACAAAATCTAGACCAACCATCCCAGATAATATGAACAATTGACAAGTTTTTGAGGATGATGAAGACATCCTTAGATTTGTCCAATGCATAGATGACTATGAAGGTCAAATGATTGATTGTAATGCATTGGTGGAGGTAGTAGATGGACAAGAAACAATTTTTGGAAGTGACATAGTGAAATTAGAGAGAAATGAAATACCTAGGGGACTAGTTGAACTAGAGGGTATCTTCAGTTACATTGATGGTCACTTATATCAAGCATCATCTATGAAATTGGAGGAATTGGATGAGGTGAACTCAGGGACATAAGAATCCCCTAAGTTGGTGTATATTGGGAAGAACCTGTCTCTGCATATTAGGACTAGCCTCAATTACTTATTAAAATGGTATAAACATGTTTTTGCTTGGTCCTATGAGGACCTAATGTTATATACACAGGACTTATTTCAACATGAAATTACCTTGCATCCTGATGCTAAGCCTTTTTGACAGAAGCAAAGACTTATTAACTCCCTTTTGGAGACCAAAATGCAACAAGAATTAACCAAGTGAAGGGAAGGTGAGATTATAAAACCTATAAGACATTCTTCATGGGTTTCCAACACAGTCCCTATCAGAAAGAAGAATGGGGATATAAGGCTTTGTGTTGATTTTAGAAATTTGAATGTTGCCTCTTTAAAAGACAAATATTCTTCTCCAAATATGGAAGCCATGTTACAAAGGGTAACTGGTTATGATTTATTGTCAATGAGGGATGGGTTCTTAGGTTATAATCAGGTATTAGTAAAGGAGTCTGAGCAATTTAAGACTTCTTTTACTACCCCTTGGGGGACTTATGTGTATGTGAGAATGCCATTTTGTCTAAAAAATGTTGGAGCTTCTTTTCAGAGAGCAATGGATGTAGCTTTTAAGGAGTTTATCAACAACATAATGGTTGTTTACGAGGATGTTTTGATGTGTTTCTCAAAGAAGTTAGTTGATCACTATGGTCACTTGGAAAAGGTTTCTTGCAAGGCTCTGGAGTTCGGTGTATCCTTGAACCCCAAAAAATGTTATTTTGTATTGACTGAAGAAAAATTATTGGGGCATATTGTCTCCACGGAAGGGGTTGGGATAAACCTTGAAAGGATTGAAGCTATAAATAATGTACCTCGGCCAAAGAATGTTAAAGGGATTCAGTCTTTCCTAGGCAAGCTAAATTTTGTCAGAAGATTTATCGCAAATTTTGTTGAAATTATCAAGTCCATTGTGAAGCTTTTGAAGAAAGATGCAAAGTTTTCTTGGGATGAAGAAGGTGCATAGGCTTTTGACAAAATTAAGAAGGCTATTCAAGAAGCACTAGTGCTAAAATCACCTAATTACTGTAAGCCTTTCTCATTAATTTCTTTTGCTTCTTATCACACAGGAGCAACCATTCTGCTTCAAAAGGATGATGAAGGATATGAACACCCAATCTCTTTCTATAGAAAATCATTACAGGATGTTGAGTGAAAGTATGAATTCATGGAAAAATAGCCATATGCTCTAGTCAAGGCTATTAAAATATTTTTTCCTTATCTGGTAAATGTTAGGTCCCAGAGGCAACTGAGAGGGGGGGGGTGAATCAATTGTCCAATAAATACAAACCAAAACTAACTTAACGAAACTTAATGTTTAATACTGGTAAACCAAAATTTAATGCCGGTAGATAGTTTAATCAGTTAATAACAATACCGGTAAAGTTTAATGCATGAAACAGAAAGACAATAACATCCACAACACATAACACAAATATTTGTACGTGGAAACCCTATAAGGGGAAAAACCACAGTGGGAAACCTTACCCACAATTAGATGATACTGCTGCAAATAGTATGTGTGTACAATATGCAGTCTACACCTGCAGAAAGGCCAACTGCCTAGAGCTCACTGCTCAATCAAAAAATGGTAGTCACGTTGACTACAATTGGATGGTTAAATCCAATGATAATGTACTGCTCAAAATAGCATCTTCATATGCTAGATTCAGTACCAGTTAAGCTCTGATTTGCCTTCTTCAAACCTTCCTTCTATCTTGAATGATGTCTATGTGTATAGCTCTGCTTATATTCACATATACCAAATTATTCCTCTTCCACTATACTTCTTACAATCTCGCAAATGAGATCTTACATTTATACCAGAACATAAGACCAAATGAGTAGGTCGGCTCACTAAAAGATATTACAAGAAAATCAATTACAAATGAATCAATATGTGATGCATCATGTCGGCTCAATGCATTTACAACAAGATCAATTACAAATGAATCAATATGCGATGCATCATGTGGGCTCAATGCATTTACAATAAAAATAAATCATCTTCATGATGTGCCATGCTGATATGGAATAGATACACTTGCCGGTCCATAACCTAGACCTATTTGTTGGTAACAACAAATATGCAAACCTGGTTAGACCAATGAAAAAATCACCAAAATCAATTGTCCAAACAGTATCTTCAACATAACCAAGTAATCTCCAAGTCATTCCAAGTGTCGGTGAACAATTTAACCTATTGGTGAACTAGATACTGGTGACTATGCATAAGTCACTGAACATGTCGATGAACATAACCAAAGATCTCCAAGTGTTGATAAGTGTTGACAAGTGTTGACATCAATGATAAAAACATATAAACATAACCAAAATACCAACAATATCTCCCTTTGGCATTGATGGCAACACAAGATGGAAAAACCATCAAAGTGCCAAAACAGAAATGCCAAAAACCAACAATCTCCCAAAGAGATCATTAACTAGAAATCAAAATACAGAATATCTCTCCCCCTAGGAGTAATCTCTCCCCAAAGATAATGTTCTTTTACATATATATATCTCCCCCTTTGACATCAAATGCCAAAGTAATACAAAACCAAATACAATCAATTCAAAGAACTTATTACAAAATACCAACTTATCAATTTATCCAACTACTCCTCCTGAGAAGTAGCTCTCCTCATCAAAGCCAAAAAAAGATTTCCCTGTTAATTATGTCGGTGGATGACAATAATCAACTATCTAAGTCTCTACCGGTGGGGGTATAACCCCAAGCCGCTCTTTGAGATACTCAAAAGATTCTTTAGGCAAAGGCTTAGTAAAGATATCTACAATCTGCTCTTTAGTATTCACATAAACCAATTTCACTTCTTTTGCTTCAATATTCTCATTCAAAAAATTGAATTTGATAGAAACATGTTTAGTTTTTGAGTGAAATACCGGATTCTTAGATATATCAATTGCTTCCATATTATCACAATAAATTGTTATAGGATCCTTGCATTTTACCTTTATGTCCTTCAACATTTGCTTGATCCATAATACATGTGTACAGTTAGTTGCTATTGCAGCATATTCTAATTCTATTATTGATAAAGATGTGCAACTTTGTTTCTTGCTCAACCAAGAGATTAATCTGCTACCAAGAAAAAATGCTCCACTGGTGGTACTTTTTCGGTCATCTACATCTCCTACCCAATTTGCATCTGTGTATACACATAAATCAAAGTTTTCATCTCTAGGATACCATAAACCAAGATTTGTAGTTCCTTGTAGATATTAGAAAATCCTTTTCACTGTCGATTCATGATTTTCTTTAGGATTAATTTGAAATCTTGAAACAATACATACTACATTCATAATATCAGGTCTAATTTGTGTCAAATACAGTAAACCTCCTATCATAGACTTGTACCTAGTCAGATTAATAAGTGCTAATTCATCCTTGAAAGATAGTTTATTAGTTGTAGTCATAGGTGTGCTTACCGGTTTAGAGTTTTCCATGCCAAATTTCTTAATTAATTCCTTCAAGTACTTTGATTGATTTATGAATATACCTTTATCAGTCTGTGGAATCTGTGATCCTAAAAATAATTTTATCTCTCCAATCATAGACATTTCAAATTCTTCCCGCATCTTATTAGAAAATTCTTTACATAATCCATCTTCTCCTCCAAAGATTATATCATCAACAAAACCTTCTATAACCAAGATGTCATCATTAGTCACTTTGTAATATAGATTGTTGTCAACATTACCTTTAATGAAACAAATCTTCAATAGATATTTGTCCAATCTAGCATACCAAGTTGTAGAAGCTTGCTTCAATCCATATAAAGCTTTCCTTAACTTGCAAACCATATCTTTGTCATCTGTCAAAGAAAATCCATCAGGTTGTTCAATGTAAACTTCTTCTTCAAGATCACCATTCAGAAATGCACATTTAACATCCATTTGATATACTTTATAGTTCTTGTGTGCTGCAAAAGCAAAGAATAGTCTAACTGCCTCAATTCTAGCTACCAATGCAAAGGTTTTATTATAATCAATTCCTTCTTTCTATGAATATCCCTTACACACTAATCTTGCTTTATTTCTGATTACCTTACCATCTTCATTGAGTTTATTTCTAAATACCCATTTAGTACAAATTACATTTTTGTCTTTAGGCCGGGGAGCTAATATCCATGTGTTATTCTTTTCAATTTATTCCAATTCATCTTCCATAGCTTTAATCTAGTGTTTATCTTTACATGCCTCATTAATTGATGCTAGTTCAATTTGAGAAATAAGACATACCTCTTCGTTTTCCAATCTTCCTCTAGTCATAATAGCTTGATACTTTTTCCAAATTATCTGATTTTCAGAGTGATTCAATCTTACATACCGGATTGTTTTTACTTGCCGTTGTTCCTCAGTCACTATGGGATTCTCAAATGATGTCGGTGTGGCTGAATCAACATTCTGTACCAGTGTACTCATTGTAGGTTCATTTGATATTATCTCTATTGTCAGTTTAGAGTACAAGTACCTTGAATTATCTCTGAATTGTTCATCAATCTTCACATTTGCACTCTCAATAATTTTCTACAATCTCTTATTAAAACATCTATATGCCTTGCTCTTAGATGAATAACCAGGAAATATTCCTTCATCACTTCTAGGATCAAATTTGCCAATATACTAATCTCTTCTGATATAGCATTTACTTCCAAATATTCTGAAATATTTAAGAGTAAGAGTATTACCAAACCATAGTTCATGAGGGGTCTTACCAGTTTGACCTTTGATGTGAACTCGGTTGAATGTGTAAATAGTTTTATTGACTACTTCTCTCCAATATACATGAGGTAGATTTGCTTGTGATAACATGCTTCTAGCTGCATCCAAAATAGTTATGTTCTTCCTTTCCACAACTCCATTCTGCTGGGGTGTCCAAGGTGCTAATAATTGTCTTCTGATTCCATTCACTTCACAAAATGTATTAAATTCCTTAGATGTGAACTCACCTCCTTGATCTGATCTCAAGGATTTGATTTTCTTACCAGTTTAATTATTTAGCATCACCTTGAATAGTTTGAATTTCCCAAAAGCTTCTGATTTCTCCCTGAGAAAAGTAACCCAACACATTATAGAGTAGTCATCAATGATTAGCATAAAATACCTATCTCCTTGTAAACTTCTAGTTCTTGCCGGACCACATAAATCAATATGAATTAAGTCAAGAACATTATTGGATTTTTTTGGTATATTCTTAAAATATTCTCTAACTTGCTTTCCAAATTGACATTCCTTATGTACTGGATTGTGAAGCTTAAGAATCTTAGGTAAATATCTTACTACCTTAATTATACTAATTTTCACAATGCAATCAAAATTTACATGACACAGCCTCTTATGCCATTGCCAACTTTCATCAATATGTGGAATCAAGCATGTCTTCTCATTGTTATTCAAATGAAAGATATTACCTCTAGTCTGATTACCGGTTCCAATTTCCAAACTAGTTCTATTCATGATTTTGCAGTTACCATTCTTGAATTGTAACTGAAATCCTTTTTCAACTAATTGACCAACACTCAAAAGATTATGCTTCAATCCTTCAACATAGTAAACATTATCAGTATTATGCTTTCCATCAAAAGATATATTGCCTTTTCCTCTGATCAAACAAGCTTTGTCATCTCCAAATCTTACTAGACCTCCATTGTATTCCTGAAAGGTTAAGAATTTACTCTTATCACCAGTCATATGATGTGAACATCTAGAATCAATTATCCATTCATCTTTATCTTCAATTTTAGCTGCCAAGGCCTGCTCTACCAGTTGAATAGTAGGTGTTAGTTGATCTTCTTTTATATCAACAAAATTTCATCCATTGTCTGTCGGTTCCTCATTGGAATCATCACTAACTCCTTCATCAGCATAGTAACAAAATTTGTCTCTATTCTTCTTAAATTTGTACGTTTGATATTCAGTGTTAGGTTTATATGTCATTTTAGCTTCTTCTTTCAATCTTGCATGTCTATCAGGACACCTAAAAGCCATATGACCAATCTTGTTGCAGTTAAAACATTTAAATGGTGCTTTACCTTCATACTTACTTCCAACTAGACCTTTAGGCATTTCCTTGTAAACAGTGCTTCAAGCTCTTCCAATTCTTCATTATCCTTTCTAATTTCTTCAAGTTCTCTTGCATAAAAGGCTTTCCAATCAGATTTCCTAGATGATGATGATGATACTGCAGATGATGATGATGCCTTGAAATCTAAGTTTGTCTTAATAGTAGCAACATGACCAAATTCCTCAAGTTCAAAAGCTAAAAGTTTTCCAACCAAAGTGTCTCTAGATGCTGATGCATTAGGCATTGTTCTAAATTCATTTATAGTAGTTGCTTTCATTTTATATGCTGCTGGTAATGCTCTTAAAAATTTATAAACAATTTCAACTTCACTTAAGGTTCCTCCACAATATTGTATACCCAAAACAATTTCATTTACTCTTTCCATAAAAGAAGAAATTCTTTCATCTTCTTCCATTTTCAAATTTTCATACCTGACCTGGAAGCATTCTAGTTTTGCAATTTTGACTATGGTATCACCTTCATTCAATGTTTCCAACTTGTCCCAAATAGCTTTAGGAGTAGATCTGTCTGATAATCCCATGATTTGTTGATCTAACAATGCACTCAAAAGTGCTTCCCTTGCTTTGGAATAATTTTGTTCAACTTTAGCTAGGGTTGGTGGAATAGGTTGACCTCGAGTAGGAACAACATAGCCATTCTTTGTAACATCCCATATGTTCTTCCCAATGCAATTCAAATGTGTTTACATCTTGATCTTCCATATGCCATAGTTAGTTCCATCAAGTTTCAGACTATCCTTCCTGAAATAGTTAGAAGACATTGGATCTCCTCAAGTTGTTAAATACCAATTGTTAGGTGCCGCAGGCAACTGAGAGAGGGGGTGAATCAGTTGTCCAATAAATACAAACCAAAACTAACTTAACCAAACTTAATGCTTAATACCGGTAAACCAAACTTTAATGTTGGTAGACAGTTTAATCAGTTAATAGCAGTACCAATAAAGTTTAATACATGAAATAGTAAGACAATAACATCCACAACACATAACACAAATATTTGTACGTGGAAACCATGTAAGGGGAAAAACCATAGTGGGAAACCTTACCCACAATCAGATGATACTACTGCAGGTAGTATGTGTGTATAATATGGAGTCTACACATGCAGAAAGCCCAACTGCCTAGAGCTCACTGCTCAATCACAAAATGGGAGTCACACTGACTACAATTGGATGGTTAAATCCAATGATAATGTACTACTCAAAATAGCATCTTCATATGCTAGATTTAGTACTGGTTAAGCTTTGAATTGCCTTATTCAAACCTTCCTTCAATCTTGAATGATATCTACGTGTATAGCTTTGCTTATATTCACATACACCAAATTATTCCTCTTCCACTATACTTCTGACAATCTTGCAAATGAGATCTTACATTTATACCAGAACCTAAGACCAAATGAGTAGGTTGGCTTGATAGTTCTGATACTTAATATAAGTATAGATCCAATAGCCAACAAGATGAGAGGGGGTGGTGAATCATACAAACTTAATCATCCATAAAAACATCAGATTCAACCTCAGTAACATATATCAGTCATATAATCAAAAACTATCAAACAAGCAAACTCAAAACCATATGAACAATATAAACCTCATAACACCAGATTTAATGTGGAAACCCAAATATGGAAAAACCACTGTGGGATTTCGGACCCACTAAGAAATATACTCCTCTAGAGTATGCTCGGTTAAAAGAAAATCCTATTAAATATTACAAACACATTTCTAGATGTGACCCAGTTAAGGGATTTCCCTTAGATCTGTTAGGATCTTCACTTTGTTAGAAGTGACCTTGTCAAAGGATTTCAAACACTCAATCAAAATGTCACCTTGTTAGAGGATTTACATATAAGACTTTTAAGTCCACTCGGTTAAGAGATTTCCTGTCACTTTCACAAAATAATAGAAATACAATCTATCTGCAACTTCACATCTGAAATGCTAAAGCAGAATCCTATTTGTTCAATATAATCTAGACATAGAACTAATCTTGTCTATCTATTGGGCATCAATAATTTGTTATTCTAATAGGTCTTCAAGCTTCTGTGCTCGATAATCACTATGTAGCATCCCTGTGCATACATTGTTTATCAATAGTTCCTTATTTATAAACAATCTTCTAACCGCTTAATCTCCTTGATCACATTTCCCATGATCAATCATAGCCATCGGATCTTCAATCTTGTCCAAGTTCATTGTATCTTTCAATCTGAAAATGTTTTACCCCGCCTTGGAACTTGCACAATCACCTTGGTACTTGTGTTAGGGTAATGCGGTTCAATCTGAGCTGTAGATCTTCTTGCCACCTTTCCATTTCCTTAGATTCATTTAACAAACTTCTTTTACGGCTTGCTAATCATTGATCTGCTCCAGCTCATCAGCATCTTTCATTAAATATCACATGTAAACATTTAATGCATTCTATTATAGCTTGGTTACAACTTAATGAATACTAAACTTCACTCGATAGACATTCTGTCTTCATTAACCGACTGCGATAACCTTAGGGTTTATCGACTAGGTTCTTTGCTTGATAACATAGTATAGTATTAAGCTTTACATTTTACAACATATGTATGATGTCAAAACAATCTAAAACATCAAGATCTCATCATTGTCTGACTCGGTAGAGTTTCCCATTGAATAACTTATCCCCTTATTCATCATATTCTTTCCTGTGTCTTTACCGACTTCTTTATAATCTTCATATCATATTTCTTAAGATATGGCAACATCATACTAAATTAGAAAATCAATTTCTTGACATCAATGATAAAATAATAATATCAAGATAGTAAAACATCTTTAATCAGTTATGTCCATAATCATCAACAACCTTCTCAATATCTTTGTAATATTGCCAACAATCTCCCCCTTTGGCATTGATGGAAAAACCAATTGATTTGACCTTTAAAAAATTCGGATTGTTATGATTCTGAAATGCTGAAATGCTCTCCCCCATACATCAGACTTCTCTTCTATTTTCAGTCTTTATTTCAATCTATAGTCTTCTCTCAGTCTTCTCAGGTCTTCTCCCATTTTGGTAGATCTTCTCCTGCTTGGTCTTCTCCCCCTGGGTAGGTCTTCTCCTTCTTGGTCTTCTCCCCCTTTGACAACAATGCCAAAAAGAATAGAACTAAAACATAATTTCTTTCTGTAAGAAGTTATTTCCTACTGTTGTGTATCAACTGAGTCTCGGTCAGAGCATTTGTTTAGAATTCCTATTCCCTGTATCATTTTCTATATTATCCCAGTATTATTTCCAGTACACTTTCAGAAAAATATTCTAAAGTGTATCACTCCAGCATCAGCTCCCCAAAAGATATTCAATAGAGTCATCGAAGTGATTCTTTCACCGAACTCGGTCAGTGAGTAAAAGATAGGGGTAGGACCCCTAACTTACTTCTAAGATATTCAAAAGTGTCCTTTGGTAGTGGCTTGGTGAAGATATCAGCTATTTGCTCCTTTGTGTTGACATATTCCAACACCACTTTCTTCTCTTGAGCTTCTTCTCTAAGATAATGATATTTGATAGAGATGTGCTTTGTCTTAGAGTGCATAATAGGGTTCTTTGAAATATTAATGGCACTAGTATTGTCACAGAATATAGTTACTGGCTCGGTAACTTTCTCATTTATACCTTCCAATAGTTGTTTGATCCATGCAATGTTGGTACAATTTAGTGTTGCTGCAACATATTCAGCTTCGGCTATTGACTGAGAAACACATCCTTGTTTCTTGCTAAGCCAACTCACTAGTCTTTCTCCTAAGAAGAAAGCTCCTCCACTTGTGCTTTTTCTGTTATCAATGTTGCCTGCCCAATTAGCATCAGTATGAACTTTTAGATCAAAATAATTTCCTTTCTGATACACTAAGCCATAATCTTCAGTGCCTTTCAAGTATCTGAAAATTCTTCTGATTGTTGTCATGTATATTTCCTTAGGATCTGCAGAGAATTTTGCAACAATACCTACTGCATGTGCTATATCTGGCCTACTATGAACAACATATTGTAGTTTTCTAGTCATGGATTGGTAGAGTATCTCATCAATAGATGTAGATTCATCATTCTTTGATAGTTTACAGTTGGTAGTCATGGGAGTACTTACTGGCTTTGAATCCTCCATTCCAAATTTCTTCAAGATTTCCTTTATGTATTTGGATTGAGTAATGAAAATCTCATTTTTTATTTGCAGTATCTGTAAGCCTATAAAATACTTTATCTCACCGATTAATGACATCTTAAATTCTTTGCTCATTTCATTTCCAAAGTTCTTGCATAAAGAGTCATTTCCACAAAATATAATATCATCAACAAATATGGCTAAGATTAGTATTCCATTTTCATCATTCTTCATGTACATGTTGCTATTCGCACTTGTCCTTATAAAACCAATCTTAATCAAATAAGAGTGCAATCTTTCATACCATGCTCTAGGTGCTTGTTTCGGACCATATAAAGCTTTGTTCAATTTACATACCTGATCTTTATTATTGTCATCAACAAATCCTTTAGGTTGTTCAATGAAAACTTCTTCTTCTAATATTCCATTGAGAAATGTAGATTTGACATCCATTTGATATACCTTGAAGTTCTTGAAAGCAGCATATGCCAACAATGTTCTAACTCCTTCAAGTCTAGCAACAAGTGCAAATGTCTCACCATAATCAATTCCTTCTTCTTGGGCACAACCTTTGTAAACCAGTCTTGCTTTGTTCTGAATGACCTCACCTTTCTCATTTAGCTTGTTTCTGAAGATCCACTTTGTACCGATTACATTTTTGTCCTTCGGTCTTGGGACCAGTGTCCATGTGTCATTCTTCTTGATTTGATCAATCTCTTCAGTCATAGCATTTATCCAATCTTCATTGTTAAATGCCTCTTTCACTATTCTCGGTTCAAATTCAGATATCAAACATGTGTTCTGTCTCAGCTTGTTCCTTGTCATCACTAGATCATCCTTATCTCCTATAATCTGACTTGTTGCATGGTGTCTTCTGACATACTTGGCTAATACAGGCTCGATAGGCTTTGTATGATCTTCTTCGTCACTCGATAACTAGATATTTTCTTCATTTTCTTCAACAGTTATCTCATTAGGACTTCTTGGTTGCACATAGACAAATTCATCATAGTCTTTCAGTTCTTTGGAATTCCTTTCATCAGTTCTTTCTGCAAATTCATCAATTTTCACATTTGCACTTTCTATTATTTTGTTAGATGATTTGATTGGACATTTAAATGCTTTGCTTCTAGAAGAATATCCTATAAATGTTCCTTCTTCACTTTTCTGATCAAACTTGCCATTTCTATCATCTTTATGAACATAGCATTTACTTCCAAAGATCTTAAAATAACTTACATTAGGTTTCTTGCCATACCAAATTTCATAAGGTGTCTTCAAAGTACCTTTCTTCAATTGAACTCGGTTCAAGGTGTAAATAGCTGTGCTTATTTCTTCTCTCCAAAATGTTTGTGGAACCTTCTTCTCAATCATCAGTGTTCTAGCACAATCCATAATAGATCTATTTCTTCTTTCAGCTATTCCATTCTGTTGTGGAGTTCTCGGTGCAGAGACTTGTCTTTTAATACCATGATCATTGCAAAATAGGTTGAACTCATCAGATGTGAACTCTCCTCCTCTATCTGATCTAAGACATTTCAGTTGTTTTCCTATTTCATTTTCAATTCTAGCCTTGTACCACTTAAACATTTGAAAAGCTACTGATTTTTCTTTTAAAAACATTACTAACATCATCCTTGAATAGTCATCCACAAATAATATGAAATACTTATCACCATAATAACTTTGAACTTTCATAGGACCACAAAGATCAGTGTGCACAAGATCTAAAATTCCCTTAGAAGTGTAGGACTTACTTGTAAAGCTGGATCTTGTCATCTTACCCATCTGGCATCCTCAACACATAGCATTTTTAGGTTTTTCAAGACTTAGTAGACCTCTTACTCTATGCTTCTTACTTATCTTGATCAAATTATCAAAATTAGAATGACAAAACCTTTTATGCCATAACCAGGTATTATCAATCTTTGCATGCAAACACTTATTTTGAGTTGAGTCAAGGTGAAATGTATTACCTTTTGTTTGTGTCCTGGTAGCAGCTAACTTTCCATTCTTGTCATGAACTTTGACAATTCCTTTCTGAAATTCTATTCGGTAACTTGTGTTGTTTAGCTGTGCTACACTCAACAAATTATATTTCAAACCTTCAACCCAATAAACATCATTGCATCTTGCTTTCTCAACAAGTTTTATGGATCCTTTACCTCTTACCGAACATGGTGCATCATTACCAAATCTAACATAGCCTCCATCATAATCTTCTAACATAACAAATTTGTGTTTATCTCTTGTCATATGATGTGAACATCCACTATCTATAATCCAAGAATCATTAGTGTTTATGTGTGATATTAGGGATTTTTCTTCATACCTTTCTTCATCTGATCCATCCTTGATAGCCACATAAACAACTTCCTCTGTATCAGTCTCATCTGATTTATCATCTTCAAATTCCTCATCAACAATTAAGCATGTCTTTCTTCTTCTGAAGTCTCAGTGTCCTCTGTAATGATTATCTTTCTGTCTGTCATCTTGGTAATCTCTCTTTTCAGTGAAATCTTTGTCAGGATAGTTAGAAGCCATATGTCCAATCTTATCACAATTGAAACATTTCAAAGGTAGTTTTCCTTTATACTTACCTTTGCCTCTCGGTAACCTTTTGGCCAATAGTGCTTCAAACTCTTCTTGCTTTCTAATTTCTTCATACAGTTTGTGTACCTCCTCCATGTTCTTCCGAAATCTTTCACTTGCTCCACTGTGATCTCCTTCAAAGTACTTATACTTTCTTTCATTGTAATCATTAGATTCATTCAAATGAAAAGAACTAAATGCAGATTCAACTTTATTTACCGATGATCCACTCTTATCAAAATTACTTAACTCAAATGCATGTAGCTTACCAATAGTAGCATCCAAGGAAACTGTCATATTAGGTACAGACCTCAATTCATTGATTGCAGAGACTCGGATTGCATAGGAAGGTAAAAGGGTTCTTAACAACTTACTTGTCACATCCTTTTCTTCGATAGTTCCTCTTGCTCCTTTGATTTGACTTACAATCTCCTTTAGTCTTGTACTATACTGGGTTATGTTCTCACCTTCATTCATCCTCATAGATTCAAGTTGTCCTCTTAGACTATCAACTTTTTCTCTTTGAACATGTTCATCTCCATATACAGATATGAGCTTAGTCCACATTGCCTTTGCATCATTGCAGCCTTCTAGATCATTAAACTCAGAATCGGTCAATGCAGATGTTATTTCAATCATTGCTTGAATATGTTCTTGCTTCACCTTAATCTCTTCCATAGTCAATGGATAGGTGCTCGGTGCAACAAAATCATTCTCCAGATAGTATATAGGATATTCTCCAGCTCTTGATAGATGTAGCTTCATCCTTTTCTGCTATGTAGAGAAACTTCACTTATTCAGCTTAGGTGCATCCCTCTTATACATCTTTGGATCTTTAACTCAAGTGCCTTTAAAATTTCCTTTCAGAGTCCAATAGCTCTGGTACCAATTAATAGTTCTGATACTTAATATAAGTACAGATCCAATAGACAACAAGATGAGAGGGGGGGGGGTGAATCATACAAATTTAATCATCCATAAAAACATCAGATTCAACCTTGGTAACATATATCAGTCATATAATCAAAAGCATATGAACAATATAAACCTCATAACACCAGATTTAATGTGGAAACCCAAATAGGGCAAAAACCACTATGGAATTTCGGACCCGCTAAGAAATATACTCTTCTAGAGTATGCTCGGTTAAAAGAAAATCTTGTTAAAGATTAGAAACACATTGCTAGATGTGACCCGGTTAAGGGATTTCCCTCAGATATATTACGATCTTCAATTTGTTAGAAGTGACCTTGTCAAAGGATTTCAAACACTCAATTATAATGTCACCTTGTTAGAGGATTTACATATAAGACTATTAAGTCCACTTGGTTAAGAGATTTCCTATCACTTTCACAAAATAACAGTAATACAATCTATCTACAACTTCACATCTGAAATGCTAAACTAGATTCCTATTTGTTCAATACAATCTAGACATAGAACTAATCTTGTCTATCTGTTGGGCATCAATACTCTATTATTCTAGCAGGTCTTCAAGCTTCTATGCTTGGTAATCACTATGTAGCATCCCTGTGCATACACTTGCCCACATACATTATTTATCAGCAGTTCCTTATTTATAAACAATCTTCTAACTGCTTAATCTCCTTGATCACATTTCCCATGATCAATCATAGCCATCAGATCTTCAATCTTGTCCAGGTTCATTGTATCTTTCGATCTAAAAATGTTTTACCCCACCTTGGAACTTGTACAATCACCTTGGAACTTGTGTTAGGGTAATGCAGTTCAATCTGAGCTGTAGATCTTCTTCCTGACTTTCCATTGCCTTAGATTCTTTTAACAAACTTCTTTTACGGTTTTCCAATCATTGATCCGCTCTAGCTCATCAACATCTTTCATTAAATATCACATGTAAACATTTAATGCATTCTGTTATAGCTTGGTTACAACTTGGTGAATACTAAACTTCACTTGGTAGACATTTTGTCTTCATTAACCGACTGTGATAACCTTAGGGTTTACCGACTAGGTTCCATATGGTTTATTGACTAGGTTCTTTGCTTGATAACATAGTATAGTACTAACCTTTGCATTTTACAACATATGTATGATGTTAAAACAATCTAAAACATCAAGATCTCATCATTGTCTGACTCGGTAGAGTTGCCCATTGAATAACTTATCCCCTTATTCATCATATTCTTTCCTATGTCTTTACCGACTTCTTTATAATCTTCATATCATATTTCTTAAGATATGGCAACATCATACTGAATTAGAAAATCAATTTCTTGACATCAATGACAAAATAATAATATCAAGATAGTAAAACATCTTTAATTAGTTATGTCCATAATCATCAACAACCTTCTCAATATCTTTGTAATATTGCCAACATGGCTCACTAAAAGATATTAAAATAAAATCAATTACAAATGAATCAATATGTGATGCATCACGTCGGCTCAATGCATTTACAATAACAATAAATCATATTCATGATGTGTCATCCTGATTTAGAATAGATATGCTTTCTGGTCCATAACCTAGACGTATTTGCCGATAACAACAAATATGAAAACCTAATTAGACCAATGATCAAATCACCAAAACAAAGTGTCCAAACAATGTCTTCAACAAAACCAAGTAATCTCCAAGTCATTCCAAGCATTGATGAACAATATAACCTGTTGGTGAACCAGATACGGTGACTGTGCATAAGTCACTGAACATGCCAGTGAACATAATTAAAAATCTCCAAGTGCTGATAAGTGTTGACAAGTGTTGACATCAATGACCAAACCATATCAACATAACCAAAATACCAATAATAAATGCCCAAATTGTTGCCTATGTACCTCATGCAGTTGTCAAGTATATCCTATCTATGTCTGAAGTAACTAGAAAAAGATGCAAATGGATAAGCATAATACAAGAGTTTGATCTTGAGATCAAATTCACAAAGCTAGTAAGAGGTCTAGGTTTAAGAAAGTTAATGACTGAGACAAACTTTAAGGATATTGACATAAATAATGTTGAGATTGAACAAGCTTTTGTAAGCAGCATTGAGAGGCAGCCATGGTATTCAGATGTGGTATACTTGAAGAATGCCTCATGTCCAAATGGTATGACACACAACCAAAGGATAACATTGAACTTAAAATCACATAAATATGTTCTTATTTAGTGAGACTTGTATTGGAGGAACATTGATGGGATGCTACTGGTTTGCCTAGATAAATTCCAAGATGAGAAGGTTCTAAAAGAGATGCATAGTGGGGTGTGTGGAGGCCACTATTCAGCTAAGACTACTGCTCATAGGATAATCCGAGTAGGGTACTATTGGCCATATTTGTTCAAGGATGCTCATAAATACATTCAAATGTGATCCTTATCAAAGGTTTTCTTCTAAACTAAAGTATGTTGGTGCTTTGCCTTTGAATTCTGTTGCAGTTGAATCCCCTTTTGTTCAATGGGGTATTGATTTTATTGGAGAGATAATAGAAAAATCAAGTAGAGGTCACAAATGGATTCTGGTGGCTATAGACTATTTCATCAAGTGGATTGAAGCCATACCTACCAAACAGGCTACTAGCAAGGTAGTCACTAATTTCTAGATGGATAATATAGTGACAAAGTTTGGTGTGCCAGCTAAAATAGTCATGAACAATGCCATGTGCTTCAAGTCTGAGGAGTTTGCAAGGTTCTATGCCAATTATGGGATTATTATGACATACTCTCCACCATACCATCCACAGGGAAATGGCCAGGTAGAATAGAGTAATAAAAGTCTCCTCAATATCATCAAGAAGATCCTAGAGGAAAATAAAAGGTCCTAGGATCAAAAGCTCGGGTTAGCTTTATGGGCTGATAGGGTGACTAGAAAAAAGTGATAGTTCTAATACTTAAAGATAAGTACAGATGCCAAGCTATTAAGATGAGAGGGGGGGTGAATCATACAAACTTAATCTTCCATAAAAACATCAGATTCAATCTCGGTAACATATACTTCAGTAATATAACCAAAACTGCTAAACATGCAAACTCAAAAGCATATAAACATCATAACACTCATAACACCAGATTTAACGTGGAAACCCAAATAGGGAAAAACCATTGTGGGATTTCAGACCCACTAAGAAATATACTCTTCTAGAGTATGCTCGGTTAAAAGCAAATCATGTTAAATATTACAAACACATTGCTAGATGTGACCTGGTTAAGGGATTTCCCTCAGATCTGTTAGGATCTTCACCTTGTTAGAAGTGACCTTGTTAAAGGATTTCAAACACTCAATCAGAATGTCACCTTGCTAGAGGGTTTTACAAATAAGACTATTAAGTCCACTCGATTAAGAGATTTTCTATCACTTCACAAAATAACAATAATAAAAATCTATCTGCAACTTCACATCTAAAATGCTAAAGCAGATTCTTATTTTCTCAATATAATATAGACATAGAACTAATCATGTCCATCTGTTGGGCTCTATACTTTTTTATTCAAAATAGGTCTTCAAGCTTCTATGCTCAGTAACCACTATGTAGCATCCCTGTGCATACACTTGCCCGCATGCATTGTTTATCAACAGTTCCCTATTTATAAATAATTTGCCAACTGCTTGATCTCCTTGATCACATTTCCCATGATCAATCATAGCCATCAGATCTTTAAACTTTGTCCAGGTTCAATGTATCCTTCAATCTAAAAATGTTTTACCCTACCTTGGAACTTGTATACATTTCTTGGAACTTGTGCTAGGGTATTGCGGTTCAATCTAAACTGTAGATCTTCCTGCCGATTTTCCTTTGACATAGATTCTTTAACAAACATCATTCATGACATACCAATCATTTAATCATAGCTAGCTCATCAGCTTCCTTTATTAAATAATGCATGTAATCATTTAATGTATTTTGTTATTACTCGGTGGCAACTTGGTAAATACTAAACTTCACTCGGTAGACATTCTCCCTTCATTAATCGATAGTGATAACCTTAGGGTTTACCGATTAGGTTTTTTGCTCAGTAACATAGTATAGTATTAACTTTTCAATCAATAACATATGTAGGATATCAAAACAATCTAATCATCATGATCTCATCATTGTCTAACTCGGTAATAGTTGCCCATTGAACAACTTATTTCTCCCTTTATCCATCATATGCTTTCTGTGTCTTTTACCAACATCTTTATACTCATCAAATCATACTTCTCAAGATATGGCAACATCAGATTGAATTAGAAAATCAATTTCTTGGCATCAATGACAAAATAATAATACTAAGATAGTAAACATCCTTAATCAGTTTTATCCATAATCATGAACAACCTTCTCAATATCCTTATTGAAATGCCAACAATCTCTCCTTGAATGTTATAATGCCAAATGCCAACAATCTCCCCCTTTGGCATTGATGGAAAAACCAATTGATTTGACCTAATTGATTCGGATTGCTATGAGATTTTGAAATGCTGAAATGCTCTCCCCCTATCATTAGAATTCTCTCCCATACATTAGTCTTCTCCTCTTCTTCAGTCTTCTCCCCCTTTGACAACAATGCCAAAAATTAAAGAACTAAAACATAATTTCTTCCTGTATGAAGTGATTTCCTACTGTTATGTGTCAACTTAGTCTTGGTCAGAGAATTTATGTCTTCAATGCCTATTCCCTATATTATTTCCTGTATTATTTCCTATACACCTTTAGAAAACATCCTAAAGTGTGTAAATCAGCATCAACTCCTAAAAGATATTTTGTAGAGTCATCAAATTGATGCTTTCTCCAAACTCGTTCAGTGATCAGAAGATAGGGGTACGACCCCTAACTTACTTCTGAGATACTCAAAAGTGTCCCTTGGTAGTGGCTTGGTGAAGATATCTGCTATTTGTTACTTTGTGCTAACATACTCCAACACCACTTTCTTCTCTTGAGCTTCTTCTCTCAGATAATGATATTTGATAGAGATGTGCTTTGTCTTAGAGTGCATAATAGGATTCTTTGAAATGTTAATGGCACTAGTATTGTCACAGAATATAGTTACTGGATCGGTAACTTTCTGATTTATACCTTCCAACAGTTGTTTGATCCATGCTATGTTGGTACAGTTTAATGCTACAACAACGTATTCAGCTTCTGTTGTTGACTGTGAAACACATCCTTGTTTCTTGCTAAGCCAGCTCACTAGTCTTTCTCCTAAAAAGAAATCTCCTCCACTTGTGCTTTTTCTATCATCAATGTTATCTGCCCAATCTACATCAATATAAACTTTTAAATCAAAGTCATTTCTTTTCTGATATACTAAGCCATAATCTTCAGTGCCTTTGAAGTATCTGAAAATTCTCTTGATTGTTGTCATGTGTGTCTCCTTAGGATCTATAGAGAATCTTGCAACTATACCTACTGCATGTGCTATGTTTGGCCTACTGTGAACAACATATTGCAACTTTCCAATCATGGATCGGTAAAGTGTCTCATCAACAGATGTAGATTCATCATTCTTTGATAATTAAACATTGGTAGACATAGGAGTACTTATTGGTTTTGGATCCTCCATTCCAAATTTCTTCAAGATTTCCTTTATGTACTTGGATTGAGTAATGAAAATCTCATCTTTCATTTGCAGTATTTGTAAACCTATAAAATAATTTATCTCACCAATTAATGACATCTCAAATTCTTTGCTCATTTCATTTCTAAAGTTCTTACATAGAGAGTCATTTCCACAAAATATAATATCATCAACAAATATGGCTGAGATCAGTATTCCATTTTCATCATTCTTCATGTAAATATTGATGTTTTCACTTGTTCTTATTAAACCAATCTTGATTAAATAAGAGTGCAATCTTTCATACCATGCTCTAGGTGCTTGTTTCAGACCATATAAAGCTTTGTTCAATTTACATACCTGATCTTTATTATTGTCTTCAGCAAATCCTTCAGGTTGTTCAATAAAAACTTCTTCTTCTAATATACCATTCAGAAATGCAGATTTGACATCGATTTGATATACCTTGAAATTCTTGTAAGCAGCATATGCCAACAATGTTCTTACTCCTTCAAGTATTGCTACAGGTGCAAAAGTCTCACCATAATCATTTCCTTCTTCTTGGGCATAACCTTTGCAAACTAGTGTTGCTTTATTTTGAATGACCTCTCCTTTTTCATTTAGCTTGTTTCTAAAAATCCATTTTGTACCAATTACATTTTTGTCCTTCGATCTTGGGACTAGTGTCCATGTGTCATTCTTCTTGATTTGATCAATCTCTTCTATCATAGCATTTATCCAATCTTCACTGTTAAATGCCTCTTTCACTATTCTTTGTTTAAATTCAGATATCAGACATGTGTTCTATCTCAGTTTGTTCCTTGTCATCACTAGATCATCCTTATCTCCTATAATCTGACTTGGTGGATGATGTCTTCTGACATATTTGGGTAATATAGGCTCAGTAGGCTCTATATGTTCTTCTTCATCACTCAGTAACTGGATATTATCCTCATTTCCTTTTGCAGTTTTCTTGGTAGGACTTGTCAATTGAACATAGGCAAATTCATCATAATCTTCTAGTTCCTTGGAATTTCCTTCATCATTTCTTTTTGCAAATTCATCAATTTTCACATTTCCACTTTCTACTATTTTGTTAGATGATTTGATCAGACATTTAAATGCTTTACTTCTAGAAGAATAACCAAGAAATGTTCCTTCTTCACTTTTCTGATCAAACTTGCCAATTCTATCATCCTTGTGTACATAGCATCTACTTTGAAAGATTTTAAAATAACTTACATTAGGTTTCTTGTCATACTAGATTTCATAAGGTGTCTTCAAAGTACCTTTCTTCAGTTGTACTTAGTTCAGGGTGTAAACTGCATTGCTTATTGCTTCTCTCCAAAATGTTTGTGGCAATTTCTTTTCAATCACTAGGGTTCTGGCACAATCCACAATAGATCTGTTTCTTCTCTCAGCAATTCCATTTTATTGTGGAGTACTCGGTGAAGAGACTTGTCTTTTTATACCATGATCATTGCAGAATAAGTTGAACTCATCAGATGTGAACTCTCCTCCTCTATCTGATCTTAGACATTTCAGTTGTCTTCCTGTTTCATTTCCAACTCTTGCCTTGTACCATTTAAACATTTGAAAAGCTTCTGATTTTTCTTTTAAAAACATTACTGACATCATCCTTGAGTAATCATCCACAAATAATATGAAATATTTATCACCATAATAACTTTGAACTTTCATAGGACCACAAAGATCAGTATGCACAAGATCTAAAATTCCCTTAGAAGTGTAGGACTTACTTGTAAAGCTTGATCTTGTCATTTTACCCATCTGGCATCCTCAGCACACAGCATTCTCAGGTTTTTCAAGACTCGGTAGACCTCTTACTCAATGCTTCTTACTTATATTGATCAGATTATCAAAATTTACATGACAAAACATTTTATGCCATAACCAGGTATCATCTATCTTTGCATACAGACATTTATTCCATGTTGAGTCAAGGTGAAATGTGTTACCTTTTGTTTGTGTCCTGGTAGCAGCTAACTTTCAATGCTTGTCATGAACTTTGACAATTCCTTTCTGAAATTCTATTTGGTATCCTTTATTGTTTAGCTATGCTACACTCAACAAATTGTATTTCAAACCTTCAACCCAGTAAACATCATTGCATCTTGAATTGTCAGGAAGTGTTATGGATCCTTTTCCTCTTACTAGACATGGTGCATCATTACCAAATCTTACATAGCCTCCATCATAGTCTTCTAACATAACAAACTTGTGTTTATCACCTGTCATGTGATGTGAGCATCCACTATCTATGATCCAAGAATCATTAGTATTTATGTGAGATATAAGGGATTTTTCTTCATACCTTTCTTCATCTAATCCATCTTTGATGGCCACATAAACTACTTCCTCTGTATCAATTTCATCTGCATACCTTTCTTCATCTAATCCATCTTTGACGGCCACATAAACTACTTCCTCTGTATCAGTTTCATCTGATTTATCATCAATGGATTCCTCATTGGCTATTAAGAATTCTATCATTGTAATCATCAGATTCACCAATATGAAAAGAACTAATTGCAGATTCAACTTTATTTACCGATGACCCACTGTTATCAAAGCTACTTAACTCAAATACATGTAGCTTACCAATAGTAGCATCTAAAGAAACTGGCATATTAGGTACAAACCTCAATTCATTGATTGCAGAGACTTGGATTGCATAGGCCGGTAGAAGGGTTCTTAACAACTTACTTGTTATATCCTTTTCTTGAATAGTTCCACCTGCTCCTTTGATTTGATTGACAATCTCCTTTAGTCTTGTACTGTACTTGGTTATGTTCTCACCTTCATTCATCCTCATAGATTCAAGTTGTCCTCTAAGACTATCCACTTTTTCTCTTTGAACATGTTCATCTCCTCCATACATAGATATGAGCTTGTCCCACATTGCCTTTGCATCATTGTAGCCTTCGAGATCATTAAACTCTGAATCGGTCAATGCAGATGTTATTTCAATCATTGCTTCGATATGTTCTTGTTGTGCCTTTATCTCTTCCATTGTCAATGGATAGGTGCTCGGTGTGATAAAATCATTCTCCAGATAATATACAACATATTCTCCAACTCCTGATAGGTGCAGCTTCATCCTTTTCTGCCATGTAGAGAAATTTGACTTGTTCAACTTCAGTGCATCCCTCTTATACATCTTTGGATCTTTTCCTCAAGTACCTTCAAACTTTTCCTTCCAGAGTCCAAAGCTTTGATACCAATTGATAGTTCTGATACTTAAAGATAAGTATAGATGCCAAGCTAATAAGATGAGAGGGGGGGGGGTGAATCATACAAACTTAATCTTCCATAAAAACATCAGATTCAACCTCAGTAACATATACTTCAGTAATATAACCAAAACTACTAAACATGTAAACTCAAAAGCATATAAACATCATAACACTCATAACACAAGATTTGACGTGGAAACCCAAATAGGGAAAAATCACTATGGGATTTCGGACCCACTAAGAAATATACTCTTCTAGAGTATGCTCAGTTAAAAGCAAATCCTGTTAAAGATTACAAACACATTGCTAGATGTGACCTGGATAAGGGATTTCCCTCAGATCTGTTAGGATCTTCACCTTGTTAGAAGTTGTTATCACTGATTAAAAATGGGCTTTTCTTTTCCCATGATTGGCTATGGTTTGTTGTTTTTTTTGAATAGGGTGCAGTTTCAAATGCTTCAATTTTGTTTTTGACCTCAAGGGTTTTTTTTATTTTAGATCCTCTTGTGTTTGTTTTAAACCCTCTGGTTTCTAATCTTTCATTACTTTATTCACTTAAGTAATAGGTCATGGGGTCGTAGGAAGTGTCCCCCCTTATTGTTTGCCTAGGTGGTCATGTTAATTAATCAAAAAATTTATGCCTCATATATTTTTTTCCTAAAGCTGTCGGGCCCAGTGACTGGTGTGCATCTCGTGGGTGGATCCACGGCTCGCGTTATTTCACTAGGCGAAGTTGCGCGTAATTTAAAACCAGTGAAGTTGCAAAAATGACATGGCATGCCACATAGACGGTCCAGCTGGTTGATGATAGCAAGTCGAATGGTGGCA
This sequence comes from Cryptomeria japonica, assembly GCF_030272615.1. Classification (NCBI taxonomy): domain Eukaryota; kingdom Viridiplantae; phylum Streptophyta; class Pinopsida; order Cupressales; family Cupressaceae; genus Cryptomeria; species Cryptomeria japonica. The sequence goes on from NC_081413.1 coordinate 73,453,680, forward strand.
CACAGCGTAAGATACAATAGTCAGTGGGTCAGGATTAAAGGCTAAAAGGCAGGCCCGAGAGGTGAGTCAGGTCGCAGTCAGGAGATGACCTGGCGGGTATAGCTGTCAAGAGTAAATTGTGGCCCCGTGGTTTTCTCTCGGCAAATGAAAAAGTGACAAGTCAACTCCAAAGGTGACTGGTCACCAGGTGTTCACAATGAGTCAGCGGGCCCACCCCTCCTGAAAGCCTTTTCAGATGATTAAAAGCCGATCAACTTAAGAGATGATCTGACGGCCCACACTATTTTGCAAGGGTAAGATTCTCATTCTTTATACCCCGCGAAATAGCGAGAGTGCATGAGAGCCGTCCATGTGTCATGATCGTGGCCCTGGAGGATACAGCTGTTAAGAGTTTGTTGGGGCCCCATGGTTTTCTCTCGGTAAATTAAAAAGTGACAAGTCAGCTCTGAAGATGACTGGACGCGAGGTGTTGACAGTGAGTCAGTAGGCCCACCCCTCTCAAAAGCCTTTTCAGATGATTAAAAGTTGATCAACTTAAGAGATGATCCGACGGCCTGCGCTATTTTGCAAGGGTAAGATGCTTGTTCTTTATAACCCGCGAAATAGCGAGAGTGCATGAGAGTCGTCCACCTATTCGGCGACACATGGTCTAAGAGGAAAGTGTGGGCCCACCAAGGTGGAACCGGCGGTATAAAGGAAAGACACGTGGCCAACATTAAGTCGAATGCGAAGGAAATTTCAAGGCCAATGGTTGGGTGCCATGTGGTATCATATAGCCAATAGAGAAGCGGGACCCAGCACGGAGCCAAAGTTGTTAGTTAATCTAACGCTCGATCAAGTTTGTTTTGATTGGACAGTCGGTGCTATTTCGCAGGACTAAGCTGCCCGATAGTTATGCTTCGCAAAGTTGCGAAAGAGCAAAATGAAACACTTGCAGGAATGTTGTGACCCGTTGGAGCGAAAAATATGAATTCTCGTATGAATTCGATTTTGAAGGGACGAGCGAAGCATGTGGAATCAATGTTGTAGTTAAGGCCCTGCGTACAATATTTGATTTCCTATCAACCGAGTGAAGATATCTTTTAAAAATTTTGCAGAAGAGCGGATGCAGAGTTATTTTCTTCAGGTACAGTGCAAGTCGGTTCAGTTGCATAGCAAATTCCTTAAAGCGAAGAACAGGTTCTCTCATATTCTTGTGTAGCAATTCCTGTGTAGTGTTTTAGATAAGATAATTGATTCGTCACAGAATTGTTTAAGAGTGGTATTCATTTCTTACGTTTTCAAAATGGCTCCTAAAAGAGAATTTTCTGGCAAAGTTAACTATTCAGAAAGGAGTGTCTGTGATGATTTTTTAGAATAGTTGACGTTGTCAACTAATCAGGCATCAAAGGAAAAAGAATTAGTGCCCAAGGCTCCCCGTTTAAAGATAGGAGAAGGATTATATGACAAGGGTAACTGGTTGAGAGACCCACAGGTTGGATTGTCTGGGTTGGGGTTGTTTAAAGTTGGATTCGAAATGAGAAATTCTCCTGCCCCACAAAACAGTATCTGGGAATTAGATGTCGGGAAATTAGTAGTCCCAGGGGTATTTATGGACATAGATCTGTTGACCCAAATTGCGCTCAACTATGATCCAGTCACAAGAAGCATTCAGGATATAAATGAGAAAACCCTTGTCGAGATTAATGCTGAAGAATTTAGGAAAGCTTTTGGGCTTAATGAATTCACCAGTTTTCTAGAACCTATAAATTTCACATCATTAGCCCAAATTTACGGTGCACAGAGGAGTCATCTTAGGAACGGGCCTCTCAAGGAGTTTTTTGTGAAGATAGGAGGGTTAACAGTTGTAGGACCCAACACACAAGAGCCCTTTTCATTAAGTATGTTCACCTTGAGGGCTAAAGGAATGTATTGGGCACTTTGCCAAGTTTTGGGAGAAGATGCTGAAGCAAATATGCCAAATCATTACCTGTTAATGATTGCTCAGATTTTGAATCCTTCTCTCGCAATTACATTTGATTATGCCTCTTTCATTGCTGATGCTATTCATGGAGGGTTAATAGGAATCAAGAATGGAAAGGTGGATAGGCCTTTCGGATGGTACTCACTCTTGATTCATCTTTTTCTCTTCAAAGGTGGTGATTACTTTGCTAGTGGACTAGACCTTGTTAAGGAGAAAGAAGGAGAAAAAATGCCGGTACAATTATGGAGTATTGTGTTGTCATGGGATAGAGAGGATGTTAGTTTTTTGAAGTTTGATAAATATTTTGCATCCAAGATAAGGACTCTCCTCTGCTCTGAGAACCCAAGAATCCCCAAAGTTCTTCTGGAATTCATAAGACCAAAAGAATTTGCAGAGAACATAAAAATTGTCCATAACTGGGGTGACATTTACTTGTATCTAGTCTCCATAGTTTTCAGAGTGTTTGGTTTTAGAGGCACCCCATTTTTGCTACCTTACCAAGTCCCTCTCAAAGTGGGAATCGCAGAGATCCTTAGACAAATTGGTGGCTTACAAGAGGCAAAGTTAACAGGCAGGGGTAAAGGGACTATTTTCCCTGCAGCTACCATAGCTCACCAATTTGTGATAACAAAAGGAGGCTAGAATTGCTTTGAGCATTTCCTCAAGCCTTATCATTTGTCCACTGCAGTGTCCAGGTGTGCTGATCCGGAAGACTTCTTCAATGATATGTTTAGAAAGAAGGTTGCATGCAGAGGTAGGACTCATCAATTCTAGTTTCTTGAAGACCTCATCAGAAATGAGTTTGATCTAGATGAGTAGGAGCTAAGGAAAGAGAAGTGGGTGGCTTATAAGAAAGCCTTGGATTTTGTGCATTAGTTTGATGTCAGCTATGACCCATTGTCTAGCTTTTTCCCACTGGAGGAGAAAATAAAGTTTTTGATTGTTTGCTTTGAAGATGTGATGCAGACACTGAAGGAGAAGAGGGAAGCTGTATTAAAGAGCAACCCTGAGAAGGCAAGAATGATCCTAAGTAGATCAACTTCAAGCAAAGCAATCCCTCCTTGTGATTATACACTGCATAAGAAATCCAGTTATAGTGTGCTGATGCCTACAACAAGGGAGCCCTCTACCTCCAAAGGAAAGAGGAAGATACAAGATGTCATTGACATCCAAGAAAGCCCAAAGAAGAAAAAGGTGGGGAAAGAAGTACAATCAGATACACCTTTGTATTCCCCATCCCAATCCCCTATCCATATAGGAAATGAGCAAGCAGTAGCTAAGCAACTCCTACAGTTAGGTAGTCTAGGGGAAATTGCATACACTTATGATGAAGTGGAGGAAGGAATGCCAGAAGAACCCATTACTGCTGAAATGGATATCACTACCACCAAAGTCAAAGGCCATGAGTGGGATCTTGAGATAAAGTAGGCAAGTAGTGCCTTTTTAGCTGATAACAATTTTGTCACATCAGAAGCATTTATGCAGTTTATATGGAAACAACACATAGATAAATATAATGCTAGATGTGAAAAGAGAAAGGTTGAGTAGCCCAATAAAGATCCAGCCCTGGTGGAAGAGGAAATAAAGAAAGAGATGATGGAAGAATTCAAAACCATCACCCTTGAGCAGGGAAGAGATAGTGTAGCACAAGCTGGAGTGCTTATTTTACCCGAATGGGATATAGCAGATGCCTTGGTATTAGATGTAGTGAGAAAAGAGACTAAATCCATGGAGGGGATTACTTTCAATAAGGATAATGCTGCACTCGTCATGTGGTCTCTCAAGAGAAATGAGATTAAGAAAAGCAAAGACACCCCAGGGCCAAGTTACCTTGGTGGGATGATGGTGAAGAGAGTGCAGAGTATAGGGGTAGTGGAGGCTGCTAGCACTATGTTAGAGACTGCAAAATTTAGTGTTGTAGTAGCAGAGAAGGAAGCCAAAGAGAAAGAGGCCCTCCAAGTTTAGTTGGAAATAGTTTTGAAGGCTTATAACAATGCCAAGGAGGAGGTAAGAGGTATGGATAGCATCATTGCCAAGCTACAGAGCTAGTTGACTGGACAATACCATCAAGGTGAGTCTTCAACATTGATGATCTCCTCTTCTCCTGCAAGACCTCCACCTACTAGCCCTATCATTGAGTTTCCACCATCTCTAGCACCCTCTAGCTCTCAAATGATTGAAATCACTCCCCAAGAATTAGAAAAATTGAAACAGGCTCAGGCCTTATATGCAAAGAAGTATGAGGAGAGAGTAAGGACTACAATTTCCAGTTTTGCAAATACAATAAATGCCTCATTGCTCTACAACAATGTAGGTAAAATTATGGATATATGGAATGAGCTCAGGAGAGACAAGGCTGTTTTGACACCTATTTTTGATAAGTGGAGGCCTAGGGAGCAAGATTTAGAGTTTATGTGTGTATCCTGCGATGCGGCAAGGGCCGATCCCATCATCAAATTCACTTTTGATGTCGCTAAAGTCTTAGTACAATTAGCAGCAGAGGTGGATAATGTGGATAGGAAGGTTAGTTTGTGCAAAAAGGAGTACACTGATCAAGTTTTTGAGTTGCTCCCAGGAGTTTTTGCTAGCCCGGATCAATTAAAGGACAAACAAATGATGCTTAAGGAGATAGAAGCTAAATTGTCAGCAAGAGTTAAAGGAATTATTGATCTAGACTATGCTTCTTTCTTTGTTTTGACAATACAAGAGATAGAGAAAATTAAGTCACATTATGGTTTTCTCAATTCAGAAGTCAACAAAATGAGAAATTCTTTGAAAAGGTTGACTAAGACCAAGGATAAAGTGATTAATTTCTCATGGCTGACAGAAGAGGTATATGGTGAGTGGACAACTAAATATGGCACCCATGATCTGGAACAGTTGGAGAGCGCCCCTGAAAAGGTAGAAGAGGTTGCAACTGAAGAACTTGTTGAAGAAACTACAGAGGCCGAAAAGAGCTTGTAACCTCTTCATTTTGAAAGAAATGATTGTAACAAACTCTCCTTGAGAAGTCCGAAGCTTTGTGCATCCATGTTGTTATAAATGGATACCAGGACTAGAGGAAGGGAGATTGCAAAGAATTGTAAGAAAACACTGCAAAAATTTATCTGAGCTTTTCTAAGTCTAATGGAGAATACTCAAAATTTCTTGTAATATTTCTTGAACTAAATATCAATATATAGACCATCAGTTTTGAGTAAAGCTTTGTGTTGTCTTCAAGTGTGTTTACAAGGGTTGTTCTGTTTGAATGGAATTGCAAAGCAATTTTAGTAGAAGTGTTCGTTAGGTTTTCTCTTTAGGAGGGAAATTAAAGATGCGGGGATCACTCATACTAGTAAACTCTTTGGAAGAGACTTTGAATTTTGATGATCATAGCTTAATTTGGAATGCATAAATTCTTGTAGGTGTCAGGCATATACAAGGATTAATGGGAACCAAGCCAACGGGATGCATAAAGATGTTTTGTTTGAGGAGTATTATCTGAGTTTAGATGACTCTGTGACCTTGGATAAGGCACTAGTATTGATTGAAGTGGTTTATTGCATGTTTTGTTGATCGAAATGCTAAATTTAAGTATAGTTTCCATTCTTTGTTTTCAGTTGATTTCAAGGTGAATAGATCCATTGGTTTTCTGGACTAGTTTGCTATGGGTTTTTGTTCGAAAGTGTGAATTCAATTCACAAAGGTATACCCACCTGGGCTCTGAGTAAGTCCGAAGTGTAGGAGGTTCAATCAAACCTTTTCATATCTTGTCTTGAGAATTTCCTTATCTTTGATGTCTCTTCTGCACCGAGTTCAATCATATTATTTTAAGGATGTTAAAGGAAATTAGATTTTGAAGACAACAAAAGTGACCTTGTTAAAGGATTTCAAACACTCAATTAGAATGTCACCTTGCTAGAGGGTTTTACAAATAAGACTGTTAAGTCCACTCGGTTAGGATATTTTCTGCCACTTCACAAAATAATAGTATCTGTAACTTCACATCTAAAATGCTAAAGTAGATTCTTATTTTCTCAATACAATATAGACATAGAACTAATCTTGTCCATCTGCTGGGCTCTATACTCTATTATTCAAAATATGTCTTCAAGCTTTTGTGCTTGGTAACCACTATGTAGCATCCCTGTGCATACACTTTCTCGCATGTATTGTTTATCAACAGTTCCCTATTTATAAACAATTTGCCAACCGCTTAATCTCCTTGATCACATTTCCTACGATCAATCATAGCCATCAGATCTTCAAACTTTGTCCAAGTTCAATGTATCCTTTGATCTGAAAATGTTTTACCTTGTCTTGGAACTTGTATACATTTTTTGGAACTTGTGCTAGGGTATTGCAGTTCAATCTAAGCTGTAGATCTTCTTGCTGATTTTCCTTTGCCATAGATTCTTTAACAAACTTCATTAATGGCATATCAATCATTTAATCATAGCCAGCTCATCTGCTTCCTTCATTAAATAATGCATGTAATCATTTAATGTATTCTATTATTACTCGGTTGCAACTCGGTAAATACTAAACTTCACTCGGTAGACATTCTGCCTTCATTAAGCGATAGCGATAACCTTAGGGTTTACCTACTAGGTTCTTTGCTTGGTAACATAGTATAGTATTAACCTTTGTTGGCATTATGTGAACTGGCATGAAGACATAATGATATTGCATGTTGTCATTGATGTCAATATGAGACATTGTTTGAACCGGCACATGTGATAGGTGAAAAGAGAGAGGAACTCACATATGTATGAACCGGTTTATATGCCAAAGTGAAGCAGCATATTTGTTCAAGATGAACCGGCATGTAGTTACGGGAACCGACACATGGAAGTATTGTGTTACTACTGATTGGTAGGTAGTTTACACTTTAGGATTTCTAGTTGGAGCATCTCAAGCCTGTGTAACTCAATCGGTGATCTTTGTGTGATGAGTTAGTAGTATAATGGAGAATAGATTGTGTTGCCACGTAAGCTTTGTGTGCGTGAAGGATCTAGCATTAAGAAGACTATTCCTATCTACCTCGGGAATGTGCAAAGTCTGTCAAACGGTGATAATGCATGATGGGTTATTAGCCACCATGAAATCGATGGAAAATGGATGATGGAGAATGTCTTGAGATTGATTCAAAATTGTTGCATTTAATGCAGTATGATTCAACGTCAGAATTGAACCGCTTGAATTGCTTAACCTAATAGATTTAGGGTTTAGGGTTTTTTCTATCGACCTGTCTATTTCCTATAAGGTAGATGTTGTGTTTCTTTCTAAGGTTGTTGGTAAAATTTGTGAGTGTGTATCCAAGGGAAGAGATACATGATTCTTGCCAGACCCAAGGAGAAAAGAGATACCTACAAAGTAAACGTGCAGAAGGAGAAGAGGAGCCAAAATGGATCTACATTAGCATTGAGTGCTGTTATCAGATCACTATAATACCTATTGATCTCTAACCACTTCAACAATTGTGAAATCCCCTAATAGGGTAGCCTTAACTGGCTTGATGCAAAATCCTCTAATAGGGTGGTCTTAACAGGCTTGATTCAAACCCCTTAGTCGGGTTACTCAAGGTTAATGAGTTCTGAGAAGCTATAGAGCTCGAGAGATCCTTTAGCTATTGAGTTCTAGAAATCCTCTAACAAGGTAACCCTAACCGGGTTTAACCCTTAATCGGCTATTATAGTCATCCCTTAACCGGGTGATCCCTAACAGGATCAGTTCCTAGCAGAACCTATTGTAATGTCTTTAACTGGACAAGGCTCCTAACAGAGCGGATTTCAAAAGAGTTCAAAAGCAGCTTGTGGGTATTCATCCCCACCATGGTTTTTCCCAGTTGGGTTTCAACGTGAAAAAATATGTGTGTCATGTGTGATGTTTTTATCTTGTGATGCTTTGTTATTACATGTTGAGCATATGATGGTTCTGTGTTTTATACCTGTCTATAAAGCATACTGAACTAACTGTTGTGATGATCAGAGGATAGTTTACCTGTTCATGCATGAGGGTGAAATGGTAGGGTTATTTTGAGTTAAATGAAAAGCTAAGTGTTCAACCAGTCAATGCTTGTTTTAGACACTGTTAGCTTTATCGGTTGTAGTCTGTGTTGAACATGTATTCCTGTTTGCCAGTCATTTGGAGTATTTGCTGTCAAACCGGTTTTGGACTATATTTGTGTTTGTACTGATTCACCTCCCCCCCTCTTAGTACCGATTTGGTACTAATGGTTCATCATTGAGTTATCAATTGGTATCAGAGTGCTCTAGGTCCTCTGTGTTGTAAGCTTAACCACTTGAGGAAAAGATCCTAGTCAAATGATGAAGAGGGAAGGTCCAAAGTTTAACAAGGAAAATTTTGGTATATGGAAAGACAGGATGAAGATATTCATCAAAAGCATGGGTGTTCAACACTGGAGTTATGTTGAAAATGTATATGTTATTCCTACCGGTACTCTCACCGATGACCAAAAGAGAGAGATACAAGAAAATGGGCAAGTCATGGAAGCCCTCATCAGTAGTCTATCTGACATTGAGTTTATTGATGTTCAGGACAAGGCAAATCCCAAAGAGGTATGGGATGCTCTTGAAATATCTATAGTGGTGATGAGCATATAAAATAGGCTAAGGAAAAAAGCTTGAGAGGGAAGTTTGAAGACATGCGGATGGTTGAAGAAGAGACCATCCAGTAGTATGGAATAAGAATCAAAATGGTTTTTGGAGAAATCAAGAGTGCAAGTGGCAAAATAGAAGATTCCACTATGGTAAGTAAAGTCCTGAGATCCCTGTTGCCGGTCTATGCAATAAGGGTCGTTGTTATTCAGGAGTTGAGATCAATAGACAAGTCTAAGGTGTCCTTGGACTCCATCATAGCCAAGTTGACAGCCTATGAGCTGAATAGTTTTGATGGCAGTGTTCAAAAGACAAAATTAGCATTTAAAGCCTTTGCTATACCATCTAGAAAAGGAAAAGAGGCTAGCACTAGTGGGGAGCCTAATTAGAGTAGAGAAATGAATGATGAAGAGTTTCTGATGGAATTTGAAGCTCTTCTTGCCAGAAAATTTACAAAAGGAACTGGTAAATACAAAGGTAAGCTACCTTTGAAATGTTTTTCCTATAACCGGATAGGACATATTGCTATGAACTATCCTAATAGTGACAACAAGGATAAATTGGAAAGGTTCAAGAAATTCAAAGGAGGAAACCAAAGAAACTATTTTGTGGCAATTGATGAAGGTGTCATAGATGAGGAATCAGAAGATGAAGAGAATGAAGACATTGTGTTTGTTGCTGTAAAGGAAGATGTGGCAGACAAGAAGGCTCTTGTCTCCTGGTTTGATAATTCAAATGAGTGGATCATTGATAATGGTTGTTCTCACCATATGACTGGTGACCGAAGAAAGTTTCTATCCTTAGAGGAATATGATGGTGGTGTGGTTCGCTTTGGCAATGATGCACCATGCATGGTCAAAGGCAGAGGGTCCATCTCTCTGAATGGAAAGAGCAGTGCTAACAATGTGTACTAGGTTGATGGTCTCAGACACAACCTTCTAAGTGTTGCCCAGCTAAATGACAGTGGCCTCACTCTACAATTCAAGAATGGAGTTTGCAGAATCAAAGGAAAAGATGGTAAATTGGTGGCCACTGGAATGCAGACCAAACGTAACCTATTTCAATTGAAAGCAAATGTAAGTACCTATCTTATGGCTAAGCTTGATGATAGTTGGATATGGCATAGGAGACTCTGTCATGTAAACTTTGATAACATTGTAAAAGCTAGTAAGATCAAGGCAGTTAGAGGGTTGTCGGTGCTAAACAAACTAGATAATACCTTGTGTAGAGAGTGTCAATTGGGGAAAATGTCTTCCTCAACTTTTAAAGGTAAATCTTTCACTACTGACAATTTGCTTGATCTTGTACATACTGATTTGTGTGGTCTTATGAAAACTAGGAGTGTGCAGGGTGATAGGTACTTCATGATCCTCACTGATGATTACTCAAGAATGATGTGGGTCACATTCTTGAAAGACAAGTCTGAAGTCTTTGGGAAATTCAAATCTTTCAGAGCATTAGTAGAGAAGGAAAGTAGTAAAAGGATCAAGTGTCTCAAAACTGATCAAGGAGGGGAATTCACTTCCGGTGAATTCAACAAGTATTGTGAAGAATTTATCATCAAGAGACAGTTGTCTGCCCCCCGAACTCCACAGTAGAATGGCCTAGTAGAGAGGAATAACCAGACTATGGTTGAAGTAGCTAGAACCATGTTGATTCAAGGAAAGGTAGCTCACACCTTTTGGAGAGAAGCGGTGAGCACTACAGTCTACACTATGAATCGGGTACTCATCAAAAAAGGTAAGGACAAAACTCCTTATGAGTATTGGATCGGTAAGACACCTGTGGTTAGCTACTTTAAGGTATTTGGTAGCAAATGTTACATCAAGAGGAGTGAACATCAGGGTAAATTTGAAGCTAAATGTGATGAGAGAATATTTCTAGGATATTCCACCAAGAGTAAAGCTTTCAAGTGTTACAACAATAGGACTTAGAGAATTATGGAAAGTATCAATGTAAGAGTTGATGAATCCTCTGAGAAAACTAAGGAAACCGACAATGTGCAAGCTGTAAATGAACCAGTTGCAACCTTCTAGGAACCAGTTGTTAGCCAACCCAGTACCAGTAACAGTGTCCCTGAACCGGTGAATGCTGATACTGATGAAGATGAGGATGAAGAAGAAAAGCAAGAAGAACTAGTTAAGACAATTCCTTGGTATGTCAAGTTGAATCATGATACTAAGGAGAACATAGGTGATAAGGATGCATGAATACTTACAAAAAGAAATATCAGAGAAAACTCATGTGTGATCTCTGAATTTGAGCCTAAATCATTCAAAAAGGCTCATAAAGATGAAGACTAGATCAAGGCAATGGAAGAGGAACTTGATCAGATAGAGAAAAATGGTACATGGTCCTTGGTACCTAGACCTGAGCATAAAAATGTCGTTGGCACCAAATGGGTGTTCAAAAACAAGTTGAATGAGGATGGCACAGTGATTAGGAATAAAGCTAGATTGGTATGCAAAGGATATGCTCAAGAAGAAGGAGAAGACTATGGAGAAACCTTTTCTCCTATGGCCAGATTGGAAGGAGTTTGTATGCTTCTTGCATATGCAGCTTTTAAAAGGTTCAAATTATATCAAATGGATATAAAATCTACATTCCTATATGGTGTACTTGAAGAGGAGGTATATATAGAGCAACCAGATGGGTTTTCCCTATACGAAGATAGTGATATGGTGTGCAAGATACATAAAGCATTATATGGTCTAAAGCAAGCACCTAGGGCATGGTATGAGCACCTACATTCCCATCTTGTGAAGATTGGATTTGAGAGAACAAGTGAAGATAGCAATATCTACTTGAAGTCTAAAGGAGATCAGATCCTGATCTGTGAGGTTTTTGTTGATGACATTATCTTTGGAGGAGATGACAAGATGAGTCATGAGTTTGCTGATGAGATGAAGAAAGAGTTTGAGATGTCACTCATAGGGGAGATTAAGTTCTTCATTAGACTGCAGATCCAACAGATGGAAGATGCAATCTTTATCACTCAGTCCAAATATGTCAAAGAGGTACTAAAGACCTTTGGCATGGAAGATAGCAAACCGGTTGGTACACTAATGGTGACCAGTTGCAAATTGACAAAAGAGGATGATTCCACACTGGTTGATGAGAAGGACTACATATCAATGATTGGTAAGTTGCATTATGTAGTGCATAGTAGACCGGATATTGCAAATGCAGTGGGCATTACTGCAAGGTTCTAGAAGAGTCCAAGAGAATCCCACTTGATTGTAGTCAAGTGGATTCTTGGGTATCTGAAGGGAACAGTTGACTATGGATTGTGGTACCCATGCAACAATGATTTCAATCTGAAAGTGTTCACAGATGTTGATTGGGCAGGTAATGTGGATGACCGAAAGAGCACAACCAGTGGTGCATTCTTTCTCGGTGGTAGACTGGTCTCATGGATGAGTAAAAAGTAGAGTTGTATCTCTTAGTCTACAATGGAAGTAGAGTATGTTGCAGCTTTCATGAACTTCACTCAGACAATTTGGATGGAAGGCTTCAAAATCCCTGTATCTAAACTGATAAGTATATTCTGTGATAACACAAGTGCTATCAATATATCTAAGAATCCAGTTTTACATTCTAGAACCAAGCATTTTGAGCTTAAGTATCATTTCTTGAGGGAAAAGGTTCAGAATAAAGAGATTGCACTGGAGCATGTGTCAAGTAAGGAGCAGTTAGTAGACATATTCACCAAGCCTCTCCCAAAGACTACATTTGTGCATTTAAGAGGTGAATTGGGGGTACTGCCCCTTCAGGAGGTGAACTAAAAGTAATTGTTCCATATCAATCAGGTATTGCAAACTCAATTTTTTGTTGATTGATGTGTTGAAGGATGGTACTCCTTAGGGGGAGTAGCATGATGGAACAGAGATGCTTGTACCTCCACTTTGGCATTGTTGTCAAAGGGGGAGAAGGAGTGAAGCGAAAAGATATCTGCAGCAAATGGGGAGAAGATGTGAAGCAGAGAAGATATCTTTGTATATTGCCATCAATGCAAAAGGGGGAGATTGTTGGCATTATGTGAACCGGCATGAAGACAAAATGATATTGCATGTTGTCATTGATGTCAATATGAGACATGGTGTGAACCGGCACATGTGATAGGTGAAAAGAGAGAGGAACCGGTATATGTATGAACTGGTTTATATGCCAAAGTGAAGTGGCATATTTGTTCAAGATGAACGGGCATGCAGTTACGGGAATTGACACATGGAAGCATTGTGTTACTACCGGTTGGTAGGTAGTTTACACTTCAGGATTTCCAGTTGGAGCATCTCAAGCCTGTGTAACTCAATCGGTGATCTTTGTGTGATGAGTTAGTAGTATAATGGAGAACAGATCGTGTTGCCATGTAAGCTCTATGCGCGTGAAGGAACTAGCATAGAGAAGACTATTCCTATCTACCTCGGGAATGTGTGAAGTCTATCAAATGATAATAACGCGTGATGGGTTATTAGCCGCCATGAAATCGGTGGAAAATGGATGATGGATAATGTCTTGAGATCGATTCAAGATTGTTGCATTTAATGCAGTATGATTCAATGGTCAGAATTGAACCACTTGAATTGCTTAACCCAACAGATTTAAGGTTTAAGGTTTTTGCTATCGACCTGTCTGTTTCCTATAAGGTTGATGTTGTGTTTCTTTCTAAGGTTGTTGGCAAAAGTTGTGAGTGTGTATCCAAGGGAAGAGATACATGATTCTTTCCAGACCAAAGGAGAAAAGAGATACCTACAAAGTAAATGTGCAGAAGGAGAAGAGGAGCCAAAACGGATCTGCATTAGCATTGAGTGCTATTATCAGATCACTGTAATTCCTGTTGATCTCTAACCACTTCAATAGTTGTGAAATCCCCTAATAGGGTAGCCTTAACTGGCTTGATGAAAAATACCCTAATAGGGTGGTCTTAACAGGCTTGATTCAAATCCCTTAGCTGGGTAACTCGAGGTTAATGAGTTCTTAGAAGCTATAGAGCTCGGGAGATCCTTTAGCTATTGAGTTCTAGAAATCCTCTAGCAAGGTAACCCTAACCAGATTTAACCCTTAATCGGGTATTATAGCCATCCCTTAACTAGGTGATCCCTAACAAGATTGGTTCCTAGCAGAACCTATTGCAATGTCTTTAACCGGACAAGGCTCCTAACATAGCGGACTTCAAAAGAGTTCACAAGCAGCTTGTGGGTATTCATCCCCACCGTGGTTTTTCCCAGTTGGGTTTCCATGTGAAAAAATATGTGTGTCATGTGTGATGTTTTTATCTTGTGATGCTTTGTTACTACATGTTTAGCATATGATGGTTCTGTGTTTTATGCTTGTCTATAAAGCATACTGAACTAATTTTTGTGACGATCAGAGTATAGTTTACCTGTTCATGCATGAGGGTGAAATGGTAGGGTTGTTTTGAGTTAAGTGAAAAGCTAAGTGTTCAACCGGTCAATGCTTGTTTTAGACACTCTTGGCTTTACTGGTTGCAGTCTGTGTTGAACAGGTATTCCTGTTTGCTAGTCGTTTGGAGTATTTGCTGTAAAACCGGTTTTGGACTATATTTGTGTTTGTACTGATTCACCCCTCCCCTCTTAGTACCGGTTTGGTACTAATGGTTTATCATTGAGTTATCAACCTTTCAATCAATAACATATGTAGGATATCAAAACAATCTAATCATCATGATCTCATCATTGTCTAACTCGATAATTGTTAGAACATAATGTTATTAGGGATCACATCCTTATAACATTTATATATAATGTTCTAATATAAGGTTATAAAACCTTATATATTATATGCTTTATAAGCATATCCCATTTGAAATAATTATAATCTAATAACTATTAGATTATTAATTATTTATAAGTGGGGGTTATTGAAAAGGTGTGACTAGTGAAGTCACCCTTCCTCCTATATTTAAGGAGGTTCTCTCTCATTTAAGAGGTGTGTGAATTTGGAGCTTTATTGTGAGTTGTATCACTATGCATATGAGGTATTATTGGCCATGTGGAAGTATTGGAGGAGTGTCCCCAGGTTCATGTCTATTTTATTATAGACTATATTTGTAAGTGTTTTAATTAAATGATGCTTTATGGGGGTTTTTACCCGAAAGGGTTTTCCCCATGTATATCTTGTGTACTGTGTACATTTTGCATGTATGTTTCATATTTCTTTTACTTTATAATCTTGTTTATAATGATTAGTATCCTAAGATCCTAATTTCTAACATGGTATCAGAGCAAGTTAGGCTATACTAATCATTTTTATAGGTTATACTAAAAGATATGTTCAACTTGATGGAATTCTTATTTATGTTGAATCAACACATGTGCAAGGTCTTATTTATCTATTTTTTTAAAATCAATTTATCAAGGCCAAGTAAGGAAATTCTAACTATTATTTTTCATAAGTGATATTTTCAAGAATATTTCAAATTTTTTTCTAAATATTTATAATGCATATAGGTAATTATTAGGCAGTTATGATTTTATAGTCTAACTAAATCAAGAATTGTTCTCTTATAAAATAACTTTATTATCAAAACCCTTGAGTGCCAATTCTATAGAAAGTTATGCTTCATTTAATAGATTATTATCCCTTATTAAAAATGTCAAATAATGTTCTTAAAAGTCATAAGTCGTGACCTTGGTTTCTCTCCTCTCACATGAATTGAATGTTCCTTCTCCATTAGTACATTAAAAATCATCAAATTTCATTCTTATTATCATTCACTTTAATTTCTTTAAATCAACAAATCTTAGTGACATAATTGTTCATTGCTAATCTATTTTTTGAGGAAGAAATATATCATATATTACATTAGTTGAGCAACATTATTACAAGGACACCATTTTTGAAAAACAAAAAAGGCTAATATTTTGGCTTGCATCTTAAAATAAAAAATTGGTGCTCATCTATAATATATGCTAAGAAAAGTTTCAACAATCTCAATCATCACTATGTCATTTTATATCTAAATCCATCAAGAAAGAATAAAATTGAATGCTAACCAAAATTAAATTCATATTAAGTAACTAATTGATAATTCGTAAACCTTTTAGTAAATTACATCATCAACTTATAATTTATTTTGTATAATATCTTGAAATTAAATAAATATTTAAAATTATACATTATTTTAAATATCATGCATAGACTTGTATAAAAAAAAACTCCTCTAAGCCTCATAAGAAGACCTTCTACTTTTCATTGTCATATTTCTTTAATCTCCATACTCCTCATTTAAAATGAAAGACTTGTCCTTGTATGAAAGGTTAAGAAGGGCAAAATGGGTCACAACCCTTCACATATAATGTCATCACTATACATAAAGAACCATACCTCCTTTCAATACATTATCTCTCTTCTAAATATGATTTGCTGCTCCATAGCAAATGAATCGTTGCTTATTGTATATTAATTGCTATTCCTATACACTTGAAAATTAATCTATTTCTTGAGATATATTCATCGCTGCTTATCCACCATATGTGTCTTTCTAGATACTTCTCTTTATTTAATCACTCTTTGCATTTTTTTATAAGGTCAAACTAGGAAAAGAAATTGTGAAGCCTCACCATCATAAGACAATTTATTATTTAGATTCTTTGTCAGATCTGGGGGTCGGGGCTAGGAGATAAAGCCTTTGTATTTTCCTTCGACAAGTTTAACACCTAAACCTGTCTTTTCTAAGAATTTGCACAATTTTATATTTAGGGATGAAGGCAAGGAGTTCTTTTTTGTTATAAATAGCTTGATTGACTTATCTAGTACAACTACAAATATGATATCTTACACTTGGGATTCCTCTTTGATTATTACTTTATCCAATTTGTATCAAATAATATGATACCCCTACTTGCTCCCTCCATGGTGACCCTAGTCGCCAGGATTCTTATGAACTTGGATCGCACCTTATTTGTCTTCATTCTAATCAGTGCTTCCTTAAATATATGTATCTCCAATATTATCGGTGTCTTGCTAATGTTGGCTAAACATATCAGTTCCTTTATTTATTTTTGAAGTCACATATATAGTAATTGAAGATGTCAGCCACATAATGAGTAATATGACCAGCATTGAGGTTGACCATATCATATCAACACAGTCTTTTGTAATATAATCATTGATCACATATTAATGACGTCAGCTACATTGGAGATCCACCATATGAGGAAGTCAACCATCATAATGATAATTAAATCCCTTATGTCATTGTCTATATTCATAATCTAGGCTTTCTTGTATGTATTAATCTTTATTCTACACCCCTTCTAAGCATATAAATTGGCCTGATGGTATCTAGAAGCAAGCCATATATTTGAAGTCTCTTTGTCATTTTAATTGGCATGTTATTATTATGGGAATATCTCAAACTACATTTTGATAGGGTAATTTTTTGGTATCCATTGTCATTATCATATAATTTGTCTACCTATGACATTTCCCATCTACTTTCAATATTTAAAAAAAATACAATAAATAAAAGGAAGTCTTCATATATATTTAAGACCCATGGAATGAATTTTGAATCTTCAATCAACTAACTTTACTTTAATGTGCCACATGCCCTTCAAGTGGCCCTCCCAAAGTACCTATTATTATTTATATTAGTCCTTTAAGTGCATCAGAAAAAGTCACATATGAACTAGTAGGAATAAAGGAACATCATAAATTTTCTTAAATTGTTTTTTTAGTATTTGATGAAGGATGTGCATTATATTAATATTGAGGAGAATCCTACTTGTACTATGTTTGATGTACAAATTATTTTCTATTAAATTATCACAATGATCATCTATAGATAGAGGATAAAATATTTACCTATGAAATATAAAGGCTATTAAATATGCATACGTAAATTTAAAAATTTCTCATTAGCATTATTTTTTATTTTCAAGAGATTTTTTATTCTATTCTACATTTGATCCATTTTTTTTTTTCAATCATACTATTTATAATGGGTGACTATTGCCTTTATAAACTGTCTGGGGAGCAAACCTAGAAAGGATAGCTCACTAGTTGCCTAATTTTTTATGGATCATTACTATATGTAGTAGCATGTCTATTTTTGTATTTTAAACAAGACAAAAAATTATTCATTCCTATTCTCATGAAAGTATATGTTGTTCTCCTTTCTACCAATCATTGGACTATATTTTTATAAGGAATATTATATGATCTTTGGCAAATGACAAAAATAATATTATGTTCTTTCTTTGCACCAAAAATGAAGTTGATTACTATGTTACTAACTATATTGTTTCTTCTATGGCGAGGTTGTGCCTTCAAAACATATGGTGCAAGTGCTATTACATGGATGTGGAAATACTTTAATAAGAAGACTATCTTCTATGTGTCTTTGAATCAAATGGACAAAATATGAATGTAGCTCTTAAAGAATCAATATGGCCTTGAAGATTTATGGAAGAGTTCCATTTGGATACATATGAAAGTACCATATTACTTGAAGTTACTTTACTCATTCTAGAGAATATCATTTTGAAAGATCAAAATAAACATTGAAGATCATGGGCACCTCACTCAAGTGAAAGCATTCTATAGTAAAGGCACCTTGAAGATCATGGGCACCTCACTCAAGTGAAAGCATTCTATAATAAAGGCACCTTGAAGATCATGGGCACCTCACTCAAGTGAAAGCATTCTATAATAAAGGCACCTTGAAGATCATGGGAACCTCACTCAAGTGAAAGCATTCTATAATAAAGGCACCTTGAAGATCATGGGCACCTCACTCAAGTGAAAGCATTCTATAATAAAGGCACCTTGAAGATCATGGGCACCTCACTCAATTGAAAGCATTTTATAATAAAGACACTTTGAAGATCATGAGCACATACTATATATTATATTTTTAGCCATCACTTTGAAATCCTCTATGTAGTGATTGGCTTTGAGGTGATGCCATTGAGGGGGAGTGTGCATGTCAATGACACCACCTAGTGGCTAAATCCTTTATTTTTTAAGTCCTATGGGCACAGTATCGTAAGACCTAAGGGCATAGTATTGTAAGACCTATGGGCATATTTTTTTTAAGTCCTACGGGCACAGTATCGTAAGACCTATGGGCAGATTTTTTTAAGTCCTATTGGCATATTGTAAATTCTTCTCCTTGTAAAACTTCCACTTGTAAAAGCCTTGTATTAAGACCTAAGGGCACTATGTAATGAACCTGGGGAGAGGCTAATTTGAGGGGACCACAGCTCCAATATAATTTTTAAGACCTCACAACATCATTTTTAAAACATTGGGATCATAAATTATGACAAGATGACTTTCATGTAGTCCAGAATGCATGATCTTCATGTTGGCATATATTTGTGTCCCTGTTTATCACTGTCAAAGAATACCTACATTACTGAGGTGCTTCATTTTTTCTTTTATGGAAATTGACATGTGATCCCCTATTAACATTAAGGGGGAGTGTTAGAACATAATGTTATTAGGGATCACATCCTTATAACATTTATATATAATGTTCTAATATAAGTTTATAAAACCTTATATATTATATGCTTTATAAGCATATCCCATTTGAAATAATTATAATATAATAACTATTAGATTATTAATTATTTATAAGTGGGGGTTATTGAAAAGGTGTGACTAGTGAAGTCACCCTTCCTCCTATATTTAAGGATGTTCTCTCTCATTTGAGAGGTGTGTGAATTTGGAGCTTTATTGTGAGTTGTATCACTATGCATATGAGGTATTATTGGCCATGTGGAAGTATTGGAGGAGTGTCCCCAGGTTCATGTCTATTTTATTAGAGACTATATTTGTAAGTATTTTAATTAAATGATGCTTTATGGGGTTTTTTACCCGAAAGGGTTTTCCCCATGTATATCTTGTGTAATATGTACATTTTGCATGTATGTTTCATATTTCATTTACTTTATAATCTTGTTTATAATGATTAGTATCCTAATATCCTAATTTCTAACAATAATAGTTTCCATTGAATAACTTATTTCTCCCCTTATCCATCATATTATTTCTATGTCTTTTACCGACATCTTTATACTCATCAAATCATACTGAATTAGAAAATCAATTTCTTGACATCAATGACAAAATAATAATATTAAGACAGTAAACATCCTTAATCAGTTTTATCTATAATCATCAACAACCTTCTCAATATCCTTATTGAAATGCCAACAATCTCTCCTTGTCTGTTATAATGACAAATGCCAACAAAAAGGCCATTGGTATGTCCCCTTTTGAGCTAGTTTATGGAGTGAAAGCCAGATTACCTATGAATAATTTGCTTCTAGTTTACCAATTTTTGCAAATTGAAGAATTAGAAATGTCTGAACCCATAGAAGAAAGAATGATTTAGTTGGTAGAGCTGGGGGAAATGAGGACTGTAGCCCATAAAAGGAATATGAAACTTTAATTATAGTCAAAGTACCTTTTTGATAAAAGGACTAGTGCAAGAAAGTTCAAGATTGATGACATGGTGTTGCAGTGGAATGCAAAAGACCAAGACAAAGGCAAGCATAATAAATTTGAATAATTGTGGATAGGCCCTTTAATTGTTTGTGATATCAATAGAAAGGATTCATACTTCCTACAAAGAATGAATGGCGAAGTACAAGAATTTCCAATGCATGGACAATTCCTCAAATATTACTTCTCTTGATCTGTTTTAGTCCATGCATAGTAGTTGTAGTCTATATATATTCGCTTTTAGTTGTGTGATTTTCAATAAGGAGCCCCTATTTTGAATTGAAGATATGTCATTTGTTCCTGAGTGGTCTGCATTCCAAAGTTTAGCTAAATTATTGTGTTGGTCTTGCGTCCAACCATCCCTAGTCAGAGCCACTGTTGGGACTCCTAAAATTCATGCTAAATTTGGTGATCCAATGAAGCCTTGCTTTATGGATTTCTCTTCACATTTTTGTTTAATGGTAAGGCAAGTGCATTATTCTAATTCTCTTTTAACTTGAACCCTTGAACCATTTTGGTTCAAGGTTCAAGGTTCAACCGCTTCTCCTACTTGTGTCATGGCTTTGTATTCTTTTTTAATAAGCAAGTGAGAATGTGTTAGGTCAGTGTTGAACCATTTTTAAATCAGTTCAAGGTTCATGGTTCAAAATTTCCCTTTCTTTTTATCCAAGGTCTTTGCTCGTTGCCTTTTTCTACTTAAGTGGAAGGGTCTATGTGTCATCAAGAGGGGGCCTCTTTTAAATTCTAGGCCTAGGAAGGTTTTGATAAATTTTAATTTTGCCTAAGTCTTATGTCTTTTCCTATATATCTGTCAGGATTCCTAAAGATCAAGGAGGTTCCTATTGATCTCGTGGCTGTCGCTATACCGCAACCCAAAAGTGCTTGATGGTTATTCACCACAACATGGTGACTAAGTGGTGGGACACGTGAGAAAGGTGCGAAATGCAAAAAGTCCAAGAAAATCAGAAGTCAGGTTTTCAGACTATCCCAATGACCCAATGGAAAGGCCTAGGCATGGTCCATTTATCCTACATTGGCCATGGGGAGGAGCATTTCAGTGTTTATGTGCAAGGCCACATATATCCTAAGTGTCAAAGCTTATGAACTTTTGGCAAGTGGCAACTCAGAAACGATGGGCCCCCTGAGTGCATCTCAAAGTGCCCAAAATTTTACAGTAGAAAGGCAAGTTAAACAACAAGCAGGTTGAATGCAGATCCATGACCATCACTATACTGCCATGTGAAAGTTCTTGACTATTAATAGCCGTGACTTGGTGACTCATGAGATGGCAGACAAGTGGTGGATGCGTGGTGACACCATGGTATAGGATGTAGCCACTCAAAGGGGCTAAGGGTTGAGCAGATCAAGAAACATCAACGGTGATCAAGATGGATCCAAAGTCTTTCACGACGTAAAAATGCTCATCAGATATCACCTGTGACTTGGCAACAAACTACTAGCGATCAAACATGGCTGACAGTTAATGCAAGAGGTTAAGGCAAGCATTTCATTTTGATGGTTAGTGGAGGCCGTGCTAAGGTGTTAGAGTGGAGAACCTGAAATGAATGCCCTCATGACAGGTGGCGCCCAATTGTGAATTCTGGAGCCAATAAAAGGGTGTGACATGGAAGATAGGTGGCATATCATCAAGGTGTATATCAAGTAGACCATATCTTTGATGGATCATTGAAGGGACTCAAAAAGGCATTAGTTTCATTGACATGAAAGGTGTCGATGAAACTGGGGTTTCGATAAAGTAAGAAAACGGCTAGGCAAAGAGGAGGTTTAGCCGAAAGAGTGGTGGGTCTGGTGGAGCTGAGGTGGCAAATGAGGCCATGCCCAGGTAGATCTCAAAATGAATCAGTGGCTGACACATGGTGATACATGGCAGAAGGGAGTAGATGAAGTGAAGGTAAAGGTCGAGCAAGTTGAGTAGATTGGATGATGATCTAAGGAAGATCAACGGTCATCGCTATATCGCCATGCGAAAGTGCTCGATAGCTATCCCTTGTGACTTGGTGACTAATAACAAGTAGAAATGGAAAGAATCCTAGGTGTTAAGAATCAATCAAGTTGAGGGAAGATCTACGACCATCGCTATACCTCCATGTGAAGAAGCTCGATTGTTATCCCATTCGACATGGCAGTTGGCTAGGTGGTGGTTGAGATGGTCATCCAGGTGGGCTTAGAGTGAGTCAGGATGTACTGCGTGGCAGAGTGTTGAAGAAGAAACAAGGTAGGCTCAAGTCTGGTGGCAGGTCCAAGTGGCGAGTAGGTGGATCCATAGGCAAACAGGGTATGCCATGTGGTAGGCCCGCTAGAAGAGAGAGTAGCCTAGGTGAATTAACTAGTGGGCAAGTCATAATGATCCAATGGTCAGACAAGTTGGTCTGATGGTGATCGCTATGTCATGATGGAGAGATGTCCGATGGCTAAGCGGCACGACTTGGCGACCAAGCGGTGGAACCCGTAGGAAGAACACTTCAGAGGAAGTAAAGAACAAGCAATTTCAAAGAAGATCTACGGTTGTCACCATACCACAAGATGGAGGTGCTCAAATGTTAATGGCCACAACTTGACGACTAATAAAGTGGCAAGACAGGTGGAGTCTAGAGGGACTCACGAATGAACCAGGTGGTGACATGTGGCCAAGATCTGTGAGGGTTAATTTTTCCCCAAATATGGATTTGTCAAATATCAGTGGATGGCTCTCGATCTGAGAAATCTAATTTTGCAGTCAAGTGCAACCCACGACAAGTATTTCTAGGACAGTGACTTCAGGATCTCAGGGTTTATTCTTCAGTCTAAAAGATTGGATTTTCTATAGGCCAAGTGTGGTAGCAGTTAAGTTTTCAATAGCCAGAGACTAGGTGGTGGGGACTATTTCTAAGCAGATTACTCAAGGAAGTTAAAAGGCGTGTTAGTTTCCCATGATGGGATGGTTGTTTCTATACCGCAATGGAAACTCATCCCAACTTTAAAGACCACGACCTGGTGACTAAAGGAAAAGTGCTCAAAGAGAAGGCCTCCTGATTCATTGGCACCAAAGAATTTAAATGTTCAAAATAAATATCAACAGAGCTATGCAAGTTGCATCTGATATTGCTTCAAGATAAAAATGGGTTGGTGAGAGGTATCCAAGAGATTTTCAGGGATATATGGGAAGAACATAACGGTGCACCGCTTTGTGTTTTCTTATATAAGAACTCATCAATTCTCTAGCACAACATTACCCACCAGCATTAGGAAGCTGATGGTGGTTGTATCTGATTTTGGGTAATAGAAAATTATCCTTTTAGCCATTTTCTAAATGAATGACCAGTGAATTAATGAAGCACACAACCCAAAAGGAATGTTAGGTTTCTCCCTCAACTGCAATGGTACATAAATATAAATTTCACATTAAATGACTATTACGATAAGATTTTTCTTCTAGGTGGTCTGAAGCTTGTTGTATCCTAATTAGTACAGGCCTTTGTCTTAGCAGTTTATAAGTCAAATATGAAGTACTTGTAACCTTCTGATAGAGGAATGAAATATATAGTACAGAGAATTTAAATTCAGATTTGTATTGTCTCTATGTCATTGTACTAGTGTTCATCCTATTTAAGTAATCAAGGATTGCTAATCTGAATGATTTGCTAGGCATCTAATGAAGTTGTTTTGAGTCTTTTTCTTAAGGAGAAAAATATAAATATACTTTGAACAAAGTCATTGATATCAGTATTTCTGGTGTGGATTTCATGATGAAATCTGGTGCAGATAAGGACTCTGTGTATGTCAGGCATATTCAGAGTTGCTAGATCAGGAACTTGTGGTTTGTGTACTAGTTTCTCTTGTTAGGTTGCAGTCTGTTGTAGATGACTCTGTTGTCTAGATAAGGCACTAGTTTATCTATTGGTTTTTGTTGTATTTTGTGATCCTCTTTTAAAAAGTCAAATCAATTTTCCATTTAGGTTAGCTGTACTAGTCAGTAAGGAAAGTTTGCAGGAATTTACACTGGTTTTCTGCAAACCATTTACTATTTTTGTGAGAAAATAGTCTTTAAAAGGGTTCACTTGCCCAAGCTATTGTGAGCTTAAAGTGTAGGAGGTTTCCTAATTTTGGAACCTCATATTGTTGTCTTTATTTAAAAATTTTGTTCTTCTCTTCCATTGCAGCACAGAGGCATTAATTTTCACTTTTAAAGAGAAAAAACAAAAGTTTTCAAAATGGAGAACAACACACACTCCTTTGTAAAATAGGCCTATTTGGGCTATACCTATCTCCTAACTAGAGTAGGTTGTGGAATCTTGTGTTCCCTACTAGTAAGAATCCTTAGGATATGTTTTGTAACTCCAAAAAGGGTATCCAAATCCAAGATTTTTTGTCTATTCTTTTGGAGAAATAAAGAGTTAAGTGTGGAAAATCGGTCTCGCATGGCTACTAGGTTTTGTAGGCCTTGTTACAGTAGTTACCCAAAGTGGCAGAGGGAACCTAAATTCAATGATTGAAGGAGGTCTCCCTAGCCTAGGGGACTTCAAATCAAACCTTGAATAGCAATTTTTGCATTGGAGAAGGGACCAAACCATTGTTGACCATAGAGACCTTGTACCAATCAATGAAAAAGACCTTGTACTGGTAGTCTTTTGTTTGGAAGAAAGGGTTGTGGGACTTGTCAAATTGATATTCCTGAACTCCTAGTAGTGTTATGTGATTTCTAGGGTCCTTGGTGTGTTCTTGGATTAGGAGAACCTATCCTATACCTATATCGGGCCTCTGCATCAGATAGACTGAAGAAGCTCTATGGAAATGAGCCTATAACTACAAGGTCATTTTTTGAAAGCAAGAAGAATGATTGTGCAGATGATAAAGTAAGATATGTCAGCAGTTGCAATAGTGTTGGTGATGAGGAAACTCATCTCTTTATGGACCAAGAGATAGAATGTGATATGCACACATCTCAAAGTCATATTGCAGATGAATCCTATTGGCAAGATGTGTTTGGCACTGATGATGAAGGTGTTGAAGAAGATGAAGCTAAGGTAGATCTTGAAGCTAAACTTGTAAGTGTACTTGAGGAGCTTAGTAGAGTAAGAAATGAATATAAGATTTTCAAGAGTCCTTCCATTGTGGAGTAAAACCGGTTAGTTAATTGTCTTCAAGAGTCAAAGTTAGCTATTGCTAATCTAAAAGCACAAGTAGATGATGCTAAGAAGGTGAATGGGGAATCCAAATCCAACTTGGAAACCAAGACATGCAGATGCAAATATTTAGCATTAGAGCTAGAGGCCATGGACAAGGAATGTTAAGATTTAACTAGTGAAGTGGAGAAACTCATGAAAGACCTTCAGAAGTGTCAAGATGAGCTCATGGTAAGGATTTGGTATGATGGCAGTATTGAGGCCTTAGATAAGATATCCGTGGACTAGGATGTGGTACCAATGAATTATCTACAAGAAAGGAGACTTCCCACAAAGACATTCAATTTGTCTCCTCAAATGGAAATAGTAAGGGTCAAACCTTCATAGTCAAGAAAGCTCCAAGGAAGAAGGTTGACCTAACTACAACTAGTGAAGACATGATGAGTATGAAGACTGGTGCTACAAGAAGGATCAATGCTAATCCAAAAGGAAAAGGAAAGATGAGAGACAAAGGCTTCACTGGTAGCAGGAATAAGGGAAGACAGTCCATAGGATCTTCCACCGACAGAAGACAAAGAAGAGCTACCACCACCAAGTCAAGACAAGTGTGGTAGAAGAAGGGATCAGATGGTAGAACTGCACAAAGGGGATAACCTAGGATTCATTCTCAAAGAAAAAGAAATGGAGATGCAAAACTAGTAAGATCACCTCATGTTTGAGAAAACAAATTTGTAAGTAATAAGTCCTCCTTTTCCAGTTACTACTTTGCATGTAATGGTTATGGCCATAGAGAAGAAGAATATAGAAAGGGATCTACGAGAAACAATTTAGGATCTCATAAATTCCATGCATATGGGAACAAAGTTGCAAAGAGTAGAAACATGCATATCCCCTCTGTTGGTTATGCAAATGTCATATGTTATAATTGCAATAGATTTGGCCATAAAAGTCATGTTTGCAAGAAGAAGAATTCCTAGTCCTATGGTAGCAAGTGGACCAATCATGTTCAGTATGGAAGCTATAATGAAGGATATGAGAGACAAAAAAATGCATGGAGCAAAATGATATGTGTTCTTGCAAGATCAAGATTTCCACTAGTTCCGGTAGCCAGTCACAATAGTGTGATAGAAGATCCCCAAGACAATTGCTTGGTATGAATGCAGTTTGCTACTACAACAATATCTCCAGTCATGCTACAAAATTTGGTAGCTCAAGGACCAATTAGTAGAAGGTAAGACCTACTCCTAAGACTAAAAATGGGAAGAAGAGTGAAGTCAAGCAGGTATGGAAGAAGAAGAAAGAAGATACAACCATGGGTTGGCACTGTGCATTTAATGCATAGGAGATATCTATGAAGGCCTAAAGAATATGTAGGACCTTAGAGGGAGTATCACATTCACCCCCTCAGTGGAAGAAGACAAGGGAAAGGACAAGTTGTTTCTAGTATAAAGGAAGGAAATGAAAGGGCAAAGTGTGTAGTTGTTGCCTTGGCTACACACCTACAGATGAGAGATGGATCACTGTTGTATGTGTCAATGGATGGATAATTTCCATTTGGAATCATAAGAAAATTAACACTTGAAGACAAGAGTTAGAGGAAGGTGCTCTGGTAGTGATGATGGACCAGTACAAGAAAATTGTATGTGCAAAATGTTACGAGTATGTATGCTAATAGGTTCTTGCAGGCTATGTAAGACAATGAGTTTGAAGATCATTGGATTAGCCTTGATAGCATAGATTATGGTGTTTATGTCTCAGGTGGTATTAGAAAAGACTTGAATGACAAATGATAGCTTGATAGTTGATCATGTATGCATACATCCTTTGTGGGCAAACCGGTTGAATATGTGGCATGATAGTGATTGTATGGCATTGTGTACATCTAGGGTCATGTCATATGATGTGATGGATATAATGGAGCTAAAAGATCATCTGATTGATCACATATGCACAACTCAACTGGTATATGGTGCACTTTGAAGCTCCGATTTTGAACCTGATAGGAAATGAGAACCTGATATACATAACTCAAGGGGAGTTAACATCCATGTTTTCTGATTTGTATTTGACTTGCTAGACATAGAGGGTGTGCAAGTTGTTGGCAAATGCATACTCCAATGAGAAATTGTAGGTGATTGAAGGTTTTGTCATTGATGGCAACCTTGCAATCATATGATACCGGCAAGACAAATATACCGGCACCAACAACAACAGACTCTACACCGGCACACAGAACACCGGTAGTGAAAGGAAGGATACCGACACCCTGGTTGATAGGAATTTTGTTTATAATGTATTTTGTCATTAATTGTAAAATCATTGTAAGCCGACATGGCAAGTTATAAAATGACTCATATATGTATGAGATCATTGTAGAACATTTTGAAATAAGGAGGTAGGCAAAATTATGCAGACCTAATATGCGAATTATAGGTTAAGGGTTTATATATGTAGTAGAGCTTAAACGGGTACTGGATCTGGCATAGCAGATGCTAATCTAAAGTATTACAGGACATTGGATTAATACAATCCATTTTTGTAAGTCAGTGTGACTTCTTCTATATTTGAGTAGTGAGCTCTAGGCACTTGGCCTTCCTGCATGTGCAGGCCCCTATTGTAAGAATAATATTCCCTTATTGGCCAGTAAGTGAATATTGTGGGTCACAAATCCCACTAAGGTTTTTCCCACACGGGGTTTCCTCGTTAAAATACTATGTTTATGGTGTGCTTCTCATGTGGTTGTTGTTATTCTTGCATACTTCATTATTTTTGTTTTACAAATACACAGTTTCAATATGCTTTTGATGTTTTAAGTCAAGTAAATTTATTAACCGGTTAGATACTGATTCACCCCCACCCCTCTCAGTATCTTTGGGAGTCCTAACAATTGGTATTAGAGCTTTGTCCTCTATTTTTAGAAGCCTAACAGGTTGAGGAAGATCTTGTCACCGGTAGAGATGGAAAACTTGAGAAAACAATTGGAAACAACTCTTTCAGACTGTGATGTAGAAAAGTTGAAAAATATCAAACTTGAAGATGATTTAAAGGCTGCTCAGAATATTATTCAAGCACTTCAAGAAAATATTACCATTGCAAGAAATAAGAAAAGAGAACTTTGTGAAAAGATGTAGAATGAGAATGATGAAAAGGAAACTCTTAATGATCTAGTAAACAAACTAAGACAAGAAAGAAGTACAACAAAGAATGAGATGCAGGATATGACTATTAGATTTTGCAAAGAAATTGAAGATAGAAAGAAAAATGAAGATGACCTGACTAGGAGACTGAATGATGCTCACAACAAGATTGGATATATTGTTAAATTTTGTAGAAGTAAGCCCTCACTGGCAAATAACAAAGGTCTTAGTTTGAAAGGTAAAGAAAAGGTTGAAGAGGTAAAGCAAGAATTCTCAAAACAATAGATCAAAATGTTGATGTGAATACTCCTTCACCAGTAGAACAGAGTAACACTCCATCGGTAGGAGACTCTTCATCTAACTAAAGAAAATTCTTTTGGGGGTTTAGCAACTAACTGAAAAACATGCTATTATTCCCTTGGTTGATGGTGAGAAGTTGAAATTACTTCTATACCGGTAGATGAGTTAAGTAATGACTTAATCAGCAAGCATTAAATGTGGTAGTTGGCAAAATAACATTATAAAGCAAGTGTTTTGGCTCCTTTTTCATTCACTGAGCATTCAAATCTTCGAGAGCACAAAAATTCCAGAGCGAAGGTTTTCGAGCTAGTTCCCAAAATTGCTAAGAAAGATGATAGCATAGGTGCATTCTCTCAAATCTCTAAAGGAGTAGTATATGTTGAAGACCCTAGAATGTATATACATTGTCATATTGATGAACTAGGTGATGATGAAATTAAAAATATGCATAAGACTATAATCTGTGATGAATCTGGAAATTGAACATAAGATAGTAGAAACCCTAGGTTTTAGTGAAATTCTTAGTATCCTAGATTTTCCCAAGGATATCATAAGGATTGTGTTAATAAGAGTACATGGTGAATTTTTCTGGTTAGAATGTATTCATAAAATCACAAAAGAAGTAGTAAAAGGAGTAGCCTGGTTACCCTCCACTGGCAACAAACCTGACAAAACTAAGAAGGTCTCAAATGACTTAGTGAGAAACCTAACCGGTGCAACATTTGATAAGAGATCTCTAAGGGTAAACGATGTAAAGGATATAAATATCAAATTTATCAGTATGATCTTAGGTTATAAGGCTATACATGCAAATAGGTTAAACTCAATTTCTAGCCTATGTATTAAGAGTGCCTATAATATAATAAATGATAATGCAAGAATATACATATGTGAATAGCTCAAAGATGAGTTGATAGACAATTTGGGTAAGACCAAAAGAGACAAGAAAGGAACATTCAAATTTGAAAACTTACTTGTTTGTCTAATGTTATACATAACCAAACAAGTACCCGGTATTGGTGCTAGAGATTTTGGATTTGATATACCAATAAGAAAACAACTATCAGAACTATTAAACAATATGGGAGAGGACAGGGAGAAAAACATAAATGAGCATTTTCAAGCTCTAAAGGCTCGAATGAAAACTAGAGTAAGGCTATCACAAGCTATTGTGGACAAGTATCAAAAGGAAATCTGTTTTGTGATAAAGAAAGATGAAATTTGGATGGAGGCAGTTATCCCTAGAACCATCTGGTTAACTGAAATGGGCTATAAGACAGATGATAACATCATAGAACTTATGGAAAAGCCCTCCTTGAAGCTCCTAAGGAACCGGAAGAGAAGGTATTTGGTAGTGCAGAAACAATTGAGAGCACTATACAATAAAGGAAAATAGTTAAGAGAGTAGAAGCAAAGGTTAGGAAGGGATCCCGACAGGAGAAAGCAATCAAGGAAGATGTGCTAAAACAAACTAGTATAACTGAAAATGAGTTGGAAGCACTTCAACTGGAAACTCACCTTTCACTGGTTGGAACTTCTTCAGAAAGTGACATACCTGTTGTATTCAAGAGAGTTAAGAGGAAAAGAAAACCTTCACCGACACCCTCTCCTACACCAAAAAGGACAAGATAGAAGCAATGGGCAGTAAGGCCTCCGGCAAAGAAGATGACTCCTAAGAAGAAGGTGAAACAAACTATTGCTCCTATTGACAAACTTCTTAGCGAAATAATTGAGGAAGGTAAGCTGAAGAATATCAATAAATTGTACAATACACTATCAGCTGATGATAAGGAACTTATAGAGAACAGTGTAATTTTACACTTAGACATATACAAGAAATTCTTAATGGAAGTTGTTGATGAAATTCCAAATGACTTGTATAGGAGATTAGAAGCTAGAAGATTATCTATTGTTGAACTAGATAAAAAGATGAAGATTGAAAAATTATTGGCAATGCATCCAATTAAGTCACCTGATGAAATAGACGAATTAATCAGTGAGGCTAACTGGATAGTGTTTTCTACTGCTCATCGACATGTAGCATTAATGGCAGACAGAGTAAAGGAAGTTTCTGAGGAAACTACTGATGGATGGGATATTTTTTTTTGTGGAGAAAGAAAAAGAGGAAGAATTACTCAGACCTAAAACCATCAAAGTATATCAAAAGGATAGAGTTAAGGGTAAAGGTAAGGTAGGTGGACCACCAAGTTTAAAAATAACTAACAATATGCCCCCACCTCCTTCAGAACTCTATTTGTAGATATCACTAAAAATGAACTGGCCACTGAGAGTATGGAGACTCTGGTAGAAGACACAAACCCTGAATCAAAAATTTTGTATACAGTAAATGTAGATACTTGGGAAGTTAATGTTGTGGTTGACAGAGAGACCACTAAGGATAAAGAAAAAGATGTGACTACTGAGTCACTGGCTACAGAGGTTGAGTTAAACAGAAAAAAACCTTCCCAAGAAGAGAAACCAACAAAGGATACCACTAAGAAACCGGTAGATACAATAGACAAACCATCTGAAGAAACGGCTAAGGAAATTTTAGAGGTACAGACCAAGATTACATCTAAGAAATCGACACCTAAAAACTCAGAGAAACCTTCTGAGACACAATTGGAGAAACCCAAATAGGTACAAGTTGAAGCATAGGTATAGACAGAGACAGTGCCACCAGCCCAAACTGAAAAGCCTAAAACTTTGTCTCAAACTGACCTACCAGAGGTCGAACCAAGAAAGGAAATAACCACCACCGGTAGCATGGCTATTGTAAAAACTGTTGGAAAAACATCTGGTATAGCTATGACAAAATTCAGACCTACTAATGTAACTAAGGTCTTATTAGATTCAATAAAGAAGATCATAGAATGCAATGCACAAGCCTATAAGGCAATTGGTGACACCATACCAATTATTAAATTGATAGCACCAAAGTGCAGTATTGAGAATAAAGATTCTCTAGGTCAACTAGACGCATTGTCTAAGTTTATCACTGACAACCTAGTAACTATTGATCAAATGAATGAGGATACATTTAAGGAGAGATTGATAAGAGAAAAAGAGAAATTCTTTGAGAATATTGTTAAGAAGAATAAAGAAGAAATGGACACCCTTTTACTGGAACTTGGAGAAATAATCTATGACTTCAAGAAACTGTACAGGGATACTTGCAAAACAAATGTCCTAACAGAGGATCTTGACAAGGAGATCTGCAAAATACAAGAGAAGATAAATAATATTGCTGATAATCTGATTGGAGCACCAGATTCATTTTTGGAATTAGAGAAGAAAATTGCAGAGCAGGAAGAGAAAATCAGGAAACTAGAAAATGACAAACAAGGAATAAAGGACAAGGCAAAGGACTTAAAATGTAGAATTAATCCAAGACTAGAGTATCTTATTTCTTTGAGAAAAGAAATATCTAAGGCTCTAGTTCCCAGACTGAAGACATTGGAAGAGAAAATGCACATACACATTGGTACAGTGCAGTGAACACAAGAAGCCATAAAAGACTGCAAAACATTCAGCAATGACATAAATCTAGTTTTGGCAGATATCTTTCAAATTGTAACCCACTGGTTACAAGAATCCAGGAAGGACTCCACTGACAGCGAATGAAAACCATTGTCATTAATGTCAGAGGGGGAGTAGTGTAATGAGAAAAATGGTTCATCTACTTAGGGGGAGCATACAATTTTGAGCATACAGTTCTAGTAAGACAATTTTGGCAAACTATTTTTTGGGTATCATTTTGGACACTTTTTTATTTTTCTCATGAGTGTTGCCATCAATGCCAAAGGGGGTTCTTGTTGGAAAATGCACACTCCAATGAGAAATTGTAGATAATTGAAGGTTATGTCATTGATGGAAACCTTGTAATCATATGATACTGGCAAGACAAATATACTGACACCGGCAACGACAGACTCTACACTAGCACACAGAACACCGATAGTTAAAGGAAGGATACCGACACCCTGGCCAACAAGAATTTTGTTTATAATGTATTTTGTAATTAATTGTAAAATCATTGTAAGCCGACATGGAAAGTTGTAAAATGACTCATATATGTATGAGATCATTGTAGAACATTTTGAAATAAGGAGATAGGTGAAATTATGCATACTTAATATGCGAATTATAGGTTTATATATGTAGCAGAGCTTAAACCGGTACTGGATCTGGCATATCAGATGCTAATCTAAAGCAGTACAAGACATTGGATTAATACAATCCATTTTTGTAAGTCAGTGTGACTTATTTTATGTTTGAGTAGTGATCTCTAGGCACTTGGCCTTCCTACATGTGCAGGCCCCTATTGTAGGAATAATATTCCCTTATTAGCCAGTAAGCGAATATTGTGGGTTACAAATCCCACTGAGGTTTTTCCCACACTGGGTTTCCTCATTAAAATACTGTGTTATGGTGTTCTTCTCATGTGGTTGTTGTTATTCTTGCTTACTACATTATTTCTGATTTACCGGTACATAGTTTTAATATGCTTTTCATGTTTTAAGTCAAGTAAATTTATTAACCGGTTAGCTACTGATTCACCCCCCCCCCTCTCTCAATATCTTTGGGAATCCTAACACAAGTGTCTATGGTTGTACCGATATGATTATGCCTTTGGAAGTGTGCAGGGTTGTGACATATTTTAGTACCCATTCAATTGAAATCACTACTGGACCACTCAGAGTGTTACCTAAAAAGAAGGAGAGTTACACACACAAGAGAACAGGCATTTGGTATCAGAAGAGATACAATTGGTAGTAGTGTTAGCTTCAACATTTGGTATCAACATTTTGGTGTCAGAATGGATTTTTCATATCAAAGGGGTGATGATGCAGTCTGACTAGAAAGTATGTTGTATTCACTAACACATGTGCCTTCAACTAGTTTCAGTCTTGTTTATGCATGTGTTTTTGTTTTACATATGCAGTTGGTTGTTGAGAAAATTGGTATCAGATGATGGTTGAGCCCTCCATATCAAGTGTCCTAACTTGGGAAGATGTAACAAATGATGGTTGAAGGAGGAGGAGCATCTGACAAAGAAAAAGGGGAGAGAAAAATCTGTTAGTACCTAATAGACACAAGGAGGAGAGAAACCTTGACAGACCCTTTTCCATTGTTGTCAAAGGGGGAGAAAGAATATGTAGTATGTTGGATACAACATGTGTTGACATTAATGCCAAAGGGGGAGATTGTTTGCATTGTGTTTTCATTGATGGCAACCGGTATGGGAGATGTATGCGTATCAATGTCATTAATGCATACTGGATGTGATGTCTTTGATGTCACCTTTTAGCAGGTCACTTGTAAGGAAGAGAATATTATCGAACACAATGGCCATTGGAGTCATCGATACACAAGTCAATGTTGAATTGTGTTGAAGACATGGACTAGAGACCGATATGGTATAAGACCAATAAGTGACATGTTGGTAGTAAATTATTTCCAATCACCAAGACGGAAAGAAGTTGGGATACTGGTTATGATGAAGAGGAAGAATGCTATAAA
Organism: Cryptomeria japonica; assembly: GCF_030272615.1. NCBI lineage: Eukaryota > Viridiplantae > Streptophyta > Pinopsida > Cupressales > Cupressaceae > Cryptomeria > Cryptomeria japonica. The sequence continues at coordinate 73,487,803 of NC_081413.1, forward strand.
AATCACATCAGCACCAGAGGTAAAGTATGTGTAGGCCACTAGTATGCTATTGGATGTCAATCTATAGGACTACCACTGGATAAAAAGAAGATTGACAATGAGTGTTCCCAATCAAATCATGTGTGCCTAATTGACAATTTATATGCTCGATGTCAGCTAAGACATGCCAGTGCAATGCCAGAAGAAGAATGATATGTCAAGGACACTCCCACTGGTAAGTAGAGTTTATCCCCAACCTACATATAATGCACTATAACTCTCAGGGATAAGTTAGCCAAGAAGTTGAAGGCAGGAGATTGGTGGCTCACACTAGATCTATCGGTGAATCACAAAGATGCCTCAAGTGCATGAAAGAAAAGATATGCATTGGACTAACAGAGAAGGCATGGTGGGTTACCAAGATAGATGGAGTGTAAGGGTTTTGTCACTTAGACAAATGAGTCTTCCACCTTGACAAACTAGTTAAGAGGAGAACCAGACAAATGGTGAAGAAGGCAAAAGGTTGAGCAGTTGTAGACAGAGGATGTTTATGAAATGTAGATGAAGTTTGGTGCCATCGGTGTGCATGGTATTTTACCAGTATACATGCAAAAGATACTACCAGAATAAATGACTATCGATATACATGCAAAAGATACTATCGGTAAGCTGGCAAAGTACAGATGTAGAAAGCTCCAATGTATTGAAGATGTGCATTAGGTAGGTTGGAAAGAGTGCTGACCAATTTAAGTGTTCCACCAGAAGAGAAGAAAAGTTCAAGGGTGAAGATAGACCGGTTAGGGTAAAACCGATAGTGTTCATAAACCGATAGATGAACCTAGTCATGTGGCTAGTCAGTGATATTGTCTGGACTGATACAAAAGTCTAGCTGAGGTTGATAGCGACTATGATGCCACATGGAGTTGATGTGGTAAGCATACCAAAGGTCGGTGAAGTGTCTGTCAGTGAGGTAGATGGTGGTAGGTTGACATTAATGTTGACTAAGGAAATTATGAGATATGTTGCAATGATTTGCAGCTCGATGAAGAATAAAGATCTATGTGATGCTATGACCAAGGAAGGATATCCAGTTGTAGATCTGACCTAGGGAATACAACTAAGGGATCATTCAATGTGATTGATTGAAGTAGGTCGATACATAGGATCGTGTTTTCTAAAAATAGGAGATGTGTATTGCAAGCTCATGATTGGTAGTGATGGGTGATCAGTTATAGGTGGTCAATCTCTGGAAAGAGATTTGAATGGATTTGATATACCACATTGGTTGGAGAAGATAACCTAACTCACCAATGTTCCAATTCAAGTTTTGGTGAGAAAACTTTTCTATAAATATGGAGATTGAAGAGTGAATTTATTGATGATGTTGGAGGCAAGAGAGAAGGACTTGAGCATGTGAGTAGATCAGTTAGAGTAAAAATAGGAGAAGACAATAGTGACTGAGTGTTGAAGGGACTCAACCAGAGGGTTTAGCAGAGGTTTAACTGACAAGGTGAAGGCAACCGGTGAACTATCATTGAGTATGACAGTGTTGTGAAGAAGAGTGTGAATCGACAGAGAAGAGGTGGTGTGATAAGAGACCACCCAAGACAAAAGAAGAGAAGAAGTGTAATCAGATAGAGAACTAAGAAAGGTTCAACCGATAAGCTAGAGTAACGAGTAGCAGGTGTAAGGTCTGACAATTGATCCTACCAACAAAATTAGAACCAGTGAAGTAGAAGCAATAGTATGGAGAGGAGAGAAAAGAGAGAGTGAGAAAAGGTTAGTCCTGTAGAGATAGCGTAGAGGAAGGATCAAAGAAGATGAGCAGAGAATTGACAGAGGGGAGAGTGGAGGTGAACTGGTGAAGAGATATTTGAGAAGAGTTACGAAGCTCATTTTTAATAATAATATTACTATTTTTTTGTTTTGATAATATTAACTGTAATCACTGAGTTGGTGCTCGGTGTAGGGGTTGGTGCACCTTGGGTTGGTGCCCTAAATCAGGGGTTGGTTCTCCTTGGGTTGGTGCCCTAAGTTAGGGGTTTGTGCTCCTTGTGTTGTTTCCCTAAACATTGTAATACAGTTGTTTATTATGAGGATGAATTGGAGTAGTAGTCTCTAGAAACATTTCTCACCAAGGTTTTTCCCATCTTGGGGTTTCCTCATATATACCAGTGTTATTTGATGTGCCCATTCTATGTGGTTGCATTGTGTTGTCTTGTCTTATCTTTCTGCAGGTAAAAATTTGTGTAAGGCTATTAACTGGTAAATACACCATACGTTAAAAAGGGTAAAGTTTAGAAACCACTGGTTCACCCCCCTTTTAGTGGCATCTTGTGTCCAACATTGCATTCCAAGACTAAGCACATATCAATCAAGTTTTGTTTCTTGAGAGAGAAGGTGAATGAGAAGGAAGTCGGAGTGGAGTATGTATCCACAAAGGAATACATTGCAGATATCTTCATGAAGCCTTTTCCTAAGGATACTTTTGAGTATCTCAGAGAAAAGATTGGGGTGATTTCCCCTCCCAGTGAGAACTATGGTTCATAGATTTGCATCAGTCTAATGAATTTCACAAAGATATCTTGTGATCCAGATTGATGAGTGGTGGCTACTACTCAGGCTGAGTAGTGAGTGTTGTGATTTTATTTTCAGATGTTTGGCTAAATATCAATGAGAATTTTTGTGCAATATGTATTTCTACATTGATGTGAAAGTGAGAGAGATTCATGTAAAAAATCATATAATATCCTAAGGGGGAGAAAGTAAATATTTGTATTGTTATGAGGAGATTATTTTCTTTCTTTGCATTGGTTATTTTTCATGTTCATGTGTTGCCATCAATGCCAAATAGGAACATTGTAGGATATTATTGAGAAGTTTGTTGGAACAATGTTCTATCATGGATGCCAACATATTTGTCTATGTGTTCTAGTGTTGCAGTAAAATTAAGTGAGTTGTTTTAGCCAATGTGTTGCAAACGAGTTGTTGCAGATTAAAGGGTTTTGAGAAAAGTATCTCTAGTAAGTTCAGTAGAAGTTTCTGTGGCCTGGATGGTGATTTGAATGAGTTGTATGATCTGGTATTGAGGTTGGTTTCTTAGTTGTTTAGTGTTGATCAGTGTTCTAGATTTTGCTCTGCACTACTCTAGAATTACAATATCTTGGTTTGTCAATTTGGCAAGGTGTTTGGGACATTCAAGTGTGTCCACAATTCTGATGGTTTGTTATTTGGAGATTTGTAAATGAATTTTTTAAATTGTCAGTTAGCTTAGTGAGTTCTTTTGAGGTTCAGTACACTTTTGATGAAGATTCTAATAAGTAGTGATGTTCCAGTTGTTGTTGTTTTAATTCATATTTCTTGTGCATGTTTCTAGATTTTGTTCTATTCATGTTGTTGGTCCACATTGATCATTGTGCTATTTATTGGAGATTTTCTCTTATATGTTTGTGTTATCGAACTTTCATGGTGATCAGATGTTTGTAGCATGTTGCAAATGTTTGTGGTGTAATTCTTGGCAATGTTATGTATTCAAGGAGTTAATTTGGGTCTATACTATGTCTTTTCCAATATTATTTTGGTTTGCATTGACAATATTGTAGCATGTATGGTTATATTTTGTAATTGGTGTTGTGTGTTGAGCTATCGTTGAAATATAGATTGACTATTTGTATAAATTGATGTAATATCTTGCTGTGTATGTATCCATGTTGTATCTATGATATTAATGAGTGTGTGTAATGAACTTGAATAATGCTTTAATCTTTTGGTAGCAAAGAAGAAGTATGAAGAAGTGTTGCAGAGTAGTCTATGAGATTAACTGAAATTATAACTAGGCATGAGGAGATTTTATTCTCTTAGTTCATGATCTTCAGGATGTAATCTAAATCTTTATGTAAGACAGTGAGTCTTCCTTAAGGTTTTAGCCCTTGCTATTATTGTGTTTGAGCAGTGAGCTCTAGTCAATGTGCCTAAATGCATGTACATTCCCCATTATGATATTTCATAGACTTTGAACAGGGTATCATCTCATTGTGGGTAGGTTCCCAATGTGTTTTTTCCCTTGATCGGGTTTTCCACTTCAAAAATATTTTTGTTATGTGTGTTATTTATGTGGTGTTGATTTGTGCTTTCACTGTTAATTATCAAATCTGAATTTTTGTTTAAGTAAGTTTTTGTGCAAACTGATTCACCTCCCTTTAGTTTGTTGCATTGTTGCCAACATAATCCACACATGCCATGCCATGCTTCACAAATAAATTGTCCAAAGGACTAAGTAAAATGACATCTCAAAACCACCAGCCAACCTTAAACACTAAACATGTTTTTTTCTTATATAGACCCAAGAGCACATGAAAACAACTAGTGGTAAAGTAAAACAATGTGCCACAAAACCATGTGACAAAACCATGTGCTAACTATCCTTGATGCCACATTTAATATTTGGTACTATTTTCTCTCTTCTTAAAATATCTTTCTCCAATGTTAAATAATTACAATATAATATTGCAATGTTACAATACAACTCATCAAGTGGCTCCAAGAATATTCTCAAGGAATCTCTACATGTTAAGAATCCATGTGCAACATCACATAATAAATAAATAAATATTACAATTACAAAAATTATTATGCAAGGTTTACAATACCTTATTTTCTAACATGATTAAGTGCCTCTGTAAGTTAACCTTTTTAACTATTTGAAACTTCCAGAAAATAAAAATCCTTTCATCTACCTATGGGCACGTCATTTTGGAGGAAAAAGGTAAAATAATTAGAATGTTTGATTACCCATTAACTTTTCAAAAAAGTTTTTAGCTCTTCAATATTTTTTAAAGTATGAGGGGGATGACCATTCCATGATTTTTCCAAGAGTAGTACTTTTCTCACATCATGAGTCACCTTAAAAAGGTGTGGAAGAGAGATCTTTCTGAAACTTACCATAAATTTCCACATTTGGGACCATGCGGGAGTTCTAATTCTATGAATATCCTTTTCAGGTCTATTGAGTCAAGATATTTTGATATAATGATAGAATAACATTTAGATTTATCATTGGAGAATAGTGTCTAAACTAAATTTGCTCCAAGATCCATATTTCTTAATTCTAAATTATGAATTCCAACTTCCCCTACCATTATAGAATGTAGCATTTATCCTATGCAAGTAAATGGGTATTCTCTTTTTTATTCATGGTATCTTTTCAAAGAAAATATTCATCTCAACTATAATGAGGATAAAAGACCTTCCAATATAAGAAAAATTGACATGATGTAGTTAGGGATTGTAACCAAAAAAAATTTATTATTAAAATATGTTTAGTGAGTGAAAGGCACAATTTTCTTATGGGTAAACTTTATTTTGAATGATGCAGGAGAATCCCTAGTTCTTGGCAATCTTGCATCAACCAAAAAAACATTTTATTTTTGTTTTGCAGTTTTAGCATTTCTTTATATATTTCTTTGCATTTGTTCACCATATCTTGTGGAGATAGATTGTGTTTGTGGATATGTTCATCTACCTTATCCCAAGTCCATGGGACATTTGGATCTTTTTATTGTAAGTTATCACTTCTAGAATCTGGTATACTTTTCTAGCTCAGAGCACTAGACTTTTTGGACCTATTTTCTAATGGAGAATCTTGCGAATCTTTCCCATAGCTTGCAAAGTTTAATTTCATTGCTTCTAATGTTCCTCAGCTTGTGGCCGACCTTCCTTTGGGTCCATACATCAATCTATGTTGTTTCTGGAGGGATTCCTTTGGTGGAAGCTGACCTGGTTTTTTTACATATTATATCTTCTTTATCAACATTGTCCCATCTTAGGTTAACGTGGATCATTCTTGAGCAATGACTATCATATAAATCAATGTAATCAAGTAGATAAAGACAAGTTTTAGAAATTAAGATAAAGTTAGGAGATTCAAAGTTGGCTCACATTCTTGCTTGAGCTTGGATATAGTATTTGAGCATGTTTGTAATCAGGCCTATGTGCTAGATCTTGTAAGCTGACATGTTGTTGGCCAGTTGTAGTTGAATTATTGATATAATATAATTCTAATTCTGCATTGCCTCCATGGTATTTATTTATTTGTGTTGTGTTTCATTTGTTGAATGGTTCAAACTACTCTCTTTCAGGACTTAATCCTTCCCTTATTGGACTAAGTCATATGAGAGAGAGTTGCCTTTCAAATATTGTGGAGTCCTATAAGGATTTTGTTCTAGGGTGATAGATTGAGGATCTGGCTTGCAGCTACAGAGAACTTGTGTAAAGATAGCTCTGATAAATGCTAGAGGTGGTGGAGAGCATGGAAACATAGAACTTGTTGTGATGGAAATGTTGAGAATAATTGCAACCCTATTGGAAGCTATTGAAATGACCTAGAGAAGAGGTCAACATGTTGAAGATGTGAATGATGATGAAGAAGAAGAAGTGAGAGTAGGAGAAGAAGGCAAAAATCCATCGGCGAATGATCTGTATGAAGAGATTTTAATAAGAGCCTTGACAATATTGAATACTAGACCATAGTTTAACCCACTAGATTATGATGGAAAGTTATATTCAGATGAATTGCTCAATTGGATCAAAAAGATAGAAAAGTATTTTAATTTTAAGAACATTTTTGAAGACAAGAAGATGATATATTCTTGCACTAAGTTAAAAGGACATGTGTCTCTTTTGTGGGAACATTTGTAGGTAGATAGATAGAGAAGAGGTAAAGAGAAGATTAATTCTTGGGAGTGGATGGTTAACAAGTTGAAATCAAAGTTCATGCTTGCCAATTATCCTGTAAATCTATTTTCAAAGTTGTAAAACCTGAAGCATAAGGAATCTAGTGTGAAGGAGTATACTAAAGCATTCTACAAATTAAGTCTAGACATACAAATGATGAGATTGAACAAGTTTCTAGGTACCTAAATGGGTTGTGGATGTCTATATAGGATGAACTCAGTATAATCAAGTTACAGAGTGTTGATGAAGCTTATCAATATGCCTCTAAAGCAGCAATGAAGAGGAACAAAATGTTAGGCCCAATATGGAAAGCTAATGTACTAAGAGGGGAGGGGTGAATTAGTACTTCAAAACCTTTTATTAACAATATCTTTACTATTATGCATAAACCAAAAACTATTGTAACATAACATAAAGTTGAAACAAATAAATAACAATCATACATGATTCACTCCATAACACATATATTTTGGTTACGTAGAAACTCTTTGTTAGAGAGAAAAACTATGGTGGGGATGGCACCCAGAACTTCACTACTACAATAATAAAGGTTGCTCGGTTAGAGCTACATGTTTACCTATTTCTGATAGCTTACCCTATTAGGAGTATCAGAATCTGTTAGATCTACCTTTCTAAGGATTTTACAATACTTAATCTAAATGTTGCACCTAGTTAGAGGCTTTACAATTTGTAGACTTGATTAGAGTCTCTTACCCTATTAAAGGTTTCTCTTACAACTTCAAAATTTTCAATAAAATCTTTACAACTATCTGCAACTTTACATCTGGAATGTTATAGCAGATCCTATGTGCTCAAAATAAGATTACCTTGCTTATAGCATACCTCAGTAACCCATATAGTAACTCAGTAAACCCTTCTATTTACTCTATTCTTTGACTGTTCTCTAAAATCCTTCTCGATGACCTCTGTGTCTCTGTAACAATCATAACACTTAGTGCTTTCACATGTCTTGCTTCATATATTTTTATATCTTCCTTTCTGTCATACTACATGTGTATATCTGATCTCAATCCATGTTATATAAATAGATCTCTTATGTCGGTGATCTATTCATTGCTTCGATCTTACAAACATGTTTTATCAAATGAATAACCATGCAAAATATTTCATTGGTTAGATGACCTCAAAATCATACACAATCTTTAAGTGCAATTTCGAATGTGATAACGGTTCTATGTTCCTTGATCTTGTAACATGTTTCCATATGTATGTCTAGGTTTAATGAATCTGGTAACACATTTCACTTGGTGTATATTAACTCGGTGTATCATCTTTGTTGCTTAGTAGACATGGAATGATACTCAGTAGGCAGCTCGGTGCATACTGGACTCTTGTGACTACTTTCTTCTATAACCAACTGGACTGTGCATACCGACTGAATATTTTGGTAGTAGTAACCAACAAGAGTATATAGAATAAATTTTAACGTAAAACTAATGCCAACTTGATAAGTAGTAACAATCTCCCCTTTTGACATTAGTTGAGATGTTTGGCAAAAACTACTTTCAAAGTTATAACTCAAAAATCTATATACTTGCAAAATTTGACTAAATTGACAGTATATACATTAGTCAATGAAATAGTATATCTAGATATACTCCCCTTATCAATATACTATACAAAACTCTGATTTTGTATGCTCGGTGATCAATGATCAGTGTGTTGCTCTTGTTCTTTGCTTACTGTTCTGTTCACTGCTCACTCTGCTCGATATGCTCCCCCTGTATACTATACTTGAATGCTTTGAATACTATATCACTCCTCCTTTTTGACAAACATCAAAATTTAGTTACCATTCGGTGGTGGCAACTGGTCAAAAATGGATTTGTACTTTGTCTATGCTTTGGTGAGAGCGATAAAGAGGGAATCCTTTACACTGTCCATTAAAGAATTATGTGCTTGAATATCAGCCAATAATGATATTAAGCCATCTAAAGTGCTTCCCTCTTGTGTAGTAGATAAGTATGTGGCTCGGTTGATCTATTCTTGGATGAATGAAAGATGAGGAAGGAATAATGTCTGAAGTGTCATTATGTCCATCCTGATCTTGTGTTCTTCATTTCCTAGGTCCAATTGTTGAGCCATGAGATGTTGTAACTTTGTATAGAAATTTTGAACTGAATTGGGCTCTATGGTCAACTTATTTGAGAGATCAGTGATCTCTTTCTCAATTGCTTCTATTTTATTTTTGATGTCTTTAATGAATAAAGAAAATGTACAGAGTTTCTGAAATAAATAAAGAATGTGCTTGAGTTAAGGGGACAACTCAACAATAAATTTGACAAGTTTAACTTTGCCAATAGCTATAGCTTTCTATACCTCTTATATCATTTTTGCAGTGAGCTCTTTGTCTTTTAGCTTGCTCAAATATTCGGATGCATCTACTCCAAATGTCTCTATCTTGGTTAGGACTTCATCCAGTTGAATGTGGATGGCTGCATCTTTGGTTATTGTAGCTTCAAGTAGCATATCTATTAAGAGTGCTTTCACCTTCTGAAGTACTTTATTTTTCTTTTGTATGGCCATTTGTTTTTCCTGTTCGGCCTTTGCTTTGCATAGTTCACCAAAATCAATGAGTGCTTGCCCCTTTAATTTTGACATGTCTACATTGGGAAACACTATTGGTTTTGACAAATCTACTTTGAAACTATGTTTTTTCATCTTCTTTTCTTTTCCTTTCACCGATGGAACTAAGACAATGGCTTGTGAGGCTTGATGACCCTTGGTAGGTTGCTCAGTAGAGGCAACACTTTGGTCAGTTTCATTAGCCTTTGTAGTGTCCTTTGGTGTCTCGATACTTGGTGTCTCAGTTGCAACATTTTCAGTGCTAGAAGGTGCTTGCGAGGTCTATTCTTGAGTAGTACCTTCTCCTACTATAGAATTGTGACCTTTGGTGCCTTGATCCATATCCTGAGGCGCTTCGGTTGAGACAGGTTGATTGACCGGTGGATAAGGCTGAACTTGTTCCAAAACTGATTCACTGGATACAAGTTTTGCATATGCATTGCCTTCTATCATTTCCTATCTAGGTGCCTTTGTATCCATGATATCTTCATCTATTTGAATGGTGTCAGCAGGGTCTTGCTCAGTAACATCAGGATCTTTCTTGGCAACATCAACTATTTCAACTTCAGCTTGCTCACTGACATCCTTGTTTCTAAAGATTTCCTGCCACTTTTCTTTTGTCTCATTTTCCACTTTAATATATAGACCATTCATTAGTTTCAAGGATTTTTGTTTGACGAGGAACTTTGTGTGGTAGTTTGTCAGATGTTCTTTTATTTCAACTACCGACATGTCGGGAAAGAGATGTACCAGACTTCTTTCTCTGATCTGTTTCTCCGAGTCCAGGGCATATTGCCACCTGTTATCAATATGTGCATATAATTCTTTTGGAAGAGAATTATAGACTTCTAATGGGACCAATTAGAATTCCAGAAGTGTGCAGATGATAGCTTCTTCTATTTGTCTCTTTTCATCATCATTTTTGGATTCATACTTAACATATCTAAATCCTCCAAATCCACCATATTCCTTCATATTAGTACAAAAAATTTCAACACTATGTACATTTACCTTCTTTCTCTTGACAATCTGAAATTTGCTTGCATCCTCAAATTTAGTGTCACTTGATTCTTTTGCCAAAATGAGTCTCTGAGTAGATTTCTTGTAAGTTTTTGTTACCTTGGGAATAGTAACACTCTTTGTTTTCTTACTCGGTGAAGCTGCAGATGCTCTTGTGTTAGGTCGCTTTGCTAGAGGACTTGGTGAGGCCTTTGATGTATCTTGTTTCTTTCTTTTCAACACTTTTCCCTTAGGCAATTCGGTGCTCAATGTTATAGTTGCCTCTTCAGCTTCAGATTCCTCTTTGGTAATGGCTATAGTGCCTTTGACAGGTTTGGAGGAAGAATCTTCTCTGAATTTCTCCGATAATGCCTTTATCATCTTTGTTGCCTTTCTTGTAGCTTTGGGTACTACAATGCTCATTTTTACTTTTTCTTTCACTTCTTCATAGGTTCCATACCTCAGCTCGGTAGCATGCCTTGGTAATGTAAGAAATGCATCAATTTGTTGTTCTATGATGTCAAAATCAATCTTGTAACCCATAGGTGGCAAAGATTGAGTTCTTGGTTCTACAACATTCACATAACAGTAATCAGTTTCTACTTCAAAACATATGTCATCTTTGTATTTCTCCACTAGCTTGGGTGGAATCCGATACCTGTTATGCATTTTTTCTTGAAACTTATTGAAGTAATCATCCATAATATCATTAAAATTATCACCTAGCTTCTTGATGAAGTCATTGATCTGATGGGTGAATGGTCGGTGTAGTTCCCAAACAACTTTACTGACTGATGGAAATAATTTTTCAAAATAGAGAAACATGCATACAAGTAGTGATCCAAACTTTAGTGTATTGGCCGAGTTGTTCTTCTTTGGCTTCCTGATGGTGTTCAGATTATCAAACAGGTTTTCTAGCAACACCTCACATAGATCAATTTTCATGCCTTTCTTCACAATTTTGTATGCTAAGTCTACTGCTGCATAGGATACACTGTTTTCCCTTGCCGATTGGAAGAAATAGTAACCTATTACTCTAATGGCAAAGTTTAGTTCTGCATTAGTGAGATTGTTCAATTTCAGTCCTCTGCAATCTGATTCTACTCCGGTTAAACTGATCAATTCCTTCTGTGATATCATTTTTTGAGTTCGAGCATGATCATAAATAGGGTAACCGGTGATCAGATGAATGATTTCCTTGGTAATCTTAAACAACTGCTCTTCTAGCCACATGAAATCATCATGAATTCTGCTCAGAACAAACTTGACCCACTGGGGTTTGAAGACATGAGGATAGGCTAGGGCTTTAGTTAATCCCTTGATCTTAATGTGCTCATACTTGCTATCCAATTTACCATCAGTCCACAATTCATCATATGTGTCTTTTATTTCAACATGACTGAGTTCTTCAACATGACATTTGGTGAAGAATCTCACATCCTCGACAAATAACACTCTATCTGGGATGAGTGAAAATGCAGTTTTGTCATCCAGTTCAGATGCAACTTTGGGAGTTGAAGAGTATTTTAGTGAGGGCTTTTCAACATTCTTAACAACAATGGGATCTTGGATCTTAGGTGCCATTTGCAGATTTCAGAAAAAAAAATAACAAAAGGTCCTTAGGGTTTGAGGATTTTCAAATGGAAGACGCTTCACACTTAGCAAATAATAACAACTTGATAAGATCGGTAAACCAGCTTAACAATGCATTGATATTAATGTAAATACCTTGACTTTTGCTTTGTAGGAGGTTTGATCGCCTTTGATTTGTTTTTCTCTTTTGAAAACTTGGTAAGTGAAAAATGATAGTGTAAATGCTTTAAGTACAAAATATACCTTATCGGGCTCCATGCAGGTTAGGTCAAAAACATTAAATGCACACGGTTCCATTAAACTTTCTTTCCTTTTTTTTGGTGCTTTAACCGAGTAACCAAACTTCCTTCATTTACCAACTTGACAGGCTTCCTATATTCACCGACTTGATAGGTTTCCTATATCCACCGACTTCACAGGTTTCCTGTATAGTGCTCCAAAAAACTTTGATAGAATTTCAAACTTACTACTACATCTTAACTATGCAGATTTTGAATTAGGTACATAATAAAGTAGGAACTATTAAGATTTAACCTTGAGAGAATGCAGTCCCTTCATAGCTTTACCGATTAATTTGGAATAGGAGCACCTAACTCAGTAGGTAAGGTGATTTCTTCATTTGACACATTTTCCTTCTTTTTCCAAATCACCTTTAATTTTTCTTTTATTTCCTCAGTGTCTTTTCTAGGTTGATCTATGCAATCTCTAGCCAAGTGTCCCACTTTGTGACAATGAAAACATGCCATACTAGGATTTCTCCATGATCTTCAGTTGATCATCCCAATCCTTATAAAGCAGTTGGCACTTATATGTCCATATCTTCCACAACATTCACACCATATCCTTGTATTGTAATCCCATGATACTGCAGCATATTATCGATTAAGATCTCTGTGGGTTCGGTAGCTTCCAATATTTGCTCAGTGTGCATACCACATATAGTTCTTTTTCTTATACCAACACTCCTCAGTACTATGTCCATATCTATTGCAGTTTTTACAAAACCCTTTGAATTTTTCCTTCTGATAATTGTTAACAGACTTTGTCCTACATTGATTAGATGTGTGACCATATTTATTGCAATTGTAACAATACCATTGGACTTAGTGACATTCAGTTGCTCACCTTTTTTGATTTGGCACATATTGGCAGTATGACCTTGATTTCCACAGTAGTTGCAAATAGGATTCTTTGTTTTGATGTTCTTCTTGATTCGAGCTTGCTTTGATGATTCTCCTCTCTCAGTAGTATGGATTCCCTTATCGGTAGAGTCTTTTCCTTTGTAATCGAGTCCTGCATCTTTGTTGGGTCATCTTGTATTCAGTTGCTCATCCAACATCTTTGATGCTTCATAATTCTTCTTCAGTGTTTCTTTGGATTTCTTCTTTGTTTCAAGCTCATTGGTCAACCTTGATACTTCAAATTCCAATGCTTGAGTCTCATCATATTTCATATTTGCTTCATGATGTGCATAGCCTAGTTGATCTGATAGGTTTTGTTGAATTCCAGTCAACCTTGTGATTTCATCATTCTTATCAGATACTAAGGCTTCAAGTTGTTGTTTCTCTCTCTCTAGATCTCTTACTTTATCCTTGGTTGTCCTCAATGCATCAAGATTTTTAGTCATCTATGTGCTGAAATGTTCATGTTCTCTTTTCATTGCTTTTAGTTGATCAGCCAGTGCTTTGTTCTTTTCTTTCAATACTCCAATCATTTCTTCAGTCTCTTCAGATATACTATTCTCAGATTATGTCTCAATTTGTTCCACTAACTCTTGAGAGTCTTGCAAATCATCAGATAATCTTCTTTTCACTTTCAAAGATTTTTGCATTTGCCTTTGCATGTCTGTAATCACTTCATTAGCATGATCCAGCTCTTCTTGCAGATACACAATCCTCTGAGATTGTTTATAGCCTTCCATTGACAAGATCTTTCTCTTTAGGCGATTAAACCATTTTCCAAGATTGAAGCTCTGATACCAATTGTTACGCCCAATATGGAAAGCTAATGTACTGAGAGGGGAGGGGCGAATCAGTACTTCAAAACCTTTTATTAACAATATCTTTACTGTTATGCATAAACCAAAAACTACTGTAACATAACATAAAGTTGAAACAAAGAAATAACAATCATACATGATTCACTCCATAACACATATATTTTGGTTACGCAGAAACTCTTGGTTAGAGAGAAAAACTGTGGTGGGGATGGCACCCACAACTTCACTACTACAATAATAAAGGTTTCTTGGTTAGAGCTACATATTTAGCTATTTCTGATAGCTTACCCTATTAGGAGTATCAAGATCTGTTAGATCTACCTTGCTAAAGGATTTTACAACACTTAATATAAATGTTGCACCTGGTTAGAGGCTTTACAATTTATAGACTTGATTAGAGTCTTTTACCCTATTAAAGGTTTCTCTTACAACTTCAAAATTTTCAATAAAATCTTTACAACTATCTGCAACTTTACATCTAGAATGTTATAATAGATTCTATGTGCTCAAAATAAGATTACCTTGCTTATAGCATACCTAGGTAACCCATATAGTAACTCAGTAAACACTTTTGTTTACTCTGTTCTTTGACTATTCTCTAAAATCCTTCTCGGTGACCTCTGTGTCTCTATAACAGTCATAACACTTAGTGCTTTCACATGTCTTTCTTCATATATCTCTATATCTTCCTTTTTGTCATACTACATGTGTATATCTGATCTCAATCCATGTTGTATAAATAGATCTCTTATGTCAGTGATCCATTCATTGCTTCGATCTTACAAACATGTTTTATCGAATGAATAACCATGCAAAACATTTCATTGGTTAGATGAACTCAAAATCTTACACAATCTTTAAGTGGAATTTCCAATGTGATAACGGCTCTATGTTCCTTGATCTTGTAACACGTTTCCATATGTATGTCCAAGTTCAATGAATCTGGTAACACGTTTCACTCAGTGTATATCAACTTGGTGTATCATCTTTTCTGCTCGATAGACATGGAATGATACTTGGTAGACAACTCGGTGCATACTGGATTCTTGTGACTACTTTCTTCTATAACTGACTGGACTGTGCATACCGACTGAATATTTTGGTAGTAGTAACCGACTGGAGTATATAGAATAAATTTGAACATAAAACTAATGGCAACTTGATAAGTAGTAACACAAAAGACATGAGAAAAAGAAATGAGGTAGAAGAGGAAGATTTTATGGAGGAATATTTCAAGGAGGAAGGACCTATAGTAGAGGAAGGGGACCCTGTGTAGACTAGAGCAAGGACAAGGAAGCTAACAAAGATTGTAGTTTATACCAAAGGGATGACAAAAAAAATTTCCTGAGAAGAGAATTTGATGGTTATCAAAATGAGGGTTATGAAAAGGAAGACAAAAGATAGGATAAGAGAGTTTTTAGAGGAAAATACTTTAAGTATCGAGGAGAAGGAAATCATGCCTTTGAATGTAAGAAGGAGGAAAATAGTAGAAGAGTAGCATTGGTGGAAGAAGAACCTACCAGATCATGTAATAAACTAGAAGATGGAGAATTGTTGGTGATGAAGAGAGCACTCTTCCACACCAGAGATGATCAAGAACCCTTGCAAAGAAGAAATTTGTTTAAGGCAAGATGTAAAATAGTTGGTAAGTGTTGTAAAGTTATTATTGATAGTGGTAGTTCAGATAACCTTGTTTCAAAGGAGATGGTGACTAAGCTGAAATTAGAGTTCGACTAAAGCACCCTAATCCTTATCAGATATCATGGATTCAGGATGATCATAAGTTACTATTAAGTGAACAATGTTTGGTAAAATTGAAGATTGGATCTTATAATTGTTAGGATTCCCATGGATACTAAGAGGGGGGGGTGAATTAGTATCTGACCGGTATATAGATTTTATTAACTTAAAACATGCAGAACATATTATACAGTGTACCGGTATGCAAGAAATAATGCAATAAATAGAATTAAAAACATCCACATGAAAAGCACACCATGACAGAAGGATTTAACGAGGAAACCCTGTGTGGGAAAAACCTTGGTGGGATTTGTGACCCACAATATCCACTTACTGGCCAATAAGAGAATATTACTTACAAGAGGGGCTTGCACATGCATGAAGGCCAACTGACTAGAGCTCACTACTAAATGGGAAGTCTCACTGACTTACAATGTGGATTATGAAAATCCAATATCTTGTACTACTTTGCAATAGCATCTATAATGCCTGATTCAGTACTGGTTACTACTCTGCTTCTTACATAAACCCTTTAACCTATATTTCGCATAATAGGTCTACCTTAATATTTCGCTTACATCACTTACATAGCTTCCTTACAGAATGTCTACAATGATCTCTTTTATATATAAGAGTCATTTTACAAAATTCCAAGTCGGCTTACAAAGTTTTTACAATAATAAACAAAATATAATATGACAAAATCTTGTCGGCCTCTATGCCAGTATAATTCCTTTCTTTGTGCTAGTGCCGGTGTCCTGAGTGCTAGTGTAGAGTCTGATCGTTGATGCTAGTGAACTATCTTGCTAGTGTAATGCCTTGCCGGTATAATGGCTTGCCGATGCCATAGGATTGTAAGGTTGCCATCAATGACAAAACCTTCAATCACCTACAATGTCTCATTGGAGTGTGTATATGCCAACAATATCCCCCTTTGGCATTGATGGCAACACTCATGAGAAATTTTAAAAAGTGTATCAAAAATGTGAAGTCCAAAAAAAGTTACCAAAAATGTGTGCTCCCCCTAAGCATATGATTCCTGTGATATTTGAATTTTCTCATCCCACTACTCCCCCTTTGGCATCAATGACAAAGGTTTTCAAGATTTCAGTAGAGTTTGTAGTTTCAACCTTGTAACTGAGTAGTTACAATTTGAAATAGATCCAGCAAAATAAGTTTATACTCTCCATAAACTTGTTACTATCTCTTATTGTTGTCTTTGTTCTCTTAATTGTACCGGTGAGATGCTGCAAGTGCTCTGCCGATGTTTTCTATCCCTGTATTAGTGCCTCAGATACTTCCTTCTGCAATGATGCTAGATAGTCCAATCTTGGACTCAGTTTTAATCTTAGATGCTTTGCCTTATTCACTATTCTCTCCTTTTCACTTTCAAATTTAAGTAATTCTTCCTCAAAATTTGTTATCTTTTGTTCAAAAACTGATAATGTATCAGGTGAGTTAACAAAATTATCTGCAAGTTTATTGATTTCATCCTGTACCTTGCTCATCTTCTTATCTATATCTATAGTCAAAAAGTTTGTCTTACAGGTGTCTTTGTACAGAGTTTTGTACTCTTTCAATAAATTACACAGTTTCGGTAGAAGTGTGTCAAAATCTCTAGTACACTTCTTTATCTACTCATCAAAGAATTTTTGCTTTTCAATTTCCAATTTGTCCTTCAATGTCTCTTCCTTTATTTTCTTAGTGTTCTCTATGATATATTTACATAAGGTATCAAGTTGTCCTAAAGAATATTTATTGTCTATATTACAGTTAGGAGCAATTACCTTCAAAGTTGGTATTGTGTCATCTATTGCCTTATAAGCTTGTGAGCTACAATATGTTATCTTTTTAATTGAATCCAATAGTACTTCAGTCACATTAGTTGATTTGTAGCTTAATGATGAACCTATATTCTGAGTACTGCCAGTGGAAGTAACCAAGCTTGTATTGACCTTTGGTAGGTCTGTTTGTGTTTGTATTTCCTTAAGCAATGGTTTTTCTATTTCTCCAGTTGCCGGTGGCACTATTTCCTTATGAACCTGTTCCTATTTCTATTGTTGTTCCTGTCCCGAAGCCTTTTGCTCTGTTTGTTTCTCTGTTTGTTGCATTGTCTCAGTTTGAGTCTGATTTTCTCCCTGTTGCTCTTTGTCATCTGTTAGTTTTTCCTGTGTGTTATCAGTTTGCTCAGCTATCGAAGGCTCACTAGCCATTTCAGTCTTATTAGCTATATCTTTGTCTACCACAATGTTGATCTTTTGAGTATCAACATCTACTGTATATAAGACTTCAGGATTAGGATTAACATCCTCTACATCCATCCTTTCAACTGTCAGTTGATCTTTTGTAGCTGTTTTTTTTATCGGTGGAGTAATCAAAGGAGGTGGGGGTAAGTTGTCTTTAACCTTGATATTGGGTGGTCCACCAACTTTACCTTTACCCTTGTCTCTTTCTTTCTGATATACCTTTATAGGTTTTTGACTCATGTATTCTTCTTGTTTTTGTTTTTCCATTAGGAAAATGTCCCATGCATTTTCTGTCTCCTCAGTCACCTCATTAACTCTTCCAACCATTAAAGCAATGTGCTAGTGTGTAGTAGAAAATACTGACCGGTTGGCTTCAGCAATTAAGTCATCAATTTCTTTGGGTGAATTCACTGGATATACAGCAAGTAGTTTTTCTATCTTGATTTTCTTGTCAAGTTCTATTACTACTTGTCTTCTTACTTCTAGTCTCTTAAATAGTTCATCTGGTACTTCATCTACTACTTCCATAAAAAATTTCTTATACATATCCATATGCAATATAACACTATTTTCTACTTATTCCTTTTCATCAGCTGTCAGAGTGTCATATAGTTTCTCTATATTCTTCAATTTCTCTTCCTCTGTAATTTCATTCAACAGTATGTCTAGAGGGGCCAAGTCCTTGTTTGTCCTCTTCTTCTTTTTGGGTGTCAGCTTCTTCTTCTTTAGTGTAGCCTTTCTTACCGGAGATCTCACTGCTTGTTGTTTTTGTCTTGTCCTCCTAGGTGAGGGTGTGGTTGCCTGTGAGGGATCTCTTTTCCTTACAACTCTCTTGAAAGTTGTAGGCATATCATTCTCTGAAGAAATACCTAACGGTGATAGGTGAGTTTCAGGTTGTGGAGCTGCTGACTCATCCTCTATTATATCGGTTTGCTTTAACACATCTTCTTTAATAGCCTTTGCCTGTCTAGAACATTTTATTACAACTACCTCAACCTTCTTCACTCTTTTCTTAGATTGTATTTGGCTTTCAATAGTTTCTGCACTACCAAATACTTATTCCTTAGGTTCTTTAGGGGCTTCCAGAAGTGCTTTAGCATATGTTTCAATTATATGATCATCTGTTTCATATCCCATCTCTATTACCCAAACTATCCTAGGGATGACTGCTTCCATCCAGATCTCATCCTTTTTTATTACAAAGCATATTTCATCCTTATATTTTTCAACAATCTTTTGTGATAATCTGATTTTTTTCTTCATTTTGGCTTTAAGTGCTTGAAAGAAATCATGGATATTGTTTTCCTTATCTTCTCCCATGTTATTGAATAGTTCTGTTAGCTATTTTCCTACTGGTATATCATATCCAAGTTCTTTGTAGGCTATACTGGGAACCTGTTTGGTTATATGTAGCATTAGACATACTAGCAGATTTCCAAATTTAAAGGTTCCTTTCTTGTCCTTCTTAATCTTGCCTAAGTTGTCAATTAATTCATCCTTCAACCACTCACATACATCAATCTTAGCATTATCCATGACCATATCATAAGCACTCTTAATGCACAAACTTGAAACTGAATTGAGTCTATTAGCATGAGTAGCTTTATATCCTAATATCATGCTGATAAGTCTCACATTAATATCTGTTACATCATTTACTCTTAAGGACCTTCTGTCGGATGTTGCACCAGTTAGGTTTATAACTAGGTCATTGGAAACTTTCTTAGTTTTGTCTAGCCTTTTACCGGTGGTCGGTAACCCTATGACATCTTTGATAGCTTCCTTGGTGATTTTGTGAATTGCATCTAACTAGAAAAATTCACCATGTCCCCTGCTTAAGACTATCCTAATCACATCCTTGGGGAATTCAAGAATGCTAAGGATCTCTATAAATCCTAGGGTTTCAATGATCTTATGTTCATCTTTTACATTGTCAGATTCATCACATATGACAGTTTTAAACATGGTTTTAATCTCTTCATCTCCTAGTTCCTCAATGTTGTAGTGAATGTAAATTATAGGGTCTTCAGCATAAACAACTCCCTTAGGAATTTGAGAAAAAGAACCTAAGGTATCATCTTTCTTTGCTACCTCGGGAACTAATTGAAATATGGACCTAGGTCTTTTTATAACTTCAAAAATAGTAGGGTTTGCTATATATTCAATTGCAAAGGTGGATGCCATGATAAAATGCCTTTTACTACCTTTAGGATGGATGATTGCTTGAAGTGTTCTTGCCTCTTGCTCTAAATGCCTTAGCTCGGAATCTTTGCACTCTTCGTAGGTTTGAAAACTCGGTAAAATGAAATGGAGCCAAAACCTCAAATTTATAGTGTTAGTTTTTGCCATCTACCACATTAAATGCATGTTGGTTAAGTATTCGCTTAACATTGTCTGCCAGTAATAAGTAATTTCCAACTTCTCATCTCTAACCGAGGGAATAATAGCACGTGTCATTAGATTGCCAAACCCTCAAGGAAACTTTCTTCAATTAGATGAAGAACTTCCTACCGGTGGAGCACTGCTATGTCCTGCCAGTGAAGCATCACTCTGTCCTACCGGTGAAGCATTGATTGGTTCTATCGGTGGAGGAGTATTCCCAATATTTAGATCAGCTTTTCTAATCCATTATTTTCAGAATTCTTGCTTAACCTCTTCAAGTTTTTCTTTACCTTTCAAGCTAGAACTTTTGTTGTCTACTGGTGATCCTTTACTTCTACTGAATTTTGCAATATGTCCAATCTTGTTACATGCATAACAAGTTACATTATTCTTTTGAATAACTTTCCCATAACCTATGCCGGTTTGTGTTCTACATTGATTAGATAAATGTCCAAATCTTACACAAACATAACATTACACATTCATTCTGCAATTTTCAGAGTTGTGACCAACTTTGTTGCATTTCGAACATTGACCGGTGGGTGTGTTGATATTCTAATAATTTCTAGATCTACATTCATTTTCTCTATGACCATACTTATTACAGTTAAATCATTTTCCATTGAATTTATAAGCATTAGGTTGTCTTACCAATTTGTTGTGATCCTGAGTATTTGCAGTACTAGAGCTTTCACCAACTTCAAAGCCAATTCCAGAAGTGTCACCTTTAGGTTTTTGATTCTTCAACAAGGTGCCAAGTTCCTCTGAGCTTTTCTTGAATTTTTCTTTATGTTGATTTGCAGTTTCTAGTTCTCTTTCTAAGGCCTCTTTCTATCTCATCAGTTCATTGGAGTCATTCTAAGTGTGCATCAGATCTATCTTCAATAAATCATTTTCATAGCTAAGTCTTGTGTTCTCATTTGCTGCATCACTTAGTCTTCTGGTCAATTCTTCTTCATTCTTCTTCCTATCCTCAATTTCCTTACAAAATATCATAGTCATATCCTGCATCTCATTCTTTGGTGTCATGTTCTACTGTTTTAGCTTTCTTATCTGATCATTAAGTGATTCCTTTTCATCATTCTCATTTTGCATCTTTTCACAAATTTCTCTTCTCTTATTTCTTGCAATAGTAAGATTCTCTTGAAGTGCCTGAATGATATCCTGAGCTACCTTTAAATCATCTTCTAGTTGATATTTTTCAATTTTTTTGTATCATAGTCTGAGAGAGCTCCTTCAAGTTGCTTCATCAGATTTTCCATCTTTACCAATGTCAAGATCTTCCTCAAGCTGTTAGGCTTCCAAAAATAGAGGACCAAGCTTTGATACCAATTTTTAGGATTCCCATGGATACTGAGAGGGAGGGGTGAATCAGTATCTGACCAATATATAGATTTTATTAACTTAAAACATGCAGAACATATTATAACAGTGTACCGGTATGCAAGAAATAATGCAATAAATAGAATTAAAAACATCCACATGAAAAACACACCATGAAACAAGGATTTAATGAGGAAACCCGGTGTGGGAAAAACCTCGGTGGGATTTGTGACCCACAATATCCACTTACTGGCCAATAAGAGAATATTACTTACAAGAGGGGCTTGCACATGCATGAAGGCCAACTGACTAGAGCTCACTACTAAATGGGAAGTCTCATTGACTTACAATGTGGATTACGAAAATCCAATATCTTGTACTACTTTGCAATAGCATCTATAATGCCTGATTCAGTATTGGTTACTACTCTGCTTCTTACATAAACCCTTTAACCTATATTTCGCATAATAGGTCTACCTTAATATTTCGCTTACATCACTTACATAGCTTCCTTACAGAATGTCTACAATGATCTCTTTTATATATAAGAGTCATTTTACAACATTCCAAGTCGGCTTACAAAGTTTTTACAATAATAAACAAAATATAATATAACAAAATCTTGTCGGCCTCTATGCTAGTATAATTCCTTTCTTTGTGTCGGTGCCGGTGTCCTGAGTGTCAGTGTAGAGTCTGATCGTTGATGTTGGTGAACTATCTTGCCGGTGTAATGCCTTGCTAGTATAATGCCTTGTCGGTGCCATAGGATTGTAAGGTTTCCATCAATGACAAAAACTTCAATCACCTACAGTATCTCATTGGAGTGTGAATATGCCAACAATAATGATGAAGTTTTGTATGATATTATACCTATAAATATACATCATATCTTATTGGGTAGACCTTGGCAGTATGATAGACAAGATATATATGATGGAAGGAAGAACATATACATTATTGTTGCAAAAGGGATGAAACAAACCTTGTTTCCCTTAGAGGATCCTCTTAAGAGTGAAGTTTGTATGAGTAATAGGATTTTTTTGGTGGATGGAAGGAAATTCCCAGAGAGGATGAGACATGAGAATGTGTGTTTTATTTAGTTCCTTAAAGGAATGATGATCCAGAGCCTAAAGAAGAACAACCAAATGAGATAAAAAAGTTGCTAACAGAATATGGAGACATCATTTCAAATAATGTACATGATGGAGTACCACCTCTGAGAAGTATCAATCATTGCATGGACCTTATTTTCAAAGATAGTTTGCCTAATAAATTAGCACATTCGATGACACTAGTAGAGAATGAGGAGTTGAATAGACAAATGTAGGAGTTGTTAAAGAATGGTTTGATCGAAGAAAACTTGAGCCCTTTTGTAGTTCCAACAATGTCAGCACCTAAGAGGAATGGAGAATGGAGGATGTGGATTGACTCTAGACCAATAAAAAAGGTCATAGTGAAGTATAGATTTCCCTTGCCTAGGATGGATGACATAATGGATTGTTTAAGTGGAGCTAGATACTACACAAAGATAGACCTGAAAATTGGATACCATCATATCAAAATCAAAGAAGGAGATGAGTGGAAGAAAACATTCATGACAAATGAAGGATTGTATGAATGGTCGGTGATGCCTTTTGGACCAACTAATGCACCAAGTACTGTCATGAGGTTGACGAATAAGATACTGAATTAATTCTTGGATAAGTTTGTTATTGTGTACCTAGATGACATCTTGATTTTCCATAAGTTAAAGGAAGAACATATATTGCATTTGAGACAAATTTTGTAGATATTTAGAGAATAGAAGTTGTTGATAAATATTAAGAAGTTCTATTTCATGAAGTAAGAGTTAGTCTATTTAGGATTTGTAATATCTGTGGATGGATTGAACATGGTTCCTAAAAAGGTAACAACAATTTTTGAATGACCTACACTAGAAAGCATTGGAGAGGTGAGATCATTTCATGAATTGGTTAA
This sequence comes from Cryptomeria japonica, assembly GCF_030272615.1. Lineage (NCBI taxonomy): Eukaryota > Viridiplantae > Streptophyta > Pinopsida > Cupressales > Cupressaceae > Cryptomeria > Cryptomeria japonica. The sequence goes on from NC_081413.1 coordinate 73,511,359, forward strand.
TTTCTACCAGAAGTTCATTAGAAATTTTAGTTGAATTTATAGACCTGTGATAGAAGCAATGTGAGGAGATAGGAAGGATTTTAAGTAGACATCTGGAGAAAATAAGAGTTTTGAGTTATTGAAGCAAAAGTTGACAGAGAAGCCTGTGTTAGATTTATCGGATTTTAGCAGAGTATTTGAAGTAGGTTGTGATATAAGTGAGAATGCGATTGGAGTAGTGTTCAGTCGGGAAGGAAGACCGGTGGCATATTTTAGTGAAAAAATGAATGATGCCAAAAGGAGATATTTAGTGTATGATCAATAGTTTTATGACATAATTCAAGCATTGAAGAAGTGGAGACATTATTTGTTGCCTAAGGATTTTGTGTTGTATACTAATCATTAAGATTTTTAGTACTTGAATAGTCAAGGAAAGATGAATTAGAGACACATGAGATGGGTGGAGTTCTTGTATAGTTATACTTTGGTTTGAAGCATAGAAGCAGAAAGTAAAATAAAGGTGTTTATGCCTTGAGTAGAAGGAGGAATTTGTTCACAGAGATGAGAGTGGAGGCATGGGGTTCTGAGGGATTGAAGAATCTATATCAAGACGACCTAGATTTTGCAGAACATGGGAAATCTTGTAAAGAAAAGGTTATGGTGGAACTGCACTACACAAATAGAGGGATACCTAAATACTTTCAAAGTAGATAATCAAGCTTAAAGCTAAGAAAATTTGTTAGTTTGGCTAAAAAAAGGAGGAGGAATTTAAGAAGAAAACCTTTGATTTTGGAGAATTTACCTTCTAGCCTGAAATGTCACAATACTTTCCCAAGACTTTCTTTTTAATATTAGCCTCCTTCATTTAAGATTCCCTAAAAGTTAATAGGTTATCTACAAAAAAAAATATGAGTGGTTTCTATCTAAGTTTAAGAAAATTTAATCTCTTTCCAAAAGCCCCTCTCATGATGTGTTGTTACCAATCTTCTTAAATATTGAGTCATGATAATAAACATGAAAGGTAATAATGGGTCCCCATGCCTAACCAGATGAGAAGAAGAGAATAATCCACATGGGCTTCCATTTATAATGACTAGTAATTTGGCTCATAATATGCAAGAGATAATCTACTTGGTCTAAAACTTTTAAAATCCAAAATTTGACATCACTTGTTCTAATAATTTCCAGTTTACTCTATCTTAGGGTTTCATCATGTCTAGTTTCACTATCATTTCTTCAAACTCAAATTGGTTTATAGAGTATAGGACTTCATGTGCTATTAGGGATCCCTTAGTTGTCTCCTTACCTAGAAAAAAACAACCTTATTCCTTCAAGATGAATTTAGGAATCAATTTAGCTATTCTCAGAGGTATTTCCTTTATAAAGATTTTATAGACAATAGTACAAACTGATATAGGTCAAAAATCTACAACGAAAATTTGGTAGGCTAATTTGGGAATGAGAGAAATAAGTATGTTTGTTAAATTTCTTTAGGATATTTTCATTATGTCTTGATTCCTCTACTTCTTTACAAACATGAAATCCAACAAAGTACTAACATTTTTAGAAGAATATTATTGTGAACTCAAACAATCTTGGAGCTTTATCTTGGGTTATAGGAAAAACTGTGTCTCTGATTTCCTCTAATGAAAAAGGATTGAGAAGTTCTTGACTATCTTGTTGTGTATTTTATTTAGGAATGATATCCTATATTTCTTGAAATTAATCCAAGGGGTTTCCAAGAGGAGCTAAGAAGAGGGTGGAGAAGAAATAAATGGCTTCCTACTAGATCTTATCTTTCTCATTTAAATTTTGTCTTAAGGAATTTTGGATTTTTAAGAATGTCTCCCTATATTTCTTCCTCCAAAATATTTGTCCCCTTTTGAATATTTCCTCAAGATGACTCTAAAGTTTTTTTTGGTGAATGCAGGAAGAATTATTAATACCATTTTATATTATATCCTCATTCACTTCCTTAATCTGATTTTCAATGTCAACTTTTTAAGCAAAAATATTTTTAAATACCGTTGAATTCCAATTTCTAATTTCCATCTTAAAGTGTTGCAAATTTTTACAAAGTTGGAACATCGTCGAGCCTTGGGTGAATCAATTGATTTGCACCAATGCTAAAGAAAAGGGGGGAAAGAGGGATTTGTAAACCACACTTGGTGGAATTTAAAAGAGCATTTCGGTTTACATTGAAGTGAAACAAAGGCCAATTCAAACTAGATATAAAAATGATCAGATCTAGAAAGAAGTAAAATATGAGATGTGCATGGACTAAATTTTATACAGTATGAAAGAAGCTACTCCTCCTATTGGTCCAAGTAACTTTCCCATTTATAGGTATCCAATCTTTTAAGCCATTATTACACACAAAGTTGTTAAAACCTTTCATTTCTCTCAAGGGAGGGACTATCTCTCCATACCTATCTCTAATTGATAATACTACATTGAAATCCTCCCCAAGGATAAACTATTCCATAAGGAATGAGGCTAACATGATTGATAATGACTCCCATAATAGTTGTTTTCCTACCATAGAGTTTGGTCCATAAATATTCAACAAGTGTAAAGAGATATTGTAAATTGTAACTTTAACATCATGGATGAAATTGGCCTTATCCTATAGCTTTTTTATCTAAAAGTGTTTGGAATTCCATAAAACTATTATGTTTCTTCAGGCTTCCAAAGAAGGGGAGGCCACATAATTCTATTCTTGTAGTGAATGGTTAAGAATTTTTGCTCTCTAAGAAGTTAGTTTCTTGGAAAACAATAAATTCCACCCCACAAGAACCCAATTGAGACTTGACAAGGTGTCTTTTGTTACGAGCATTCAAGCCCATATATTCCATCTGATAATCCTCATGGATGTTGTGGAGAATGAAAAATTTCTCCTCTGTGTCATGTTTTCGTCCAAAATTGATTTGATCTTTTCTTTTATTTCTTCCTTTATTTTTAATAATTTTGGTCACCTTCTTCCCTTACCTTTTGGTTTCTTCAAAGTGCATTTATTATTATTTATTAGTGGGGTTTGATGAATAGAATACTTTTATAAAGGTTTGTCCAAAGTATCATTTAAACATATCTCAATTTGCATGATCTCTTCTATACCTACTTTCAATTGTGATGTATCCTGAAAAATGATATCCTATGCATAGTTGGTACTAACCACTAAGTTATTAGTCAGATCTTCCTTGTCTTTTTGAAGACCACCCAAGGCATTACCCAATCCATCCTTTACAATCTCAAATGCATCCTCTTCTTCTTTATCTATTACACTAGTAAAATTTGTTGTTTTTGCATACAACCTTTCAAGAGAACTTCCTCTACAATAAAATCTAGATGTTCTACTAAAAATTGGTCCTTGAATTCGGAGAGAAGACCAAATTATAGACCATACTCATGTGCAATGCTTTTTGATGTAAGAAGGGGCCTATTAAGAGAAGAACATGAGGGTCTTCTTGAAGAGGGCTAATATTAAAAAATATTACATCTATGCCAACCCCAACAAAGATAACTAAGGTAAACCCAAATATATTCTCCATATTTTTCTTAAAAAGTTTGGAGTTTATGGACTTGATTCTTCCATCATCGGAAAGGGATTTCAACTTTTGATCTTGGAGATTGAGATGCATTATACTACTCTTAGTTTAATTATCTTGAATCCTCAACTTTGATCTCCATCAGAGAGGGAGAGGCTAAAATGAGAAGATGATTTGTAGAAGAGGGCAAATATGGTTTCATATTCAAAATATGTCCTTCGGAAGGTTCTATTGGGAAATTTATTAATGGAAATAAGATCAGGTGTTACATTCTAGCTAGAGTACATAAATGAGGGTTAGTTGTTGAGTCCTCATAGACCTTGACCTCACCTTCATCCAGGGAAATACACATTAAGGTAAAATGACTAGACATATTATTGTTTGACTCCATTAGATGGTGGTCTTATTGAATGATATTTTGGGAACATATTCCAAACTAAAAGTATATGTGAATCTTCTTTGGAAAAGGCCTAGACAAATCCATCAAAATAGAAACATGTATATGAAGGTTTGTATATTCAAAGGGTGTAAGATCATGCTAAAAAAAAACCATTTCAAGAGGAAGAGAAGGAAGCCAAAACCAAAATGGAGAAAACTTTATTAGATTTGAAGAAGGGTCAAAATAAAGAGACTAGAGTTATGTAAAAATACAAAAAGGAATGTGGAATTAGAATTGTTGCCTAAGTATCTAAGAGATTCATCTAAAATAATAATAATGGAAAACCTTTCCCTTTATCTATATGAAATACTTGCAAAACCCCACTCTAATGTGCAAGAATCCATGAAAATAGCTTATATATATCCTGGGTGTAATTATAAAACTCACCTATTAGGACTTGAATTTTGAGAGTAGAGATCTAGGTTGCAGGGAATTCATTTCACAATGTTACATTAACCACTGCTACTCCATTCATTCTTGCAACATTTAGTTGAGTTAGTGTTTCCTTCATCGAGCCCATTTTGGGCAATTATTTGTGTATGCATTTTTTGAGAAATACCCTCTACTTACTCTATCTGTAGTACCTTCTTTTTTGGGGGCAATTTCTTCCTTTCATGGAATGCCTATAATTCAAGAGAAAAATATTTGAGAAGAAGGACTTGATTTGATAAAGGTCATGGTTTATTTTGAAGGGAACTTTTCCAAGTACTAGAATATTATTTGGTAGTAAAATATTGTAGGGCACCTTGACAAGGATAGAATTTGGGGACAATTTTTTTTATTTTTTTTCAAATACCAAGTGGGCCCTTGATTATGATGTGCCAAAAACTAACCTCCCAGCCATGACATGGACTACCATGCAGGTTTATTTGTGGAATGGGGGAAATTCAATCATGAAACTGCTAGTATTTTATTGAGAATTTATCATTGGTATCATTCCACCAAATGTGGATTCCATCCCTCTTCCCACATGGAGACAAATAGTAAGCATCGAGGAAGATCAAGTTGAGAAAGTGATAAAATAGGTTGATCAACATTTTCTTTATATCTTATTTTATAATTATGGGCTAACATTCTACAAGAAGGAGTTGTAGGTTCTATTTATCATTTAAAATAATCTTGTGAATTATTTTTTAATGGAATCTGACATATATAATAAAATATCCATAGAGAAGGACTATCTAGAGTCAGATGAAAGACTAGTCCCTTAGGCCAACTAAGGATAATAAATACTAAAATCTCCTTCATGGACTTTTCATCTTAGAAATAAGGAGATTCAATCAATGGAGTTTTTTTAATAGGTTTCTGAATAGAATGTGACTTCTATCATCCAAGGATTCTCTAATATATCAAAATACTATTTTAAAAAGACATTATCAAATACATCAAATTTTTTAATAAAAAGATCTAACATGAAATTCAAATAAAGTTCACCAAAATGTAAAGGATATCATTCACTACTATTAAGATGATATGGTATCGAGGAGAACATATCCATTATTACGTCAATATTAAAATGCTCAAGTGAGGTAATAAATAAATGCTAAATACTAGATTTATGCTATGTTTAATAAATAATGTAACATTGAAATTGATGCTCTGCAAAAAGGATGTCAGGAAACACACACACAAGATAGACAAATCAAACATTACTGTTAGTATCATAAATGAAATACAATCCTAAGCAAGAATATGAAGAGAGATATCAAACATTTAATGGAAAGCATGCAAAAATAGAAGAAAGACACAAGACCCCTCCAAATGCTTGCCAACATGTTCATAGCTGCTCCTCCCTTGTTCCTCTCCTCTCCAAGTTCCACATGAGTGTAGCCCTCATATTTTTGCACTACTATGGAAGTCTTATGGAGATTCAAGATTTAAAAATGATTAAAAGATGCAAATGCAAGCTAAATATGAGAAAGCACCTAATTAAGCTATATTGATTTTAACCAAAATAACAATGTAAATTAGATTCTGATTTTCTCCTAAAATGCTCTCTTAAATTTCACTATAAATTAGATGCATACAAGATATCTAGATCTAGATTATGAAGGAATGGGCTCTATTTATAGGAAAAATAGAGAAATGGATGGTTGAGATTGAGTAATCTCAACAAGGGTCAAGATTGAAAGATTTATGATCCATGTGAAGGCTTTCAACCCAATCCCATGATGACAAATGTCAACATGAGATGGCTTGAGAGGAGAGGGAAGAAGCATTAAATTCTTTAGATGACATGAAGGTTACCTTGGGAGGTAAGGTTAGGCTTGAGTTAGATGAATAAAGCCTTTATCCAATGAATAATGATTTTATCTAATGGACAAACTCTTGTGCAAGAGTTAGTGGGGATAACCATGGTCAAAGCAATGAATGCTTGAAGAGACTCATGAGTTAAATGAAGGTTGAGTTAGAAGGAAAATCTCTAACCATGTGGGTGAGTTGAGTTAACCATTAATGATTATGTAAGAGCCATAAATGGTCATGCAAGAACCATTAATGGTTTGGAAGACTTTAGGGGTTAACTTGTTGGAGACATAAATCATTAAATGCTTTTCAAAGACTTTGGAGTCTTTGAGAAGTGACTTCAAGTTGCTTAGGAATGTGACAATAATTAGGGGATGGGTTTAGGGTAATTAGGAATGATTTTAGAAGAATCTAAAATGGGTTTAGGATGCAAGTGGGTTTGGTGGGTGAGGGAAAATAGGATTTTAATTAAAATTAAATTAATTTATTTCAACAAAATAGGTGCAACTTGCATTTGTAGGAGAATGCAAGTGTGGGGGAGTTTAGGGATTTAAATAAATGTTTTATTATTTATTTAAAAGAGGAAAGGGGGTTAAATTAAATAAATGTATTTTATTCATTTAATTGATTTAGAGTGTGGTTTAATGAATTAATTTAAATAAATTGAATAATTTATTTAGTTAATAGATGAAGAGGTTGAGGATGAATTAATTAAATATTAATTTAATTAACTATTTATTGATGGTTAAATAATCAAATAAATAGTAAATATTCATTTAATTAAGTGGACAGATTTATGTGACTACATAAATTATTGAATCATATATAAATATTGTATGGAAAATTTTTGTAAACTATAAAAGTAGAAAGTATACATAATAATCACTATTATACTAGATGGGTTATCTCTCATCCTTGGATGTTAATGCATCACAAGGATGTCAATGCACCCATACTATTCTTTGTACAAACAAATGCAAGAAAGATCTTGAAATGAATATCCTAGTCTGTTGGATACAATTGTTTAATTGTGTATTGTCTTTGATGTTACACAAATGTCATATCAGTCTACCGAGCTCAGAATGTTCGGCAAGGCAGTTAGACAGAGTCTACCGAGTTCAGACGGTAAGAGAAGCAAGTTATAGAGTCTACCTAGCACTCCAGAATGCTATACCGAGTTCGCAGTCTTTACCGAGTTCAGTCGGTCTTCGAAGAATATGTGAAGGAAAGTCAGTCTTTACCGAGTTCTCAGTACTTACCGAGTTCAGTCAGTTACCGAAGAATCAGCAGTGTTCACCGAGCATCAGCGAAATGTTTATGCAGCCGACCGAAGCAATATTTATTGAAACTTGTATATGTAGCCGACCTATGTAATATTTATTGTAACTTGTAATTGGGCCGACTTGGTAACCTGAATGGTATATATGAGAGATCAAGTTGCGATTTCGAAGTGTGAGGAAGTGTGAGAAGTATGGAAATGTGAAGGAGCAGAAATGTGCGAATTCTGATGAAGGATCAGTGATATCCTTGAGGTGCAGAAAAGATATATGTGATCAGTAAGGATCTATTGGTGCAGAACAGAGATCTGTATCAGCAAGATAAGTTGTATTTAATTCAGATCACTTCATTGTTGCTTTCTAACCATTGTAGCAGTGATACCGAAATCTCTTAACAGAGTTGGTCTAACAACCATTTTCGTAAATCCTCTGACAAGGTGACAATTCGGTTGAATTGTTCTTAAGACCTTTCACAAGGCCACTCCTAGTAGGGTGATTAAATCCTCTAACAGGGTCACACCTAACAGTGTGTTTTGTAACCTTTAACAGGGTTGGCTCCTAACAGGGCTCACTTCAGAAGAGTGAAAATCAGTAACTAGTTACATTGGTGGTTTTCCCAAAATTGGGTTTCCACGTTATATCTGGTGTTACTTGTGTTCATGTTATTTGTTTTATGCATGTTAATGTTTAATGAACAATTATAAGTTAATTTACCGAGTTTCAGCAGTTTATATTTAAGACATCTAAGGGACTTGTGGATTTATTTTTGTGGTAACTGATTCACCCCTCCCCTCTCAGTTACTCCATCCATATTTCCAACAATTGGTATCAGAGCTTTCGGTGCTTGTAGGAAGGATTTCAAGGATCTAAGCTAAAGATCAAGATGTCTTACAAGAGGGAAATTCCAAGGCTAAACAGAAATAACTTTTCAGCATGGCAAGGTCTCATGAGACTCCATTTGGCTTCCATTGGAGATACAGGATTGACACATCTTGACACAGAATATGTGACACCCACTGGTACATTAACTGTTGCTGATATTGCTGCAAAGAAGACTCATAACACCATGATGATAGACATTGCATCTGCCCTAGGCTATGAAGAGTTTGATGATGTCAAAGATTGCAAAAGTGCATTTGAAATGTGGAACAAGCTGAAAGATATCTATGGTGGTGATGACAATGTGAGAAGAGCCAAAGCAGAAAGCTTGAGAGGACAGTTTGATCAATTAAAAATGAGTGAGGATGAAAATATTGCAAAATATGTTGAAAGAGTCAAAGCCAGTGTCAGTGCAATCAAAGCTTCTGGAGGTGATATCTCAGAGGAAACAATCATAAGCAAAGTTCTCAGAACATTACTACCCATTTATGCAATCAGAGTTTCTGCAATTCAGGAAAGAAGATGTGAAGCAAATCATAAGATAAATTTAGAGGCCATAGTTGGAAGATTAACTGCATTTGAGTTAGACAACTATGACAACTATGTTCCAGCTTCCAAAAACATGGAATCAGCATTTGAAGCTAAGGTTTCACTCAAGGAGAAAGGCAAAAAGAAAAAGGAATCTCGGTCAGAAAGTGAAGATGAATCAAAACCAAGTTCAGACAGTGATCTTGAAATAATTGAAGCTCTTCTAGCAAGGAAATATTCCAAAGGCAGAGGAAAATACAAAGGCAAAGTTCCTCTAATCTGTTTTTCATGTGATGAAGTCGGTCATATTGCTGCTAGATGCCCAAACAAGCAGAGCAAAGATGAGAAGAAAGATCACAAATGGAATGGCAAAAAGGACTACAAATCATTCAAAGGTAAGAAAACATGCTTTATGGCTAAGGATTCTGATAATAGTGAAGATGAAATTGTTTATATTGCTATAAGAGATGATTCTGATAATGATGAGGAAGATAAGATGGCACTTATTTCTCATATAAGCAAAAATGATATTTGGATCATAGACAGTGGTTGCTCTCATCATATGACTGGTGATAAAACCAAGTTTGAACATTTTATAGACTATGATGGAGGTAGTGTAAGGTTTGGTAATAATGAACTTCGCTACATAAAAGGAAGAGGTAGAATCCCTATAACCAAAGAACTTGTATTTGATGATGCCTACTGGGTTGAAGGTCTCAATCACAACTTGATGAGTGTGGCACAGCTACTTAATAGTGGACTCAAGGTGGAATTCATGCATGGAAAGGCCAAACTGCTAAATAATCAAGGAAAGCTGATTGGATCAGGCACTCAAACAAAAGGTAATTTGTTCCGACTTGAAACAAGTGAAAATTCATGTTTTATTGCTCAAGTTGAAGAAAGTTGGTTATGGCACAAAAGGTTATGTCATGTAAATTTTGATAACCTAGTGAAAATAAGTAAATTCAGAAAAGTAAGAGGTATTCCAGATATAAAGAAACCTGAGGTCGGTCTATGTAAGAATTGTCAAATTGGAAAGATGGGAAAGACTAGTTTCAAAAGAAAAAACTATCAATCTGAAGATATATTAGAAATTGTGCATACTGATTTATGTGGACCCATAGGAACTGAAAGTTATACTGGAGAAAAGTTCTTCATTCTTTTTGTTGATGATTACTCAAGAATGATGACTGTCATGTATTTAAGGAACAAATCAGAAGCATTTGAAAAGTTCAAATGGTATTTGGCCAGAGTAGAAAAAGAAACAGGTAAAAGACTTAAATGTCTAAGGTCAGACAGAGGTGGTGAATTCATCTCTCATGAATTCAATAACTTTTGCATTGAAAGAGGAATCAAAAGACAAGTATCAGCCCCTAGAACTCCTGAGAAAAATGGAATAGCTGAAAGAAGGAACAGATCTATCATGGATTGTGCAAGAACCTTAATGATTGAAAAGAATATTGCTATCAAATACTAGAAGGAATCTATCAGCACTATTGTTCATACCTTGAACCGAGTACAGCTGAAGAAGGACTCATTCAAAACCCCCTATGAATTATGGTATGGCTACAAACCTAATGTAAGTTACCTAAAAGTATTTGGAAGTAAATGTTACATTTTGAAAGAATCTAGAAAAGGAAAATTTGATGTGAAAGGTGATGAAGGTATATTCCTCGGATATTCTTGCAAGAGTAAAGCATATAGATGTTTGAACTTGTCTACTCATAAAGTTATAGAAAGTGCACATGTGAAAGTTGATGAGTTTGCAGAAAGATCTGAAGAAGAAAGCAAAAGAGAACCAGAAGATTATAGAAGATTTGTGTCTATTGAACTTGATACAATACCAGATACATCTGCTAATCAGGAATCTTCTACTCCCGAGTCATCAGTAACCGAGTTACAGAAAGAGCAAACTGAGCCAGTATCTACTGAGTCTGATGAACCAGAACCAGTGTCTACCGATTCTGAAGAAACCGAGCCAATATTTACCGAGCCGGACCAGCCAGTTGAAGAACAAGAGGACAATGATGAAATTCATTCTAAAGGCAAGAAACCTGTATTAGCCAAGTATGTCAGACGACATCACTCAGCAGATCAGATCATTGGAGACAAATCTGAAGGAACCATGACAAGAGGTAAGTTGAAAAGCAGTTGTTTACTTGCTGATTTTGAACCTAGAAATGTCAAAGATGCATTGGGAAATGATAGTTGGACAGAGGCTATGAAAGAAGAGATAGAACAGATAGAGAAAAACAAGACATGGACTCTTGTACCCAGACCTAAGGATAAAAATGTGATTGGAACTAAGTGGGTATTCAGAAATAAACTGAATGAAGATGGCAAAGTTTCAAGAAACAAAGCAAGACTAGTATGCAAAGGATATGCTCAACAAGAAGGAATAGACTATGGAGAAACTTTTGCTCCTATTGCAAGATTGGAAGGAGTCAGAACCTTACTTGCATATGCCGCCTACAAAGGATTCAAAGTTTATCAGATGGATGTTAAATCTGCATTTCTTAATGGTATATTGGATGAAGAGGTTTATATTGAACAACCTGAAGGTTTTGTTGATCCACAAAAGAAGGACATGGTCTGCAAATTACATAAAGCATTGTATGGTCTGAAACAAGCCCCTAGAGCATGGTATGAAAGATTGCATAACTATCTTATTCAGATTGGATTTCAAAGAACTAATGATAACAGTAGCTTGTATATCAAGGAAGGATTAGATAACAAGATTGTCTTAGCAGAAATATTTGTAGATGATACTATTTTCACAGGAAATGATGATCTTTGCAAAGAATTTTCAGTACAAATGAATAAGGAATTTGAAATGTCTATGTTTGGTGAGATCAAATTCTTTGTTGGTCTTCAAATTCAATAGAACAAAAATGGTATCTACATTACACAATCAAAATACATCAAAGAGATACTAAAAAAGTTCGGTATGGAAGATTGTAAACCAGTTGGAACTCCTATGTGTACTGGATTGAAGCTTACCAAGGAAGATGAATCACAAGAAGTAGATCAAACACTGTATAGATCTATGATTGGAAAGCTGTAGTATGTTGTTCATACTAGGCCAGATATTGCTCTTGCAGTTGGTATTGTTGCAAGATTCTCAGCAAAACCAAGAGAAAGTCACATGACGGCAATCAAAAGAATAATGAGATATTTGAAAGGAACTGAAGAGTATGGATTATGGTACAAATTTGGAGGAAATTTTGATTTGAAAGTATTTACTGATGCTGATTGGGCAGGAAACATTGATGACAGAAAAAGTACAAGCGGAGGAGCATTCTTTCTAGGAAAGAGATTGGTTTCCTGGACAAGCAAAAAGCAGAACTGTATATCCCAATCTACAGCAGAGGCAGAATATGTTGCTGCAGCAGTAAATTGTTCAAATGTTTTTTGGTTTAAATAGCTATTAGCAGGCATGAAAATGGAAATCAAAGAACCAATTGTTATGTTCTGTGATAATACAAGTGCAATTGACATGTCCAAGAATCCAGTGATGCATCCCAAAACCAAGCACATTGCAATAAAATATCATTTTGTCCGAGAATTGGTGCAGGACAAGGAGATCAGATTGGAATATATTCACACAAAGGAACAAATTGCTGACATATTCACAAAACCATTGGCTAAGGATGCATTCTTGTATCTAAGAGGTAAGTTAGGGGTCACTCCCCTATCTGAAATTCACTAAAGAAAAGTTTTAGTGATGCATCAACTCATCCTAAGTGAAAAATCTACTAGTTGATGCAGTATAATCAGGAAAATATTGCATATGAATCAGTACAAAAGGTACATTATAACTCAGATGAAGTCTTATTGTCTTTGGCATGTGTTGTCAAAGAGGGAGAGTTTTACTGTCATATCCTACTAAAATTTGAAAGAAAGTTCATTAAGATAAAGAGGGAGAGTTGTTTGATAAAGAGGGAGAGTTTTACCATCCAAAGATGAAGTTACTTCACAGAGGGAGATTATTGAAAGAGGAAGTGTTCTCTATCCAAAGGGAAAGTTATGTTGGCATGTTGCTGTCATAAAAGAAAAGACCTGTTTTCAAATTTCATTCTGCTATGACATGTTGTGTTGCCATCAATGCCAAAGAGGGAGATTGTTGGATACAATCGTTTAATTGTGTATTGTCTTTGATGTTACACAAATGTCATATCAGTCTACCGAGCTCAGAATATTCGGCAAGGTAGTTAGACAGAGTCTACCGAGTTCAGACGGTAAGAGAAGCAAGTTACAGAGTCTACCTAGCACTCCAGAATGCTATACCGAGTTCGCAGTCTTTACCAAGTTCAGTCGGTCTTCGAAGAATATGTGAAGGAAAGTCAATCTTTACCGAGTTCTCAGTACTTACCGAGTTCAGTCGGTTACCGAAGAATCAGCAGTGTTCACCGAGCATCAGCGAAATGTTTATGCAGCCGACCGAAGCAATATTTATTGAAACTTGTATATGTAGCCGACCTATGTAATATTTATTGTAACTTGTAATTGGGCCGACTTGGTAACTAGAATGGTATATATGAGAGATCAAGTTGTGATTTTGAAGTGTGAGGAAGTGTGAGAAGTATGGAAATGTGAAGGAGCAGAAATGTGCGAATTCTGATGAAGGATCAGTGATATCCTTGAGGTGCAGAAAAGATATATGTGATCAGTAAGGATCTATTGGCGCAGAACAAAGATCTGTATCAGCAAGATAAGTTGTATTTAATTCAGATCACTTCATTGTTGCTTTCTAACCATTGTAGCAGTGATACCGAAATCTCTTAACAGAGTTGGTCTAACAACCATTTTCGTAAATCCTCTGACAAGGTGACAATTCGGTTGAATTGTTCTTAAGACCTTTCACAAGGCCACTCCTAGCAGGGTGATTAAATCCTCTAACAGGGTCACACCTAACAGTGTGTTTTGTAACCTTTAACAGGGTTGGCTCCTAACAGGGCTCACTTCAGAAGAGTGAAAATCAGTAACTAGTTACATTGGTGGTTTTCCCAAAATTGGGTTTCCACGTTATATCTGGTGTTACTTGTGTTCATGTTATTTGTTTTATGCATGTTAATGTTTAATGAACAATGATAAGTTAATTTACCGAGTTTCAGCAGTTTATATTTAAGACATCTAAGGGACTTGTGGATTTATTTTTGTGGTAACTGATTCACCCCTCCCCTCTCAGTTACTCCATCCATATTTCCAACATAGTCTACAAAAACTGTTAAGCTGGACACATAAAGATGGGGAGAATGTTGGGATTGTGTAGGGGTTTCCCTTATTCAAACTCTAGCTTTACTATTTCCACCTGCACAGATACTTAGACAAGATCGAAGACCAAATAAATTAGGCATGTGAGAGAAAGAAACCCTACTATGAACAATAACCCCTATCTTGCTAAAATACAAATGAGATCATATAATAATGGATGAGATCATAAAATGACATGTAAGAGAGTGTTACCAATAGTTGTGCCTCTTCTCTTGAGATAATAGACATAACAAATTTGTAATAAGAAGAATCTTGGCTACTATGAGTTGTTGGCATTATGTGAACCGATATGAGGACATGATGACATTGTATGTTCTCATTGATGTCAATATACTGAAGAAGAGAGAACCGGTATGTGTGAGAACTGGTATAACATTGTGAACTGGTATATGTGTCAAAGTGAAGTGGTGTTTTTGTTCAAGGTGAACTGGCATGTTGATATGGAAACCGGTACATGGAAGCTTTGTATGACTACCGGTTGGTAGTCTTAACTTCAGGGTTTCCAGTTGAAGTGCTTCAAGCCTGTGTGACTCAATTGGTGACTTTGTGTGATGAGTTAGCATTATAATGAAGAAGAGATCATATTTCCATGTCATCCTTGTGTGCGTGAAGGATCTTGCATGAAGGAGATTGTTCCTATCTACCTCGGGAATGTGTGAAGTCTGTAAATGGTGAAAACACATGATGGGTTATCAACTGCCATGAAAGCGATGAAAACAAATGATGGAGAACATCTTGAGATTGGTTCAAGACTGTTGCATTTAATGCAATGTGCTCAACGGTCAAGATTGAACCGTTTGAATTACTTAACCTAACAAGTTTAGGGTTTAGGGTTTATGCTACCGACCTATCTGGTTCCTATAAGGTTGATGTTGTGTTTCTTTCTAAGGTTGTTGGCAAAATTTTTGTGTGTGTATCCAAGTGAAGAGATACGTGATTCTTGCCAGACCAGAGGAGAGAAGTGATACCTATAGAGTGTAAGTGCAGAAGGTGAAGAGGAGCTAAATTGGATCTGCATTTGCATTCAGTGTTGTTACCAGATCATTGTAATACCTATTGATCTCTAACCACTTCAACAGTTGGGAGATCCCTTAGCAGGGTAGCTTTAACCAACTTACTATAAATTCTTTGACAGGGTGACTCAAAACCATTGAGTTCTTGAAATCCTCTAACAAGGTAACCTTTAATAGGGTTTAACCCTTAACCAGGTATTCTAGCCATCCCTTAACCGGGTGATACCTAACAAGATCAGTTCCTAACAGAATCTATTATATCAGTCTTTAACCAGACAAGGCTCCTAACAGAGTGGACTTCTAAAGAGTTCAAAAAAAGCTTGTGGGTATTCATCCCCATCGTGGTTTTTCCCAGTTGGGTTTCCACGTGAAAAATCTATGTGTCATGTGTGGTGTTATTCATGTAATGGTTTAAGTGATTTGTGTTTGAAGGTAACTCATGCTGTTCTAGCTGTTTATACATTTTGATGATAGATTACCTATTCATGCACTAGGGTGAAATGGAAATGAAGTATTAGATTGTATGAAAAGATAAGTGTCAATCGGTTTATGCTTGTCTTAATTACTTTGGGTTTTTGCCGGTTGTACTTTCTTTAAGACTGGTGTTACTATTTGTCTGCCAAAGCATAGTGTCTGCTGAGAAACCGGTTTTAGGAATGTGTTTTTGTCTATACTAATTCACCCCCCCCTCTTAGTACCGATTTGGTACTATCCATTCATCATTGAGTCATCAATTGGGATTAGAGCATCCTCCAGGTCCTTTGTGTTATAAGCTTAACCACTTGAGGAAAAGATCCCAGTCTAATGATGAAGAGGGAAGGTCCAAAGTTCAACAGAGATAATTTCAATATATGGAAAGCCAGAATGAAGATATACATTAGAAGCATGGGTGCTCAACACTGGACCTATGTTGAGAATTCTTATGTTTCCCCTACCAGTACTCTCACCGATGACCAAAAGAGAGAGATGCAGGAGAATGGGCAAGTCATGGAAGCCCTAATTAGTAGTTTATCTGACATTAAGTTTATTGATGTCCAAGATAAAGTAAATCCCAAAGAAGTATGGGATACTCTTGAAAATATCTATGGCAGTGATGAGCATGTAAAACAAGCTAAGGAAGAAAGCCTTAGAGGGAAGTTTGAAGACATGCGGATGGTTGAAGGTGAGACCATTCAATAGTATGGAATCAGAATCAAAAATATTGTCAGAGATATCAAGAGTGTAGGTGGTAAAATAAAAGATTCCACTGTGGTAAGCAAAACTCTGAGATCCTTATTACCGGTCTATGCAATAAGGGTTGTTGCTATTCAAGAGTTGAGATTAATAGACAAGACTAAGGTATACCTAGACTCCATCATTGCAAAGTTGATACCCTATGAGATAAATAGTTTTGATGGCAGTGTTCAAAAGACTGAATCAGCTTTTAAAGCTTCTGTTATACCATCTAGAAAAGGAAAAGAAGCAAGCACCAGTGGTGAACCAAGATAGAGAAGAGAAATGGATGATGAGGAGATTATGATGGAATTTGAAGCTCTTCTTGCCAGGAAACTTCCTAAAGGAACTAGTAAATACAGAGGTAAGCTCCCTTTGAAATGCTTTTCTTGTAACTGGATAGGACATATTGCTATAAACTGTCCTAATGCTGACAACAAGGACAAACCGAAAAGGTTCAAGAAATTCAAAGGAGGAAACCGAAGAAACTATTTTGTGGCAATTGATGAAAATGTCACAGATGAGGAATCAAAAGATGAAAAAAATGAAGATATTGTGTTTGTTGTTGTCAAGGAAGATGTGTCAGGCAAGAAGGCTCTTGTCTCCCGCTTTGATAATTCCAATGAGTGGATTATTGACAGTGGCTATTCTCACCATATGACTAGTGACCGGAGCTAGTTTCTATCCTTGGAAGAGTATGATAGTGGTGTGGTTCACTTTGGTAATGATGCACCATGTATGGTCAAAGGCAGAGGGTCCATCTCTCTGAATGGAAAGAGTAGTGCTGACAATGTGTATTGGGTTGATGGTCTTAGAGACAACCTTCTAAGTGTTGCCCAGCTGAATGATAGTGGTCTCACTCTAGAATTCAAGAATAGAGTGTGCAGAATCAAAGGAAAGAATGGTGAATTGGTGGCAAGCAGCATGCAGACCAAAGGTAACCTATTTCAGCTAAATGCAAATATCAGTACATGTCTTATGGCCAAGTTCGATGACAGCTGGATATGGCATAGGAGACTCTGCCATGTAAACTTTGATAACTTTGTGAAGGCTAGTAAGATCAAGATAGTTAGAGGATTGCTGGTGCTGAGCAAACTGGAAAATACCTTGTGCAGAGAGTGTCAACTAGGGAAAATGTCTTCCTCAACCTTTAAAAGTAAACCTTTCACTATTGACAATTTACTTGATCTTGTGCATACTGATTTGTGTCATCCTATGAAAACTAGGAGTGTGCAAGGTGATAGGTACTTCATGATTCTCACTGATGACTGCTCAAGAATAATGTGGGTCACATTCTTGAAAGATAAGTCTGAAGCTTTTGGAAAGTTCAAATCTTTTAGAGCATTAGTGGAGAAGGAAATCGGTAAAAAGATCAAGTGCCTTAGAAGTGAATTCAAAAAGTACTATGAAGAACATGGCATCAAGAGGCAACTGTCTACCCCCTGGACTCCACAATAGAATGGACTAGCAGAGAGGAATAACCAAACTGTGGTTGAAGTAGCAAGAACAATGTTGATTCAAGGGAAGGTTCCTCACACCTTTTGGAGAGAAGCGGTGAGCATTGCAGTCTACACAATGAACTGGGTACTCATCCAAAAAGGTAAGGATAAAACTCCTTATGACTATTAGAATGGTAAGACACCTGTGGTTAGCTATTTTAGAGTGTTCGGTAGAAAATGTTACATCAAGAGGAGCGAACACTAGAGCAAATTTAATGCGAAATGTGATGAGGGAATATTCCTTGGATATTCCACCAAGAGCAAAGCTCTCAAGTGTTTCAATAATAGGACTCAGAAAATTATGGAAAGCATTAATGTAAGAGTTGATGAATCCTCTAAGAAAATTGAGGAAACTAGTAGTTGCAAGTGGTAAATGAACCGGTTGTAACCTTCTGGGAACTAGTTGCCAGTCAACCAAGTACAAGTAATAGTGTTCCTACACTAGAAGATGTAGATGTTGATGCTGATTGAAATGAGGATGAAGAAGAAAAGCAAGAGGAATCTATTAAGACCATTCCTTGGTATGTCAAGTTGAATCATGATCCTAAGTAGATCATAGGAGATAAGGATGTAGGAATCCTTACAAGAAGAAAGGTCAGAGAAAACTCATGTATGATCTCTGAATTAGAGCCTAAATTATTCAAAGAGGCACATAAAGATGAAGTCTGGATCAAGGCAATGGAAGAGGAACTTGACCAGATAGAGAGAAATGGTACATGGTCTTTGGTACCCAGACCGAAGCATAAAAATATCATCAGTACCAAATGGGTTTTCAGAAATGAGCTGAATGGGGATGGCACTATGATTAGAAACAAAGTTAGACTGGTGTGTAAAGGATATGCCCAAGAAGAAGGAGAAGACTATGGAGACACCTTTGCTTCTGTAGCCAGATTGGAAGGAGTTCATATGCTTCTTGCATATCCAGCTTTTAAAGGATTCAAAGTATATCAAATGAATGTAAAATATGCATTCCTAAATGGTGTACTTGAGGAGGAGGTGTATATAGAACAACCAGATGGGTTTGCCCTATCTGAAGATAGTGACATGGTGTGTAGGCTACATAAAGCCTTATATGTTCTAAAACAGGCACCTAGAGCATGGTATGAACACCTGCACTCCCATCTTGTGAAGATTGGATTTGAGAGAACAAGCGAAGATAGCAATATCTACTTGAAATCTAAAGGAGATCAGATCCTGATCTGTGAGGTATTTGTTGATGACATTATCTTTGGTGGAGATGACAAGATGAGTCATGAGTTTGCAGATGAGATGAAGAAAGAGTTTGAGATGTCACTCATAGGGGAGATTAAGTTCTTCATTGGACTACAAATTCAGCAAATGAAAGATGGAGTCTTTGTCACTTAGTCCAAGTATGTCAAAGAGGTGTTGAAGACCATTGGCATGGAAGATAGAAAACCGGTTGGTACACTAATGGTGACCGGTTGTAAACTATCCAAAGAGGATGACTCAACATTGGTTAATGAGAAGGAATGTCGATCAATGATTGGTAAGTTGCATTATGTAGTGCATAGTAGACCAGATATTGCACATGCAGTTGGCATTACTGCAAGGTTCCAGAAAAGTGCAAGAGAATCCCACTTGGTTGCAGTCAAGTGGATTCTTAGGTATCTGAAGGGAACTATTGATTATGGATTGTCGTATCCATATAGCAAGGATTTCAACTTGAAAGTATTCATAGATGCTAATTGGGCAGGTAATGTGGATGACAAGAAGAGCACAACCAGTGGTGCATTCTTTCTCGGTGGTAGAATGGTCTCATGGATGAGTAAGAAGTAGAGTTGTATCTCTCAATCTACAGTGGAAGCAGAGTATGTTGCAGCTTTCATGAATTGCGCTCAGACAATTTGGATGAAGCATGTATTAAATGGCTTTAGAGTTCCTATATCTGAATCAATAAGTATATTTTGTGACAATACTAGTGCAATTAACATCTCCAAGAATCCGGTTTTACATTCTAGAACCAAGCACTTTGAGCTTAAGTATCATTTCTTGAGGGAAAAGGTTCAGAACAAAGAGATTGCACTGAAACATGTTTCCAGTAAGGAGCAGTTAGCAAACATATTCACCAAGCCTCTCCCAAAGGCTACATTTATGTACTTAAGAGGTGAATTAGGGGTGATGCCCCGTTAGTAGGTGAACTAAAGGTATATGCTCCACATCAGTCAGGTATTGCATAGTCAAATTTTTTTTCAGGATTGATGTGTTGAAGGATGCTACTCCTAAGGGGAGCAGCATAATGGAACAGGGAAGCTTGTGCCTCCACTTTGGAATTCTTGTCAAAGGGGGAGAAGAAGTGAAGCAGAGAAGATATCTACAAAAACTGGGGGAGAAGATATGAAGCAGAGAGATATATTTGTATATTGCTATCAATGCCAAAGGGGGAGATTGTTGACATTATGTGAACCGGTATGAGGACATGATGACATTGTATGTTGTCATTGATGTCAATATGCTGAAGAAGAGTGAACCGGTATGTTACCAAGAATCAGTATATGTGAGAACCGGTATAACATTTTGAACTAGTATATGTGCCAAAGTGAAGCGGTGTGTTTTTTCAAGGTGAACCGACATGTTGATATGGAAACTAGTCCATAGAAGCTTTGTATGACTACCGGTTGGTGGTCTTAACTTCAAGGTTTTCGGTTGAAGTACTTCAAGCTTGTGTGACTCAATTGGTAACTTTGTGTAATGAGTTAGCATTATAACAAAGAATAGATCATGTTGCCACATCAGCCTTGTGCACATGAAGGATCTTGCATGAAGGAGATTGTTCCTATCTACCTTAGGAATGTGCAAATTTTGTAAATGGTGAAAATGTGTGATGGGTTATCAACCACCATGAAAGTGGTGAAAATGAATGATGGAGAACATCTTGAGATCAGTTCAATACTGTTGCATTTAATGCAATGTGCTCAACAGTCAGGATTGAACCATTTGAATTGCTTAACCTAACAAGTTTAGGGTTTAGGGTTTATGCTACTGACCTATCTGTTTCCTATAAGGTTGATGTTGTGTTTCTTTCTGAGGTTGTTGGTAAAATTTTTGTGTGTGTATCCAAGTGAAGAGATACATGATTCTTGCCAGACTAGAGGAGAGAAGTGATACCTGCAGAGTGTATGTGCAGAAGGCGAAGAGGAGCTAAAGTGGATCTGCATTGGCATTGAGTGTTGTTACCAGATCATTGTAATACCTATTGATCTCTAGCCACTTCAATAGTTGGGAAATCCCTTAACAGGGTAGCTTTAACCAGCTTACTGTAAATCCTTTGACAGGGTGACTCAAAACCATTGAGTTCTTGAAATCCTCTAACAAGGTAACCTTTAATAGGGTTTAACCCTTAACCAGGTATTCTAGCCATCCTTTAATCGGGTGATCCCTAATATGATCAGTTCCTAACAGAATCTATTGTATCAGTCATTAACCAGATAAGGCTCCTAATAGAGCAGACTTCTAAAGAGTTCAAAAACAACTTGTGGGTATTCATCCCCACTGTGGTTTTTCCCAGTTGGGTTTCCACATGAAAAATCTATGTGTCATGTGTGGTGTTATTCATGTGATGGTTTAAGTGATTTGTGTCTTAAGGTAAATCATGTTGATCTAGCTATTTATACATTTTGATGATAGATTACATGTTCATGCACTAGGGTGAAATGGAAATGAAGTATTAGATTGTATGAAAATATAAGTGTCAACCGGTTTATGCTTGTCTCAGTTACTCTGGGTTTTTGCCGGTTGTACTCTATTTAAGACCGGTGTTACTATTTGTCTACCAAAGCATAATGTCTGCTGACAAACCAGTTTTAGGAATATGTTTTTATCTGTACTGATTCACACCCCCCCCCTCTCAGTACCATTTTGGTACTATCCATTCATCATGAGTATCCAAGATCAAAAAGAAAATCAATAGAGATTCATCATTAGAGAGAAAAAGAGAGGAAAATTTGAATAAGCTTATCAAAGAATATCAAAATGAGGAAGGGAATATTTTGGTTGCTTTGGATGCACAATAATATCCATTACATGTGCATTTGACCATTGTCACACATGCCAACATAAAAATGCATGGAATATTATCATTTGAATAAGAAAATATATCAAGATTTTAGTGAACCATGTATATGTCTACATGCTACGATCTCATCTGACCAATTTCTTATTAAAATCAAACCACTAGTAACTAGCGCTTAATATTTTCTTTGTATAAAGTCTGAATCATAATATCTTGATCAGACGTCTTTTTATAAATGCACAAAGAGTAATGTGAAAATGTGAAATTGGTATAGTGTACAATTTGCATCACTAAACTTGTAAGTTGTATAACATGGTTCCCAAATTGTAGGCTAGTGCCATAAGGTTCTTTGGGTGTATTGGGAAAATTATATTTCTTAATATTTATTCTCACTATTATTCGCAATATATTCATAAGGGGTGATGGGTTCCACTACGAGTCGTACAAGGTGGGTTATGAACATAATTATTTAATATTGGTTTCACCTCATGTGGATGCATAAAATGAAGTGATTAATGACTTAAGAAGTGGTCAAATGGGTGAGCTTTGGGATTCTTCTAGTAGGTTCTTGGAAGAGACAATAAGTGTGTCTTGGTATTCATGATTTATTAGATAAATGTAATTTTTATCTTGCAAGTTTTAGCAAAATTAATGTAACTATGACTAGCATCCTCTTGGAATATATCAAGGAAATCTAGAGGTTATCATAAATTGAAATGAAGAGCCTTATTTGGATGCCTCATTTGATTGTTTTGTAGCTCCTCCCATTCCTTAAATACAAATCCTTCAAAGTTGAAAATATAAAGAATAATTGAGTGTAGACTTCATTTACAAGAAGAAGAAAATGTGGGATGCATAAGGAGGTTTTTCATAGTTACATTGTTGTTTCCATGTTGGAGGATAAGAGAAGCATGAAAGTGAATGTATTATAATTAAATTTATTTTTGATAATGCATACTTTTCATCTTTTCTTATTAGACTTTTACAATAATGTTTTCTCCATGTGAATTCCATGTTATGTGGTATTCTTATATTTGTTATTTGTGCCTCATTGTTATTTGATGGGAATGCTATTCTTTACTCTTTTCTACTCCAAGTTCACATAAGATATGGTTATTAAGTATGATATGTAGGTGAATTTGTTGTTATAATTAAGAAGGATCAAAGCATACTTTTCCACATTAACGATACTTAATTTTGAAATTTTCATATATATTTTAGATTTGGATATTGTAGTTGTCCAAGACTTTTATCTCATCTGTTGATTAGTGTATTAGATAGTGATTGATCTTTGCAATATATGGTACTCAAGCTATAAATTTCCTAACACATCCTTTACCTTTAGTAATTCTTTAAATCTAAATTCATTGATTGAGGATTCCATCATTCATTTTTAGTAGGGCCATCATTTTCATTCATACTTAGAGGATACATTTAAGAGGTCATCTATCCCCTTTAATTAAATTTATTTTATAAATTTATTCAATCAATGACTATCTTTGAATCTTATTTATTACTAGATTCCACATAGTCCTTGTTGGAATCAATGAACACAAAGAGTAGGGGGTGGGGGGGGGGGGGTGAATCAATTTTCCACAATTTATTAGTTTATTAAACTGATTCTTAAACCACTAGATGCAAAACATAGAAACTATAATGCAGAAACATAAAGCAAATAAGCACACAACTATAACACTTGAATTTTTACGTGGAAACCTAGAAAGAGAAAAACCATAGTGGGATTGAGTACCCACAATATTATTATACTATGGCCAGTAGTAGAGAAAAAATGTAAAAGTGGAATGCACTTGTATTCAATCTCACTACTCAATTACAAAAAGGGCTACAACCCAAAGGAAGGCTCACTACCTTATAGGTTATTAAAAAATTATTAGAATGATAACTAGACTGAAGTATAACATCTAACTATACCAAAATATAGTTCTAGTTAGGCTCTGATTGTCTCTTGCAACTGATTTGTCATTCTACTCTATAATATTGCTCTGTCATAGAAAACAAATCTTCATCAACCTTGCAAAACTTGCTCACATAGACTTCCTTCACTCATCACACACACCAAAATGATCAACCAAATCACTCCTATGTATCTGCACCATTAAAAAGAATCATTTATTAAGTCAGCTTCGAAAAACTGTATGACACATAACATGAAACATGTTTAACCAAGTCCGCTCAATCTGATCACAGATCTAAATGTCGAACCTAAAAGATATGATCACAAGCTTCACATGCAATGACACAAACTCCTTGAACACCACACCAATCACCGAAATCAACCCTATAGTTTTGTAACAATAAGAGTGTCTTAGCCTAGTTAAGAGATATACAATAAGTCCTGTTAGGACCCATCCCTATTAGGAGCTACCCAAGTCACTAGGATTTACAAACACGAGCTAATGTGTCACCTTGTTAGAGGATTTCACCTTCAAACCTACTAGGATCCTACCACAACATGTTAGGAGTGATCTTGTTGAAGGATTTTATTGTGGAAAATGCTAGGAAGACAAGAAGTTTGATTGATATGTTGTTAGCACCTTTGTGTCTAATTAGATCTTCTTTTTCTCTTTTTCCACCGCATGATCAAATTCTCTCTCTAGATACATGAAATCATACAATTTTCATCACCTTATAAAGAACTTTGTTAGGTTGGTGAAGAACCTTGGAACAATTCCCTAGACTCAATGAATCTAAACACCTCTTACATTTTCCCACTCATTACACTTTACTTATGTTAGCATAACAAAACATAATTCTAAAAAATAACATAAAGTCTATTCGTCATCTATCAAAGTAACACTGTTATACCAATTCTTTGATCTTCCTGACTATGACTGTTCTTCCGATCATAACTTTCTCAATACACTAAATCTGTTGATGCAATTTGGAAGATAGGTGCATGTTCTTGTGTCTAACACTCTTGTAAAACCACAACATCTAACTCTTCTCCAATCGTCCGTACTGGTTGTGTGATCATCACTCTCTTCTTGTTTACCAATTTGACAACAACTTAGTAGTTTTGTTGTCTAACAAATTCCACTACTGGTTAGGCTATACAAATTGGTCTAGATGACTTAGATGACTAACAAAATATGGTTAACATCAATGATAACACAAATAAAGTCATAAAACAATCTATTACAACTCTAACATCATCATCAAGCCAACAATCTCCCCCTTTGGCATTGATGGCAACACTTAGAAATTTTTTTGTCCAAGTGTCACATTACAACAATAATGACTCAACTTAAATGCAAAACTCCCCCTTAGCAATTACATGCTATTACAAAATTTTGACTGACTTATACTTCTCCCCCTTTTTATAGCAATGACAATGGCAAGCAAATACATTTGAAATAGATAAATACAACATATAAAAATTTGCATTACCAAATATAAGAGTTGAATAGTTTACAATTACATTTTGAGAAAAACATCAGCAAAATTAGTCTTCAAGACTTTAAAATCACTCTCCCATCTCTAAAAGAGTAGATGTAATCTTAGTGTCTGTCTGGATCTAGTATGCAAGTTCTTCCATAGCATCAAGTATACTCATATCTATTGTAGTCAAAATTGTCTTTGTTTCCTTGTATCCTCTCTGCAAAATTTGTAACTTAGGGACTAGATGAGTCTGTAATTCGTACACTAATGAATTCCTCTTGAATTGTTTAGCCTCATATGCCTTAAACTTATGGTGTGCTGCTATAACCGATCTACCAATTTTTTTTATTGAATTATTTAAGGGGTTAAACGACTCACTCTAAACTTTTAGCTCATGTTGCTCTATCTTTATCTTCTTTAAAAGGTCATCAAGAAACAATGAAAAGATACAACTTGTAGACAAAAGTTTACCTCCAGTCTTCAATGCTTCTTTGATATGCTCCATGTTCATAGTAATACCTACTCTATCTTTATCAATTATTTTGATCAACCTCTCAAATATTTTCTTTTCATATTCATTCTCTACATTGTGTAGAGCAATCTCTCTAAGACTTTTCATTTGCTCCCCTGATGATGTGACCAGGTGGTCTATTTTTTTAATGGGAGTTGAGAGACTATGAGTATCACTCTCTGGTAACAAACTAGAAAATATATCAACAACATTCGATATGGTTTGTGATTCTCTCCTTTGAGCTCTAATCATCTTCTTCTTGGCTTTGCATTGTATACCAGATGCAATCTCCATCAGTTCAGTAGGACTCAACATATTCATGTTTATAGGTCCTTGGATTGACACAATATCATCATCTTCATCATCATCAATGATCTTATTTGAAGTAAGTGACCAGGGAGTCATTTTCTACTCTTGTTATTTTTCATTTTTCTTCTATTCTACCTTCTCCAGTGACTTTGTTGTTTTCTCAACATCCACCTGTACACTCTCCTGAGTATCTTTCTACATTTATTCATCTTTCTCTAGTGGCTCAGTGATTTGCACATCATCAACTTGTGCATTCTCTTGTGTCTTAGTCTCATCTTTATCTTTACCTATTGGAATCACTTCTGGTAACACTGGTTCTTTTATTGTAATAGTAGGAACTGATGTGGTAGTAGGAATGGATGTGATGCCATGTTCTAGTTCTTTCTCTATTTGAGTAAATATCTCATCAATTTCAAATACATCTGATAGTTCACCTTCAATTACTGGTACCTCAGGAATATCTTCTCCCTCAAAAGATTCAATCTGTTCTGATTCCTCTTGTATAAGTCCTAAAAACTTCTTCAAAATTTCCTTAGTCTCAGCTTGCACCGACTAGGACTCACCAATAAGCAATCTTGTCAACCTCTTTTTAGTTCTAAATAGTGATTTTGATCTCAAAATATTTTCCTGTACTTCCTCCTATGAGGTTTCTAGTTGTAAATGCATAAGTACATACTATATTATTTATTTATGTTGCCTAATAGCCTAATAGAAGTTTGCCCCCTAGCTTCTAATTTAATATACAAAGAATCATGTATTTGTCCTTGTAACTCAATCAATGATTTTCTATAATAATTCATCAACCAAACAATTGAATCTTCAATCGGTTTTTTCTCTTCCTCATAAAAATTATTATAGTGCATATGTACACCAACCAATATACCATATTTCCTTATAGTACCTATTAATTTCTCAAGTATAGTAAGTTTTGTTACCTGTGGTTTTATTGATTTAACAATGGGTGCACCAATCACTTTGGATTTCTTTCCACTTGCTCTCAGTTCTTTCTTGCCTCCTTCTGATTCGGTCTCCCCTACTTCTTCCTCTATAGCAACCTTAAACACTTTGTGTGCTTGTTCTTTCTTTCTTTTTCATTTACTTTTTGTGACTTTAGATGCTTGAGGCTCATCTTGTTTTGCTTTTCTTCTAATTTGTATCTTTGGAGGAGTAGGGGGCTTCTCCTTCTTCACATCAGCATTTCTTATTTTTCTACTAGTGGGTGCACTTGAGGCTCCTACCTTCTTTTCTTAAAATCTTGTTCTAGCTTCATAAATCAACTCCTTTGTGAAACCTTGTTCAACAACAAATTCCTCAACTTATTTTTTGACCTTTTTGGCTATTACCAGTTGGTCTAGATGACTTAGATGACTAACCAAACACAGTTTCCATAAATTAAAACACAAATAAATTCATCAAACAACCTATTACAAATCCATCATCATCATCAAGCCAACATTCTATGTACACCAGATAGGATCTACATGTTAGTATTCAACCAGTGACTGAGAGGGGGGATGAATCAGCTGAAGCAATTTACTCATAATTCAACCAATCAAAATAACCGATCTGCAACTATCATTTGCATTGTCTTAAATATTGTGTAAATCATGAAAGAAAATAACATCATAGCAAAGAGATTTGTGTGCACACATAAATATCACATAACACGGGTAATTATATGTGAAAACCCTCAGTTAGAGGGAGAAAACCACAGTGGGGATAACCCACATTCTCTCTTACTATAGTGAAAAAGAGTGCCTTGTTAACAACATACAATCTATTCTTTCAAAGAACATCACCCTGTTAGGAGTGACTGGTACCCTATTAAGAATACCTTAGAACTTGTTAAAGTTCACCTTGCTAGAGGATTTTACAACTTCATATTTGAAGTGACTATGTTAAGAAATTTTACATGAAGAACCAATTAAGGTTGACCCTGTTAAGGGATTTTCAATTCTAATTGATCTATCTGATGACAATACCTCTGTCTCATTGATCCTCTCTACATACTCTATTCAACTGATCGGTGTCAGCTTCACCAGTTCATACTTGTATGTGCTATACTCTATTCTTCTCCCCTTGTTTACTTTCACATAGATCTTTTTTCACATTGACAACAACATTCTTAGAATGAATTGTATGAATATATTATCCTTGTGTTCTGATGCCAACTTTCCCTCCAAAACATCAGATTCAAAATTATATTATCGCACCATAAATTATTCTCCAGAAATCATTCTAGGAATATCAGTCAAGATAATCGTTCATGCCGATAAGTATGCTAGTTGATTTCCGGTTCAACTAGATGTTAACTGAACATTTCCAAGTCTATCGGTTTCACACTCCTATTATGCTGGTGTACTGATCAAATTCTGCCTAGTTAGTTACCTCCTATATACTAGTCTATTAACTACTTAGCCGATTATCCTCCCATGTACTGAATAGTTAAATGTTTAGTCAGTTGACCTCCTATGTTCTGATCTACTCACTTCTTAGTCGGTCTGCACTTTGCTTACCCTATCTACACATTTCTTAGCCAGTGTATACTCTCCTTTGCCGATTAACCTCTATATACCGGTCTACTCACTGCCAATAAGAATGAGAACCCTTGTTCTTTACCTGTTATCCTTTACTTCTTTGCTGATGGACTATGAAGACTTAGAAGATGATGTTCCCAACAATGACAACCATTTCATTCACTAGTCATAAAACATGCACCAAAATGCCAACAAACTCCCCATTTGGCATTGGTGGCAAATACTACAAAATTTGCCCGTTCTGGTCCCTGTTTCTTACCCATGTTACTCATAATGTACAAATATCCAAACTCCCCCTTTTGACATCAATGGAAAATAATATACAAAATAATTTATGAAAGTAAACCAAAAATTTCTTTGAAATTTTCTTGAAGTGCAGTCAAAGAGGATTCCCATGAATGTTTTACCTAGTTCATGGTGGTGAAGTGTCCATGCCAAAAAGAAACAAAATTCTCCATAACAGCAACTATTTTGCAGTCAGGTTCACTTATGAGATGTTTTTCTTCTTTAACATTCCTTTGCATGAAATCAATAATTTGTGTCAGATAGCATTGTATCTCTAACAAACTAAAACCTTGTTTGTCCTCTTCTTCTTTTAACCTTTTGATTTCATGATTGAGTTGTTTTACCTTGCCACTAAAAATTGTTGTTGAGTTGTTAAGAGGATCAAAATAACCTATCAGATCTTGAATTTCTCTTTGATTCTTAGTTCTTTTATCTTCTAGATCTCTAAATAAATCAATAAAACTTGAAGATTTGACCAATCATTGGCTAACTTCTTGTAGTATATCTTTCACCTCTTCTATGCAATTGGAGAGGGTTGCTTTTCCAACTAGTATTTCTTCCATTAGTTTTTCTCCTCTCTTTGATTCATATTGTCTTACCCCAACCTTTTCCAGATCGGTTGCCTCTAAACTGATTGTTGTTATAAGAGTGCCCAACTGATCAATGATGGGTGCATTGTCATCAATAGTAATGTTAGGAATTAGGTCTGATAGAATTGTCTTGGTAGAATTGAGAATTCTTGCCTTCTTTTCCTTTGCTCTCAATTTAGCCTTTTCAACTTGAATTTTTTAGTTTTTTTGAGACTTTCATCGATTGCTTGGGAGGCATTTTCTTTATATCAATGACTAATTCTTCCTCTTCTTCCTCCTAAAATTCGTCTTCCTTTTCTAGAGTCTCAACCTCAAAAGTAGTTGTAGTGGTTACTTTTACTTTCTTCTTTTCACTTTCCTTTTCTAAGTCTAACTTTCTCTTTGCCAGAGGAGTATCCATCACTTCTTTCTTATGCTCTACTTTCTTGTCTTCCTCTTTACCTCTTTCTGATAGAATAGGATTTGGTGTCAATGAAGTTCTGTGGGGTATATCTTCATAAGGAATTTCTTCAATTGTCACTTCATCTTGACCAAGATGCTTAGTTTGATTAGCTTCCTTTACCAATGTAGTATGAATCAGTTACTTGACATCCTTTGTCAGATTGGGAATGTCTGACACAAGATTTCCTATGAAGTACTTAATTGACAAAATATCAAAACCTTTAGTAGATTCTTTATCTTTACCTTTCCCTTTGTCAAGGGCAGCTGCACCTTGGTCCTATTTTGTTCCCTTTTCTATTTCTTCTTTAGCTTCTTTTTGCTGATTCATGATTGTTTTCCACAAGGCAACACTTTCTTCATTTACCACTTTAACTTCACCTATATCCACTCTCCTTGTTCTATTTCTTATCATAAAATGTTGAATGCATGCTTTAGCTACTAGTGAAGCTTGATCAAGATCTAAATCATGTTGCACTTCCATGAGTGCTTTTATCCCGTGCTCTTTCTCAATGACTAGAGATGTTTTCCATCTCTCTTCAATTTGATCCTGCAAATCTGATGGAATGATTCCATATAATTCGCTAGGAGTTCTACAAAACTTGTGCAAGTTCTAGATCAAGGCTTCCTCAATTATTCTTTTGTCCTCTTCATGATAAAGGGAATATGTTCTCCCAACACTAGATAGACCTCCAAATTCTTTGATCCCATGGACCAATTCATCAACTGTTGGAGCTATGTTTCTTCCACTTCTTCTAAGCTCTTTAATTTCTACATCTGATGGAGTGTTAGTGTTATCACCATCTTTTTCATCATTTTTTATCTTCTTTTTAGCCTTTGTATCAACTTTTCCTTCACTCTTTTTCTTTCTACTATAAGTTACTCCTACCGGTCTATCTTTACTTGGGGAAGATAAAAGAATACCCATGTCCTTTTCTTTTGTATATGTTGTTGGCTTGGGAGTTGCAATCCCCTTTTGTTTTCTCTTTGACACTTTCTTCTTTTCACTTGTTAGTTCATCATCTTTATTTTGTTTGGCCCCTATTTTTTCACTATTACTGGTGGAGGTATTGGCACCAGATGCTTCACCTCCATATTTTTTGTCAAGAGTACCAATCATTCTTCTTACTTTTCTTTTTATGGTTGGCACCTTAAGTTCCTATTTTATTTTGGAGCTTTCCTCCTCACGAGTTCCAAATCTCTTTTCCTTTCGGTCTACCAGTTTGAACAGTAGCATTTTTACATGAATTTTAACAATGTATGCTACAACCTCATAACCCATAGGTGGAACCCAAAAGGTTCTAGGTTGAACCACTTGAATGATGCAACAATTTATTCTACAAGAAAACAAATGTTGTCTTTGTACTTTTGCACTATATGAGTTGGTATTCTTTCCCTTTTGTGCATCCTGATTTGAAATTCCTTAAAGCATCCCCACATTGTTTCTCCAAACCTATCTCCTAAATCCCTAATCATTTCACCTATCTGAACCATGATAGGTTTTTCTACAAACCATACTATATTACCCTTACCAGGAAAGAAGTTTTCCACATAGAAAAATATACACACCAGTAGTGAGCCATATTTCAAAGATTGCTTCTTTTCCTTCTTGATTCTCTCCATGCTTACCAAAAATAGGCTTTTGATCATCTCACAAATATCATATGTAGCATCCTCCTTGATGATTCTATAGGCAACATGTATGGCACCGCTCGACATAATATTCATCCGACCTGATTGATAGATCCTATAACCCATCACTGCAGAAGAAAATCTTACTTCAGCATCCTTAATATGAGCGACTTTCATTGCTCTACTATCACATCAGGATTTGGTTAACCGAGTGACTTCATTTGATGAAATTGTTCTTAGGGTTAGTGCTTCACCAGTTGCACTAAACCTTGTCACTCTTTAAATCACATCCTTTGTAATCTTGATCTGTGCTTGAGCTTCAAGCCACAAAAAATAATCATGTACTCTTCTTAATACATACCTAACCCAGACAACATGAAACTAAACAGGAAATCAACAACATTTGACAAACCCTTGGTCTTCAGAGGTAAATATTGTGCCTTCAACTGATCATTAACACATAAACCTTTAAATTTATTTCAAATGAATTTTTCTCCAATTTCTTCAATTTTGAAATGGATGTAGGAGCAGATATCTTCAACCAAAAATACACCAGAGGGCACAGATGATAAGGCACCGGTCATGTTGATCTCACTAGCTTTCACTGGATGCAGCTTTAATTTGGGTTGAGGTTCTTTAATAGCTTCAACCAACATATGAGTCGATATAGGCGCTGCCATGATGACCTTCAAACAATTTTTTTCTCAAATGGGGTTTCAATACTTTCTCCTTAGAAATACCAAACACCACTATCACTCTGCTAGAACTCTTCGTACAAATTTCACGAGCAAGATTTCAATCGCCTTTGGTCACACAAGAACTTGAGAAAGTTCACAAGAAATTGGGGTAAGTGAAATGTATTGAAATTTCCTTATTTATCTATTGATATTTATCGGTGTTATGATACACTAGTTAGTTTTGAAACTTACAACTTAAGGTACATTGATTTATCTTTTACCGGTTGTTTGTTATCAATACCAAAACATAGACAATTAATTCAGATGACATATCTCAAACAAGAACTTTAGGCTAACTTTTATGCATCTCAACTATGTATATAGACATAACCTTATCTTGGTTAAGGGGATTCAAAAATGGTCTTACCATATTTTCTCCCCCTGAGCATCGGTATGCCTAGTTTGAAGAGGAATTGTCATCACTGCTGGATGATGACTTTGTTTTAGGATGAATTTCTCCTTATTTTCTTCCTTCCTTCTTAATCCATGTCTTCTTCATTTCATTCCTCACTTATTCAATTTTCTTCTTTCCTTTTAGGTCATTTTCCCCTTTCTTCTTGCCAAACTGATTCTTGTCTTCAGATCACTTATAGGATTGGTTCCTACACTCTCTGGCTAAGTGACCAATCTTATGGCAGTTGAAACATGCTATACTAGTTTGCCTCCATGGTCCTAAATTATTTCTCTGACCCATTCTCATTCTGCAATTTGCTACAACATGACCAAAATTACCACAACTGGAACAGGTGGCATTGAACTGATTACTCCTTTTATTAGAGCTAATCGGGTTGAATGGTGATATTGATGCATTTGGCTTGAACATGCATTCTTTAAATTTCTGTCTATATTTAGTGCATGTAAATCAATGTCCATTAAATATTATTCTATTTGGCATGCTTCTAAATTGAGATCTACACTCATAAGCAGTGTGACCATACTTGTGACAATTATGGCAGTAACCATCAAAGGTGAAAATCTTCTTTTGACTAAATGGTTTATTTCTATAGACATCAGGCTTATGTCCTAGTTTACCACAATGATTACAAGAAGATTTAGAAAAATTCATACCTTTCACTCCTTAATGGTTCCTTTTATCATCCTTCATCTTTTTGAATTTATATGATTCTCCAGTTTCCATAGGACCTGCACCAGAGTAATCAAGGTCGGTTGTTTCCTTTGTTCTTCTCTAAGCTTTCAACTGTTCATCTATCTTCTCAAAGCTTTCATTGAATTTCCTCAACTTCTCATTTCTCTCATTTACATCTTTCAACTCACTCTTGATTTGTTCAATCTCTTTCATCATCTTCTCCTTTTCCTCTGTGTTGTCATGCAGATGCTTATGTATGTATTCATTCTCTTGAGTGCGAATTTGGATTTTTTTATCTTTTTCAATCATGATTGCATCATTTCTCTTAGGGCTTCTTTAGCAATCCTTTTAGCTCTTTCAACTTTTGTCACAGCTTCTTCTGCATCTCTTTTTCATTCATCTTCTATTCTGGTAGCTTCTAGCATTTTAGTCATTCTCATGGCTTCAATTTCATTTTCTCTTTTGAGATTTTTTATTTCTTCAGTCAACTTCTTATTCTTTTTTGTTAGTTCTGAGACTGCTTCTTGTGCTTCTTCCAATACACTATGTTCAAAGAGTTGATCTATAATATCCTAACTCTCATTTAGTTGTTGAGCTAGTTCCTTTCTTTGAGAAAGAGATTTTCTTAGTCTCTCTTTTAGTTGAGCAATAATTGCATTTGCTTCATCAATGTGTTTCTAATACCAATATTCTTCCATGGTCTTTTCCCTCAAGCTGTGAAACTTTATTTCAGAGTACCAGAGCTTTGATAACAATTGTTAGTATTTAACTGGTGACTGAGAGGGGGAGGTGAATCAGTTAAAGCAATTTACTCATAATTCAACCAATCAAAATAACCAGTCTGCAAATATCCTTTGCATTGTGTTAAACATTGTGTAGATAATGAAAGTAAATAATACCATAGAGAAGACATTTGCATACAAACATAAATATCACATAATAGAGGTAATTATATGTGAAAACCCTTGATTAGAGGGAGAAAACCATGGTGGGGATAACCCACATTCTCTCTTACTGCAGTTAAAAAGAGTGTCCCATTAACAACATAACAACATACAATCTATTCTTTCTGAGAATGTCACCCTATTAGAAGTGACTGGTATCTGGTTAAGAATAGCTTAGAACCTATTAAAGTTCACCTTGCTAGAGGATTTTACAACTTCATATTTGAAGTGACTTTGTTAAGAGATTTTACATGAAGAATTGGTTAAGGTTCACCCTAGTAAGGGATTTACAATGTTGCAATTGTTAGAAGGCAACACGGATGATTGATCTATCTAATGACATACCTTTGTCTCATAGATCCACTCTGTATTCTCTATCCAACTAATCAGTGTTGGCTTCACCGATTCATACTTGTATCTGCTATACTCTATTTTGCTCCAGTTGTTTACTTTCACACAGATCTTTTTCACATTGAAAACAACCTTCTTAGAATGAATTATGTGAATATATTTTCCTTTTGTTCTAATGCCAACTTTCCCTCCAAAAAATCAGATTCAAAATTTTATTACCGCACCATAAATTACTCTCCAGAAAACATTCCAGGAATATCGGTCAAGATAGTCATTCATGCCGATAAGTCCATTGGTTGACTGCCAGTTTAACTAGATGTTAACTGAACGTTTCCAAGTTCATCCATTTTAGACTCCTATTATGCATGTGTACTGATCAAATTCTGCTTAGCCAGTTACCTCTTATATATTAGTCTATTAAGTACTTAGCCGATTATCCTCCTATGTATTGATCTATTCACTGCTTAGCTAGTTGACCTCCTGTGTGTCGGTCTACTCACTCCTTAGTCTGTCTACACTATTCCTACCTTGTCTACACATTGCTTAGGTAGTCTATACTCTACTTAGCTGATTAACCTCTATATACTAGTCTACTCACTATTGATAGGAATAAGAACTCTTGTTCTTTACTGGTTATCCTTTACTTCTTTGCTAATTGACTATAAAGACTTAGAAGATGATGTTGCCAACAATGATAACCATTTCATTCACCGGTCATAGAAAATGCACCAAAATGCCAACACTACAAACTAAGTTTCCATCAATGACAACCCCAAAGCATCTATCATACACCAATATTAATCAGAATCAATGGAAAAGTGTCTCTTTCCAACAATATCTCCCTTTGGCATTGATGGAAACACTGTGAAAAAAGAACTATACACTTCAAGCTTGCAAGAATATACAAGTTCCCCCTAAGATTTTACACCATTTTTCACTCTGCTCTTTCTCCTTTTGACAACAATGCCAAAGATAAATGATCTTTTAAAGTTGATATACAAAGATATATATAGCTTCTCACAAAAAAATGAATATGTCTGCAATTTTTTTTTCAAAGCACAGAAAATGATTATCCCATTCCTTCTTTAAACTCTCCTAAATTCTTATCATCCAACTAAAAGGTTAGACATGCATTTTTGCTCCCTATCTATCTGCTAGAATAGGCTTATTCAGTGCATCCTCAATATCCTACATTCTACTCATCAATGCATATATCAAAGTAGTAATAAGAATTCTCACCTGAGACACTCTACCAAAAACTCTATCCTTTTCTTGATTTAAGCTCTTGATTTTGTTCAATACACTCAAAAACTTAGGGTTCAAAATTTCTAGCTAGAGCAGATTGTGGCTAGTATGACTGTGATATTATTTCTACTTGAGCTTCACACTCCTTTATCTTCTTGTCAATGTCTATAGTGAACTTGGTCAAAATCAATCATGAGTTGTATATAATACTTCCTTCATCAATTGCATCCTGAATACTTTTTAGTGCACTAACTAGATTGACTCGATCATCTTCTATCATTTTCAAAAATTGCTTTCACTTCATTGCATTAAACTAATTCAAAACTTTAATATTTGTTGCCTTCTCTAAAGACTCAAAATGAGAACCAACAACACTTAACAAAGCCTTCAGTTTACTAGATGGATCAAATGTATCTAGTTTGAAAGATGGCATGATTTTTGCCAACATTTCTCCTACCATTGATATTAACTCTTTGTCTGCAGAATGAGACTTAAGAAAGTCCTCACTATCTTTGGCTTGACCTATAGTTTCCAATTTAAGTGCTTGAATGGGAGATAAGGAACTCGGGTTAATTGAGGCCCTTGACCAAAATCATCTGAATCAATCGCAACTTATTTCCCCTTAAAACCATCGATGCAAATTTTACATCATGCTCTATGATATCATTGATTGTCATTGACTTTCTCTCAAACTAAGATCGAGTAACCTTTGTTATCATTGTATTTTGTACTTTACTCAATCCGAGGACCCCACTGGTTGCATGTAAACATATAATCACTTCAATGGCTTGATTGGTAATATTATGAGGTTGGTCTAACCACATGAATTAAACATGGATTTGGCTCGGAATGTAATGGACCCATTTGGGTTCATCAAACACCCGAACATCAAGAAATTGGATGAAACCCTTGTTGTGCAATGCCTTGAATTTTGGCCTCAAATTTCCTATAATATCCATCACATGCTTGGTGTAAAGCGAAAGAATATCTGCATTCCCAAGCTTCTGAATATTGCAATGGATATATGTCCTAATATCTTTGTTTGTGAAGTACATCATATTGCACAAAAGAAAATACAGCTTCTAGATCTTCTTCATTAGATTTGAATGGGTGCCTCTTGAACATGGGTCTTTCCCTCTTAGTAATTTCTACCGCCAATGGAGTTACAATAGTAGATACAGATGTAGATGCCATTTTAAGATACAGATATAAAATGATAGCTTCACAAATAGAAAATACCTTTTGATTCTCAATCAGGTGCAAGAAATTGTAAGATTGATTGTTATAGGCTTGGATTTGACTTCTAAAACTCTTTTACTCTACTTCTTTGCTCTTTATTATCATTAACATTGTGACGAATGAGATATTGAAATGCCTTTTTATTTGCTAAAAATCTAATTTCAAGTTGTAATAAATGAACAACCCTAATGACTTTTGGATACACTATTTTTTATTGATTCGCTCACCAGAATCCCAAGCTGCGATGAAGTCCTCAATATAAAATATGGATATCTAACCTAGATCTTATATAACCTTCCAGAACTCATTACAGATCTCTACAAGGGGGTTTTATGAATTTGCATGATAATCTGCCTCGTAAGGCCAAAATGCCTTAGTTATTGGATGAAGTTCCATCATCGGATTCAAGTGTGGAGCCATTTTGCACAATTGAATCTTCTTATTCACCCACATCTTATGTTGATATTTGATCTCTTCCACTTTATCTTTTTCATTTTCATCTGATTTATTCTTGTTCACTGGAACATTCTTGCTTCTATAATATCTTCCAATATGATCAAGTTTGTTGCATGCATGACAAACAACATTTCTCTACATAGGCCTATAGTTCATTTGATTTGGTCTTATCTTTCATTAGTCATATATATGTTGAGACATCCCACATGAATCTTAGTCTGAAAATTATTTATCACCATTCTACACATGTTTGACTTATGACTAAAATTATTGTATATGAAATATTAATTGGTAAAGGAAGAACCATTATTCATCATACTTCTGCATTGACTTGTCATATGACCAAATTTACCACAAACAGAGCATTTACCATTAAATTTATAGGCATTAGGATTTCTTACCAGAGGTTTCTTGTCCTTCTAATGATTGCCTTGACCAGAACTTGAGGATTCTTCTTTCTCAAATCCAAGTCCTCTCTTATCTTTATTATGTCTCTAACTTTCTAGCATCTCATCCAATCAGGCTGAGATAGCTTTCAATTTTTGTTTTTACTCATTAGAAATAGTCAGCCCATCTATCAAAATTATGATCTCTCTTTCTAGCTCTTGTCCATCATTCTTTGTTTGCGCCAATTCAATCATCAATTGATCATTCTCGTATTTGAATCTACAACATTCATCAAATCTATCCTTTAGTGACTGAGTCAAATTTTCTTCATTCTTCTTCCAATCTCAACCTTCTTTTTCAACTTCATTATAATATATTTCATCTCATTCTTCAAAAATACATTCTTCCTAGCCAGCTTCTCACATTCATTTATCTTGTCTTGTAGAGTTTGATTGTCAACACTTTATTCTTCTTTCTCCTTTAGTTTATCCATTAGCTCCTTTCTCTTTTCTCTAGAAGTGTTCAATTGATCCTTTAATGTCTCAATGAAGTCTTCAGCTACATTTAGATTTCTTTTTAGGCTACTATTTTCCTTTGTCACTCTATCAAGATATTCAAGTGCAACAATAAGTTGTTTCTACAAACCGGAGTCCATTGATTCAATCTTTTAAATCTTCCTCAAGCTATGGGACTTCTTTGGAGGAACTAGGCTCTAATACCAATTGTTGGAATAATGAACACTGGGGGGTGAAATAGCATTCAAGAGTCTATTAGTTTATTAAACTGGTTGTTAAACCAGCAGATGCAAAAGATAGAAACAATAATATAGAAACACAAAGAAAATAACCACACAACCATAACACCAAAAGTTTTTACATAGAAACCTAAAAAGGGAAAAAAAATGGTGGGATTGACTACCCATAATATTATTATACTATGGTTAGTAGTAGAACAATATTGCAAAGGTGGAATGAACTTGCATTCAGGCTCATTGTCTAGAGCTCACTTCTCAATTACAAAAGGCCTACAACCCAGAGAAAGGATCGCTTCCTTACAAGCTAATACAAAATTATTACAATGATAACTAAATTGAAGTATAGCATCAAACTGGTAGACAGTTCAAATAACCAAAAGAAAACTAAGAGTGGGAGGGTGAGTCAGTTGTCACAAATTACTGAAAGTATTATCAATTCAAAACAATTGTACCATAATAGCAATTAATCTAGTTAAGTATAAAAAATAATCATAAAATAAAAGTCATCCACACAACACCAAGATTTGTACATAGAAAACTTGGTAAAGGGGAATACCATGGTGGGAAGTCTACCCATAGTCAAATGATACTTTTGTAGTAAGTATGTGAATTTACAATGAAGGGGCCTGCACTTGCAAGAAGTCCAACATCCTAGAGCACACTTCTCATCACAAAAGGAGTCTCACTGGCTACATACAAATCTAGACTACAATCTAGAGAAGTGTTGAACTACAAAAGATATCATCTCCTATGCCTGAGTACAATTCCATTTAAGCTCAATACTGGAGGACTAAATACTCTTACAAAACCAATTTGATCTTCATTGATCGACTAACTCCTTTGCCTAAATGATATTATAATATTCGCACATTACATTCCTTGACCATGACCTCTTACAATAACCATGATAATCTACAATAAGATCTTCCATCTTATTTATACAAACCCTCGACCATAAACA
Organism: Cryptomeria japonica; assembly: GCF_030272615.1. Classification (NCBI taxonomy): domain Eukaryota; kingdom Viridiplantae; phylum Streptophyta; class Pinopsida; order Cupressales; family Cupressaceae; genus Cryptomeria; species Cryptomeria japonica. Next base: position 73,551,140 of record NC_081413.1, read on the forward strand.
ACCAGGTAAGATACCAGACAATAAACTAATTACATCATTACAAACCATGTGGGCCTTAGACTAAAATAAATCATATCCAACACATAAGACATATTGGAAATAAAACAATAATTTATGTCCACACATTACATTAATGTCAGTCCATAACCTAGGTCAATGGGAACCAAGTAGAGGTCCACACACTTCAACAATGATCTCCAAATTCCAAGTCTCAAACAAGATTACCAACAACATCCTGAAACTCCATCAAAAGTTGCACCAACACCAATTATGCAATGCATCAAAGATCTCCACCAAAAGATCTGTCGGTGAAACCCTTGCTGGAAACAAAAACCAATCATTTATGTCAGCAGGATAACATCCAATCACCAAACCGAAACAAACTGACCAAATATGAGTATAGGCATTATCAATAAGCCAATTCCATCACCAGATTATACCGAAGTTAACCAGATCATGTCGGATTTAAGTTGACCAAAAACCACTCAACCTACCAGGACCAGAACAGTGCTAGTAAAGCATCCAAACAACTAGTGTTGACATCAATGACAAAACATCAATGCAACAAATAATAAATTCCACCAAATGGCCAACAATATCCCCCTTTGACATTGATGACAACACTAGATGTGAAAAACATTTAAGTACCAAGTAATGCCAAACAAGTCTCCCCTATGAAAGACAACCAACAATCTCCTGCATATAGCTCTGAATATCAATGCTTCTCCCCCTATGAATAATATCTCTATAAAGTTCTAATTTTCACATCACTATCTCTCCCCCTTTGGCATCAATGCCAAAAATCTAATAGAAATATCAAAGTCTCTGCAGGAGGGGTATAAACCTCCAATCTATCTCTCAAGTACTCAAAAGATTCCTTGGATAAAGGTTTAGTGAAAATATCTCAATTTGTTCTTTAGTGTTCACATAAACCAATTTAACTTCATTTGCTTCCACCTTCTCCTTCAAAAAGTTATAGTTGATAGATATGTGCTTTGTCTTAGAGTGAAATACTGGATTCTTTGATATATCAATAGAAGCAGAGTTATCACAGTGAATAACTATCAGTACACCACAATCCACCTTTATATCCTTCAACATTTGGTTCATCCATAAAAATTGTATACAATTAGTAGCAGTAGCAACATACTCAGCTTCAGCAGTAGATAAAGAAGTACATGACTGTTTCTTGCTGATCCATGAAACCAACTTCTTTCCAAGAAAGAAAGCTCCACCAGAAGTACTTTTCTAGTCATCAACATCTCCAACCCAATCAACATCTGCATATGCACATAAAGTGAAGTTATCATCCTTAGGATACCACAAACCATATTCTGATGTACCTTGCAAGTATCTAAAACTCCTTTTCACTATCATCTCATGTTTTTTTCTAGGATCACTCTGAAACCTTCAAACAATACAAACAACATTCATAATGTCAGGTCTAGTTTGCATTAAATAATGTAGACCTCCAATCATAGATTTTTATCTTGTAGGATTTATCGGTGCAGAAACATATTTCCTTGTCAATTTCTCTCTTGTAACCATAGGTGTACTTACCGGTTTAGAATCTCCCATACCAAATTTGTTCAACAATTCCTTAGCATATTTAGTTTGACAGATAAAAATGCCTTTGTCAATTCATCATCTAAATCAGTAATGCTTTCCTCATCTGCCATGTAGCATAATTTTTTTTTCTTGAATCTATACTTCTTTTGATTAGGCTTAAATGATCTCTTAACTCTTTCTTCAAATCTTAAATTCCTTTTAGGACATCCAGATGCAAAATGACCAATCTTATTACATGCAAAACATTTAAAAGGTGCTTTTCCTTCATACTTACTTCCTACAAGTCCTTTCGGTGCTCTTCTAGAAAATAGTGCTTCAAGTTGCTCAAACTCTTCATCTCCTCTCTTCGTATCTTCTAATTCTTTTGCATATAAAACTCTCCAATCTTTCTTGTGAGTTGTAGATGTAGATGCATGAAAAGAAGGTTCAGTTTTCATAGCTCTATAAGGTCCAAATTCCTCAAGCTCAAAAGAAGATAGTTTCCCAATCAAAGTATCTTTGTTGATAGATGTATTAGCCATTGTTCTCAACTAATTAATAGCAGTAGCCTACATTTTGTAAGCCGGTGTTAGGTCTCTTAGAACTTTAGAAACAATCTCATCTTCAGTCAAAGTTCCACCACAACATTGAATTCCCATAACAATCTCATTTACTCTTTCCATGAATGCAGTAATCCTTTCATCTTCTTCCATCTTCAAATTTTTATATCTCACTCGGTAACCATTAAGTTTAGAAATCTAAATTGTAGGGTCACCTTCATTAAGGTTGTGCAATTTATCCCATATAGCCTTTCCAGATGATTTGACTGTTAATCCCATATTTTGCTGATAAGAAAGTAGACACAATTGGGCTTCTCTTTCTCTAAAATAATTCTTAAGCTCCTTGTCTGGGTTTTCTAGAGGAGGATTGCTAGATCCTAGATTAAAGGGTGTGACACCATTCTATGTGATCTCCCAAATCTCCTTGCCAATCCATCTCAGATGAGTCTCCATCCAAATCTTCCATACTGTATAATTTGTTCCTCCAAGCCTCAGTATATCCCTTCGAAAAATATCTCTAGAAGAACTAGATGAACTTGAACTGTTAGTTGCCATAGGATCTTCCTCAAGTGGTTAAGCTTTTTGTAGAGAGGACCAAAGCTCTGATACCAATTGTTAGAAAGTTTAGATAACCAGAAGACAACTTAAAGTGGGGGGTGAATCAATTGTCCTAGATTATCGAAAGTATTATAAATTCAAAACAACAATACTGGAATAGAAGTTGATCCAATTAAGCATTAACAATAATCACAAAATAAGAGCCATCCACACAACACCAATAATTTTACATGGAAAACCTGGTAAAGGGAAAAACCATGATGGGAAGCCTACCCATAGTCAAATGATAGTTCTGTAGTATGTATGTGAATTTATAATGAAGGGACCTACACTTGTAGGAAGGCCAATAGCCTAGAGCACACTGCTCATCACAAAAGGAGTCTCACTGACTACATACAAATCCAAACTACAATTTGGAGAAGTATTGAACCACAAAAGATAGCATATCCTATGCCTAAGTATAGTTCCAATTAAGATGAATACCAAAGGACTAAATCCTCTTACAAACCCAATTCAATCTCCATTGATCGACCAACTCCTTTGTTTGAATGATATTACAATATTTGCATATTACATTCCTTGACCATGACCTCTTACATTAACCATGATGATCTACAATGAGATCTTACATCTATATATACAAACCCACGACCATAAACGATCAGCTTTACCAGAATTTGGATTCTGATCATCTCACAAATATCATATATAGCATCCTCCTTGATGATTCGATAGGAAGCATGCATGGCACCGCTCGACACACTATTCATCTGACTTCATTGATAGACCCTATAACCCAGTACTACAGAAGAAAATATTACTTCAGCATCCTCAATATGAGAGATTGTCATTTCTCTACTACCACATCGGGATTTGGTTAACCGAGTGACTTCAATTGATGAAATTATTATTAGGGTTAGTGCTTCATTGGTTGTCCTAAACCCTGTCAGTCTTTGAATCACATCCTTTGTAATCTTGATCGGTGCTTGATCTTCCAGCCACAAAAATTGATCATGTACTCTACTTAATACATACCTAACCTAGTCGGCATGAAACTGATAGAGAAAATCAAAAACATTTGACAAATCCTTGGTCTTCAGAGGTAAATATTTTGCCTTCAACTACTCATTAACACAAAACCCTTTAAATAAATTTTGAATGAATTTTTCTCCAAGTTCTTCAAGTTTGAAATGGATGTAGGAGTGGATATCTTCAAACAATAATACATTGGAGGCCATAGATGATAAGGCACCGGTCATGTCGATCTCATAAAATTTCTTTGGATACAACTTTAATTCGGGTTAAGGTTCTTTAATAGCTTCAACTAGCACAGGATTTGATATAGGAGCTGCCATGATGACCTTCAAATAATTTTTTTCTCAAACAGGGTTTGAATACTAAACACCACTATCACTCTTCTAGAACTCTTCACACAAATTTCACTAGCAAGATTTCAATCATCTTTGGTCGCACAAGAACTCGAGCAAGCTCACAAGAAATCACGGTAAGTGAAATGTATTGACATTTCCTAATTTATCCATTGAGATTTATCGATGTTATGATACATAAAAGATTTTATTGGAAGTTTATTTATCTCTGAATTTCACTACATCCTCAAATTTCAATTGTTCTCTAGCAAGAGCTCTTTTTATATAGGCACCAACTCCATCATGTTCCCCCTTACCATGTCCTGCTTCAAAAAAATTCCATAAATGTTGGACATTAGTTATCTTGTGAACTTTGCACAGCCAATAAAACATTCTTGCATTTTTTAATTTTCTAGTGTAGTTATCCGACCATATCATATGTTGTTTCATGTCAATTTCTCTTTCCTTAAGATTATCATAAAATACCTCGAAGCAATGCTGAACAAACTCTGAAGAGTGTAATCGATTATCACTAACGTAGAAATGATACTCCTCAAAAAAATTTTGTCATCTTCTATACTATCATGGTCATGTCTATATATAATGTGCATAAATATGGCCACTTGCACTGAGTTGTAGTATTGTGATTGAGTTTCCTCTTGTGGTTTTAGAGTATAATTTTCTGCAAAATCCACAACTGATACTATTATTCCAACTGGAAATGTGTTCTTGCATATGCGAAACTGTCCATCAAGCCATCAAGCATGTTGGGAATGTTTCACATATTTTGGAACAATATGAGTTTTAAACTCACTAATAAATGCATTCACACTATTTTGTTTTGTAATCAATTCTAAACGTTTCCCCATCTTTCCATCCTTTAGAGGGTATTCTATATTTTTAAATCTCCTAACATCAACCATTTTTTGTCGAAACTTAGATGAAACATGTTCATGCAAACATTCACCTATTGAAGAATAGTTCCCACATAAATTGCAAAGGCCATAAATGCATGAACTGGAAAGAAATAATTGTTCATTAGGTGGTTTACAAAATAAACTTACAACTTAAGGTACACCGATTTACCTTTTACCAATTGTCTATTACTGATATCGATACACAAAAAATTAATTCACAAGACATATCTAAACCAAGAGCTTTAGGCTAACTTTTATGCATCCCAACTATGTAGATAGACATAACCATATCTTGATTAAGGGGATTCAAAAATGATCTTACCATATGTGCTTCCCCTGAGCATTGGTATGCCTAGTTTGAAGAGGAACTGTAATCACCAATGGATGATGACTTGGTTTCAAGATGACTTTCTCCTTGTTTTCTTTCTTCCTTCTTAATCCATGTCTTTTTCATTTCATTTCTTGATGGACTTGTAAATCATTGAGAGGGTGGTGAATCAGCGACACCAAAAACAATACTACTTTAAACACTGGCCGGTAGATATACTTAACAAATTTGTTATACACTATGCATGTAATCTAAAATGATATAACAACATACACAATAAGTAAAACATCCACCATAACACAAGTGTTTATACGTGGAAAACCCACATGGGAAAAACCATGCTAAGATAGGACTCACAAGTTAACTATCTATAGTAATAGATAACTAATCAATTAAGGTGTACAAAAAGTTTCTCTTCTAGGAGAGAATCCTATTAAAGATCCCAAACCTTAGTTAAAAGGTATACCCTATTAAAGGTAGTACCTTGTAAGGAGTAACCTTGGTAGAGGATTTCACCTGGTTAGAGGATTTGTACAATGAAGCTTGTTAGAGTTTACCCAGTTAGGGGATTTCACTATTGTAGTGATTAGAAAACAATAGGTGGTGTGATCTAGTAGTAGCACAACTTGCTTGAATAGATCCTCTTTAGCGCACTCAAAAATTCATTAACAACATACTTTGCAACTTAACACTTCTACCTTCACATCAAATCATCTCATAACATATCTCCTTCGTGCATACAAAATAATTCATTGCAATGTCAATATATAGACATTTAGATTTCATGTCAGCCTCTAGAAATCATATCACAATTTCCTTGGTCCAGTGTATCTGGTCAAACAATCATAACTCATCACAAAAATACTGCCAAAAATTGTCGGTTAGGATAACTCATCACGACTAGTGATAATTCATCACATAATCAATGAATATCGGTTGGAACAACAATACCAGTTGGAGTTAAACATATAAACTCTTTGTCATTTTATGCTCCTTTGATGATCTTCGTTGGATCTTTAGGTTGTCGCTGAGTTATGTATATCAATATATAAATACACACTAGTTGTCTCCATGTATATACCAGTTGTCATCATTCACCAGTTAGATATAAAATTCTAGTATACCGGTTGTAATATAAACAACTTTGAAGTCACACCGATAGATAATATGAACATATGTGTGTGTATGTGTTTCATCAATGACAACATATGAAGTTATTCATTACAATCATCATCAAGCCAACAATCTCCCCCTTTGGCATTGATGGTAATACTTAGAAAATTTTACAGCAATACCGCTAAGTGTGCTTTAAAAAATAAATTGTAAACATATATATATATATACTCCCCCTTACTACATACAACATACAAAATTTTCACAACACACATACATATTTCTACTCCCCTTTTGACAACAATGCCAAATTGAAAATAAAAATACATATATATATATAGAAAAATTTATATCAAAATGTTTTATATATACAAAAACTTGAAAATCTAGATCAAGATGTATGTAATGCAATCCTTAGAAAAATGTCACTAAAGTTTCTCTTCAATTGAGAAAATGAATGTTCCCATGTCTCTAGAAAGTTCTCAGTGATCTCAATTGTGGTCATAATCTGAGTACAAAACTCTTCCATTGAATCAAGTGTACATGTCTCTATTAGGATTCCCAAAGATACTAAGAGGGGGGGTTGAATCAGTATCTTTCTAGTTAATACATTTAATAAACTTATTAAGTAAACTGTATTTCAAAACAATGTACCGATAAACCAAAAGTAATGCAGTAAACAAGATCAATAACCACAACATAGAAAGCACACCATAACACAATATTTTTAATGAGGAAACCCGGTGTGGGAAAAACCTCAGTGGGATTTGTGACCCACAATATTCACTTACTGGCCAATAAATGAATATTACCTACAATAGGGGCCTGCACATGCAGGAAGGCCAACTACCTAAAGCTCACTACTTATTACAAAAGGGAAGTCTCACTGACTTACAAAAATGGATTATGCAAATCTAATATCATGTACTGCTTCACTTCAGCATCTGCTATGCCAGGTTTAGTACCAGTTTAAGCTCATACAACTTCCATAAACCTTATTCCAAAATCTGCCTTAATATTCGCATGTTCACATCTGCCTATTGCATGCCATAAGTAAATGATCCTACAAGATCTCATACTTATATGAGTCTTATTACAATTCGCCTTGTCGGCTTACAAAAAGATTTTACAATTAAATATAAAATATAATAAACAAAATCCTATTGGCCAAGGTTCCGGTATTCATCTTTGTCGCTGCTGGTAAACTAACTGCCAGTGTAGAGTCTGTCGGTGCCTATTGGTGCCATAGGATTGCAAAATTGCCATCAATGACAATACCTTCAATCACCTACAATTTCTCATTGGAGTGTGCATTTGCCAACAATCTCCCCCTTTGGCATTGATGGCAACACTCATGAGAAAAAGTCAAAATTGTATCCAAAATGTGTTGTCCAAAAAAATTTGTCTTAATAAAACTGTGTGGTCCCCCTGAGCAGATGATATCTTTTGCTAATCATTTTTATCATTCCTACTACTCCCCCTTTGACATCAATGACAAAGGTTGTCAAAAATGTCAACTGAGTGTAGTTCTTAGTTGGATCCTTGTAACCAGTTGGTTACAATCTGATAAAGATCTGCCAGTGCAAAATTTAAACTATTAGTGAACCATTTACTGTCCTTCAATGTTGCTTTTGTCATTTGGATGGTACCGGTGAGTATGTGCATTTTCTCTTTTGGTGTCTTAGGTCCTGGAACAAGAGCCTCTGAATTCTCTTTTCTCAAGGAGATGAGGATGTCTAGTTTTGAACCTAGTCTACATTTGAGTTCCTTAGCCTTGTATTTTATCCTTTCCTTCTCCTTCTCCAATTTCTCAAGTTGCTCCTCAAATCTAGCTATCTCTCATTCTATAATTGATAGTGGTTCAAATGACCCAATGATATTTGTCGGTCTGAATTTTGTTAAGGAGGAACTAGATGACTATCCAACTACCTTAACGATCTACAATCCGCCAGTGTGAGTAACCTCTTTGATTATGTTGACCTCTGGTAGGTTAGTTTGAGTCTACATTTCTACTAGCAAAGGTTTGGGTTTCTCAGCTGTTGCCTGTGGCACAGTCTCTATCTAAACCTTTTCCTCTTTATGTTTCTCAGAATGTACCTCTGTCAGTTTCTCTGTGCTATCCATTGCCAGTTTTTCTGGTTATGTCACAGTGTTTTCTACCGGTTTCTTTGTATGTACCTCTGAATTCTCTACTACCGATATCTCAACAGATTTATCAATAGCTAGTTGCTCAGTAGGTTTTTTAGTGTGTACATCAGTGGTAACTATCTTTCTAGTATCTAGGGGATCAGTTGATTGTTCAGTATGTGTCTTAATCCCAATCTCAATGTTTCCAACTGTATCCTCAACATGTGTCTCAACTACAATGTTTTCTACCAGTGGCTCAGTTGCCACATCTCTCTTCTCAGTACTTTCCTTATCAACCATAATGTTGACCTCTTGTGTGTCAATATTTATGGTATACAACACCTCTAAATCAGGATTGGTGTCTTCATGTGTTGTCTCCATACTCTCAACATTATTTGTTGTCGGTGGTGTATCAATATTTACAACCGGAAGAGTATCAGAAGAAGGTGGGGGCATGTTGTCTATTACTTTTATGCTCAGAGGACCACCTGCTTTACCTTTACCTTTACCTTTTTCTTTTTGATAGACTTTGAAAGTCTTTGGTTGTTTAAGCTCTTCTTTCTTTTCCTTCTCAACAAAGAAGATATCCCATTTGTCTGTTGTCTCTTCAGTCATCTCATTTACTCTGTCGGCCATTAATGCTACATGTCGGTGACCAATAGAAAATACAATCCTGTTTGCTTCACTTATCAGTTCATTAATTTCTTTTGCTGATTTTAGTGGGTGAACTCCAAGTAATTTCTCTATCTTTATCTTCTTGTCCAGTTCAACAATTGCTAACCTTTTAGCATCTAACCTTCTATACAAGTCAGTAGGTAGATCATCTACAACTTCTATCAAGAATTTCTTATAAATATCTAAGTGTAAAATAACATTGTTTTCTTTGCTTTCCTTTTCTTCATTAGTGAGAGTGTTTTATAGCTTGTTGACATTTGACAAGTTACCATCTTCAGTTATTTCATTCAAAATATTTTCAAGAGGAGGAATAACTTGTTTTTCCTTTTTCTTCCTAGGTGTTATTTTCTTTGCTAGAGGCCTTACTACCTGTTGTTTCTATCTTGTTCTCTTGGGTGTAGGTGTGGGTACCGGTGAGGGTTTTATTTTTCTTTCTACCCTTTTAAATTTAGCTGGTATTTCACTACCAGAGGAGGTAGCAACCGGTGAAAGATGTGTTTTCAGTTGTAGTCCTTCCAATTCACTTTCCTTAATACTAGTTTTATTCAATATATCTTCCTTGATTTCTTTTGCCTGTCTAGTTGCCTTTCTGATTGTTTGTTCTATTTTCTTTATTCATTTTTGTGACTGAACTTTGCTTTCAATAGTTTCTACATTTCCAAATAATTCTTCTGTTGGTTCTTTAGGAGCTTCTAGAAGGGCTTTTGCATAGGTTTCTATTATGTTTCCATCTGCCTCATAACCCTTCTCTGTAATCCAAATTGTCCTCGGAATCACTGCCTCCATCTTGATTTCATCCTTCTTTATAACAAAACATATCTCTTTTTTATATTTATCAACTATGGATTGAGATAGTCTTTCCCTATTTTTCATTCTAGCCTTTAGTGCCTGAAAGTGTTCAATTATGTTCTTTTCCCTGTCATCTTCCATGTTATTAATAATATCCAAAAATTGTTTTCCTACCAGTATGTCAAATTTAAATTCTTTTCTACCTATGCCGAGTACTTCCTTAGTGATATATAGTAGTAGACATACAACTAAGTTACCAAATCTGAATCTTCCTTTCTTGTCACCCTTAATTTTCTTTAGATTTTCTATTAGCTCATCTTGTAACCATTCACATATGTCAATCTTTGTATTACTAATTACTAAGTCATAAGCACTCTTGACACATAAACTAGAAACAAAGTTTAATCTATTGGAATGTGTAGCTTTGTATCCAAGAATCATGCTAATGAATCTTACATTGATATCCTTTACATCATTGACTCTTAGGGATCTCTTGTCATAGGTTGTGCTAGTTTGGGTCATTAAAGTGTCATTTGGAACCTTTTGAGTCTTGTCAAGCCTGCTACCGGTGGAAGGTAAGCCTGTCATTGCCCCAACTGCTTCTCTTGTTGTCTTATGAATGGAATATAGCCAAAAGAAATCCCCATGAACTCTGCACAATATAATCCTTATAACCTCCTTGGGAAAATCAGGAATGCTAAGTATCTCCACAAAACCAAGGGTTTCAATTATCTTGTGTTCCATTTTTACATTACCATTTTGTGTGAAGTTCTGATGCCAATAGCTAACAAGATGAGAGGGGGGGATGAATCATACAAACTTAATCTTCCATAAAATCAATAGATTCAACCTTGGTAACATATACTCCAGCAATATAACCAAAAACTGCTAAACATGCAAACTCATAAACACATAATCATCATAACACATATAACACCAGATTTAACATGGAAACTCAACTAGGGAAAAACCATTGTGGGATTTTAGACCCACTAAGAAATATACTCTTCTAGAGTATGCTTGGTGAAAAGCAAATCCTATTAAAGATTACAAATACATTGCTAGATGTGACCTAGTCAAGCGATTTCCCTCAGATCTGTTAGGATCTTCACTTTATTAGAAGTGACCTTGTCAAAGGATTTCAAGCACTCATTTAGAATGTTACCTTGCTAGAGGGTTTACAAATAAGACTGTTAAGTCCACTCGGTTAAGAGATTTTCCGTCACTTAGAAAATAACAGTAATAAATATATCTGCAACTTCACATCTAAAATGCTAAAGAAGATTCTTATTTGCTCAAAACAATCCTGTCATAGGACTTATCTTGTCCCTCTGCTAGGCTCCTTACTCTGTTATTCAAACAGGTCTTCAAGCTTCTGTGCTTGGTAATCACTATGTAGCATCCATGTGCTTACACTTGCTCGCATACATTGTTCATCAATAATTTCTTATTTATAAACAATTACTAACTGCTTAATCTCCTTGATCACATTTCCCATGATCAATCTTAGCCATCAGATCTTCAATCTTGACTAGGTTCAATGCATCCTTCGACCTGAAAATGTTTTACCTTGCCTAGGGACTTGCATTCCTTTCTTGGAACTTGCACAAGGTTATTGCAGTTTAATATGTGCTGTAGATCTTCCTCCCAATCTTCCATTGCCATAGATCCTTAACAAACTTCATGTGCGGCATACCAATCATTTAAACAACTCCAGCTCATCATTGTCCTTCATTAAATAATTCTTGTATTCATCCAATGCACTCTGTCATAACTCAGTTGCAACTCGGTAAATACTAAACATTACTTGGTAGACATTCTGCCTTGATTAACCGATATCGATAACCTTAGGGTTTACCGACTAGGTTCCTTAGGGTTTACCAACTAGGTTCTTTGCTCGGTAACATAGTATAGTATTAACCTTACAATTAACAACATATGTAGGATATCAAAACAATCTAAACATCATGATCTCATCATTGTCTAACTCGGTAATAGTTGCCCATTGAATAACTTATTCCTCCCCTTTCTTATCACATTCTTTCTGTGTCTTTTACCAACATCTTAATTCTCATCAAATCAATCTTCTCAAGATATGGCAACATCATACCGAATAAGAAAATCAATTTCTTGACATCAATGACAAAATAATGTTATAAAGATAGTTATCATCCCTTTTTCAGTTATATCAATAATCTTCAACAACCTTCTCAATATCCTTAATGAATATCAACAATCTCCTTCTATTGAAATGCCAACAATCTCCCCCTTTGGCATTGATGGCAAAACTAACTTTTAAATGGTAATACCAACAAGATATTCAAATTGATTCAGATTCAGATTGCTATTAAACTTCTCTTGTTATCCTTGAGTAGTTAAAATCTCATGAAGTCTTCTCTCTTTTGTATTCTTCTCCCCCTATCATTAGTCTTCTTTTATCTTCTTCATTTAGGATTTTACCATTTAGTCTTCTCCCCCTTTGACAACAATCCCAAAAAGTAAAAGAACTAAATCATGATTTCTTCATCTGTGAAGTGATTTGCCTTTCTATGTATCATCTCAGTCTCGGTCAGAGCAACTTGTCTCTATTCACTATTTCCTGCACACCTTTAGAAAACCTTCTAAAGTGCGTAAATCAGCATCAATCCATACATAATATTCTATAGATTCATCGAATTTATGCTTTCACCGAACTCTATTAGTGAGTAGAAGATAGGGGTAGGACCCCTAGCTTTCTTTTGAGATACTCAAAAGTGTCCCTTGGCAGTGGCTTTGTGAAGATGTCTGCTAATTGCTCCTTTGAACTAATATATTCCAGCACAACTTTCTTCTCTTGAACTTCTTCTCTGAGATAATGATACTTTATAGAGATATGTTTTGTCTTAGAGTGCATTACCGGATTCTTTGAAATGTTAATGGCACTCATATTATCACAAAATATAGTTACTGGCTTGGTAACCTTCTCATTTATACCTTCCAATAGTTGTTTGATCGATGCTATATTGGTACAATTCAATGCTGCAGCAACATATTTAGCTTCTGTTATTAACTGTGAAATACATCCTTGTTTCTTACTAAGCCAACTCACTAGTGTTTCTCCTAAAAAGAAAGCTCCACTACTTGTGCTTTTCCTGTCATCTATGTTGCCAACCCAGTCAGCATCAGTATAAACTTTTAAATCAAAATCATTTCTCTTTTCATATACTAAGCCATAATCTTTAGTGCCTCTCAGGTATCTGAAAATTCTCTTGATTGCTATCATATGGGTTTCCTTGGGATCTGCAGAAAATCTTGCAATAATACCTATTGCATGTGCTATATTAGGTCTACTATGCGCAACATATTGCAACTTCCCAATCATAGATCAGTAAAGTGTCTCATCAACAGATGCAGATTCATCATTCTTTGATAGTTTATAGTTAGTAGTCATAGGAGTACAAACTGGTTTAGAATCCTCCATTCCAAATTTCTTCAAGATTTCCTTTATGTACTTGGATTGAGTAATGAAAATCTCATCTTTCATTTGCAGTATTTGTAAAAATATAAAATACTTTATCTCACCGACTAATGACATCTAGAATTCTTTTCTCATTTTATTTCCAAAATTCTTGCATAAGGAGTCATTACCACAAAAAATAATATCATCAACAAATATAGCTGAGATCAGTATTCCATTGTCCTCATCGTTCTTCATGTACATGTTGCTATTTTCACTTGTCCTTATAAAACCAATTTTGATTAAATAAGAGTGCAGTCTCTCATACCATGCTCTAGGTGCTTGTTTCAGACCATATAAAGCTTTGTTTAGTTTACATACCTGATCTTTACTCTTGTCTTCAACGAATCCTTCAGGTTGTTCTATATAAACTTCTTCTTCTAGTATACCATTCAAAAATGCAGATTTAACATCCATTTGATATACCTTGAAATTTTTGAAAGCAACATATGCCAACAATGTTCTTACTCCCTCAAGTCTAGCCATAGGTGCAAAAGTCTGACCATAATCTATTCCTTCTTCTTGAGCATAACCTTTGCAAAATAGTCTTGCTTTGTTCTGAATGACCTCACCTTTTTCATTTAGCTTGTTTCTAAAAATCCACTTTGTACCGATTACATTTTTGTCCTTCGGTCTTGGGATCAGTGTCCATGTGTCATTCTTCTTGATTTGATCAATCTCTTCTGTCATAGAATTTACCCAATCTTCACTGTTAAATGCCTCTTTTACTATTCTCAGTTCAAATTCAGATATCAAACATGTATTGTATCTCAGTTTGTTCCTTGTCATCACTGGATCATCCTTATCTCCTATAATCTGACTTGATGCATGATGTCTTCTGACATATTTGGCTAATATAGGCTCAGTAGGTTCTGTATGATCTTCTTCATCACTTGGTAACTAGACATTATCTTCATTTTGTTCAGCAACTCTCTCGGTTGAACATAAATGAATTCTTCATAATCTTTCGGTTCTTTGGAATTTCCTTCATCAATTTTCACATTTGCACTTTCTACTATTTTGTTAGATGATTTGATCAGACATTTAAATGCTTTACTTCTAGAAGAATAACAAAGAAATGTCCCTTCTTCACTTTTCTGACCAAATTTTCCATTTTTGTCTTCTTTGTGAACATAGCATCTACTTCCAAAGATTTTAAAATAACTTACATTAGGTTTCTTGTCATACCAGATCTCATATGGTGTCTTCATAGTTCCTTTCTTCAGTTGAACTCAGTTCAAGGTGTAAACTGCAGTGTTGATTGCTTCTCTCCAAAATCTTTGAGGTACCCTCTTTTCTATCACTAGGGTTCTTGCACAATCTACAATTGATCTGTTTCTTCTCTCGGCTATCCCATTTTTCTAAGGTGTTCTTGGTGTAGATACTTGTCTTTTTATACCATGATCATTGCAAAATAAGTTAAATTCATTAGAAGTGAACTCTCCTCCTCTGTCAAATCTAAGACATTTCAGTTGTCTTCCTATTTCATTTTCAACTCTTCCCTTGTACCATTTAAACATTTGAAAAGCTTCTGATTTTTCTTTTAAAAACATAACTGACATCATCCTTGAGTAATCATCCACAAATAATATGAAATATTTATCACCATAATAACTTTGAATTTTCATGGGACCACAAAGATTAGTGTGTACTAGATCTAAAATTCGTTTAGAAGTGTAGGACTTACTTATAAAGCTTGATCTTGTCATCTTACCCATCTGGCATCCTTGAAATATAACATTCTCAGGTTTTTCAAGACTTGGTAGACCTCTTACTCAGTGCTTCTTACTTATTTTGATAAGATTATCAAAATTTACATGACAAAACCTTTTATGCCATAACTAGGTATCATCTATCTTAGCATAAAGACACTTGTTCTGAGTTGACTCAAGATGAAATGTGTTACCTTTTGTTTGTGTCCCGGTAGTAGCTAACTTTCCATGGTTTTCATGAACTTTGATAATTCCTTTCTGAAATTCTATTTGGTATCCTGTATTGTTTAGTTGTGGTACACTCAACAAATTGTATTTCAATCCTTCAACCTAGTATACATCATCACATTTAGCATTTTCAAGAAGTGTTATGGATCCTTTACCTTTCACCAGACATGGTTCATCATTACCAAATCTTACATAGCCTCCATCATAGTCTTCTAATTTAACAAACTTGGGTTTATCACCTGTCATGTGATGTAAGCATGCACTGTCTATGATCCAAGTATCATTATTATTTATGTGAGATATTAGGGCTTTTTATTCATACCTTTCTTCATTTGATCCATCTTTAATAGCCACATAAACAACTTCCTTAGCATTAGTTTCATCAGATTTATCATCATTGGATTCCTCATCAGCTATTAGGCATGTCTTTCTATCTCTTCTTCTGAAGTCTCGATGTCCTCTGCATTGGTTGTCTTTCTCCCTATTATCTTGGTATTCTCTATTTTCACTAGATTCTTTGTGAGGGCAATTAGAAGCCATATGTCCTATTTTATCACAATTGAAACATTTTAAAGGTAGCTTTCCTTTATACTTACCTTTTCCTCTTGGTAACCTTTTGGCTAATAATGCTTCAAACTCTTCTTGCTTCTTGATTTCATCATATAGTTTGTGCACTTCTTCCATGTTCTTGTGAAATCTTTCAGTTGCTCCACTATGATTCCCTTTAGAGTACTTACTCATTCTATCATTGTAATCATCAGATTCACCAATATGAAAAGAAACTGGCATGTTAGGTACAGACCTCAATTCATTGATTTTAGAGACTCGAATGGCATAAGAAAGTAGAAGGGTTCCTAACAACTTAGTTGTTACATCCTTTTCTTCAATAGTTCCTCCTACTCCTTTAATTTGATTGACAGTCTCCTTTAACCTTGTCCTATATTGGGTTATGTTCCCACCTTCATTCATTCTCATGGATTCAAGTTGTCCTCTTAGACTATCTACTTTTTCTCTTTGAACATGTTCATCACTGCCATATACAGATATGATCTTAGTCCACATTGCTTTTGCATCATTGTAGCCTTCTAGATCATTAAAGTCCAAGTCGGTCAATGCCGATGTTATTTCAATCATAGCTTGAATGTGTTCTTGCTTTGCCTTTATCTCTTCCAAGGTCATCTGGTTGGTGCTTGGTGGTATGTAATCATTCTCCAAATAATATGTTGCATATTCTCCAATTCATGATAAATGCAGCTTCATCCTTTTCTGCCATGTGGAGAAACTTGACTTATTCAGCTTTGGTGCATCCCTTTTATACATCTTTGGATCTTTGCCTCAAGTACCTTCAAACTTTTTCTTTCGAAGTCCAAATCTCTGATATTAATTGTGAAGTTCTGATGCTAATAGCTAACAAGATGAGGGGGGGGGTGAATCATACAAACTTAATCTTCCATAAATTTAATAGATTCAACCTCGGTAACATATACTTCAGCAATATAACCAATAACTGCTAAACATGCAAACTCATAAACATATAATCATCATAACACATATAACACTAGATTTAACATGGAAACCCAAATAGGAAAAAACCACTATGGGATTTTGGACCCACTAACAAATATACTCTTCTAGAGTATGCTCAGTTAAAAGCAAATCCTATTAAAGATTATAAACACATTACTAGATGTGACCCGGCTAAGGGATTTCCCTCAGATCTATTAGGATCTTCACTTTGTTAGAAGTGACCTTGTCAAAGGATTTCAAACACTCATTTAGAATGTTACCTTGCTAGAGGGTTTACAAATAAGACTGTTAAGTCCACTCGGTTAAGAGATTTTCTCTCACTTACAAAATAACAGTAATAAATATATCTGCAACTTCACATCTAAAATGCTAAAGTAGATTCTTATTTGCTCAAAACAATCCTATCATAGGACTTATCTTGTCCCTCTGTTGGGCTCCGTACTCTATTATTCAAATAGGTCTTCAAGCTTCTATTCTCGAAAATCACTATGTAGCATCCCTATGCTTACACTTGCCCACATATATTGTTCATCAATAATTTCTTATTTATAAACAATTCCTAACCGCCTAATCTCCTTGATCACATTTCCCATGATCAATCTTAGCCATCAGATCTTCAATCTTGACTAGGTTCAATGCATCCTTCGATCTGAAAATGTTTTACCTTGCCTAGAGACTTGCATTCCTTTGTTGGAACTTGCACAAGGTTATTGCAATTCAATCTATGCTATAGATATTCCTACCAATCTTCCATTGCCATAGATCCTTAACAAACTTCATGCATGGCATACGAATCATTTAAACAACTCCATCTCATCATTGTCCTTCGTTAAATAATGCTTGTATTCATCCAATGTGCTCTGTCATAACTCGGTTGCAACTCGGTAGACATTCCGCCTTCATTAACCGATATCAATAACCTTAGGGTTTACCAACTAGGTTCCTTAGGGTTTACCGACTAGGTTCTTTGCTCAATAACATAGTATAGTATTAACCTTACAATTAACAACATATGTAGGATATCAAAACAATATAAACATCATGATCTCATCATTGTCTAACTTGGTAATAGTTGCCCATTGAATAACTTATTCCTCCCCTTTCTTATCACATTCTTTCTATGTCTTTTACCGACATCTTAATTCTCATCAAATCAATCTTCTCAAGAAATGGCAACATCATACTGAATTAGAAAATCAATTTCTTGACATCAATGACAAAATAATGTTATAAAGATAGTTATCATCCCTTTTTCAGTTATATCAATAATCTTCAACAACCTTCTCAATATCCTTAATGAATATCAACAATCTCCTTCTATTGAAATGCCAACATTTTCATCACATATTACTGTCCTATACATGTTCATAATCTCATAAGCACCTAGTTCTTCAATATGACAATGTATGTAAATTCTAGGATCCTCAGCATAAGCAACTCCTTTGGGTATTTTACAAAATGCTCCTAGGTTACCATCCTTCTTCGCCACTTTCAGATTGATTTTAAATACAGGCCTAGGGCATTTAATCACTTCAATTACTGTAGGGTTTGCAATGAATTCAGGTACAGATGAGGAAGCCATTGTATAAAAACCTTAATCTACCTTTAGGTTTGAATGCTTGAATGATTTGCTTCACTTCTCATTGTGGATGCCTTCAGTTGGGTTTTTCATGCTCTAAGGAAATTTGAATGCTCGATGAATGAAAAAGAGTGAAAAACACTTGCTTTATAATGTCATTTCCTTCAACTACCACATTAAATGCATGTCGGTTAAGTGAAACTTAACACATCTACCGGTAAAGAAGTAATTCAACTTTTCACCATCAACCGAGGGTAAACTAGCATGGTTTTCAATTTTTTTCCATACCCCCAAGGGATTTCTTTTAAGTTAGATGAAGAATCTTATGCTGGTGGAGTGATACTTTGTTCTACCAGTGAAGGAATAACTTTATTAACATTCATATATGACTTTCTAATCCATTTTTTTGAAAATTCTTGCTTTACTTCTTCAACCTTCTTTTTACCTTTCAAACTGGGTCCTTTGTTATTTGTCAGTGATACCTTACTCCTACAAAATTTTGAAATATGTCTAATCTTTTTACAAGTGTAACAAGTCACATTATTTTTCTGAATAGATTTTCCATATCCTATGTCGATTTGTGTTCTGCATTGATTAGATAAGTGTCCAAATCTTCCACAAACATAACATCTTACATTCATTCTGCACTTTTCTAAATTATGACCAATTTCGTTACATTTAGAACATTGGTCGATGGGTGCATTAGTGTTCTGATAGTTTCTAGATCTACACTGATTTTCTCTATGACCATACTTGTTACAGTCAAAGCATTTCCCATTAAATTTGTAGGCATTAGGCTATCTTATTGGTTTATGATTGTTTGCAGTACCGAAGCTTTCACCAACTTCAAAGCCAAGACCATTAGTATCTCCATTAGGTTTCTGATTTTTCAGCATGTCATCAAGTTCTTCTGAGCTTTTCTTGAATTTCTCCTTGTGTTGATTTGCAATAGCCATCTCATTGTCTAAGAAATCTTTCTGTCTCATGAGTTCAGTTTTATCATGCTCCAAATGAATCATATCTGTCTTCAACATATCATTTTCATGACTAAGTCTTAGATTTTCATTTCCAACATCATTAATTCTTCTAGTCAAGTCATCTTCATTTTTCTTTTAGTCTTCAGTGTCTTTACAAAATCTCATAGTCATATCTTGCATCTCATTCCTCAAGGTCATGTTTTCTTGCTTCAACTTGCTTACAAGATCATTAAAAGTTTCTTTTTCATCATCATCACTCTCTATCTTCTCATGATGTTCTCTTCTTTTGTTCCTAACAATAGTGAGATTTTCTTGAAGTCCTTGAATGATTTCCTATGTAGCTTTCAGATCATCTTCAAGTTTCATTTTTTCAACTTTTTTGCATCATAATCTGCAAGAGTTGTTTCCAATTGCTTTCTCAAGTTTTCCATCTGTACCGATGTCAGAATATTCCTCAAGCTATTAGGCTTTTGAAAAAAGAGGACCAGGCTCTGATACCAATTGTTAGGATTCCCAAAGATACTGAGAGGGGGGGGAGTGAATCTGTATCTTGTCGGTTAACAAATTTTCTAAACTTATTAAGTAAATTGCATTTCAAAACATTGTACCAGTAAACCTGAATTAATGCAGTAAACAAGATCAATAACCACAACATAGAAAGCACACCATAACACAATATTTTTAACGAGGAAAACTAGTGTGGGAAAAACCTCAGTGGGATTTTCAACCACAATATTCACTTACTAGCCAATAAATGAATATTACTTACAATAGGGGCCTGCACATGCAAGAAGGCCAACTGTCTAAAGCTCACTACTTAATTACAAAAGGGAAGTCTCACTGACTTACAAAAATGGATTATGCAAATCCAATATCATGTACTACTTGTTGGAAAATGCACACTCCAATGAGAAATTGTAGGTGATTGAAGGTATTGTCATTGATGGCAACCTTACAATCCTATGGCACCAACATAGGCACAAACATCGGTAGCGGCATTGGCAAAGATGTTCACCGGCACCCTAGCTGACAAGATTTTGTTTATTGTATTTTGTATTTAATTGTATAATCTTTTTGTAAGCTAACAAGGTGAGTTGTAATATGAATCATATAAGTATGAGTTCTTGTAGATCATTTAGGATATGCGGATATGGTTAGATTATTGCAAGACTAAGATGCGAATATTAAGGCAAAGTTTGGAATAAGGTTTTGGAAGTTGTATGTGCTTAAACATGTACTAAACCTAGCATAGCGGATGCTAATCTAAAGCAGTACATGAAATTGGATTTATATAATCGACTTTTGTAAGTCAGTGAGACTTCCCTTTTTGTAACTAAACAATGAGCTTTAGGTAGTTGGCCTTCCTGCATGTGCAGGCCCCTATTGTATCAGTAATATTCAATTATTGGCTAGTGAGCGAATATTGTGGGTCACAAATCTCATCGTGGTTTTTTCAACACCAAGTTTCCTCATTAAAATATTGTGTTGTGGTGTGCTTTCTATGTTGTGTTTATTGTTCTTATTTGCTGCATTAATTCTAGTTTACCGACACACTATTTTGGAATGCAATTCATTTAATAAGTTAAGAAAATCCATTAACCAGTTAGATACTGATTCACCCCACCCCTCTTAGTATCTTTGGGAATCCTAACAATTGGTATCAAAGCTTGGTCCTCTATTTTCAAAAGCCTAATGGCTTGAGGAAGATTCTGACACCGGTAAAGATGGAAAATTTGAGAAAGCAATTGGAAACAACTCTTGCAGATTATGATGCAGAAAAATTAAAGAATATGAAACTTGAAGATGATCTTAAGGCTGTATAGGAAATCATTTAGGGACTTTAGGAAAATCTCACTATTGCTAGAAACAAAAGAAGAGAACTTCATGAGAAGATACAGAGTGATGATGAAAAAGAAACTCTCAATGATCTTGTAAGTAAGTTGAAGTAGGATAACATGGCCTTGGAGAATGAAATGCAAGATATGACTATGAGGTTTTGTAAAGACATTGAAGACCAAAAGAACAATGTTGATGACATGTTGAAGAATCAGAAACCTAATGTAGATACAAATGGCCTTGGCTTTGAAGTTGGTAAAAGCTCTGGTACTGCAAACAATCATGATCACAGTAAATCGGTAAGACAACCTAATGCCTACAAATTTAATGGAAAATGCTTTAATTGTAACAAGTATTGTCATAGAGAAAAGCAGTGTAGATCTAGAAACTATCAGAACACCATGTACCCATCGATCAATGTTCTGAATGCAACAAAGTTGGTCATAACTCAGAAAATTGTAGAATGAATGTAAGATGTTATGTTTGTGGAAGATTTGGACACTTATCTAATCAATGCAGAACACATACTAGCATACGATATGGAAAAGCTATTCAGAAAAACAATGTGACTTGTTATGCTTGTAACAAAATTGGACATATTGCAAAATTTTGTAGAAGGCATCACCAGAAAATAACTAAGGACCCAGTTTGAAAGGTAAAGAAAAGGTTGAAGAGGTAAAGCAAGAATTTTCAAAACAATGGATCAGAAAGTCAGATATGAATGTTAATGAAGCTATTCCTTCACCAATAGAACAAAGTATCACTCCCCCGACAGGAGACACTTCATCTAACTAAAAAGAAACCTTTTGGGGGTATGGCAACAAATTGAAAAGGATGTTAATTTACCCTCGGTTGATGGTGAGAAGTTGAAATACTTCTTTATCGGTATATGTGTTAAGTTTTTCTTAACCGGTAGGCATTAAATGTGGTAGTTGAAGGAAATGAAATTATAAAGAAAGTATTTTGGCTCTCTTTTCATTCACCGAGGATTCAAACTTAGAGTGCAAAAATCCTGAGCAAAGCAATCCATAGAAAGAAGTGAAGCAGATAAATCAAGAACTCATACCTAAAGGCAGATTAAGGTATTTATAACAATGGCTTCCTCATCTGCACCTGAATTCATTGCAAACCCCACTGTAGTTAAAGTTGTTAAGTGCCCTAGACCCATATTTAAAATTATTCCCGAAATTGCAAAGAAAGATGATACCCTTGGAGCATTCTTAAAAATACCCAATGGAGTTGCTTATGCTAAGGATCCTAGAATCTACATACATTGTCATATAGAAGAACTATGAGATGATGAAATTAAGAACATGTACAAGACTGCTATATGTGATGAAAATGGAAATGTTAAACCAGAACATAAGATAGTTGAAACCCTAGGTTTTTATGGAGATTCTTAGTATTCCTGATTTTCCAAAGGATGTTATAAGGATTGTGTTAAGAAGAGTTCATGGGGAGTTCTTTTGGTTGGATTCAATTCACAAGATAACCAAAGAGGTAGTTAGGGTAGTAACAGGCTTACCTTCCATCAGTAGCTGACCTAAAAAAGGGAAAAAGGTTCCTAATGACACTCTAATGACCCTAACCGACACAACCTTTGATAAGAGATCTCTGAGAGTAAACGATGTAAATGATATCAATGTAAGGTTCATTAGCATGATTCTTGGATACAAGGATACTCATGCCAATAGATTAAACTTTGTTTCTAGCTTATGTATCAAAAGTGCTTATGACTTAGTAAACAACAATACAAAGATTGACATATGTGAATGGTTGAAGGATGAATTCATAGACAATCTAAAGAAAATCAAAGGAGACAAGAAAGGGACTTTCAGATTTGGCAACCTAGTTGTATGTTTAATGTTATATATAACCAAGGAAGTACTCAGTATTGGTAGAAAGGATTTTGGTTTTGACATCCCGGTAGGAAAACAACTACTAGACATTCTAATCAACATGGGAGATGACAGAGAAAAGAACATAAATGAATATTTTTAGACATAAAGACTAGAATGAAAACAAGGATAAGGCTATCTCAAGCTATTGTTGACAAATATCAAAAGGAGATATTCTTTGTAATAAAGAAAGATGAAATTTGGATGGAGGTAGTGGTTTCGAGGACTATTTAGGTTAAAGAGATGGGATATGAGACTGATGAGAACATAATTGAAACTTATGCAAAAGAACTTCTAGAAGCCCCTAAAGAACCAACCAAAGAAATATTTGGTAGTGCTGAAAAAATAGAAAGCAAAATTCAATCTCAGAAAAGAATAAAGAAAACTAAACAGATAGTTAGAAGAGGAACAAGGCAGGCAAAAACAATCCAATAAGATGTATTGAATAAAACTAGTATCAAGGAGACTGACTTGGAAAGACTATAGCCAGAAACACATCTCTCACCGGTTTCTACCTCCTCTGAGAGTGAAATACCAACATAGTTTAAAAGGGTAGTCAGGAAAAGGAAACCTTCACCGGTACCCACTCCTACACCTAAGAGAACAAGACAGAAACAACAGGTAGTTAGGCCTCCGACAAAGAATTTAACACCAAAGAAAAGGAAGGAAAACAAGTTGTCCCTCCTTTGGACAAACTTTTGAATGAGATAACTGAAAATTGAAAATTGACAAATATCAGAAAGTTGTATAACACACTTTGAAATGATGAAAAAGAAAGTATAGAAAATATTGTTATTTTACATCTTGATATCTATAAGAAATTATTTATGGAAGTTGTAAATGATATAGCCAATTAATTATATAGAAGGGTAGCAATTGTTGAATTGCATAAAAAGATCAAGATAGAAAAACTAATTGCATTTCACCCAGTGAACTCAACTCAAGAGATAGATGAATTAATAAGTGAGGCTAACTGGATAGTATTCTCAATCGGTCACCAACATGTAGAACTAAAGGCAAGAAGAGTTAATGAGTTATCAGAAGATGTCGTGCCCAAACTTTAGGGCACAAAAACAGAACAACAAAATTTTTTTTTGATGTCATGAACTCGCTATAAATCCTAATACATAACGACTGTATTTAAAGTTTTGTCTTATCTAGGATGTAATTAACTTACTTACTAAGGTTAAGTTAAATAACCAACTCGAGCGAGTGACTTGATTGGTGAAGATTAATTTGCATTGCCGATTAGTTAGCTAGCTCAATTACCTAAGACAAGTTGTCGCTAATTAAACCAAGGAATAATTGGTTACCTTAAGGTATTAAATCATTCCCAATCCATATAAGGATAATGCTATTGATTAATTGATACACCTGCGAAATTATTATATACATCCAACTGATGAGGGTTCGAATTTCTACAATGTCGTTTGTCCACTAAAACCGACAATAAGCTAAGGCCAATTCCAATTTTCCCTAACTTCTTAATTTGTCGATTAAATTAAATTTGGCCCAAGCTTACCCCCAAAGGGGTTTATGGTCCATAAAATTGGTTCTACAAATTCCCCTTTTTAAATTTTCCTAATACCCCAAATATAATTAGGGAAGTCTATTGATTAATTAATTAAATTAATCGAGTTGATGTATGGTGTTTCCGATTTTGATAACCCCTTCATTCTTAAATCCCTTTTTTAAAATTTCAAATCTCCTAAGGAGTAAATGGACGTATAATAATCCTATCATTAATTAACCCCATTTCATATATTAAAACCAAGTTTAAAACTCCAATCTAAATGGTCATATAAAAGAAAATCCCATTATTGAATTGCCCCCAAAATATATATATATTAAAATCAATGTTTAAAAATTCCATAATATTTCAATTATAAACTTAACCCCAAATTATATACTAAAATCTAGCTTTAAATTTCCAATTTAAATTCCCTTTTATATATATATATATATATATATATATATATATATATATATATATATCACATTATAAATTCTTAAATTCTAACCCTCATTATAAATTAAAAATCAATTTTGATGTTTCAAATCTAAATCTCCTATATATATATATATATATATATATAAATATATATATATATATATATATATATATCTAATTACCTAAAATGCTAACCCTAACCCGAAATTGGGTTAGGGTTGCTCTTTTTTTTTATATTTTACCTCTTACCTTATTTCCTCTTTACCATTTTATACCCTAACCCGAATGGGTTAGGGTTTTATATTACCCCTTTTTTTTCTTTGTTTGCTTTCTTTCTTTTTTTTATGAATTGTAACTGCAGGTACGGAGGCGGAGGGTTTCATGCGGGGAGAGGCGGAGGTTTTTCGCAGGGTTTCGGGCGCCGCTGTGCATACGCACAGTGGCGGCAGCGCCGCCCACTGTGTGTACACACAGTGGTGGACGGCATAGCCGCCGCCCACTGTGTATACACACAGTGGCGGGCGCCGTTCACTGTGCGTAGCACAGTGGCGGGCGCCGTTCACTGTGCGTAGCACAGTGGCGGCCGCGACCGCCCACTGTGTTACACACAGTGCGGTGCCCTTCGGCGCCGCCCACTGTGTGTAGCACAGTGGTTCGGCCGTGGCCGTCCACTGTGTTGCACACAGTGGCCCGCGAGACTTTGCTTCCCCTTTTTTTTGCAACATTTTTAATAAGTTTCGTGCGTTGATAAAAATGGTAAAGATGTAGTTTTTTTTTGAATTTCCAATGTATATTATGTATATTATATATATATATATATATATATATATATATATATAATATGCATAGTATCGTTTATGAATATGTAGATATTTTCTTCTACAGGCATCCACAGAGCATGACTTTAGATTGCAGAATATATATATATATATATATATATATATATATATATATATATATATATATATATATATATATATATATATATATATATATATATATATATATATAATTAAAGGGTTTATTCTGCATTATATTTTATATGTTTGAAACAGAGGTGCACAAGTTCAAAATGCATCCTTTATTTTGTTGTTACAGGGGTATGCACATTACAGGAAGCTTATATGTATATATACTTTATATCTATATAGGTATATATTTTCAATATATATACTTATATACATATAGAGATATATATGACTAAATGTTGAAGTAATAGGGTTAAAACCCTTATATTGATCTGAGGTTTTTTTTAACCATCTACATTCCGTTTTAAGTCTTCTAACAGCATTTAGAATAGATCTATTTATTTCTTTCTTTTATTTAAACTTGCTACAGAAATGAAATAGTTCTGGTTTTCTTTTAACAGTCATAAAATAACAAAATCTAAACTATGCAAGTAAATAGTGAGAAATAAAAAAAAACAATACTAGTTCACTCCTTTTTTTTAAAACAGTCATAAAATTACAGAATTTACACTATGCAAGTAAATAATAACCCTACTGCATTTCTTTTTCTTTTCCTTACTAATGCAGTAAATAAACTAATGAATAGTAAATAATGTATCCTAATGCATTTTTCTGTTTCTTTTCCTTAATATTGCAGTAACTAAACATGTTACAGACCAAATTTAAATGTAGTCTTCTACAACACAATAGGCATCAAAATATAATAAAAATTTACATTACTTTCCAGAATGATAAGTTACAATAGCCCAAATATGAAAAATGGGTAGAATTTCTAAACAGTCATCTTTCTCTAATCTTTACACAGAAAATAAAAAAATTACATTTATTCAAATAGAAACAGAATCATTTTAAGTCCTATATTTACATCTGCACTTTCTCTTCTCTTTTTTTTCTCCTTTTTTTTTTTTTCTTTCTGCATTAAAATAAAAATGAGAATTCTGAATAGAAGTCTGCAACACAACAATCTGCAACTCCTAATCATTTTCCCAAGCCACCTGCAAGTAAATTTTAGGACTGTGACCATGGGATGCTCACCTCCCAGCCTAGGCTTACCAGAAGCCACCCACGAGCTAGGAGAATCAAGACATAGACGGGTTACAATCAGGCAATACAACACAACAATAGGGAAAACACACAACACATACGCTTTCCCACCCCAAGCTACACTATCACCACATTTGTGGAGATCAATCTATGGGTGGAAGTGGACCAAGTACCATTGGGGAGACTGCAGCCAAAAAAATATATATCACAAGCCACCTCATGGCAACACAAAATACTCAATCAGAATTCATCCCAACCACCTTATGCCCCCCCAAAGGCTCAAAGCCATTTCTCTCCCCTTATGACCCCCAAATGCATACACAAGGCTATGCAGTAAGGGTCACAAAGGACACCCTTGAGATCACTCTCCTTAAGGAGAGCCTCTCACCCAAGGCTGTCATGCTTCTTCCACCCCAAGATCATCCTACTCTCCCAAGAGTAGGAGATCTTGGACACTCCCAAAACAAAAACACAAAACAGAAAAACATAGAAATAAAACTACACATTATTTTCTTCAACAACAATTCACATACACACTTTCTTTACAAGCAAATCTTTCCTTCAACAAAACAACATAACTAACATAGACAACATAAACAAGAGGAGATAACAACCAACCTTATTCTGCCAATAGGTATTCTAAACTTGGTTGAAGATGAGCTGCCCAATCCACACAACTTTCTGCAAATCATGGCCACCAAATTCCTCTAAATTTTCTAAATCTGGTTTTTCCTTTCAAATTTTTCCAAAAATCTCCAAAAGTGGAGAGTGGGTGATTAACTCACTAAGCTTCCATTCTTAGCCTAAGAAGGCCTCTCTCACTCCTTCCAACCTCTTGGATAGAGTGAGTGATCTCCCATTGGGTTGGTCTTCCCTAGGTCTTACCCACTCCCTAACCTAGGTGCCTAGAGAAGGGAAATGGAATGGGGAAGAGGGATTGCTATCTCCAAGAAGGTTCTCCTTCCAAGGATGGCACTCCTATAGATGGAATTCGTCCATCTTGGGAAAACCACTTTTTTGGGTGGTTAAACAAGTCCTAAGGGAAAGACACATGGCCAATTTTGGCCTTCACCCATAGGTACCCCATGAGGCCTAATAGAAAAGCTCTAAAATTGACTCTAGGAGTTGATTTGACCTTCAGAAAGTCCACCTGAAGTTAACCTACGGGTCAACTCTGAGTTGACCTTCCTTGTGGCTCTCTAACCTAGATTTCTTGGTTCCTTCAAGGATAATTAGGGGATATAACCATTAACAAAAATAAAACTTTCAAAAAGGTGACATGACAATTGCCAACACAACATACTACATAGGTGTCAAGTGACACTACAAAATAATTCCACATCACAATAACCACATGGCAATTGTCCCTTAAACAATTTAATCAATCAAATAAATACAAATTACACTCATGCAACATTTTACATTTATGAATAAAATACAGTACATACGGGGTGTTGTCTCTCCAAATAGACAACCCCTAGTTTTACTAACGCACATTGGCCTAGGCTTGATTCTCCCTAATATTTCCATGGTCACATGGATATTTTCCTGCACATCTCAATTTAAACATTAGTACTTCCCAAATAGCCTCATATAATATATAAAATCACATAATCAGAATACAATACATTCATTCTACAAGACTTGACATTATGAAATATAATTTGTCACAATTCAAAGCAATTTCCTCATAATCCTCAAAATTTGATCCATCTACAATATATGCAAACATTTTCCAAACATTATATCTAATCCTGAAATTCAGATAATAACCTGCATCATCACATCATTACCCTAATCTAGAATCATATAATATTCTATAATCCACAAGGCATAGAAATGAAGCATCCACATATATCAATGTTACCAAAATCGCGGAATCATGAAAAGTTCTATATCCATAGTGTGTCCAAACTAGTATCCAAAATAGTTCCAAAATGAAAATAACTGAAGAGATAGGATGGGTTGGGGTAGGGCCTCACACCCTCCCCCTCTAGGCATGAACGTCCTCCTGGAGTTCATCAAAAAGATGAGGGTACTATGATCTCATACGTGCTGCATCCTCCCATGAAGCTGTAACCTCATCATAGCAATCCCACTGGACCCTAACCTGGTCCAGCTCTCGACCTCGAAGGGCCAACGTCCGGCGTGCCAAAATGCGAATGGGCTCCAAGGCTAACTGCCCGTCCGACTCCACCTGCAAGGCATCCCAATCTAAAATATGAGACTCATCATAGATATATTTTCTCAAAACTAACACATGAAACACATCGTGGATGTGTGACAGGCTAGGTGGCAAAGCTAGGCGATAAGCAACTGGTCCTATCCTCTCAAGGATCTCAAAGGGTCCAACAAAGCGAGGTGCGAGCTTAGAACCCTTTCCATAGCGGATTGGACTCTTATGCGGTCGCACTCTCAGAAAAACTCTGTCCCCAACCATGTAACTCCGGTCTATCCTCTTTGCATCTGCATATTTCTTCTGCCTATCCTGTGCCTCTCTAAGGCATTGTCTAATCAAAGTTACCTGTTGCTCCATATCACGGACCAACTCAGGGCCTATGGCCACTCTGTCCTCAATACGATCCCAACTCAAAGGTGTCCTGCATGGTCTGCTGTACAAGGCCTGAAAGTGTGGCATCCCCAAAGAAGTGTGATGCCCATTATTATAGGCAAATTCTACTAAATGCAGGTACTCCTCCCATCGGGTCTGATGATCCATGACGTACATGCGGAGCATATCCTCTAACACCTGGTTAACCCGCT
This sequence comes from Cryptomeria japonica, assembly GCF_030272615.1. Taxonomy (NCBI): domain Eukaryota; kingdom Viridiplantae; phylum Streptophyta; class Pinopsida; order Cupressales; family Cupressaceae; genus Cryptomeria; species Cryptomeria japonica. The sequence continues at coordinate 73,581,101 of NC_081413.1, forward strand.
CTGTTTGACCATCTATCTCTGGATGATAGGCTGTGCTAAAGTTGAGCTTGGTGCCCAACGCTGTCTGTAATGCCTTCCAAAAGGAAGATGTAAAGAGAGAATCCCTATCAGAGATAATCTTGCGTGGGACACCATGAAGCCTAACAATGTCTCGTAAGAACACCTGTGCCACTGCTGGAGCTGTGAAGGTAGTCCGGACTGGTGAGAAGTGGGCTACTTTGGTCAATTTGTCAACTGTCACCAAGATAGCATCATGGCGACGAGATGACATAGGAAGACCAATAATGAAGTCCATGGATATAGTATCCCACTTCCACTCTAGTATAGCATGGGACTGGAGTAACCCACCTGGATGGCGGTGCTCTGCCTTGACTCTCTGACACTCAAGGCATCGGGCTACTAACTCGGCGATAAGTTGCCGCATTCCTGGCCAATGATATAACTGCCTCAAGTCAGCATGCATCTTCTTAACCCCGGGATGCACTGCATAAGGAGCTCTATGAGCCTCCATGATAATTAAATCTCGCAAACCCCCAGAAGAGGGTACATAAATGCACCCTCTATGGCGTAATAAACCATCAGACTCCAAAGAGTAGTCCACAAACTTCCCCTCCAGGGTCTCCTGACTACGGATCCTCTGACAAACCTCAAGATACCAATCATCCTCTGGCAATTGCTGCAAAATACGGTCTCTCAAATCAGTGCTCATGGATATGGTGTAAACCTCATGTCGTCTCCTACTTAGGGCATCTGCGACCACATTCTCCTTTCCTTTGATGTAATGAACATCAAAATCATACTCACAAAGGAACTCCATCCATCTCCTCTGACGTGCATTAAGGTTAGGCTGGGTGAAGATATACTGCAAACTCTGATGGTCTGAATGAAGCTCGAAGTGATGACCTAAAAGGAAGTGTCTCCACCTCACAAGTGCATGTACAACTGCCGCAAGCTCTAGGTCGTGCGTAGGGTAGTTAAGCTCGTGAGTCTTAAGTTTCCTAGACTCGTATGCTATAACCCTACCCTCCTGCATAAGAACTGCTCCCAATCCATCTAAGGAAGCATCCGTGCATACCATGAAGTCGGCCGTGGGGTCTGGTACAATAAGAATAGGTGCACTAGTAAGGGCCCTTTTTAGATCCTGAAAAGCCCTCTCACACTTCTCTGTCCACTCGAATTTCTTCCCTTTTCGCTGGAGGGATGTGATGGGGTGTGCAACTCTGGAAAATCCCTCCACAAAACGTCTATAGTATCCTGCTAAACCCATGAAGCTCCTGACCTCTGTCACACTAGTAGGTGCCGGCCAATCCATGATGGCTCTAATCTTTGATGGGTCGACTGAGATCCCATCACCGGATATAACATGCCCTAGGTACTTGACCTCTGATCTAAAGAAAGCACACTTCGACAAACTGCCGAACAACTGGTTATCCCTCAAACACTGCAAAACCTGTCTCAAATGCTCCTCATGCTCCTGCTCATTTCGGGAATAGATCAATATGTCGTCGAGGAACACTATCACAAATCGGTCGAGGAAGGTGCGGAATACCCCATTCATGAGACTCATGAATACAGCTGGAGCATTCGTAAGACCGAATGGGACCACAGTGAACTCATAGTGGCCATATCTGGTGCGAAACGCGGTCTTGTGGATATCACTTTCCACAATTCTCAACTGATGATACCCTGACTTTAGGTCTATTTTGGAAAACACTTTGGCACCCTGAAGCTGATCAAACAAATCATCGATCCTCGGTAAAGGATAGCGGTTCTTGATGGTTACTTTATTCAGTTGCCTGTAATCCATGCATAACCGAAGGGATCCATCTTTCTTCTTCACGAAGATGACTGGTGCGCCCCAAGGAGAGACGCTAGGACGGATGTGACCCTTCTCTAAGAGTTCCTCTAGCTGCATCTTGAGCTCATTAAGCTCATGAGTGGTCATCCTATAAGGTGCTCTCGAAACTGGCTCGGCTCCTGGTACCAAATCTATGTGGAAGTCAATTTCCCTGCTGGGCGGCATACCGGGTAGCTCATCAGGAAACACGTCTGCAAATGCCTCAAGGATGGGATGATCATCTATGGAAGGCTCCTTCTCATTCTCTTCCTCTCGGTCACTGATTGTGATAGCAAACAACTGGCATCCCTTCCGCATGCTCCGCTTAAGCTGCATAGCGGATATCATACGAAGAGACACGGGTCTCTGAATCCCAGTGATCACTATGGGAGCACCATGATCATCCTCACACTCAACCTTTTTCAAGCGACAATCCATCTTGGCTCTGTGGGCGTAAAGCCAATCCATGCCAAGTACGACGCCATAAGATCCGAGTGGTGTAACTCTAAGGTCTACTAAGGTGGTGGTATTACCAATCTGGAGCGGACATCCCCTAACCTCTGAATCCACTGACACTCTAGCCCCTGAAGCTAACTCCACTTCCCAGCTGACACTTTGCCTTACTGCCACTAGCCCGCAACGCTCCACAACCAATGGAGATATAAAGGAGTCAGTCGCTCCTGAGTCAAATAATATAGAAATACTACTACCTCTGACCTTACCTGCAGCCTCGATGACTGTGGCCTGGTGCTCTGCCTGGCGGTTGTCAACCGCTGCGAAGACTCTATGGGCCTTGCCCATGTCCCCAACTGTAGGCTCTGATGTTGCCATCCTCTGATTCCCTGTCATCTGTCCCTGTGGACACTCTCTCTCCATGTGCCCCATGGCTCCACACGTGAAGCAAGCACCGCGTGCCTGAAACTGTACACCCTGAGGCCTAGTAAAAGGATGCCCACCTGTCCGGCTAGAACCACTGTACCCACCCCTGGAGGACTGCTGAGCCCATGCCGGGGGTGTGTATGTACCCTGTACTCTCTGGTCACGCCTAGGACCCTGTGACTGCCACTGTTTGGGCCTGGAGCCCTGCTGTCCCTGAGGTGGCCTATGTCTCTGACTCTGCTGTGACTGCTGTGGAGGAGGGGGTTTATGGGACCCCGAAACATTTCTGTGGTTTCCTTTCCAATGGGGTTTCTGAAACCCGAAAGGCTGGGGAGCTGGGTTTCGGTTCTGGAACCGATCCCTCGTGTCCTGTGGCCTGATCTGAATCTCCTCGGCTATAAGGGCCTTCTCTACGGCAACCCGAAGGCTCCCTGGAGCGGCCATCCTCACTGGTCCTGCTATCCCAGCATTAAGTCCCCTAACAAATCGGTTGACGAGTAGCTTCTCGTCCTTCAGGTAATCTACATAAGGTAGGAGCTCAATAAACTTACTCTCGTACTGGGTCACTGTGAGACCCTTCTGCTGGAGGTCATGGAACTCATCGATCCTACGCTGCCGGAAATGCTCTGACAAGTACCTCTCTCTGAACCTCTCTGTGAAGATTTCCCATGTGATGGTATCTGCAGTGAGTCCGCACTTGAATTCCTCTTGCTTCCACCATGTGGAGGCTGTCGATCTCAGAAGGTGGACTGCAACGCGTGCCTTCAGATTGCTTTCATAAGATCGCAATGCGAAGCATCGATCTAGGCTTAAAAGCCATGCCTCAGCCTCTACTCCGTCAGTAGTGCCTCCAAAAGATGGCGGCTAGAGGCGTAAAACCTCTCTAATCAGGTCTCCTAGTTCCTGACGTGCTCTCTCAAAGTACACAGGTGCTGCTACTGGAGGGGGTTCGGGCAGGTGAACGGACTCTGGCTCATGCTCTGCCTCACCCTCTACAGAATTAGGAGGTGGACTCCTACTCCGTTCCCTATCCACTGATCTATGACTCCCTGAGTTCTGATTGTCTGCATGACGGTCCACTGCTGGAAGCCTATCCTGCACGATCCCGATCAAGTTCTGAAGAGCTAGCAAGATGTCTCGGTTAGGGTCAACCGGTGGTTCGGGAGGTGCTTCCGGGTTCCCTTCTGGAACCGGTTCCTCCCTAGCAACATCCTCGCGTGCCATACGTGTACGCCTAGGACCCCTTCCGCGCTTGCGAGCTTGTCGCGTAGTCGGAGGCATCCTATGAGGAAACAAAAATAAAATAAATAAACAATTAATTTAAACAATTCAATTTTCATATATTTATATTTTTATTTTCCGTTTAAGAAAATATTTGATTAATTTAGATAATTAAAGCGAAACGTAATGGAGAAAGGTTCCTAGTGTTGGAAACCTTGCTCTGATACCAAGATGTCGTGCCCAAACTTTAGGGCACAAAAACGGAACAACAAAATTTTTTTTTGACGTCATGAACTCGCTATAAATCCTAATACATAACGACTGTATTTAAAGTTTTGTCTTATCTAGGATGTAATTAACTTACTTACTAAGGTTAAGTTAAATAACCAACTCGAGCGAGTGACTTGATTGGTGAAGATTAATTTGCATTGCCGATTAGTTAGCTAGCTCAATTACCTAAGACAAGTTGTCGCTAATTAAACCAAGGAATAATTGGTTACCTTAAGGTATTAAATCATTCCCAATCCATATAAGGATAATGCTATTGATTAATTGATACACCTGCGAAATTATTATATACATCCAACTGATGAGGGTTCGAATTTCTACAATGTCGTTTGTCCACTAAAACCGACAATAAGCTAAGGCCAATTCCAATTTTCCCTAACTTCTTAATTTGTCGATTAAATTAAATTTGGCCCAAGCTTACCCCCAAAGGGGTTTATGGTCCATAAAATTGGTTCTACAAATTCCCCTTTTTAAATTTTCCTAATACCCCAAATATAATTAGGGAAGTCTATTGATTAATTAATTAAATTAATCGAGTTGATGTATGGTGTTTCCGATTTTGATAACCCCTTCATTCTTAAATCCCTTTTTTAAAATTTCAAATCTCCTAAGGAGTAAATGGACGTATAATAATCCTATCATTAATTAACCCCATTTCATATATTAAAACCAAGTTTAAAACTCCAATCTAAATGGTCATATAAAAGAAAATCCCATTATTGAATTGCCCCCAAAATATATATATATTAAAATCAATGTTTAAAAATTCCATAATATTTCAATTATAAACTTAACCCCAAATTATATACTAAAATCTAGCTTTAAATTTCCAATTTAAATTGCCTTTTATATATATATATATATATATATATATATATATATATCACATTATAAATTCTTAAATTCTAACCCTCATTATAAATTAAAAATCAATTTTGATGTTTCAAATCTAAATCTCCTATATATATATATATATATATATATATATATATATATATATATATATATATATATATATAAATATATATATATATATATATATATATATATCTAATTACCTAAAATGCTAACCCTAACCCGAAATTGGGTTAGGGTTGCTCTTTTTTTTTATATTTTACCTCTTACCTTATTTCCTCTTTACCATTTTATACCCTAACCCGAATGGGTTAGGGTTTTATATTACCCCTTTTTTTTCTTTGTTTGCTTTCTTTCTTTTTTTTATGAATTGTAACTGCAGGTACGGAGGCGGAGGGTTTCATGCGGGGAGAGGCGGAGGTTTTTCACAGGGTTTCGGGCGCCGCTGTGCATACGCACAGTGGCGGCAGCGCCGCCCACTGTGTGTACACACAGTGGCGGACGGCATAGCCGCCGCCCACTGTGTATACACACAGTGGCGGGCGCCGTTCACTGTGCGTAGCACAGTGACGGCCGCGACCGCCCACTGTGTTACACACAGTGCGGTGCCCTTCGGTGCCGCCCACTGTGTGTAGCACAGTGGTTCGGCCGTGGCCGTCCACTGTGTTGCACACAGTGGCCCGCGAGACTTTGCTTCCCCTTTTTTTTTGCAACATTTTTAATAAGTTTCGTGGGTTGATAAAAATGGTAAAGATGTAGTTTTTTTTTGAATTTCCAATGTATATTATGTATATTATATATATATATATATATATATATATATATATATATATATATATATATAATATGCATAGTATCGTTTATGAATATGTAGATATTTTCTTCTACAGGCATCCACAGAGCATGACTTTAGATTGCAGAATATATATATATATATATATGATTAAAGGGTTTATTCTGCATTATATTTTATATGTTTGAAACAGAGGTGCACAAGTTCAAAATGCATCCTTTATTTTGTTGTTACAGGGGTATGCACATTACAGGAAGCTTATATGTATATATACTTTATATCTATATAGGTATATATTTTCAATATATATACTTATATACATATAGAGATATATATGACTAAATGTTGAAGTAATAGGGTTAAAACCCCTATATTGATCTGAGGTTTTTTTTAACCATCTACATTCCGTTTTAAGTCTTCTAACAACATTTAGAATAGATCTATTTATTTCTTTCTTTTATTTAAACTTGCTATAGAAATGAAATAGTTCTGGTTTTCTTTTAGCAGTCATAAAATAACAAAATCTAAACTATGCAAGTAAATAGTGAGAAATAAAAAAAAACAATACTAGTTCACTCCTTTTTTTTAAAACAGTCATAAAATTACAGAATTTACACTATGCAAGTAAATAATAACCCTACTGCATTTCTTTTTCTTTTCCTTACTAATGCAGTAAATAAACTAATGAATAGTAAATAATGTATCCTAATGCATTTTTCTGTTTCTTTTCCTTAATATTGCAGTAACTAAACATGTTACAGACCAAATTTAAATGTAGTCTTCTACAACACAATAGGCATCAAAATATAATAAAAATTTACATTACTTTCCAGAATGATAAGTTACAATAGCCCAAATATGAAAAATGGGTAGAATTTCTAAACAGTCATCTTTCTCTAATCTTTACACAGAAAATAAAAAAATTACATTTATTCAAATAGAAACAGAATCATTTTAAGTCCTATATTTACATCTGCACTTTCTCTTCTCTTTTTTTTCTCCTTTTTTTTTTTTTCTTTCTGCATTAAAATAAAAATGAGAATTCTGAATAGAAGTCTGCAACACATCAATCTGCAACTCCTAATCATTTTCCCAAGCCACCTGCAAGTAAATTTTAGGACTGTGACCATGGGATGCTCACCTCCCAGCCTAGGCTTACTAGAAGCCACCCCCGAGCTAGGAGAATCAAGACATAGATGGGTTACAATCAGGCAATACAACACAACAATAGGGAAAACACACAACACATACGCTTTCCCACCCCAAGCTACACTATCACCACATTTGTGGAGATCAATCTATGGGTGGAAGTGGACCAAGTACCATTGGGGAGACTGCAGCCAAAAAAATATATATCACAAGCCACCTCATGGCAACACAAAATACTCAATCAGAATTCATCCCAACCACCTTATGCCCCCCCAAAGGCTCAAAGCCATTTCTCTCCCCTTATGACCCCCAAATGCATACACAAGGCTATGCAGTAAGGGTCACAAAGGACACCCTTGAGATCACTCTCCTTAAGGAGAGCCTCTCACCCAAGGCTGTCATGCTTCTTCCACCCCAAGATCATCCTACTCTCCCAAGAGTAGGAGATCTTGGACACTCCCAAAACAAAAACACAAAACAGAAAAACATAGAAATAAAACTACACATTATTTTCTTCAACAACAATTCACATACACACTTTCTTTACAAGCAAATCTTTCCTTCAACAAAACAACATAACTAACATAGACAACATAAACAAGAGGAGATAACAACCAACCTTATTCTGCCAATAGGTATTCTAAACTTGGTTGAAGATGAGCTGCCCAATCCACACAACTTTCTGCAAATCTTGGCCACCAAATTCCTCTAAATTTTCTAAATCTGGTTTTTCCTTTCAAATTTTTCCAAAAATCTCCAAAAGTGGAGAGTGGGTGATTAACTCACTAAGCTTCCATTCTTAGCCTAAGAAGGCCTCTCTCACTCCTTCCAACCTCTTGGATAGAGTGAGTGATCTCCCATTGGGTTGGTCTTCCCTAGGTCTTACCCACTCCCTAACCTAGGTGCCTAGAGAAGGGAAATGGAATGGGGAAGAGGGATTACTATCTCCAAGAAGGTTCTCCTTCCAAGGATGGCACTCCTATAGATGGAATTCGTCCATCTTGGGAAAACCACTTTTTTGGGTGGTTAAACAAGTCCTAAGGGAAAGACACATGGCCAATTTTGGCCTTCACCCATAGGTACCCCATGAGGCCTAATAGAAAAGCTCTAAAATTGACTCTAGGAGTTGATTTGACCTTCAGAAAGTCCACCTGAAGTTAACCTACGGGTCAACTCTAAGTTGACCTTCCTTGTGGCTCTCTAACCTAGATTTCTTGGTTCCTTCAAGGATAATTAGGGGATATAACCATTAACAAAAATAAAACTTTCAAAAAGGTGACATGACAATTGCCAACACAACATACTACATAGGTGTCAAGTGACACTACAAAATAATTCCACATCACAATAACCACATGGCAATTGTCCCTTAAACAATTTAATCAATCAAATAAATACAAATTACACTCATGCAACATTTTACATTTATGAATAAAATACAGTACATACGGGGTGTTGTCTCTCCAAATAGACAACCCCTAGTTTTACTAACGCACATTGGCCTAGGCTTGATTCTCCCTAATATTTCCATGGTCACATGGATATTTTCCTGCACATCTCAATTTAAACATTAGTACTTCCCAAATAGCCTCATATAATATATAAAATCACATAATCAGAATACAATACATTCATTCTACAAGACTTGACATTATGAAATATAATTTGTCACAATTCAAAGCAATTTCCTCATAATCCTCAAAATTTGATCCATCTACAATATATGCAAACATTTTCCAAACATTATATCTAATCCTGAAATTCAGATAATAACCTGCATCATCACATCATTACCCTAATCTAGAATCATATAATATTCTATAATCCACAAGGCATAGAAATGAAGCATCCACATATATCAATGTTACCAAAATCGCGGAATCATGAAAAGTTCTATATCCATAGTGTGTCCAAACTAGTATCCAAAATAGTTCCAAAATGAAAATAACTGAAGAGATAGGATGGGTTGGGGTAGGGCCTCACAGAAGAAACTGTAGACAAGTGGGATATATTCTTTGTTGAAAAGGAGAAACAAGAAGAGCTTAAGAAACCAAAGACCTTTAAAGTCTATCAAAAGGAAAAGGACAAAGGTAAAGGTAAGGTAGGTGGACCTTCAAGCATAAAGATAATAGATAACTTACCCCCACCTCCTTCTGATGCTCCACTAGAAACAAAGAGTATGGAGACAACACATGAGGACACAAATCCTAATTCTGAGGTGTTTTATACAATGAATATCGACACACAGGAAGTCAGCATTTTGGTTGATAAGGAATCAAGTGAGAAGAGAGATGTGGCAACTGAGCCACTGGTAGAAGACACAACAGTTGAGACAAACATTGAGGATATAGTTAGAAACATTGAGACTGGGATTGAGCAACAAACTGAATAGGCAACTAATTCCCTGGATACAAGAAAAGTAGATACCACTGGTATACATATTGATGTATCTACTAAGCAACCGATAACTAACAACAATGAAAAATTTGTTGAGATACCGGTTGTATACATTTCTGAGGTGCAAACAGAAAAACCAGTAGTGGATACCACTGTAAAATAATTAGAGAAACCATCAGTGGAGAGCACACAGAAATAGGCAGAGACACATACAAAGAAACAGGTAGAGCAACAAGATCACTCACAGTTACATTCAGAGATAGTGCCACCATCTATAACAGAAAAACCTAAACCTTTGGTAGCTGAAATGTAGACACAAACTAACCCTCTTGAGAAAGAGGAAGGCAAATCTATTACTACCACCGGTGGATTACAAATTGTGAAGTATGGACAGTCATCCATAACCTCTATGTCTGAATTTAGACCTACTAATGTGACAGAGGTATTGCTAGATTTAATTAAGAAAATAAAAGAGTGTAATGCACTAGCATATAAGGCTATTGATAATAGATTTCCAATTTTGAAGATGATTGCACCTAAGTGTAACATAGAGAATAAAGATTCTTTGAGCCAATTAGACACATTGTCCAAGTACATCACCGACAATCTACTAACAATTGATCAAATCAATGAGGAGATTTTTCAGAGAGAAAATGAATAAAGAGAAGAAAAAATTATTTGAGGAGACAGTCAAGAAGAATAAGGAATATATGGATACCTTATTACCGGTACTAGGAAAGACAATTTTGGACTTCAAGAAATTGTATAGAGATACATGCAAGACAAACATTCTCACAGAGAATATAGATAAAGAGATCAACAAAGCACAAAAGGAAATCAATGATATTGCTAACAATTTAATAGGTTCATCAGATTCAATATTAGTAGTAGAATAGGAAATTACCAACTTTGAAGAGAAAATAGAAAAACTTGAAAAAGATAAGGAAAGGTTAAAATTTAAGGCTAAGGAACTGAAGTGCAAACTAGGTCCTAAAATGGATATCCCCATCTCTTTGAGAAAAGAGATTTCTGAGGCTCTTGTTCCAAGACTTAAGACACCAGAAGAGCAAATGCAGTTTCTCACTGGTACAATCCAGAGGACTGAAGCAACACTAAAAGATAGTGAAAGATTCTACAATAGTATGAATGTTGGTTTAGTGAATTTATATCACAAAGATTCTACAATAGTATGAATATTGCTTTAGCAGATTTATATCATATTGTAACCAACCAGTAACAGGGATCAAGACAGGAACTACACTCAATTGACATTGAATGATAGCCTTTGTCATTAATGCCAAAGGGCGAGTAGTAGAAGATGAGAAAAGGAAATGAGGATGAGAAAAATGTATGACATAAGAGATCATCTACTCTGGGGGAGCACATAGTTTTGATAGTTCTGGTAAGATAGTTTTGGACAAAATTTTTGGATACACTTTTTGGCTTTTTCTCATGAGTGTTGCCATCAATGCCAAAGGGGGAGATTGTTGGAAAATGCACACTCTAATAAGAAATTGTAGGTGATTGAATGTATTGTCATTGATGGCAACCTTATAATCCTATGGCACCGATACAAGCATAGACACCGACATCAGCAGCGGCAAGGATGTTCATCGGCACCCTAGCCGACAAGATTTTGTTTATTGTATTTTGTATTTAATTGTAAAATCTTTTTGTAAGATGACAAGATGATTTTTAATATGACTCATATAAGTATGAGTTCTTGTAGATCATTTAGGATATGTGGATATGGTTAGATTATTGCAGAACTAAGATGCAAATATTAAGGCAGAGTTTGGAATAAGGTTTTGGAAGTTGTATGAGCTTAAACCAGTACTAAACCTGGCATAGAAGATGCTGATCTGAAGCAGTATATGACATTGGATTTATATATTCCACTTTTGTAAGTCAGTGATACTTCCCCTTTTGTATCTAAACAGTGAGCTTTAGGAAGTTGGCCTTCCTGCCTATGCAAGCCCCTATTGTATCAATAATATTCACTTATTGGCCAATGAGCAAATATTGTGGGTCACAAATCCCACTGAGGTGTTTCCCACACCGGGTTTCCTCATCAAAATTTTGTGTTATTGTGTGCTTTCTATGTTGTGTTTATTGTTCTTATTTGCTTCATTAATTCTAGTTTATCGGTACACTGTTTTGGAATGCAATTCATTTAATAAGTTAAGAAAATCCATTAATTGGTTAAATACTAATTCACCCCCCCTCTCAGTATCTTTGGGAATCCTAACACTGCTTCAGTTTAGCATCTGCTATGCCAAGTTTAGTATCGGTTTAAGCTCATACAACTTCCATAAACCTTATTCCAAAATCTGCCTTAATATTTGCATGTTCACATCTGCCTATTACATTCCATACATAAATGATCCTACAAGATCTCATAATTATATGAGCCTTATTACAATTCACCTTGTCGGCTTACAAAAATATTTTACAATTAAATACAAAATATAATAAACAAAATCTTGTCAGCCAGGGTGTCGGTATTCATCTTTGCTGCTACCGGTAAACTAATTGCTGATGTAGAGTCTGCCAGTGCCAGTGCTAGCTGGTGCCATAGGATTGCAAGGTTTCCATTAGTGATAATACCTTCAATCACCTACAATTTCTCATTAGAGTGTGCATTTTCCATCTATCTCTGGAGTATCCAAGATTGCTTATGCATTCTTGTAGGCTTTGAGTAGATTCTTCAATTCCTTTAGGGATCGGAGTATTTTTTCCTTTTCAAAATCAGATTTGCCAAAAGCAAAAATAGAATCTTGTAGTGGTACATATGCATTGTATATCTTTTCCAGCTCTTTCTCTATTTCAATTTGCATGTTATTGATATTAGAATAAAATAACAAAACATTAGAAGTAGATGCAAGAATTTTCCCTCTTGTTTCAATAGCTTTGCTTAATAAATCTTTATTAAGAGATAGAGCAGTTTTTCCTAAATCAATCTCTTTCATAAGTTGCTCTCCACACTTCTTCCTGTAACTCTTCTCATCATAAGTTTGCGCCACTTCTTCTAGGGACTTAAGTTGGTCAGATGCATCAACAACTAATTGACCAAGTTTGCAAATAGGAGTTCCTGAATTCCCTGTAGCAGTTTTCGGTAGTAGACTTGTCAGAATATCCATAGCATTTTGAATGGTTTCTTCTTCCATTCTCTGTTATTTAAGTCTCTTCTTGTGTTCCCTAGATTGCATGATAGTTGCAATCTTCCTCATTTCTGATGCACTCATATTATCAATAGTTATAGGCCCTAAGATGCCTAATGAGTCATCATCATCTTTATCAATCTACTAAATGACTAATAATTTTACCGGTTCAATAGAGGTTACCCTATTAATCTTTTCTTCCTCTTGTTCTTTCTCCATTTCCCATTCAGAAATTTGTGTATCAAATTTTTCATTAGATTCCTTTTGAGTGGCCTATGAAACCGGTGGGAGTTGGGGTTTCACTAGTTGTTCCTTGGCTGGTGGAATATCCACTCTTGGTTGAGTTGTTGGTATCTCAACTATAATAAGTCGTGAGTCTGAAATTATTGGTGGCTACATATCTAGAGAAGTAAGGTTTCCATATAGATCTATTGCTTCCCGAATATCATCAACAAGTATGACTTGTTGGGAAATAGTGTCATCCTTCTTCTTGATAGGATAGACAACATCAACTTGCATAATTTCTTTCTCATCCATTTCAGGTACATCAACAATATCTTGCTCATCCTTAGAAGAATGTATAAGCTCTTGCGTCCATTGGATATTATGAGCAATTTGATGAGTCTCAGTTTCAACATGTTGCACCTTTCCACTAAGTTGCTTCAATATTGTTTCCTTGAAAGAAAATTGGACTTTAAACTTATCAAGTAATTCATTTAATTCATCCTTTGACAAATCAAAAAAATATTGCACAAATACATCATCTATAATTTATTTTTCTTTCTTCATAGCTTCCTCCCATTTATTCAAAAGAATAGTATGTAAGGAATTAGAAATATCCTTTTCAAGATCATGAGGTAATCTATTGTAATGGCACAAATAATTGATTACCTATTGAACAATTTGTTCCTTCTGATCTTCATTGAATGAATCAAAATGATCTTTGACATTATCAAATCTATTTCGTCCTTGTGTCTTCATTGTTCTCTCAAAATTAGTCTCAGGCTTGTAAGTTAAGACATTAATAGGCATAGTTTCCTTTGGCACTTCTTTCACTTGTTTGGCTTCTTTAGCACTTGCTTTAACTTTCTTTGGTTCCTCCTCAATTTCAATACTTTCAGATTCTGCTTGGAGAATCAGTTTCTAAGCTCTTTTCTTTGATGCAGTCTCCTTCTTTAGATATACTTTAGGTTCCGATTCCTTTTTAGTTTGGACACTTCATGTCACTCTAGTACTTTTTATCACCTGAGGTGCTTGCTCAACCTTCTTCCTCTAACCTTTACCACTTATGGTTGGAACACTACTGGTTTCAACTTTTGTAGTTTGAGCTTCAACTATATCCAATCTTGTCTTCTTCTTGTCCACTAGAGATGCCAACAGGTTATTGGCATAATCGATCAATAAGTCATGATTGATTTCATAGCTAATGTCTTCCATTTCATCTTCTCTAGGCTCAATAGCCTCCATCAGATAGAAATTAGTGGTGACTATGAAAATGATGTCCTTAGCAAATTTTTACACCACATCCTTAGGTAGCCTTACCCTCATACTCATTTTCTTCTGAAATTCATTAAAATATTTATTCATTGCAGTAGAGAAGGTGTTCCTCAAAGCCTTAATGTTGTTCTTAATTTGGGTAGTTACCGGTAGATCCTTAGACCATTCAAGATCACCAATTCCCAGTAGGAAATTATGGAAATAAAAGAATAGACCAATGAACAACTCACCAAATTTAAAAATTTTGACTGTTGTCCTTCTTGAAAGACTGAAGATTCAACATTAATTGGCTCCTTGTGGCCTCATATAGGTCATAATTAGCATTTTCAGTGATCATTTTATAAGCAGTATGCACTGCTGCAGATGGTACACTATTCATTCTACTGGAATAGAATATCTCGTAGCCTATAACAATAGCTACCAACTTAACAACTGGTTCCTTGATGTTATTGACAAAAAAAGGATGCCCATCAGAGGTTGATAAGGTTAAAGTGTTCACTCTCTCTTTCAAAATTCACCTCAGCTTAGGTACTTCACCGATTGAGCAAAAACAAATTACTTCTTGAATAGCCTCCTTGGTTATAGTGTGAGTCCTTTCCAAATACAATTTTTCCCCATGAACATGACTCAGAATAATTTGGATATGTTTCTCTTCAAAATCTTTAAGAAAATAAGCTGCAATATGAAAACCTTTCTCATAAACCCTAATATACTCAGGTTGAATCTTTATGTTTTCATTACAAAGGGATTTCAATTGAGAATATATTGACAATGATACTAAATCCTTAATTTTATAATTAATATAGCTAGACAAATTTCCTTTCACTACAACAACGTTAGGAACTTGAGATAAAGCATTATAAGACATAATTCGCTCTGACTTCACAACCTCCATAGGTTCAAATGTGATCATCAATTCTCTACTAGTTTAGAAGATGATGCCATTTGAGATAAACTAGATTTGAAGCAGGATTTTTCAAAGAATACCTTAGTTTACGTGCGCTGCCTCATTTACTGGTTGATTACTCAAGTGCACACTAGTTTAGTCTTCACTAACCTTCAAATCAACTTGATCACTCAAATCACAATACAACTTCAACTAAAATCAGCTAGCAATCCTTTCTTTGCTCTGCAAGTGCTCAAGAATTCTTTCTCGAATGCATTAAGGTAAAAATAACAAAGTAAAACTCACTTTTATCCTTTTTACCTACTGCATTAAATGCTCACTCGTTAGGGTTACCAACCCTAATTACACTGCTTAATGATGCATACAATATTGGCAGATGTAAAACTGGTTGATAAACTTTTGAAAAACTGATTGACAAAAGTTATCAAAATTTCATGCATTCAAACTCTCTTACCACTCATTCTTTTCAAGGGGTCCAGAAGTAGATTTACCGCTATGATCCCCTTAGCCAAATTGAAAGACTCAGTTCATCAATGCAGGATTATCCACACTAGGTGAAGGATTAGTTTCTTCTCTAGGTATATCATCACTCTTCTTTTTCCATATTCTATTCATTTCTTCTCTGGTTTCTTTAATATTGACCTTTTGCTTGCCTTTCTGATCTTTAGAATGATTAATTGGTTTGTTCTTTCCAGATCTACAAAACTTTGCCATGTGTCCCAGTTTATGACAATGATAGTAGGCCATTCCAGATGATCTCCAAGGTCCTACACTACCTCTTCTAGTTCTCCTTTTGTAATTCATAGCCACATGACCAAAATTGTTACAGATGGTGCAAATGGCATTTGTTACCTTTTTCATCTCAAATGGACTAAATCAGTTGACATAGGGTCTTTTCTAGTTCATGTTACCCCGATTATCATAATTTCTCATCTAGTTGTCATTTCATCTTGGATTCATATGTGGTACTGGATTATTTTCTCCATATTTGTATTCAATTGATCTATGTCCATAAATTTGGCATGTGAAACAATGACCTTCAACTTTATTGGACATATACCTAGTATTTTTATTGTAGCCTGCATTTTCATTAGGTTTGTTTCTACAAACATTTGTAGTATGACTAGGTTTATGGCAAACAAAGCAAATAGGTTTAAAAACCTTCTTACCGGTAGGCTTTTTAGCCTTAGGAGTAGTTTTGTCCTTATGAATGTTGCTCTTTTTACTGGAAGATTCTCCTTTCTCAGATGTGTTAAAACTGAGTCTAGAGCTATTACCTTTCATCCTTTGTGATTGAATTTTCTCATCTAGCAAGGTAGAAATTTTGTTGAACTTTTCCAGTTTCCCATTCGCTTCAGTGAGCTATCTGGTAAGATCTTCATTATGTTTTGACAAAGTCTCTCTAAGAGATGATGCCAATTCAAGATATAGTTGTAAGGTCTCTTTTTCTTCTTTCTCTGGATTCCAATGCTCCTACAAAATAGCATTCTCTCACTTGATCTTGGAAAACTCATGATCTCTTTCTTTGATGAGATCTTCAATAGTTATCCTGACTTCCGGTTCATGAGTCATGCAAATAGTAAGGCCTTTTAGCTCTCTCTTCAGATTTAGCTTTTCACTGTTTAGTTTTTCAACTTCCTCAGCTAAAGCATCTATATTGGCCTCGTATGAAGAAATATTATGAGATATTTCCAACAGTTGTTTAGTTATCTCTCTCCTTTTTACTTGAGAAGCTTTCAGTTTGACCCTTAGGGTTTCAAACTCATTTCTACTAGCTTCAAGCTCTCTATCCATCTCAAAGTAGCTCATATCCCCCATGGTGGCTTTAGGGTTTCCTCCAAGCGATTAAGCTTTAGAGAAGTTAGGCTCTAATACCAATTGATGGACTTGTAAGTACTTAGAGGGGAGGGGGGGTGAATCAGTTACACCAAAAAGAATACTACTTTAAACATTGACCGGTAGATATACTTGACAAGTTTGTTAAACACTATGCATGCAATCCAAAATTATATAATAACATCCACAATAAGTAAAATATCCACCATAACACAAGTGTTAATACATGGTAAATCCAAATGGGAAAAACCACAGTGAGATGGGACTCACAAGTTAACTATCTATAGTAATAGATAATTGACTGGTTAAGGTCTACAAAAAGTTTCTTTGCTAGGAGCGAATCCTGTTAAAGATCCCAAAGCTTAGTTAAAAGCTCTACCCTATTAAAGGTAGTACCCTATAAGGAGTAACCTCGATAGAGGATTTCTAAATCCAAAGTAATGGATCACCTGGTTAGAGGATTTGTACAATGAAGCTTGTTAGAGCTTACCCAGTTAGGGGATTTGACTGTTGCAGTGATTATAAGACAAAAGGTGGTGTGATCTAGTAGTAGCACAATTTTCTTGAATAGATCCTCTTCAATGCACTCAAAACATCATTACCAACATACTCTACAACTTAATACTTCTGCCTTCACATCAAATCATCTCATAACATATCTCCTTCGCTCATAGAAAATAATTCATTGTGATGTCAATATATAGACATTTAGATTTCATGTCGGCCTCTAGAAATCATATCACAATTTCCTAGGTGCAGTGTATTTGGTAAAATAATCATAACTCATCATAAAAATACCACCAAAAATTGTCGATTAGGATAACTCATCATGACTAGTGATAAGTCATCACATAATCAATAAATATCGGTTGGAGTGAAACATATAAATTGTTTGTCCTGTGTATATACTGGTTGTCACTATGTGCTAGTTAGATGTAAACTTCTAATATATCAGTTGTAATATAAACAACTTTGAAGTTACACTGGTAGACAATATGAACATGTATATGTGTGTGTGTTTCATCAATGACAACATATGAAGTTATTCATTACAATCATCATCAAGCCACCATTCCTCACTTCTTCAATTGTCTTCTTTCCTTTTAGGTCATTTTGCCCTTTCTTCTTGCCAAACCGGTTCTTGTGTTCAGACTGATTATAGGATTGGTTCCTACACTCTCTAGCTAAGTGACAAATATTATGGCAATTGAAACATGTCATACATGTTTTCCTCCATGGTCCTGAATTATTTCTTTGATCCATTCTCATTCTTCAATTTGCTGTAACATGAACAAAATTACCACAAGTGGAACAGGTGGCATTGAACTGATTACTACTTTTATTAGAGCTAATCGGTTTGAATGGTGATCTTGATGCATTTGGCTTCAACATGCATTCTTCAAATTTGTGTCTATATTTATTGCATGTAAAGCAATGTCCATTAAATATTATTCTATTTGACATGCTACTAAATTGAGATCTACATGCATAAGCAATGTGACCATACTTGTGACAATTATGGCAGTAACCATCAAAGGTGAAAATCTTCCTTTGACTAACCAGTTTATTTCTATAGACATCAGACTTATGTCCCGGTTTACCATAATGATTACCAGAAAATTTAGAAAAATTCATACCTTTCACTCCTAAATGGTTCCTTTTATCATACTTCATCTTTTTGAATTTAGATGATTCTCTAGTTTCCATAAGACCTGTACTGGAGTAACCAAGACTGGTTGTTTCCTTTGTTCTTCTCTAAGATTTCAACTGTTCACCTATCTTCTTAGAGCTTTCATTGAATTTCCTCTTCTCATTTCTCTCATTTGCATCTTTCAACTCACTCTTGAGTTGTTCAATATCTTTCATCATCTTCTCCTTTTCCTCTATGCTATCATGTATATGCTTATGTATGTATTCATTCTGCCAAGTGCTAATTCGGATTTGTTTATCTTTTTCAATCATGATTACATCATTTTATTTTAGGGCTTCTTCAGCAATCCTTTTGTCTCTTATAGCTTTTGTCAGAGCTTCTTCTGCATCTCTTTTTCTTTCATCTGGTATCCTACTAGCTTCTAGCATTTCAGTCATTCTCATGGCCTGACTTTCATGTTCTCTTTTCAGATTGTTTATTTCTTCAGTCAACTTCTTGTTCTTTTCCACCAATTCTAAGACTGCTTCTTTTGCTTCTTCTGATCCACTATTTTCAGAGAGATGATCTATAATATCATGACTCTCATTTAGTTGCCGAGCTAGTTCCTTTCTTTGAGAAATAGATTTTATCAGTCTCTCTTTTAGGTGAGCAATATTTTCATTTGCTTCATCAATGTGCTTCTGATACCAGAAATCTTCCATGATCTTTTTCCTCAAGTTTGATGAATAAATGATGAACAGTTAGTACCAAACTGATACTGAGAGTGGGGGTGAATCAATATAGGAAAAACAAACTTTTCCTGAACAGGTTTGACTGCAAACACTGCACTTAACTAGCAAGTGATAACACCGGTCTAAATCAGATTTCTACCAGTAAAACACAGTGAGAGTATGAAAGATATAAACCTGTAACTCTTAGCTCTCTACACAATCTAATATCTCATTTCCACTTCACCCTTAAGCTCATGCAAGTTATACATCAGAAATACTTAAGATCATTGAATCAACCTTCATTACCACTTGACATAAAACACTAAACCATCACATGAAAATCATCACACATGACACACTTATTTTACACATGGAAACCCAACTGGGAAAAACCATGGTGGGGATGAATACCCACAAGCTTTTCTTTCAACTCTTTTGAAGTTTTCTCTATTAGGAGCCTAGTCCGGTTAAAGACTTTTAGAATAGGTTCTTCTAGGAACCGGTCCTGATAGGGATCACCTGGTTAAAGGTTAGAACCCTGTTAAAGGTCACCTCGCAAGAGGATTTGAAGAACTCATTGAATTGAGTCACCTTGTGAAAATATTTACAGAAAATCATGTTAAAGCTACCCGATTAAGGGATTTTCCAATTGTTCAAATGGTTAGAAGTCAACAGGTAACATACTGAGCTGATAACAACACTCAATGCCAAGGCAGATCCACTTTAGCTCCTTTTCTTCTGCAATCATACTCTGCAGGTATCACCACACTTCTCCGGTCTAGCAAGAATCAAGTATCACTCACTGGGATACACACATAACATTTTCCAACAACTTCAATATGATAAACATCATTGACCTTATAGGAAATAGATAGGTCGGTAGCATAAACCCTAAACCCTAAACATTTAGGTTTAATAATTTAGTCGATTCAATCCTAACCATTAATCATATTGCATTGAATACAATAGTCTTGAGCAGATCTCAAGATGTTTTCCAACATTCATTCTTTGCCACTTGAGGAGGTTGATAACCCATCATGCATTCTCCACTGTTTACAAAGACTTCGCGCATTCCTGAGGTAGATAAGATCTATCTCCATGCAAGATCCTTAAGGAAATCCTTCACATGCACAAGGCTGACGTGGCAACACTATCTGATCTTCATTATAATGCTAACTCATCACAAGATGTCATTGATTGAGTTACATAGGCTTGGAATGCATCAACCGGAAACCCTGAAGTTGAGACTACTAACCGGTAGTCATGTCAAATGAAACCCCGATACAAAACTTCCATATACTGGTTCTCATTCCAACATACTGGTTCACCTTGAACAAACATACTGCTTCACCTTTTCACATATACCGGTTCACATCATCAAACCTGTTCTCTTTCCAGTTTGCTTTCTTCAATATAATGGTTCATACTTCAACATATTAACATCAATGATAACATATAATATCATCATGTCATCATCCTCTACACATATGCCAACAATCTCCCCCTTTGGCATTGATGACAATATACAAAGATATCTTTCTGCTTCACATATTCTTCTCCCCAATACTGCAGATATCTTCTCCACTTCACATCTTCTCCCCCTTTGACAACAATGCCAAAGTGGACACATACACATCTATGTTCCACTATGCTTCTCCCCCTAAGGAGTAGCATCCTTCAACACACTAATCCTAAAAAAGATATATCAATGTAAGAGCTGAATGATGTAGAGCACACACCTTTAGTTCACCTCTTGAAGGGGCAACACCCCTAATTCACCTCACAAGTAGGTAAAGGTAGCCTTTGATAGATGCTTGGTGAATATGTCTGCTAATTGCTCCTTACTGGAAATATGTTCCAATACAACCTCTTTGTTCTGAACCTTCTCCCTCAAGAAATGATACTTGAGCTCGAAGTGCTTGGTTCTAGCATGTAAAACTGGATTCTTGGAGATGTTAATTGCACTTGTGTTGTCATAAAATATACTTATCGGTTCAGATATAGGAACTTTGAAGACATTTAATATATGCTTCATCCAAATTGTCTGGGTGCAATTCATAAATGCTGCAACATATTCTGCTTCTGCTGTAGACTGAGAGATACAACTCTACTTCTTACTCATCCATGAGACTAGTCTACTACCAAGAAAGAATGCACCAGCGATTGTGCTCTTCTAATCATCCACATTACCAACCCAATCAGCATCTGTAAACACTTTCAGGTTGAAATCATTACTGTATGGATACCATAATCCATAGTCAATAGTTCCCTTCAGATATCTAAGAATTCGCTTGACTGCTACCAAGTAGGATTCTCTTGGATTTTTTTGGAACCGTGTAGTAATGCCCACTGCATGTGCAATGTCCAATCTTCTATGTACTACATAGTGCAACTTACCAATCATTGATCGACATTCCCTCTCATTTACCAATGCTGAGTCATCCTCTTTTGACAATTTACAACCAGTCACCAGCGGTGTACCAACTGGTTTGCTGTCTTCCATGCCAAAGGTCTTCAACACCTCTTTGACATACTTGGACTGAGTGATAAAGATTCTATCTTTCATTTGTTGAATCTGTAGTCCAATGAAGAACTTAATCTCCCCTATAAGTGACATCTCAAATTCCTTCTTCATCTCATCTGCAAAATCATGACTCATCTTGTCATCTCCACCAAAAATTATGTCATCAACAAATACTTCATAGCTCAGAATTTGATCTCCTTCTATCTTCAAATATATATTGCTATCTTCACTTGTTCTTTCAAATCCAATCTTCACAAGATGAGAGTGCAAGCATTCATACCATGCTCTAGTTGCCTGCATCATACCATACAAGGCTTTATGTAGCCTACACACCATGTCACTATCTTCTGATAGCGAAAACCCATCTGGTTGCTCTATATACACCTCCTCTTCAAGTATTCCATTCAGGAATGTAGATTTTACATCCATTTGATATACTTTGAATCCCTTAAAAGCTACATATGCAAGAAGCATACAAACTCCTTCCAATTTGGCTACTGGAGAAAAGGTTTCTCTATAGTCTTCTCCTTCTTCTTGAGCATATCCTTTACACACCAGTCTGGCTTTGTTTCTTACCGCTGTGCCATCCTCATTCGGCTTATTTCTGAAAACCCATTTGGTGCCTATGACATTTTTATGCTCAGGTCTGGGTACCAAAGACCATGTACAATTCTTTTCTATCTGGTCAAGTTCTTCTTCCATTGCCTTGATCCAGTCTTCATCTTTATGTGCCTCTTTAAATGTTTTAGGCTCAAATTCAGAGATCATGCAAGAGTTTTCTCTGATCTTTCTTCTTGTAAGAATTCCTCCATCCTTATCTCCTATGATCTGCTTTGGATCATGATTCATCTTTACATACCTAGGAATGATCTTGGTTGTTTCCTATTTCTTTTCTTCTTTATCCTCATCTTCATCAGCATCAACATCTACCGGTGTAGGAGCACTGTTACTAGTACTAGGCTGTTTTGCAACTGGTTCCCAGAAGGTTACTACTGGTTCATCTACCACTTACTCATTGTCGGTTTCCTCAGGTTTCTCAAAGGTTTCATGAACTCTAACATTTATACTTTCAACAATTCTTTGAGTCCTAATCTTGAAACACTTGAGAGCTTTACTCTTGGTGGAATATCCTAGGAATATTCCCTCATCACATTTTGCATCAAACTTGCTCTGATGTTCACTCCTCTTGATATAACATTTTCTACCAAACACTCTAAAGTAGCTTACCATAGGAGTCTTACCGGTCCAATACTCATAAGGTGTTTTATCCTTACCCTTTTTGATGAGTACCCAATTCATTGTGTAGACTGCAGTGCTCACCGCTTCTCTCCAAAAAGTGTGAGCAACTTTTCCTTGGATCAATATTGTTTTGGCTGCTTAAACTATAGTCTAGTTGTTTCTCTCTGCTAGGCCATTCTACTGTGGAGTCTGGGGGGTAGACAATTGCCTCTTGATGCCATTCTCTTCATAGTGCTTGTTGAATTCACCAAAAGTGAATTCTCCTCCTTGATCAGTTCTAAGGCATTTGATTCTCTTACCACTTTCTTTTTCTACCAATGCTCTGAAGGCTTTGAACTTTCCAAAAGCTTCAAACTTGTCTTCCAAGAATGTAACCCACATCATTCTTGAGCAGTCATCAGTGAGAATCATAAAGTACCTATCTCCCTGCACACTCCTAGTTTTCATAAGACTACAGAAATCAGTATGCACAAGATCAAGTAAATTGTTTGCAGTGAAAGATTTACCTTTGAAGGTTGAGGAAGACATTTTCCCTAGTTCACACTCTCTGCACAAAGGATTTTCTGGTTTGCTCAGCACAGGCAATCCTCTAGCTGCCTTGATCTTACTGGCCTTCACAATATTATCAAAATTTACATGGCAAAGTCTCCTATGCCATATCCAACTATCATCAAACTTATCCATTAGACATGTACTGATATTTGCATTCAGCTAAAATAAGTTACAACTGGTCTGCATATCGGTAGCCATCAGTTCACCACTCTTTTCTTTGATTTTGCACACTCCGTCTTTGAATTCTAGAGTGAGTCCATTATCATTTAGCTGGGCAACACTCAAAAGGTTATGTTTGAGACCTTCTACCCAATACACATTATCAACACTGCTTTTTCCATTTAGAGAGATGGACCCTCTGCCTTTTACCATACATGGTGTATCCTTACCAAAATGAACCACACCACCATCATACTCTTCCAGAGATAGGAACTTACTCTCAATAATCCACTCATTGGAATTATCAAAGTGGGAGACAAGAGCCTTCTTGTCTGACACATCTTCGTTGAATGCTACAAACATAATGTCTTCACTTTCTTCATCTTTTGATTCCTCATCAGTGACACCTTCATCAACTACTACAAAATAGTTTCTCTTTTTTCCTCCTTTGAACTTCTTGAACTTCTCTAGTTTGTCCTTATTATCACCATTAGGATAGTTTACAACAATGTGTCCTATCCTATTGCAAGAAAAGCATTTCAAAGGGAGCTTACCTCTGTATTTACCAGTTCCCTTAGGAAGTCTCTTGGCAAGAAGAGCTTCAAATTCCATCAGGATCTCCTCATCATCCATTTCTTTTCTTTGTCTTGGTTCACAACTGGTACTTGCTTCTTTTCCCTTTCTAGATGGTGCAGCAGATGCTCTAAAGGTTGATTCAGTCTTCTGAATACTTCCATCAGAATTATTTAGCTCATATACGGTCAACTTTGCAATGATGGAGTCTAGGGATACCTTTGTCTTGTCTATAGACATCAACTCCTAAATAGCAACAACCCTTATTGCATAGACTGGTAACAAGGATCTCAAGACTTTTCTAACAATAGTGGAAACATCAATTTTACCTCCTACACTCTTGATATCTCCAACAACAGTTTTGATTCTTATTCCATACTGTTAAATGGTCTCTCCTTCAACCATCCACATGTCTTCAAAGTTTCCCCTAAGGCTCTCTTCCTTAGCTTGTGTCACATGCTAATCACTACCATTGATATTCTTAAGAGCATCCCATACTTCTTTGGGATTGTCTTTATCTTGAACATCAATAGACTCAATGTCAGGTAAATTGCTGATTAGGGCTTCCATGACTTGCCCATTCTCTCGAATCTCTCTCTTTTGATCATCGGTGAGAGTATTGGTAGGGATAACATAAGCATTCTCAACATAGTTCCATGAGCACCCATGCTTCTAATGTATATCTTCATTCTATCCTTCCATATTTTGATGTTATCTCTGTTGAACTTTGGACCTTCCCTCTTCATCATTAGAGTAGGATCTTTTCCTCAAGCAGTTAAGCTTACAACACAAAGGACTTGGAGGATGCTCTAATACCAATTGATGAATAAATGATGAGCAATTAGTACCAAACTGGTACTGAGAGGGGGGGGCAAATCAGTATAGGCAAAACAAACTTTTCCTAAACCGGTTTGACAGCAAACACTACACTTAACTGGCAAGTGATAACACCGGTCTAAATCAGATTACTACTGGTAAAACATAGTGAGAGTATGAAAGACATAAACCGGTAACTCTTAGCTCTCTACACAATCTAATATCTCATTTCCACTTCATCCTTAAGCTCATGCAAGTAATACATCAGAAATACTTAAGATCATTGAATCAACCTACATTACCACTTAACATAAAACACTAAACCATCACACATGACACAATTATTTCTCACATGGAAACCCAACTGGGAAAAAACATGGTAGGGATGAATACCCACAAGTTGTTCTTTGAACTCTTTTGAAGTCTGCTCTATTAGGAGCCTAGTCTGGTTAAAGACTTTTACAATAGGTTCTGCTAAGGACTGATCCTGCTAGGGATCACCTAGTTAAAGGTTAGAAATTTGTTTAAGGTCATGTCACAAGAGGATTTGAAGAACTCATTGAATTGAGTAAGCCTGTTAAAGGATTTACACAAAGGCTTGTTAAAGCTACCCAGTTAAGGGAATTTCTAGCTGTTGAAACGGTTAGAATTCAATAGGTAATACACTGATCTGATAACATCACTCAATGCCAAGGCAGATCCACTTTAGCTCCTTTTCTTCTGCAATCACACTCTACAGGTATCACTACACTTCTTCGGTCTGGCAAGAATCAAGCATCACTCACTGGGATACACACATAATATTTGCCAACAACTTCAAAATGAAAAACATCATCGACCTTATAGGAAACAAATAGGTCGGTAGCATAAACCCTAAACCCTAAACATTTAGGTTTAACAAATTAGTCGGTTCAATCCTGACTATTAATCATACTGCATTGAATACAACAGTCTTGAACAGATCTCAAGATGTTTTCCAACATTCATTCTTTGGCACTTCAGGAGGTTGATAACCCATCACATGTTCTCCACCATTTATAGAGACTTCACGCATTCTCGAGGTAGATAAGATCAATCTCCATGCAAGATTGTCAAGGAAATCCTTCACGTGTACAAGGCTGACATTGCAACACTATCTGATCTTTATTATAATGCTAACTCATCACAAGATGTCATCAGTTGAGTTACACAGGCTTGGAATGCATCAATCGGAAACCCTAAAGTTGAGACTACCAATCGATAGTCATGCCAAATGAAACCTTGATACAAAACTTCCATATACCAGTTCACATTCCAACATATCGGTTCACCTTGAACTAACATACCACTTCACCTTTTCACATATACTGGTTCACATCATCATATCAGTTCTCTTGCCAGTTTGCTTTCTTCAATATATCGGCTCATACTTCAGCATATTGACATCAATGACAACATACAATATCATCATGTCATCATGCTCTGGACATATGCCAACAAATTTTTCAAGCTTTACTTCAGAGGACTAGAGCTCTGATACCAATTGTTTGTATTTAACCAGTGACTAAGAGCGGGGGGGTGAATCAGTTAAATCAATTTACTCATAATTCAACCAATTAAAATAACCGGTCTGTAACTATCCTTTGCATTGTCCTAAACATTGTGTAAATCATGAAAGAAAATAACATCATAGAAATTCGATTTGCATGCACACATAAATATCACATAACATAGGCAATTATATGTGGAAACTATTAGTTAGAGGGAGAAAACCACAGTGGGGATAACCCACATTCTCTCTTAATGCAGTGAAAAAGAGTGCCTTGTTAAGAGCATACAATATGTTATTTTTGAGAACGTCACCCCATTAGCAGTGACTGGTATCTAGTTAAGAATACCTTAGAACCTTTTAAAGTTCACCTTGCTAGAGGATTTTACAACTTCATATTTGAAGTGACTCTATTAAGAGATTTTACATGAAGAACCGGTTAAGGCTCACCCTGTTAAGGGATTTACAATGCTGCAATTGTTACAAGGCAAGAAGGATGATTGATCTATCTAATGACACTACCTCTATCTCATAGATCCACTCTGCATGCTCTATTCAACTGATCGATGTCGGCTTCACCGATTCATACCTATATCTGCTACACTTTGTTTTGTTCCCCCTGTTTACTTTCACACAGATCTTTTGTTTACATTGACAACAACCATCTTAGAATGGATTATGTAAATATATTGGCCTTGTTTTCTGACGCCAACTTTCCCTCCAAAACATCAGATTCAAAATTTTGTTACCGTGCCATAAATTACTCTCCAAAAATCATTCCAGGATTATCAGTCAAGATAGTCATTCATGGCGATAAGTCAATCGGTTGACTTCCAATTCAATTGGATGTTAACTAAACATTTCCAAGTCCATCCATGTCAAAATCCTATTATGCCGTTGTATCAATCAAATTCTTCCTAGTTGGTTACCTCTTGTATACCAGTCTATTAACTACTTAGTTGATTATCTTCTTGTGTACCAATCTATTCACTTCTTAGTCAGATGACCTCCTGTGTGTTGGTCTACTCACTACTTAGTCGATCTACACTTTGTTTACCTTGTCTACACATTGCTTAGCTGGTATATACTCTACTTATCCAGTTAACCTCTATATATTGGTCTACTCACTACTGATAGGAATAAGAACTCTTGTTCTTTACCGATTATCCTTTACTTCTTTAGCAATGGACTATGAATACTTAGAAGATGATGTTTCCAACAATGACAACCATTTCATTCATCGGTCATACAAAATGCACCAAAATGCCAACACTACAAACTAATTTTTCATCAATGACAACCCCAAAGCATCTATCATACACCAATCTTCATTGGAATCATTGGAAAAGTGTCTCTTTTCCAACAATCTCCCCCTTTGACATTGATGGAAACACTATGAAAAAAGAATTGTACACTTCAAGAGTGCAAGAATATACAAGCGCCCCCTAAGTTTTTACACCATTTTTCACTCTACTCTCTCTTGGTTTAACAACAATGCCAAAGATAAATGATCTTTCAACATTGACATACAAAGATATATATAGCTTCTCACAAAAAAATGAATATGTCTACAATTTTTTTGTAAAGTACAGAAAATGATTATCCCGTTCCTTCTTTAAACTCTCCTAAATGCTTATCATCCAACTAAAAAGTTAGACGTGCATATTTTCTCCTTGTCTATCTGCTAGAAAAGGCTTATTTAGTGCATCCTTGGTATCCTACATGCTACTCATCAAGGAATATATCGAAGTAGTAATAAGACTTTTCACCTTAGACACTCTACCAAAAACTCGATCCTTTTCTTGATTTAACCTCTTTATTTTGTTCAATACACTCAAAAATTAGGGTTCAAAATTGCTATCTAGAGAAGATTTTGGCTAGTATGACTGTGATATGCTTTCTACCTAACCTTCGCACTATTGGGATATGAGAACACTAAGAGGGGGGGGTGTATTAGTGTTCTGATGAAATCAACAATATTTAAGTTTCTAAACAATGCATGTATGTACTGGTAAATAAATAAGCATATAACAAGAAGCAAATAAATCATCCACATAAATGAACACCATAACACATAGAATTTATAAGTGGAAAACCTCAATGAGGAAAAAACACGGTGGGATTTTCCATCCTTGAACTGTAATTGAAATCCCTTATCTACCAATTGTCCTACACTCAAAAGACTATGCTTCACACCTTCAAGATAATAAATATTGTCAATATTGTTCTTACCATCCAACGATATAGTTCCTTTTCCCTTAATCATACATGCCTTGTCATCTCCAAATCCAACTAATCTACCATCAATTTCTTCCAAAGACAGAAAGTTTCCTTTATCTCCATTCATATGATGTGAATAACCACTGTCAATTACCCATTCATCCTTATCCTCAATTTTAGCAGCAAGTGCCTTCTCCTCAGGTACATTCTCTTCTAGTGCCAGATCATCTTCCTTGATAGCCAAGAATACCCATTATTTCCCATTGCTGGATCCACTAGAAAATTCTTCTATCAGTTCTTCATCTAAATCAGTAATGCCTTCCTCATCCGCTATGTAGCATAATTTGTTTTTCTTGAATCTATACTTGTTTTGATTAGGCTTAAATGATCTCTTAACTTTTTTTTTAAATCTTAAATTCCTTTCAAGACATCTAGATGCAAAATGAAAAATCTTATTACATGCAAAACATTTAAAAGGTGCTTTTCCTTCATACTTACTTTCTATCGGTCTTTTTGGTGCTCTTCTAGCAAATAGTGCATCAAGTTTCTCAAACTCTTCATCTCCTCTCTTCATATCTTCTGATTCTTTTACATATAAAACTCTCCAATCTTGCTTACCAGTTGTAGATGTAGATGCATGAAAAGCAGGTTCAGTTTTCACAGCTCCAGAAGGTCCAAATTCCTCAACCTCAAAAGAAGATATTTTTCCAACCAAAGTATCTTTGTTGACAGATGTATTAGCCATTGTTCTCAACTCATTAATAGCAATAGCCTTCATTATGTAAGCCAGTCATAGGGCTCTACGGACATTAGAAATAATCCCATCTTCTCTTAGAGTTCCACCACAACATTGAGTTCCCACAACAATCTCATTTAGTCTTTCAATGAATGCAGTAATCCTTTCATCTTCTTCCATCTTCAGATTTTCATATATCACTCGGTAACCATCAAGTTTAGCAATGTTCACTATATAGTCACCTTTATTAAGGGTCTGCAATTTATCCCATATAGCCTTTCCAAATGATTTATCTGTTAATCCCATAATTTGTTGATGATAAAGTGCACACAAGAGGGCTTCTCTTTCTCTACAATCATTCTCAAGCTCCTTGTCCAAGTTTTCCGGAGGAGGATTGCTAGATCCCAGAGTAAATGGTGTGACACCATTCTATGTGATCTCCCAAATCTCCTTGCCAAGATTTCTTAGATGAGTCTCCTCCCAAATATTCTATACTGTATAATTTGTTCCTACAAGCCTCGGTATATCTCTTTGAAAAATAGCTCTAGAAAAACTAGATGAACTTGAACTGTTAGTCACCATAGGATCTTCCTCAAGTGGTTAACCTTTCTGCAAAGAGGACCAAA
Organism: Cryptomeria japonica; assembly: GCF_030272615.1. NCBI lineage: Eukaryota > Viridiplantae > Streptophyta > Pinopsida > Cupressales > Cupressaceae > Cryptomeria > Cryptomeria japonica. The sequence continues at coordinate 73,611,255 of NC_081413.1, forward strand.
TGTCTGATACCAATTGTTAGACAGTTTAGATAATCGGAAGACAACTAAGAGGGTGGGGGGGGTGAATCAGTTGTCACAGATTACCAAAAGTATTATCAATTCAAAACAACAATACCAAAATAGCAGTTCATTACAAAAGGAGTCTCACTGACTACATACAAATCCATACTACAATTCGGAGAAGTGTTGAACTGAAAAAAATAGCATCTCCTATGTCTAAGTACAGTTCTTGTTAAGCTCAATACTAGAGTACTAAATCCTCTTACAAACCCAATTCGATCTCCATTGATCGACCAACTCCTCTATCTAAATGATATTACAATATTCGCATATTACATTCCTTCACCATGACCTCTTAAAATAACCATGATGATCTACAATGAGATCTTCCATCTTATTTATTAAAACCCTCAACCATAAACAATTAGGTTGGCTACCAGACAATAAACCAATTACATCATTACAAACCATATCATCCTTAGACTAAAACAAATAATATCCAACACATAAGACATCTCATAAATACAAAAATAATTATTGTCCACACATTACATTAATGCTGGTCCATAACCTACATCAACCGGGACCAATTATAGGTCAACATGCTTTAACAATGATCTCCAAACGCCAAGTCTCAGACAAGATTACCAACAACATCCTAAAACTCCATCAGAAGTTGTACCAACACCAATTATGCAATGCATCAAAGATCTCCACCAAAATATCTACTAGTGAGACCCTCGCCAGAACTAGAAACCAATCTTCTATGTAAGTAGGATAACATCCAATCACCAAACCGAAACCAACTGACCAAATATGAGTATAGGCATTATGAGCAAGCCAATTTCATCACTAGATTATACCAGAGTTAACTAGATCATCTCGGATCCAAATTAACCAAAAACCACTCAACCTACTGGGACCATAAGGGTGCCAGTAAAGAATCCAAACAACTAGTGTTGAGATCAATGACAAAACATCAATGCAACACATAATCAATTCCACCAAATGGCCAACACTAACTATGCGAAAATATAGTTCTGGTTAGGCTCTGATTGTGTCTTACAACTAATCTGTCATTTTTCTCTATAATACTGCTCTATAATATACTGGAGAAAAAAAAATTCACCAAACTTACAAACACACTCACACAGACTTGCTTCACTCATCAAACACACCAAAATGATCAACCAAATAAATCTTATGTATCCACACCATAAAAAAGAACCATTTACTAAGTTGGCTTGCAAAAATTGCATAACACACAACATGAAACATGTTTCACCAAGTCAGCTCAATCCAATCACAAATCCAAATGCAAGACCTAAAACATATGATCACAAGCTTCACATGTAAAGACAAAAATTTCTTGAACACAACACCAATCATAGAAATCCTTACAGTTCCGCAACACACGTTACTCCAAAAATAGCTCCACCCTAACTAAATTACCAGATACTGAAGCTCTAAATTAGCAATAGTTCAACACCAGATATCAGTATCACAAATTAATCTATCTCGAAACTCTAACCAGCTACCTTGACCGCCACAACCAAAAATACATCATCAAAATCAAGATATGCACGATGATGTCATTCTCTATCAGTTATTGTGTTCCCCCTTGCAGACTCATGGCTTATGAACAATATGACTACTGATAAACCAATTCTATGTACATCGGATAGGATCTACAAACTGACTTGCCATCAATGACAACTCCTAAGCATCTATCATGCATTAATCTTCACCAAAATCACTAGAACATTATCTCTTGCCAACAGTCCTTGTGTATATTTGGTGCAGGAACCCCTGACATGAGGACAACCTAGAGGACACTAGGGAAGAATGAAAAGGCAGTGTATGGGTCTAATAGACTCAATTTTGATGTTTTAAAGCCAATTATGGTATTTAATTGTAATGATCCTAATGTAATGGTTAGTTGTCCTGATGGGCCTAATAGGACCATAGCACCAAATATAGGTTTTCAGGGTTATAGGATTGGGAATGGTCTTAAGAGTTTTTAGACCTCTTGAATAAAGCATTTTGATCCTTTAAGAGTCATTATCTTTGGGTAGAAGTCATTATAGGTTGTTTAATAGGAGTCTTGAATTCAAATATTTGAATATTAATGGCTAGTGCCATTTTGGTGGGAAATAACAAAATAGTCTTGTTAATCATAAGTAATGCCAAATAACTACATGAATCAGTTGGGGCAGATATTAGAGGCCTACTTAAAGACCTGAGAGGCATTTGTATGGGAGAGCACAAGGAGTACAGGGTTATACGGACTGTAACCCAAAATAACTATAAAACTACTTATTTTTCTTACAAATCTGGGTTTTAATAATTTCTTTGCACTAAAGTAGATTTGATAATAATTTTGTAATTAAGTGAGGGTAGTATCTATGCATTCTGACATGTTTTTAATTTTTTGAAGGTTCAATAAACTTGGAATCACACATTGTAATATACATTCTTAAGTCTGCAGTCTTTTATTTACTATTTTGTTGGTTTCCTTTTGAAACAATGATCCAACCATAGATGTAAGACTTTGTTTCCTATGGATTGGATCACCCCCTAACTTGTATCATATATTCCTGATAATTTAATGATAGGATGGAGTGAAATTTTGGTGTACACCCAGAAATATTACTTGAAAATACATGGTTTTTGTGTCATAGTTATAGTAGTAACAGATCGGCCTTAAGAAGGGGTTATTTTTATGTTTGAAAAAGTAAGAGTATGTTGGTTAAATGGTGAATCAACCATCATTTGATTCTGGAAGTGTGTTTGGATGAGTTTTTGAGCAAGCCCTAGGTTTAAGGGTGAATTAGTGAGGGTTTTGGGGTTAGGGAATATAGAAGTCGCACCTAACCATACAACCTATAAAATCCTTGGTTTTGGATCATAACCAAATACTATACAGAAGGGTTCTTTCTGGAGATGCGTTTTGAAAGTACTTCCTTGCAAATGTGGCCTAATAAGCCTATCGAATACAAAGGACAGTGATTTTTTGAGATTGTTGGTGCAAAGTAATAGTACCTAAGTTTTGGATATGTTATTGTTGGATGAAAAGGGTATCCTGATATGTGATTTTTTTTTCTAGTGATTTGCAATTTTGGGGAGATGATCGCCTAAAACAGTGTTTGCAGGGCTAGTAGGAGCCTAGGCCTAGTTTCAGGCTAATACTTGAGTTGTCTTGATAAATGGAGTCTCGATGTCTTATGAACCTTAGAAACATGTTGTTTGGGAGTGTTTAAATGGTGTATTGGTAGAGGAGCCACTTGTCTTAGTGGAAGACAAGTTTTGGAGCTTGTTAGAGGTACTGGGTGCATTTGAAATACTTTAGGAGTGTTGGGTTTGGGTTCTTATCACACATTTTTTTGCAAGTTTGCAATTGAACCTCTTACCTCTACATCAAATTGGTATCAGAGCAGTGAGTAGATATTTGAGGAAAGGTTTTGATAAGATTTCACCTAAAAATCAAATGGCTAGGGAGATAGAGAAGTTGAGAGAAGCCCTTGAAAGAGAGAAGAGGGAAAAGAGGGACTTGGAAGCATCAAAGGATAGGGAGGATAGACAAAAAGTAGAGAGAGGTTACAACTTCTAGAAAGGATTGAAGCCTTAGAGAAAGAAAGGAGAGAACCTCGAAGAGAGGAGATGAGTGAAGAAGCGAGAGGACATGATGAAGGGGAAAGGTATGAAGAGCATAGAAGGGGAGAAGAAGATCTCGAAGAGAAGAGATTGGTGAGATTACTAAAGGAAGTCCAAGATGGAGGTAAGAATAACATTGACCTATCTATCTACCAAGGGAGGATAGATAATGAAGAAATATTAGGTTGGTTAGATGCCTTAGAAGAACTACTTTGAATTTGAGGAAATGGATGAAGAAAAGAAAGTGAAGTTTGCCAAAACTAAGTTGAGAGGTACAACTGTGACATGGTGGTCTGATATACAGAATGATAGGATAGCTAGAGGGTTGGAAAAGATCACAATATGGGATAGAATGAAGGGTTTGATTAAGGATCAGTTCTTACCATCTAATTATACAATTCATGTGAAGAAGATGAGGTAGAATTTGTGGCAAAGGTACATGGATGTGATATCCTATACTGAACAATTTCATAAGCTTAGTATCAGAGGGGGTCTAGAGGATGAAGAAGAGAAGATAGCTAGGTATTTGAATGGGTTAAGATTCAACCTTCAGGATGAAATAGGTTTGCAGATGCCTAGGACACTAGAAGAATGTTTTCAATTGGCCATTAGAGAAGAAGAGAAGTTGAAGAGGAAGCAGGAAAGACAAGGGAATGATGGAAGAGGAAGAAGAGGAAGAGGTGGCAGAATAAATTGGGAACAAGGAAAAAGCATTGAGAAAGGAAAAGAAACATCTTTTGATTCAAGAGGAGGATAGAGAGGAGGTAGAAGATTTGGGGCAGGTAGACGCACTTTCACAAGCAGATGCTTCAATTGTAATGAAGTGGGGCATCCTTATTTTAAATGTCCTAAGTGGGAATATTCAGATAGAGGCAAGGATAGGAGAGTCAACCTGACATAAGAAGAAGATTAAAAAGAAGAAAATGAACCATTAAAAGTGAGTCCAATGCTGGAAGGATAATTCCTCGTGCTTAACAAAGGCAAGTTGCAACAGCAAGAAGAGCATAAGGTATCCATTTTTAGAACTCAGTGTTTGTGTCAAGGTAAAATTTGCAAATTGATTGTAGATTCGGGTTCACATAATAACTTGGTTTCCTATGAGATGATCAATAAACTTTATTTACAAATATTTCCTCATAGATGTCCTTATTATGCTACTTGGGTCAACAAAGAACAACATATCCTCATTAGGGAACAAGCATATGTCAATTTTTCAATTGGGGAATATCATGATAGGGTTTTGTGTGATGTGGTACCTATGACTTGTGCACTCTTAATCCTAGGAAGACCTTGGCAGTATGGGAGAAAGACAATGCATGATGGACACACTAATAGATACCTTCTGCATAAAGATGGACTAAATTTTTTGATGAATCGTTTGAATGTTGTTGTCTCAAATAACAAAAGTGTCATATGTTTTGGAGATCAAATGCATGTGAATATGCAGGTTAGAGATAAGCCTCATGTGAAGCAAAAGATGGAAGTTGATTAAAACAAGGTAGTAAGCACAAATGTATCGTGGAGTAGTAGGGAGGATGGTGTAATGGTGGGATAAGTTTTTTGTCCTATTGGAGTGCAGAAGAAGGGAAGTAATGGTGGCATTGGTGTTCACCAAAAGGCAGATCAAATAGTAAAAGAAAGAAGGCAGCAAGGGCTCACAAAAGACAGTCTCATGATAGGACCAAAACATAAGTTTTTGAGCACTAATTCTTGTTTTGAGATTGATGCAGGTTGCAGAGGTCGGAGAGTTCCATTTGAGCAGTTGAACAAGGTGCATACATGTACCAAACAATCATCACTAGAGTCACAAGATCTAAACACAAAATATTTTTTCTCTTGGGACAAGAGATTTTTTATTGGGGGGGAGTATGGTGCAGGATTCCTTGACATGAAGACAACTTGGAGGACACCAGGGAAGCATGACAAGGAGATGTATGGGTCTAATAGACTCAATTTTGACGTTTTAAAGCCAATTATGGCATTCCATTGTAATGATCCTAATGTAATGGTTAGTTGTCCAAATGGGCCTAATAGGACCATAGGACAAAATATGGGATTTTGGGGTTATAGGATTGGGAATGGTCTTAAGAATATTTAGACCTCTTGAATAAAGAATTTTTATCCTTTAAGAGTCATTAGCTTTGGGTAGAAGTCATAATAGGTTGTTTAATAGGAGTCTTTAATTCAAATATTTGAATATTAACAGCTAGTGCCATTTTGGTGGGAAATGACAAAATAGTCTTGTTAATCATTTGTAATAACAATTAACTACATGAATTAGTTGGGGCACTTGTTGGAGGCCTACTTAAAGCCCTGAGGGGAATTTGTATGTGAGAGTAGAAGGAGTACAAGGTTCTACGAACTGTAACCCAAAATAACAATAAAACTACTTATTTTTCCTGCAGATCTAGGTTTTAATGCTTTCTTTGCACTAAAGTAGATTTGATAATCATTTTTTAATGAAGTGAGGGTAGTCTCTATGCATCCTTACATGTTTGTAATCTATTGAAAGTTTAATAAACTTCAAATCACACATTAAACTATACATTTCTAAGTCTGCAGTCTTTTATTTACTATTTTGTTGGTTTCCCTTTGAAACAATGATCCAACCATAGATGTAAGAATCTGTTTCCTATGGATTGGATCACCCCCTAACTTGTATCATACATTCTTGAAAATTTAATAATAGGAAGGAGTGAAAGTTTGGTGTACACCAAGAAATATTAACTAAAACATGAATGGTTTGTGTGCCATAGTTAAAGCATTAATAGATCAGCCTTAAGGAGGGGCTATTTTATGTTTGAAATAGTAAGAGTGTGTTTGGATGAGTTTTGAGTAAGCCCTAGGTTTAAGGGTGGATTAGTGAGGGTTTTGGGGTTAGGGCATATAGAAGCCTTACCTAACCATACAACATAGAAAATCCTTGGTTTTGGATCATAACCAAAGACTGTACAAAAGGTTTCTTTCTGGAGATGTGTTTTGAAAGTACTTCCTTTGCAAATGTTGCCTAATAAGCCTACCAAATATAGAGGACATTGAGTTTTTGAGATTGTTGGTCCAAATTAATAGTACCTAAGTTTTGGATATGCTATTTTTGGCTGAAAAGGGTATCTTGATATGTAACTTGTTTGTCTAGTGATTTGAAAATTTGGGGAGATAATTGCCTAAAACAGTGTTTGCAGGGCTAATACTTGAGTTGTCTCGACAAATGGAGTCTTGATGTCTTATGAAGCTTAGAAAAATGTTTTTTGGGAGTGTTTAAATGGTGTAGAGGTAGAGGAGCCACTTGGATTAGTGGAAGACAAGTCTTGGAGCCTCTTAGAGGTATTAGGTGCATTTGAAACACTTTGGGAGTGTTGGGTTTGGGTCCTTATCAAACATTTATCTGCAAGTTTGCAATTGAACCTCAATAAATTTATGTTATTTATTCTCTTTGGTAAGTTTCTTTACCACTTTGTGCTTGTAAGTAACTAGAAAAATAAGGTTCTCATCAAATTTATGGAATTTATTCTCCATATAACTCAATATGCCTTCATACTCTTTCTTGAGTTTATCTTCGAAACTAGAGATTTTGCTATCATAGTATTTCTTCATATCACTTATAGTGCTCACTATTTTCTACATGGACTCCATAATTGATTTTTTTTCATCCACCATTCAGTATTCAATACCTTGATTATCTTGTTTTCTATTGATTCCTTGGAGTTTGATATTGATGTTCTTCATCTCATGAAAATCCCATTTAAACATCCTAAAATTAGCCACTATTGAATATCAGGCAATGGATAGGACATTGTATGGGTTCTCGCTATCCAAGATAAGAAAAGAGGAATTAGTATTGAGATCATTTAGGAACGGGGGTCTATCACTCTTGAAGGGGGCACAAACAAAATTATTTGAGATAGAGTTGTGGGAGGGCATAGAATCAGAATTAGAGGTAGACACAAGGGATGCTCTACCTCTCTTAACTTTGTGACCAACCTTTAAGGAAGAGTTTGACCCAGAATCAGACTCTTCCTACAATATTTGATTGTGGCATTGACAGATACAAGAAGGAAGAATGGGACAAAAATCTCAACTTTATGCCTAAAGTGGTTTAGCAAAATAAAATGATTACCAAAGGCCCTAGTATATCTACAATATAGGATGATATAATTCATTAAAACAATGAGAATACAACACCAAATGGATTTTATTTTACCTGTGTCATAGTTCTTCTTACCCCCTTTAGCTAGCTTTGGCCTTTCCTTCTCATTTCGAAGAAATGTTTTGACAACAACACCTGACATTTTCCTCTCTATATAATTTTGTTCCATCCATTGAAAGACCCATGAACCTAGCAATCAATTTATCAATAATATCAACCTTCCTACCCCCGATTTTGATTTTAGCTTCCTTTAGACTCTTGGCGAATGTATATGTAATATTGGCATCTGCACCATGAAATCTTTCCATGAAGGGTGTAAGCTTGCCATGATCCAATATGCACCATATGGTTTTATTCCTCCTGAGCTCATCACAATTCAAAGTTTCAACTCTTTTCATTTCACCTTCTATGGCCCATCACCAATGGCTATGGAGGGTATGACATTAAAACTCCATAAATGAACACAAAATTGATGGCATTGAGGTTGTCATTGATGTCAACATGTGTGTATGGAAGGATGAGTTGATGGAGATACAAAGAGAGATACAGGACACCCACTGGATTAAGATGAAATAGACATGTAGAGTTGATTGATGTCAACAAGAGAATAGTTGTAGATAGGTGAAGCATATAACACACAGGTTATGCACTCATGCATAACACGTTGTATTATACTACATAAATATTGTTGGAAGCTACATAACTCTGAAATGAATGGATTGAAAAGGTGAAAATGGTGTGGGATCATAGTTTTGTGTCAGCCTCTTAGTGTGCTTAATCAATTGGATTTTATCTTTGTAAGTTCCACATTGGAAATATTGAAAATCTCTTCTTTCTAAAGTTTTCGGCAAGACTCTCTTCCCGTCATGGCAAAATTGTTTATATTCTGGTGTGACCTCTTCTTTTACGATGACTGTTATCAACCTTAGTAGACATCAAGCTTTATACCCATATGCTTTCCTTTCGGTGTGATATGCCTTTGGTCTTGGTGACATCCTTCTTTTCAGTGAAACCTTTTCCACTCTCTACGATCTTGTTTGCTATACCAAAACCATTCTTTATTCCTAGTGGTTCCCTCCCTCTTTAGGATCAAGTTTATAAATAGTGATCGTGTGTTGGTTATTTTTTGAATATGTGGGCCACATGGTGAAAAAGCCTCTTATCGGGCTATCACACTTAAATGAAAATGTAGCAATCATTTTGTTTTCTGGCCGAGTTCCGACTGACCTCTAATCTCTTATATGGACCTCGCCAAGCATATAATATATTATGTCACATGATCATGTCCGATTGGAAAATTTGAAGTAATCTTGTTCTTACTTTTGACTTCTACGTGATCTCCAACCTCAGATAGTCGAGCCCACGATGGCCAACTAATGGCTCTAATGTGATACGTTTACTATTAGATCAGAAAATGAATGTCTACATGGAGAGGTCATGTCAGCTATGCGATAGGTGGGAAATGATTGTTGGCTTCATATGGGACCCACTAGATTTTGACATAATTCTCCATTTCAGGAAGACCAAATTTGGTTTGTGTAGAACCCCCACATCTTGTTGGTATACCATTTTCTGGGAGACCTTCATGGCATCATACTAATATAACACTTTTCTGTGTGACATTGGTGTTGTCACTTCGATAAAGGGGAGAAATATATCCCTTTGGTGTGTTCTCTTTTGGGCCCACCTCATCTAGTTGTCTATAGATATCCATTTGGCGATCGTCCATTGGTTCCATGTGGTAGCCTCCAATTGATTCCCCCATGACATGGTGTGTTTATGTGAGGCCCTATGTTGCGTGGCAACAAAGGTCTTTTCACCATAATCTTACCTTTCAAAAAGACTTATTTTGCCTTTCGCCCCTCTTGTATTACACCAAAACTATTTCATTTTGATTTAACTGACTCTCCATGTTTGCTGATAAAGTGTCCGTGTAGCTGTGATATCAAAGATCTCCTACCAACATCTATTCTTTTTGACATAGATTGGCTTCTTGGTATGACAAGAAATGTTAATTAGCAACCAGTTGAGCTATAAAGAAATCATCTCTTTTAGTATAACTTTCATTATGTCCTATCAAAATAGTGTTCTTTACGGTATAACAAGAGAAGCATCTGGGTGACAAAGTATCTCTTTTCAGTATAACCAAGCCTTTTGATAGGACTCAAATTTCTTCAAGTTGGCCTCTTTATGCTATAGCGATAAGCTCCATTTCACTATGATAGGCATGATGTCTTGATGAAATGCCTCTACCCACACAAATAAACCAAATGACGGGTTTATATCCTTTCGAGTGTATTCCAATAGATGAATGGTCCACATGGGCTACTAACCAAGGTTGACCTGATGACTCAAAAGGATGCTGATGGACTAAGGCTCCATGTGGAGAGTTTAATATGGGTTAACTGAAGTAGACTAGATGACTTGGATGATGCAAATTATGATATAAGGATCCATGTGGTAGTTGACCAACATTGTCTGAGCGAGTTGGATGACCATTTTAAAGACACGTGGCATCCACACTGGCTGAAGAAGAAATCTAATGCGCAAAAGTTAGTGATGATGAGGGAGTTGTCAATATTTTCACGATAGGTCAAGACAAAGAAAGGAATGCATTAATAGTGACCAAGCTAGTGATTATTTGTGTGACTCAATGAAGGATATCAAATCTCATCAGACATATGAGGATTACTAAAGTTAGTAATCAGAGGATAAGGTAGATTGAGAAGAATGAAGAAACATTTAATGATTATTACCTTGCAGAGGAAGTTGTTGATATTTTTGAGCCTCGAGGAAATCTACCAGAATGAAGGTTACTAAATATAGCTATCTGTTTGAGTGGTGTGTACAAAGAATCTAACCAATTTGGAAACATGATATCTTAGAGGCCGAGGAGATTAGTTTTGAATCTATTGTAGGAGGGAAACTATTATTGGTACAAAACTAATCAAACAGAAGAGTGGTTGATGAGATTTGATAGCTACAGATGAGGCAAATGATTTGGTAGATGTACACATGTGAATGGTGATAAAAAAAATAGAGTACTTCATTCATCCATATTGTGAAGAGAGAAAAAGAAAACAAAGATTGAAAGCTATAGTGACCTAAGCCTAGAGAAGTGAAGAGCCAAGGAAGACAACAAAATAGGTGGAGGAATGAATTGAGCAGAAAGTAGAGAGCTAGTTGCAGAGAAGAGAAAAGAACAAAAGGTTTCTAGAAGGGAATGATAGAAGAAGAAAAAGAATAGAGAACAAAGATTGAGAGAAGAGAAGAGTCAAACAATCACAAGTGGAGATAACACAGCGAGTCAACATCAAAATGGTAAGGTATTACAAAACAAATCTATAACAAGCCATTTCATTGTAACAATTTATTTTACTAAGTCATTGTAAATCTTTGAGTGGTTTCTCAAAGCAAGGGTAGGTTTTTCTTTGAGTAGGTGCTCATAAATCTAGGGGTTGGTGCTCCTTTGGGTTGGTGCCCATAAAGCTAAGGGGTGGTGCTATTTTGGGTTAGTGCTCCTTAGGTTGGTACCCAGAACTTTGTAATCATTGATTTACTTGTGAGGCTGGATTGGAGTAGTAAACTCTAGAAGAGTTTCTCACCAAACTTTTTCCCCACCATGGGTTTTCCTTGTATATTCTTGTGTTATGAGTTTTCTCTCTCTATGTGTGTGTGCTAATATGTTTTATATCTCTTTGCATATCATTTTGATTATTGTGATTAAAGTTTAGATCTTTTAGAAGTTAATGTTTTTTATTACCTCAAATTCACCCCCCCTCTCAATGGTCCATTATGTTACTTCAAAAATACCCAAAAATTGTGCAAAGCATGTAGAAATAAAAATAGAATGATGTGCTTAATCATAAAAATCCAAGCCATCATACTAAGAGGTGACATAGGAATTAATTGAAAAGGATTGTCTTGTCTTGCCTAGGGTAGATCATATCACAACAAGGCCTTAACTTCAGCCAAGAAACAATTGTCAAGGCCCCATGCCTTTTTACCATTACTCCTAACACCCTTATTAGAAAAGTGCTCAACCAACCCATTAGCTTCACGGTAGGCATGGTAAATTTTTATTTATTGAAATGACTAATGTATGCGGCAAAAGCAGGTTGATAGAACTCAATATGTGAAAAAAGGAGCTCTAGGGAACCTTGCTCACACACTCACAGGACTTCTTGGTGCAAGCTATGGAGTAATGAAGTATTACTTAGCTTCCCAAGGTTGGTCCCATGGTTCTCTATCTTACACGGTCCCTCAAACCAATGTTTTTGCTCTCAGATCATTGAGCAAAATGGTTTAGAGATGGCAAATGCAAGAACGAGGGATGCTTTTTATTTATTTAATATGAGATGTATCCTAAGCTATGCATGATTCTAGAAATGCAATAAGCTAACTATAAAATGACAAGATTAGTAGCAATACTATCCTAGCATACTATATTAGTTAATAATTTAAGCTAATGATAATAGAAATACTCTAAAATGCATATTAGATTAATTTCTATTTTAAAGAGAGGATAAAATGATGAGCATAAAATGGTATGAAAGCTTGAATGTATTTGAGCATAAGTATGATACTACAAACTTGGATGATGAAAATGGAGGAATGAGAGCTCTATCTATAGCAAAAATAGGGCAATGGATGGCCAGGATTGGAAGAGTTAATCAAAGGTTGAGTTTGAAAGTTGGGAATCCATGTTTGCAATTGGCACCAATGAAATGGTGACAATTGTCAACATAGGGTTGGGTTGAGAGAAGGGGTTGGAGGCATTAAATACCTGAGAAGACCTTATGGTTATCTAGAGTGTAAGGGTCAAGCTTAAGTTAAGATTACCCATTGGATTAAGAGTTAATCCAAGGATAAACTCTTGTGCAAATGATTAAGGAATAACCATGGTCAAAGCAATGAATGCTTGAAGAGACCCTTGGGTTGGATGAAGGTTAAGTTAGGCAAAAAGTCTGTAACCATGTAAGAGGGTTGAATTAACCATTAATGGTTTGGGAAACTTTGGGAAATTAAGTGGTTGAAGACTTGAAGCCTTTAATGGTTATCAAAGACTTTAAGGTTTTGAGAAGTGACCTCCCCTTGCTTAGGGATGTGACAAAGTTTAGAAGATGGGTTAGGTTAATTTAGAAGTGATTAGAAGGGTCTAGAAGAAATTAGGAAGGGATTTAGGAAGCAAGTGGGAGATGTAGGAAAATGCAAGTGGATGGGGGGATAATAGGATTTAATTGAAATAAAGTTAATTCAATTCAATTTGGTTGTAATTTGGGGAAATTGAATAAATTAGATTTATTCAATTTAGGATAACTATCTAATTAAATTTGAATTTAATTAAAAGTGGATAGAAGGGATTTAATTGAATAAAATGATTTATTCATTAAATGGGTATAGTGAATTTAATTGAGTAATTTACTTAATTAAATAGAGGAATGCGGGTAATTTAATTAAATTGGATTTAATTAAATAGAGAAATGAACATAAAATATTCATTTAGGAATATGGTCATTTTTATACGTGTACATTTTGCCCCTCTTTGAAGTGGCATGTGTGCACATGTTATTTCAAAGAAAATGATGTGCTATCATGATTTATGATCAAATGAAATATTTGTGTGGCTCTTATGATTTGTAAGTCATGCCCTAGATTTGATTTGATGTGTGATGCCCCCTCGGGAGATGAATCAATATTTTGAAAATTTTGATTGGATTTGATGATTTGTGTGTGGTGTGTAGGATTTTGCCTATGTGAAATGTTTAAATTGATTCATCTCCCAATAATTTACATGTTTTAGGGTATAAGGGAGACCGCGAGCAAATTACATGCCCAGTTTCCTAACCCTAATTTCATTTTTCTCCTATAAAAGGGGAAAAGTGCTTTGATTTGATTCATTTATGCATTGTTGACTTTGGAGAAAGAGAATTTGGAGAGAAGTTAAAATGCCTATTCCATATTGCAGGCATCATTTTGAGCGCATTCGGAGGTACCGGAGGCCTGCCGCATATGGACCACCAGTAAGTCAACACTTTTGACCCTATTTTGATTTTTTATTTTGTCATTTTTGGTCAGTTTTTTGATTTTTGAAATTCGATTTTAGCCGTTTAGCATGTTAAAGCCGTAATTTAGTGCATACGAAAATTTAGGTAGCGCATAAAGTTTGATTTTAGGGCTGTGTCTGAAACAAAATAGTGTAGCGCATAAAAGGTCTAGGTGAGTGCAGAGGGGGAAACTAGCGCATGTTGAACATAGGATAGCGCATCAAGTGAATAAGGTAGCGCATGAGAAAGACCTAGCGCATAGGGGTCATAGGGGTTTGCATGGGGAAGGGGTTTTAGCGTGTAGGGTCAAATAGGTAGCGTCAGCATGATGTAGGTTAGTGCATAAATAGGTTTTAGCACATGGGGTAGGTTGGGTGGCGCATGGGGGAAAAAGGATAGCACATAGAAGCATTCTAGTGCATAGGGTAAATAGATTAGTGCATGGAGAAAACAACATAGTGCATGGGTGTATTTTAGCATGGAGAGAATCTGTTTTAGCGCATCAGGAAAAAATTTGTGAGATGGGGGGATTTGTGAAATTATTGTGCTTTGCTGTCATGGTTTTTATGGATTTGTCCAATATGATTGTTGATATAACTTGTTTTGATTTGCGATATTTCAAGTTATGCATAGATATTAATGTGTTGGTTTGATCAAAGCATGATTTGTTTTTGCACTTTGTTTCAAGTTCAATGTGTGAAGCCTGATTTGTGTTACAAGCTGATATGGGTTGGAAACTTGAGTTGTTTTACAAACTGATATGGGTGGGAAACTTGAGTTGTATTACAGGTTTATGTGATTTGGAGACTTGAGTTGTTTTACAAGTTTTGGTATGGTTTTTGATAACCTAAGTTGTGTTACAAGTTGATATGAAATGATAGGATGTTGAACTTGATGTAAATGAGAAAATTATTTCATGTTGTTGATGTGATTTTGATTTTGATATCTTTGTTTTGATATGAAAACTGATATTGGACTTGTTTTTCTAGTTGGCAGGAGCGATTGGGCATGGTGCAGTCGAATGACCGATTTCCTAGGCCTTGGACTCTGATACCACGGTTGACACAGGCCGACCTGGATATTCTTGAGAGATGTGGTTTGATGTCCCTATTGGATATGCCTCGGTTCACTGTGAACTAGGGGTTACTGACAGCGCTCGTAGAGAGGTGGCACAGCGACATGAACACCTTCCACTTTTCCACAGGTGAGATGATAGTCACACCAGAGGACTGTTACAGGATTTTGTGCATACCAGTAGTAGGTGCACTACTACCTTATGAGTAGTCGGAGGAGGGTGGCATAGAGGCACTTCACTATACATTTCAGGACGAGACAGTATGCGGATATGAGATCCTTTGGCAGGAGTTCCTGGACTTGGATTATGCACCACTTCCTTCAGTACTGGCAGGATTTATAGGTGGATTCCTTTGTCCTGATCGCAGGTCAGAGGGATTCTCTGTGGGATGGGGGCTGGTGTTAGAGGACATGGTTACACAAGGCCACAGGTTTGCATGGGGATCAGCTATTCTAGCCCATCTGTATAGGGACTTGCATGAGGTGGTATACCTAGGCTATGGCAGTTTGTCAGCTGGCGTGACACTCTTATAGGTATGGTGTTGGGAGCATATTCCAGTAGCCAAGCCATTACAAGATAGAGATAGGCCCATTGGACGTGCCTATGCCTATGGGTATAGGGGTCTAGTTGTTGAGCGGAAGTTGGGCAAACTAGAGCATTGGAGGAGAGTGTTGGATGACATTGATATGGTCACATGGCGAGCGTATACAGGGTGTGAGGTATGGGCGGAGGACAGGTTGGAGATGCCCTATGTGTTTATGACAAGATACCTGATTGGGACGACCCCATTTGTTATTCAGAGGTTCATGGTGACCAGAGTTTTGCAACAGTTTGGGCGACAGTAGGGTATACCACAGGGGGCCTGTTTATATGTGCGGTAGAGGCAGGACATACCAGATTGGGGCCGGACCATTGATAGTGCGGTGGTGGTGGAGTTTGTTAGTTTGGTGGGCCAGATATGGGATTATGCCCTGGAGATTTTGGATGCAGGTATGACAGATGAGTTCACAAGATTGTTTTCTACGTGGACAGTGGCCAGGATTTCAGATCCAGAGGAGATGCAGCCGACATTTGATGATGATGATGATGAGGGAGGTGGAGATGATGAGGATGATGGAGATGGTGGAGGAGGAGGAGGAGGGAGAGGAGATCAAGGGAGGAGGGGAGATAGAGGGAGGAGAGGAGATAGAGGTTTGGAGAGAGCAGTTAGACGGGTGGTGATGGACAGGGGGAGAGGCGGATTGGCCATTGGAGCTAGTGGAGAGGGGAGGGTGGGGGAGGTTCTAGCTGCAGTGGGGGGACTGACGAGGTGATACGACCAGCCCAAAGGATGGATGTGCTCCCACCTCCAGCATCGAGGATAGGCAGAGTTAGAGGGGTTGCCCCTGCACAGGTACTGCTACGAGTTCGGATCCCCACTCATGTTGAGGATGCACAGATTCAGACCCTGCAGGTGACTGTACAATAGCTACAGGCACAGGTATTGACATATCAGGGGCAGATTGTACAGTTGACCACTGAGTGAGACACGAAGATAGAGTGGCGGGGTCGAGCGGAGGAGCTTGCAGTGATCGTGTAGAGAGCAGTGGCAGGTGGTCCGATGAGAGACACCGTAAGAGAGCTATCTTTAAGAGCTGAGGAGGTAGAGTACTACTGTCAGCATTATGAGGCTGTGGTACCCAAGGATTCTGGAGTAAAGAGCTTCACACAGTCGAGATCTAGTCGATCTCGAGATATTGGGTTGCGGTCAGAGAGCCAAGGTGTGATAGGGCCATCGAGACATGATCCCCTTGGAGATCCAGGGGTGGGGACATCTAGAGCTAGACCATCTCTATTAGGGGATAGCCATACTTGAGAGACGTGGTGTCTGTTGTATTTTGATCATTGTATTCTTTGTACTGGACATAGAGATGATAGATTTTGTACATTTTGATCATTTTTGGATATATATATATATATATATATATATATATATACGGCATCATTATCTTTGATCATGTGGTGTGTTATATGGATGTATGTGCTTATGCATTCTTTTCTTTACTTGATGATGATGCAATGCTTAAATATATGATATAATGTATGATGCAGGATGTATGCTTTGATATGTTTGTGAGATGTATCTTGAAAATGAGATGTATGATTTTATGCTGTGAGATGTATCTTGAAAATGAGATGTATGATAATGATATGCAACTAATTGTGAAATGATATGCAACTAATTGTAAAATGATATGCAACTATGTTAAAATGATATGCAACTATTTGTAAAATGATATGCAACTAATTGTTTTTGGTAGCATCCTCATTCTGTATTTGCCACCCAATATAGCCACATGTTGTTTGCTTTCTTTGTAGGTATTATCATTGAGCATTGATTTGTTTAGGATATGTTGAAAATTTATACAAGCACAATGGTATAATTGAACCATAATGACCTGAGAAAAATTTACATGACATTTGATTTTGCAAGATAGCACAAGCGTCAAGGTATAATTGAACCAGGATGACCAGAGTGCAGATTGCGTAAACAGACAAGATTAAATCATTTGTATGCGTGAAGTGGAATCATGCCGTTAGTGATATTCAATGTATCACATCCCGAGGCAAGTATCCACACAGTACAAGTGATCGCCTCCCAGACAGAAGACTAAGAAAATATTGGAGTTTCCCCATGATCTCTAGCTTTGAAGCATTTTAGGGAGAAAAGGGAGAGAATCCAATAATTTAAAAAGTTCAATAATGCAAAAATAGTCAAGATTTTATGCGATAATGCAACATGTAGTACTTCAAAAAATCATCCATCCTTGGTATTTTTGTGTTTCTTTGTTTTGCTTTGCGATGAAGTGTAATTTTGGTTGTTGGATGCAATGCTTCTGAGTTTTGCTTCTAGTTTTGACATCTTGAACGTTTGCAAGTTTTGACGATTTATTGCCCCTAGCTGAGTGTACCTCTTGATGTGAATATGTACAGTGATTTCCAAGCCATGGTGGAATGTGGTAAGAGGATATATATGGATAAACCAGGATAGTGACTACGCTAAGTATGTCCTGAATGGATATATGCTAAGTGTCAGGTGATGGCCGATAGTGTTTTAAGGATATAGATAAAATGGTATGGAGATAGATAGAGGAGTCATTCTTTCACAACAGCGCCTGTTTACCAGGTTTTCACCATTTGTTTTTATTGTACCTTTTTATTTACTTTTTGTGGATTTTTTGATTTTTTTGGCTTTTTCCGTGCATTAGGCTACTTAAGTGTAGTACTTCTTCAGATGGATGTTGTTAGTTGGTTCATCGAGCACATCTCCTTCTGAAGTTGTTAGTTGATAGGCACCTGATCCATAGACTGATATGATGACATAGGGACCCAACCAGTTAGGTTCAAACTTCCCTTTTTTTCTCAATCTTGCTGATTTCTTGGATTTTCTTTGAGGAATAGGTCACCAACTTTGAAGTTGCGAGGGATGACCTTATGATTGTAGCTCCTGCATATGCATTGTTGATATGCTTTGAGATGAGTGTAAGCATGTTGACGTCTTTCATCTAATAGTTCCAGTTCTTGTAGTCGGTTAACTCGATACTCTTCATCTGGGATTAAACCTTTCAAAGAGACTCTGAGAGATGGGATTTCTACTTCCAGGGGTAAAATGGCCTCTGATCCATATACCAATGAGTATGGTGTTGCTCTTGTAGGTGTGTAGATACTGGTTCTATATGCCCAAAGTGCTGGATTAAGTTGTACATGCCAATCTTTGCCTGCATCATTCATTGTTTTCTTTAGGATCTTTAGTATTGTCTTATTAGATGCTTTTGCTTGACCATTTCCCTGTGGGTAGTATGGTGTAGGGAACCGATGTTGGATTTTAAATTTTTCACATAGTTCTTGTACATCTTGGTTTTTGAAAGGCTGTCCATTATCTGTGATGATTGAACTTGGAATACCATATCTGCAAATTAGATAATTTAGGATAAAAGAGGCAATTTGTTTCCTAGTTACTGTGGTCATGGGAACTGCTTCTATCCACTTGGTAAAGTATTTTGTTGCAGTTATAATGAACTTGTGTCCATTTGAAGATGAAGGATGAATTTTTCCAGCTAAGTCTAGTCCCCACTGACAAAAGGGCCATGATGTTGTAAATGGCTGTAGTTCCTGTGCTGGTGCATGTATCAGATTTCCATGGATCTGGCATTTAGGACATTTCTTGGTGAAGTGGTATGAATCTTTCTCCATTATAGGACAGTAGTATCCCATCCTTAGAATCTTTTTAGCAAGAGTAGTTCCACTTTAATGTGTTCCACAAATACCTTCATGAAGCTCGGGTAAAGTGGAATCAGAATCATTACGATCAAGGCAACGAAGAAGAGTACCATCTAGACTTCGACAGTACAAAGTATCAGTAGTAAGGGTATAACAGGCAGCTTGCCAGATAAAGTTACGTTTCTGGTTACGGGATTGGTCAATGGGTAAGATATTGTTCTTAAGGTAGTCATAGATCGGTCCATATAACAGAGAATCTGGACCAGTCAAGGCATAGATAACATGGGATTCAAAATGGTCATAAGTTGGGGAGAACAGTTGCTCTACCAGGAACTTGTAAAGATTCTGTTGCTCTGGAATTTGTAGTAATGAAGCGATAGTAGCCATTGCATCAGCTGCTTTATTGTTCAGCCTTGGTATTTGATCAAAGGTGATGTGCATAAAATATTATTTGAAGTCATCCACCATTCGCTTGTAGGGCAGCAGCTTGTCATCCTTTATCTGATAGTCGTTGTTGATTTGATTGATGACTAGTTGTGAGTCTCCATAGACCTTTAACTCTGTGATTTTCTACGACCATTTTGATGCCTATAACCAATGCCTCATATTCAGCCACATTATTTGTGCACGGGAACATAAGCCTGTATGATCTTGGTATAGTGTGTCCTTCAGGAGTGATGAATAGAATGCCAGCACCTAAACCATGTTATGTGTAGGATCCGTCAAAGTATAGGGTCCATTGTTTGGTAGAAATAGAAAGAACATCCCTATCTGGAAATTCAATCCCCATAGTTTGTTTTCCTGGTAGCAGTGCTTCAACCAGTTGATCTGCAATTGCTTGTCCTTTGATGGCTCATCTTTCTATGTATTGAATATCAAATTCACTAAGAATCATGACCCATTTAGCCAATCTGCCTATAAGAGCTGCCTTGCTGAGTAGATATTTGAGAGGATCAATTTTTGCCACTAGCTTAATTGTGTGTGCTAGCATATAATGTCAGAACTTATGAGATGCGAACACCACTATTAGGCAAGCCTTTTCAATGAATGTATAGTTGAGTTCATAGCCATTCAATGTCCTACTGATATAGTATATGGCTCACTCTTTTCCTTGTTGATCTTCTTGTGCCAATAGTGCCCCTAGCGATATATCTGTTGTTGAGATATATAGGATAAGTGGCTTTCTTGTGACTGGTGGTACTAGAACTGGTGGATTCATCAAGTACTGTTTGATTTGGTAAAAAGATTCTGCACACTTGGTCTCCCATCTGAATGGTACATTTTTGTGTAATAAATGGTTAAATGGTAGACTTTTATCTACTAGCTGAGCGATGAATCACCTGATTGATTGAAGTCATCCTTGTAGAGATATGAGTTGATTGATATTCTTTGGTGGTGGCATTTCCATAATGGCTTGTACTTTTGCTAGATCTACTTCAATACCTTTAGCTGAGACTATGTAGCCTAGTAACTTGCCTAATGTAACCCCGAAGACACACTTCTTAGGGTTGAGCCTAACTTGGAATTTCTCCAATCGATCAAAGATTTTTGTTAGGATGCTGAGATGTTCTGCTCTAGTGAATGAGTTAGCTAGTAGACCATCCACGTAATCTTCCATAAATGTGTGCATCATGTCATGAAAGATTGTTGTCATTGCTCTTTGATAAGTGGCCCCTGCATTCTTTAAGCCAAAAGGCATAACATTCCAACAGTACGTTCCCCAAGAATAGGTGAACGCTGTTTTATCTTGATCTTCTTAGGCTATTTTGATTTGATTATAGCCTGAGAAACCGTCCATTAGTGAGAGCATTGCATGGCCTGCTATGAGATCTACAATTATGTCGATACTGGGTAGAAGAAAGTCATCTTTTGGACAAGCTTTGTTGACATCTCTGAAGTCAGTGCATATTCTGATACTACCATCTGGTTTTGATACTGGAACAATGTTGGAAATCCATTCTGCATAGTCAATGGGTTGGATGAATCCGACATCTAATAGTTTCTTTAGTTTAGTTTTGACCATGAGTGCCACCTGTGGATTCATCTTTCGTAGCTTTTGTTTGACTGGCTTAACTCCTGAAGAGATAGACAAGTGATGCATGATCAAGTGTGGATCTACTCCGGGCATATTGGCATATGACCAAGCAAAGTTAATTTGTCATTCTTTAAAGAAAATGATGAATGCTGATCTTTCCTCGTCTGTCAGAGATTCTACAAGGTGTATGTTTTTGACTGCTTCTGTGGTACCAATGTTGATTGATTGAGTGGGCTCAATCAATATGGGTGATCGCTCATGAAAATGCTCAGGAAGAGTGTCAAGTCTCCCATTGTTAGGTGCCTTAAAAAGGTTTTCACGCTCAGATGCATCCTTTATTTTTATTTTTTGTGATCTAGAGCTGCCATTGACTGGTTTTCAACATCAGATCTTTTATTTGGTTTATTTTTGTGACTGAGAGACTTGGCACTCCCTGATTGGCAGACATCGTTACCTTGTTCACTGGTAGAGCCTGTTTTCAGATTTATGGTACATAGGTAGGGCATAATAAATTCATCATCTGGGAAAATTGGTATATCATGGATTTCGGGTTCATCCCAGTCGATGAGGTTAGGAAAGACAAGCGGTAAGGTATCGTTTGGTGGATTAAGTTCTTCTACTGTAAGTGTTAAGACAGAGGTTTCATCGTGATTATTCTTGGTTGTAAAGAAGTTTAGGATTTCATCGAGGTCTTCAATGGTATTATCTTCCATATAGACTTGTTCATAATGTTTCTGTTTGCTTTCCTTGGTGTTGTAGATGTTTTGTGGTCCAAATTCAAGAGGTCTATCTTCTGTGTTATGCTCTTCCTGAGAAAGGGATATGGTATTAGTATCATTAGGGATATCTGTAGTAGCATTTGAGTAGGTACCCCATTCATATTCATTGGAATCTGTCTTTGAGGCATCATCCCAGATTCTATCAGTGCTGTAAACTGGTATGTTGTATGGTGAAAATAAATGTTTGATGATGGATACCATTTTGATAGTTTTTGTTGATTCGGTGTCAGATCCTGCTTCTACTTTCTGTATTTGTTCATAGACTATACCTCCTCTGGAAGAAATAATGGTATCCTGAGATGATCTTATTTGTTCTTGGCATAGTGGATTTTGAATATGAGCTACTACTACAGATATGGCCTTGTTGTGGCTTAGAAGCTTTTGCTAATGTAACTTTTGTTCTTGACGTTCCCGTGCCTTGCGGATTGTTTCTACTGATTCAAAGAGTGCTTCCTGCCAGGATTCTTCTTTGTACTTCTTCTTTACTTTCCATTGAGGTTTTGCAGTTATGCGGAGTGGCTTTCTTAATAGGAAAGTGAGCTTACAACCTAATCCTATTTTGTCTCTACTGGGCTATGAAGGAAGATCTATGGGTTCAGTGACTCCTTCTTTGCATTTCCCAATAGGTCCTTTACCATCATATCCCATTTGTTGCATGATTAAGTATCCTTTTCCATATAGGTGTGTAGGTAGAACAATGTCCAAAGCAGCTGCTTTGTTATCTTCTTCCTCATCTTTGTATAACCAGCTAAGAATATCCTTGTCTTCTGATTCATGCGCTAGAGTGCCCAATTGGATGAAGGTACCATCAAATTTGGTGATGGGCTAAGTGACCAGATGTGTTGATGTAGTAGGCAATCCATGAGATCTGGGTGATGTCGGTAATTTGGGCAAACATAGGGGCTCCAAAGAGTATTCTCCCATACCTTGGTCTTTGATTTGCATTTGCTGCTTGAAATCTCTAGATAATGAGTTGGGCTTTGCTGTTTGTAGATCTGATGTTGAAGATCACTATTTTTTTCTATTATGAGGAACCAAACTATCTTGGGCTGCCCCCATTGCGTTGCAATGTTGAAATGGATTGTGATCAGTAGATATGGAGATTTCTTGTCCGTCATAAGGAAATTTGACACACTGGTGATACGTAGAAGGTACTGCTTGCATTTCATGTATCCAGGGTCGCCCTAACAAAATATTGTAGGTGAGATCTATGTCTAAGACCTGACAGATAGTATCCTTTTGTAGTGGTCCCACTTGAATACGTAACATCACGGTTCCTTTAGAGGACCTTTCCTCATCATCATATGCCTTTATGGTAATCTTCTTGTAGGGATCAATAGACTCTTCTGAGAAGCCTAATGCACAGATAAGTTTTAAAGTACATATATTAAGTCTGACTCCTCCATCTATTAAGACTCTTTTTACTTGGTGTTTGCAAACAATGACTTCGATATGGAGAGGAGTGTTATGCGGATGACTCAAGGAAGCATTGTCATGCTCTGAGAAGGTGAGGTTATGAGGTCCGGTCATATGGGCGACCATGGCTTGAAATCTATCCGTATCCAGATTTTGAGGTACATTGGTTTCCAATAGCGCTTGTTCCAATATGTCTTTGTGCTTTGATGATAGTTTCAGCAATTCTAGTATAGATATCTAAGCTGGAGTTTTGTGTAGTTGGCTAACAAAGTCATATTGGATTTTCAGTGTAGTAGTTGTAGGTGCAGTATGTCCTTGTAAGACATATTTCTGAGTTCCGGTTGTCACATTAATAGATTCATGATCACGCTGATCTCAGATGGTGATGACATTTACTTGATGATCTTCAGCTGATATGTGATTTATGGTGTTGTTGTAGATATGGTTGATATGAGCTCCGCATGTATCATCCGAGGTAGAAGTTCCATCTTTGTTGTAATTTGGAAGAGAATTTTTAAAGGCTCCATGATCACCATTTGTTTTGAGACCATCTACTATTAAGTCACCTCAATCAATCATGTCTTGCACAATGTGTTTCAATCTCATGCAATCGTTTGTCCAATGACCCTTGTTACGATGGAAATCACAATAGTGTGAATCATTCCACCAAGGTGGTTTGATTTGGGGTTCATAGTTGTTGATTGTAGGCAAGGAGAGAATTTTGTTTGCCAGAAGTTCACCGAATGTTAATTCTAGTGATTGCCCTAGTGGTGTGAAGATACGCTTTTGGAAATTGTTCATGCTGTTGCGTGAATTGTTGTTAGGTCCTAGATTCATGTTTTTGCTTTGAGTATCGATGGTGTTGTTTGTATTGAGTTGTCCTTGATTGGTGTTTGGTGCATATGTGTTAGCATTTGGATTAGCATTTTTAGGATTTTTCATATTTTGAGGATTCTCGGATAATGCAAGCACTGGTTGCTTAGATTTGGGATCATGTGAGTCATTGTTGCTTTAGTTTTTGTTTCGAGTCCAAAATTGAGATTTGTCTAAGTTGTTGTTGTTCTGGTTATTGTAGTTTGATGAGTTTGTTCCTTCCTTGTAGAATTTGAGTGTTCCCTTTTTGACACATGCTTCCTCTACTTGAATACCATTTTCAATCAACTTAGCAAAAGATGGTATGCATTGAAGTTTTAGCCTATAACTCATTTCACTATTCAAATTGTCAATGAAGATTTCCATTTTCTCCTTTTCAGGAATATCTCGAGGATATCTGGATACCATACATTGCCAATGTTGAAGGAATATCATGAATGTTTCATTATTCTTTTGTTTGGTGTTGCAAACATCTAGCATGGTTATGGCGTGTTGGATGTTATAGGAGTATTGGGTTATGAACTTGTTAACCAATTCATCAAATGATCTGACAGGTGATGTAATTTTGGATAACCATTCCATTGTTTGCCCTCCCAGGCTTCTTGGGAATAACCTCATCAGATAGGTGTCATCATGAGCAAACTCAAGACTCATAGTACAGAATTCTCTGACATGATCACAGGGATCACTTTTTCCATCATACTTGTCAAATTTAGGCACATCTGAGTTTGGAGGAAAAGGGATCATGTGCAATCTCCTGTCGAAAGGATAAGGATAGATTACGTTTAAAGAGTACCATACTATCATCCCTTGTTGTATGTCCTGTATTTGCCTTTGTAACATTTGCATTTGTTGAGTAAGGGCAGCCAAAGGTACATTGTCTTGTTGAGGGAAAAGTTCTTCCCTTGTATTAGTTCTCAGCTGAAAAGGTGTGTTAAATGATATATTTTGCTCTGGAGTTTCTAGCTCGGGTATACGCATTTCTGGTATACATTATTCTGGAATGTGTTGCTCATGTATGTGTTCTTCAAGGTTACGAGTTTCCTCTTATCTTTGTTGTTCTTGATATGCATATTGTCGAGATCCGGTTCTAAAGATGTTTGTGTCTAAATCTTCGGGAAGTTTAATGCCTTTACTTGTGAGCATGAGCAAATATTTTTCTTTGTCATTTTCCATAAGCCTTTCTACAAGCTTTTGGAATGAAGGGTTTTCCTGACATTCTTGAAGAAGCGCTTCAGAAATTTTAGTCTCTTCTAGGTGTGGAACTTCAAAAGGATTTGACAACCTTTGATTCATACTAGACTCTGCGTGTGTCTCGCTTTGTTGGTTTCTTTGAGAGCGAGTAACAAGCATTTTAGTAGAAACTTTCAGTGACGAAGGGGACAAAATTCTCGTTGATATGTTGCTCGGGAGTGGGTGGTTCTGGTCGAGGTGTGTTATAAGTGATACAATCGTCCGACAAGAATGTCGGATTGATCTTTCCTCCACGGTTTATGATTTGATTAAAAGCAGACTTTTGACAGTAGGCTCTCGTTTTTAAGGGCTCTTTGTCAAATTCATTGGATTTGTTTTGGATATAAAATTTGACATGATGAAGGAATACCCGATGAGATTTGAAGAGTTGACAATTAATGTATAAAAACTTATTTCTCTTGATGAACTTGGAAAAACTAGGTTGTTGTTTCTTCAATGTGATGTTACGATAAAGGTTCTTTCTTCTCAGAATATGGGAATTAGTCATGCATGAGTGATCAATGGTTTCCTTTGATTTGTTTAGATTCAGTTGATCTTGTTTGGAAAATTTCAAGTCTTACTCTATCAAAATGAAGGTTTAGATGCCCCTTCATGACAAAGCGTATCAAATGATATGGATAAAAGCCTCCCGATATGGAGACTTGATTTAACAACTTGAAATATTTAAACAAGTTTTTTTGAGATGAAATCCTTAAGATGGTAAAGGATTCTATTGATACTTATGATGAGGTTTCTGGATTATGATAAGATAGATATGTTTTATCATGCAATTAGTTTAGGATTTTTACAACGTTTGTTTTGACACAAATTTAGCTCAAGAAATAGTTTTTAACGGTTTGTTTTCGCTACTTCGCTTTGATGAAAAATGTTGTTGATAACGAGAGGCTTTTGAAAATGTTTTCAAAAATTTTAAAATTCCTCACTATTTTGCCCTCTGTCTATATGTTTTTGATCACGTGCTAAAACAGGGATGAAATGCGCTATCAAAATTACTCCACGAGCTAAAAGAATGACCACACGTGCTAGGCTGCCCCCAGACATGCACTAAAGAGTTGACTGCTCAAAAATTTATTTTCTGCTTTTAAAAAGCTACGCGCTAACCTAGGTCTGTGAAGTGGTAACTTGTAAACCAGATGCGCTAATGTTTGGTTGCTACATGCTAAGCTGATGCTTCCACGCGCTAGATTGTTTCTGTGATGCGCTAAATGTTTTAACACTATTTTGATTTTGGGATAAAATGCTACTGTTTGGAACAGACGCGCTAACTAGATGGTTTGATGTGCTAACTAAAATACCCTACGCGCTAAGGAGTTGTCCTCACACACTAATCTACCCTGTTTTTTCCTTCAGTTGGTTTTTCTGCAATTTTTGGTTTTGATCGTGAGTTTTTCAATTTAGATGGATGATTTTCTGAAGTAATAAATGTAAGCACAGCACAAAAAGTACAACCATTTTGCCTAATCTAACAAAAAGTGTATGTTCTGCGAGGATGTGTTCAAATCCCCAATGTTTTAATAGGTTCGGATATAAGTAATACACTTTAGAAAGACTCTTTATTTAAAGGTCATAAATAACATCATAGCCCACTAGTTTTGATACTCCATCAGCTCAAACAGCCGTGTCACTCCCTAGAGGGCGCCCATTTTTTTGCCTTTCACCAGAAATTAACTCAAAGTGAATTTCTTCACAGTTGAGTAGTTATCTTGGGAGATATATGGTGAGTAATCTTGGGGGCGGATTCCTCCCCACCTTTGCACTATGATGTTATAAATGTTTGGTTACTGACTTGGTTCAAAGTTTCTATTTTTATGGCTCGTAATCAGGCTTCTTGTTTGGCTATTAGTGATAAACTCCCTTAAGAGGCTTCCCAACCTTTAGAACAAAGGCTTTACATATCTCAAGGATATTGGGGGAAGGCTAATCGCTGCACACAACTGTTGAAAAGGACTTTCATCACTTTCCACTTTTGATTATAGTGGGTTGGAACACTTGGCGTCAAAGTCGTTCCCCACTTAGGTTGTTCCCTTCACACCGGCCATAAACGGCTTTAAGAGTTGATTTCAACTCCTCGGGAAGGCAAGCCTACTAAAGGATGTAAATGCTTTTGAAGGAAAGAAAACTTTTTAAGAGAGGTCTGGTTTTTTGGATCACCCAGTTAAGGGGAGAGCATATACCTTCCTCTTTCAATTCAAGGCAATCAAAAATTCTTTTTAAACCTTCAATTCAGTGATTTTCTAACCTCTACTGGGAGATATTGCTCTAGGAAAAGCAAGTTGTTCCTTTTAGTTCCTCAAAGCAATGATTATTTAATCTAAGGAAATAACCGAGTCAACAAAGCAAAAGGTTCGATCTGGTCAACAAATAAAAATTGGTAAACAAAAGGGGAATAACTTCCCTCTTTAATTGTAACAAAGCTTTTGAGATGAGGTTCTTTCCTTTGCACCAAATTGAATATGAATCCTTTTATACACCAAAGGATGGTGAGGTTCTTTTTATAGCTCTATTTTTGCAAAAAGAATTTTTTTTGTTTTGTTCTTTTTAGAGCCCAAAATGAAGGTTTTCTCCTATAAAAGCAAGAAAATTTTTGATAGTGGTTCTTTTTATAGCCCAAAAACAAGGTGAGTTCAATTTAAAAAAAAAGAAAATCAAATTTTAAACTAACCTAGATAAGTTAGTAAAAATCTAATTATCTTAATCCGAAGATGAAGCTCCTATCTGCAATGAAATTGTTAGAGACTTGCAAAATAACCAGTTAGATACCTCGATGGACTTCTACAAGTCTAATTTCGAACTTTCAGTTACAATAATTGTTTTTCATATTTCGGTCTGTGATGCGCTATAGAACAAACTTGTACGTGCTACATAATAGCCGTAATGCACTAAAAGAAGTCTTCAACATGCTACATTGTTTTCGGGATGCACTACTCTGTGTGTCGAAAGCGCTGCTCTATTTTTCTCCGGCGCCGAAACCTACAGAAGAAATTAGTAATCTTATGCACTGATAAATGGACTTGAAGCGCTATATTATGGACTCCGCGTGTTGAACAATGAACCGAATGCGCTAGGCTATTAACCGGATCCGGTAAATAGTTAACTCAACGCGCTAATTCATTTTTCCCACGTGCCTATAAAAGTGGATATATTTCAAAACCGATTAGATATATGGGTTAGGGCCCCACGGTGGGTGCCAGAAATGTATGCGGGAAAAGAGGGTCGATAGAACTCAATATGTGAAAAATGGAGCTCTAGGGAGCCTTGCTCACACACACATAGGACTTCTTGGTGCAAGCTATGGAGTAATGAAGTATTACTTAGCTTCCCAAGGTTGGTCCCATGGTTCTCTATCTTACACGGTCCCTCAAACCAATGTTTTTGCTCACAGATCACTGAGCAAAATGGTTTAGGGATGGCAAATGTAAGAACGAGGGATGCATTTTATTTATTTAATATGAGATGTATCCTAAGCTATGCATGATTCTAGAAATGCAATAAGCTAACTATAAGATGACAAGATTAGTAGCAATACTATCCTAGCATACTATATTAGTTAATGATTTAAGCTAATGATAATAGAAATACTCTAAAATGCATATTAGATTAATTTCTATTTTAAAGAGAGGCTAAAATGATGAGCATAAAATGGTATGAAAGCTTGAATGTATTTGAGCATAAGTATTATACTACAAACTTGGATGATGAAAATGGAGGAATGAGAGCTCTATTTATAGCAAAAATAGGGCAATGGATGGCCAAGATTGGAAGAGTTAATCAAGGGTTGAGTTTGAAAGTTGGGAATCCATGTTTGCAATTGGCACCAATGAAATGGTGACAATTGTCAACATAGGGTTGGGTTGAGAGAAGGGGTTGGAGGCATTAAATGCCTGAGAAGACCTTATGGTTATCTAGAGAGTAAGGGTCAAGCTTAAGTTAAGATTACCCATTGGATTAAGAGTTAATCCAAGGATAAACTCTTGTGCAAATGATTAAGGAATAACCATGGTCAAAGCAATGAATGCTTGAAGAGACCCTTGGGTTGGATGAAGGTTACGTTAGGCAAACAGTCTCTAACCATGTAAGAGGGTTGAATTAACCATTAATGGTTTGGGAGACTTTGGGAAATTAAGTGGTTGAAGACTTGAAGCCTTTAATGGTTATCAAAGAATTTAAGGTTTTGAGAAGTGACCTCCCCTTTCTTAGGGATGTGACAAAGTTTAGAAGATGGGTTAGGTTAATTTAGAAGTGATTAGAAGGGTTTAGAATAAATTAGGAAGGGGTTTAGGAAGCAAGTGGGAGATGTAGGAAAATGCAAGTGGATGGAGGGATAATAGGATTTAATTGAAATAAAGTTAATTTAATTCAATTTGGTTGTAATTTGGGGAAATTGAATAAATTAGATTTATTCAATTTAGGATAACTATTTAATTAAATTTGAATTTAATTAAAAGTGGATAGAAGGGATTTAATTGAATAAAATGATTTATTCATTAAATGGGTATAGTGAATTTAATTGAGTAATTTACTTAATTAAATAGAGGAATGCGGGTAATTTAATTAAATTGGATTTAATTAAATAGAGAAATGAACATAAAATATTCATTTAGGAATATGGTCATTTTTATACGTGTACAACTATAATATCCATAGATTCCTTGATCCAAGTTTTTATATTCCAAGAAGGTTTTTGTTTTCCCATAGGATGTTGGTTAATTTTGTTAGAATCTCCCTCAAGCCAAACTAAATTGGCATTAATATTTTTAGCCAACATCAAACAATGGTAGGCTCCCATAGCTCCAACTAGGTGGTTGGTCTGACATCCCAAGGGGAGTACCACTTATGATAAAAGCCTACCATATTCATCTCTAATCATTCTCCCACACCCAGTTGGCCCTGAATTTCCTTTAGCTACCACATCAAAGATAACTTTGACCCATCAAGCTAGAGGAAGGATCCAATGAGCATTATCCCTAGGGGATTTAACAAGTCTGGGATCACTAGGAAAATGTAGCTTTATATTCCATCTAGAGGAAACTTCAACATCATATGAAAAAAAGCTTCACATTAATCTCATGGCTAGACCAGGTAGAGACATAGCTCTAAAAAATGGCCCTTCTGATTTCATTGAAGACAACTATAAGAGGTAAAGCAATATTCCTAAAGATTCTATTGTTAATCTCTTTCTAAAGACCCTAAGCCACATCGAGCAAGGACAAGGACTAGAGAAAATTCAAGGAATGATTAGTAATCAACACTCAACATTAGGCCAAGGACTCCACAAGAGAATAAAGAATGGCCCAATCCACATTTCATAAGTACATTAGGAACCCCCATACTTCAAAAGCATATTCAAAGTGCATAAATGAGTGAGAGTTAGACTCTACCTCACTCATACACAAAATGCATCTGTTAGTAAGGGAGAAGCCTCTTTTACACAAATTATCAATAATCAAAATTTTATTCAACAACAAAATCCAAAAAAATATATTGATCTTTTGAATAAGAAATTTAGACCAAACACTAGCCTAAAGGGGGGGAGAAGGTTGATTCTAAAATGAAGAGGCTAGGGCTGAGGTGACCGAATATTCTCTCAAAGAGGAGCATTTTCAAACCATTCAGTATTCCACATTTAGATTAAGCATATAGGATTTATATGACATTTGAAGGGGTTCCAGCTCAACATTAACTTTAGACAAATTAATCCACTTATTATATTCAAAGTACTTAGCCACCCAAATTCCAAATCTAACTTTACACTTTTCCACATGCTTACTGAAAGTTGTATGATTGCAAAGCAGTCTATGGCTGATCCTACTATCCTCCTAGAATTTAATTATCCTACCAAACCCCAAATTCTAGCTACTCTAGCATTAAGAGTAGTCTTCGCACGAATAGTAAAATTCCATAGAGTTGAGCTTGATGGGATATCATTAGCCATAAAAAATTTCTGAATCGAATCTATAACATGAAGATTCTTCCTTCTCCATATGATATTGCATTCCCCTTTTGAATTAAAAATTCTCCAAATTTGCTTGGCAAGGATGACATTATTGAGGTCTAAAATACTTCTCAAATAGAGTCCTCCCCATTTTTTATTCATGCCACAAGATGCATTCTCTTTTTCTTCTTCAACTCCTGACCAAAGAAACTTCTTTTGAATACTTTCAATTGCTTTAACATATTTAGGAGGTATTTTCAACAAGATAAGTGCATTAACCGAAAGATTTTGGAGACTCACTTTTAGGAGTTGAACTTTTCCAGCCTAACTCAATAGAGCCTACTTCCAACCAGCCAGTTTTTTGTGAGATTTATCAATAAAAAAAAATCTAGAAAGAATCAGACACTTTAGAACTGAGCGGAAACCCCAATAAAATAACAGCTAAATTTCCTATTTAACAACCCAATATGTTAGAAATATTCCTATGTCTAGCTTTATGAGTATTAATAAACTAGAGTAAGCTTTTAGAGTAATTTATGCATTGTCCTGAAGCTTTTACATAGTTCGCCAAGATTTCTTTTAGAGAACAAGCTTCCCCAACTAAGGCTTCCCCCATAACAATGGTATCATCCACAAATTGTTGGTGCGAGATCACAAACACACCAAATTAAGTATTTAGTCCTTTTAATCCTCCATTCCTCATCATTTTGAGCATATATGTCCCAAAAGTTTATGCAACAAGAGTGAAAAGGATAGGAGATACAGGGTCTCATTGACAAAGTCCTCTCAAAACCTCAAAAAATGTTGAAGAAGCTCCATTGATGATTACCATAGATTTAGATGTAGTATTGAGTTTCCATACTAAATCAATGAATTTACTGCATAAGCCATAAGACTCCAATACCTTAATAAGGAAGTTCCAACCCACTTGATCATAGGCTCTAGATAGGTCTAGTTTAAGGAAGAATCCTTAGTTGTTGGAGTTTTTAATAGAATGGATAATCTCATGAACAATGATGATCGAGTCCAAAATTTGGTGACTAGAAACAAAGCCATTTTGTCCAGCAACAATGAAATGAGGGAGCACCTCCAATATTCTTGAGGTCAAATTTTTTGAAAGTATTTCATAAAGAGAACAACAAATAATGATGAGACAAAAATCCCAAAACAAATCCTCTATAGGGTATTTTAGAATTAAGATAATGAAGGTTGAATTGATTTCCTTTAGAATTCTTTTGGAACCAAAAAATTCCTTAATAACATTACCCACATCTTCCCCCACAATCTTCCAAAATATCTGAAATAAAAATATAGGAAAAACATCAGGTCTTTGGTCCTTATTCAATTCAAATTGTAGCATCCTAAAATTGTGACACTCGCAATTTTGATTGCATTTGGGTCTTCACGATGGCGATGCAACATTAAACCTGAATGGAGACCCCGAAACTTGTTTACAACACCAAAAACTGTATTTTTCTGCACCTTGGCATGATCCCTCCTTGCACCCTGCTGTCCCGGGAGGTGAGACCATGGCGCCCAGCGCCCTGGTCCCCCAGGACCATGGCGCCCAGTGCCTTGGTCCCAGGCCCTATTTTGGGCCCGGTCTCTTTTGGGCATCGGGTCTTTAAGTTTGCAATTTGGGAAATAATGTTTCTTGGTCGGCCTAAGCTTGGGAAAATCAGTCTATCAGCCCTAATTGACAAGTATATAAACTACTTTTCCTCTCCTAGAAAGGGGGAGGAAAAGAAAAGGAGGACATATATGTGCAAAGACGCGGAAGCAATATTCAAATATTCAAACATTCAAGCATTCAAGCATTCCTTCAAGCAATTGAGTATTCTAAGTCTCCATTAAAGGCTAAGTGTTGCATTCAAGACAAGGATTCAACCATTGAAGAGGAGATCACATACAACATACAACATACTACATACATTACACCTTCGCATGTAAGAATACAAACATTCTTACAACAAGGTATCAGTACTTGTTTACATTACAAACATTTACATTTACAGCATTCTCATTTCTTGGTTAATTCCAAAACCGGGGTTTGACCTAAAGGCAAACCCTCATCACTAACCCCCCAATCATCCTCTCTTTTCTGTGTGTAGGTTGCAGGTATGCGACTGTAATTGAAGATCTGGAATCCTTGTGCAGAGACGAACAGATCCACCTTCGTTTCGCGGATTTTTTGGAGGACCGTGTGCACGTCGGGCACCATCGTCCCGTCAACTTTCGCTCAAATTTGCAAAATAGCACCGTCTCAACATTTTACTGCTAATTCCAGGTCCGCAGCTTCATCCCATATCCCTATCTCTGTTTATAAGTGAATCTCCCTTGCTTCTACATACATTCTTAGTTCAATCATTCTATCTACATTCTTTACAAAAGAGGGTATCCTTGATGTCTTAACCCTTGAAACTCATTTAGAATCCAATCCTGCATTGTGTGGGATTGGATCTTGTGGGTTTCAACCCGTCTTTTGAATGTAAAGTCTCTCCCAAGTGAAAACCATCAACCCTAGTGACCTCCCTTCTCTCTCCTTGGAGTTGGGGAGGGGAGAACGACTAGGGTTCGATTTTTCCGCTTTACATTTTGGTGAACACGACGTGAACATCCTCATTCTAATTATTCATGGTTAGATCTGAAAAATTTGCTTCCTTAATTACATTTCCATGTTTGATCTTTTGCAAATTTTAGAGGCTAATTGCATAAAAACCCTAAAATTTTCTTTTTAGTAATTAAGCTTGTGAAATGTTTAATTGTTAATGCTTGTTTCAGATCTACCCTTCTATTGCAAATTACCAATTCATATTTGTGCTTTAATTTTGAAAATTAAGTGGTTAAGTGTCAAAACCCTAATTTTTAAAACCCTCTTGATTCAACCTTTGACTGATAATTTCACTGATCAAAACACCTCCAAATCGGCTGTAACTTTGGATTCTGTAATAAAATCACAATATCTTTCATCTCTGAAAATTTGGAAAAAAGTTGCGAGGACCGTGTGCACCCCGAGTGCCATCGTCCCCGACATTTTTTCTGAAATTTCGGGAGCTAGATCTTACTGTGTTTTTCTGCTAAAATCCAAGAATTTTGGCTGATTTTATCAATTCTAACACTTACAAAATTAAAGTCAAAGTTGGCCTAGCGATTGCTTGGATTGAGGCTTCTAATCATTCAAAAATTGTTGAAATTAAAATTCATATCAAAATTGTGTTTCTTACTGTCCTAAATCTGAAAAGTGTGTTGGCATTCATTCAAAATTTCAGTGCTTTATTCAAATTTTTACAATTTGTGACTTTTGAAATTAAGTGTTTAATTGCAACAACTCTGATTTCCGCTTTCAAATTTGAATTTTGCATGAAATTGAGTCAATTTTTAAATTTCAAAGCCTGCATTGCTTTCAGCATTCCCTCTAAAATCATAAAATTCAAAATTTCAGTTTCCCCCTCTTTTTCAAAATTCAAATTTTACATTTTTCAACAATCTTGATAGGGTTCAATTTTGAGATTGCAACTTTAATTTGGCCTATCTACAGATTGTAAAATCACTCAATTTTTTCAGATTAGCTTTAAAATCATCATAACTTTCGTCCCTGAAAATTTTGAAAAAAGTTGCGAGGACCGTGTGCACTCCGTTCGCCACGGTCCCGGACATTTTTTCTGAAATTTCGGGAGATCGTCCTGATTGTATTTAACAGCTTAACTCTAGGAGATTGGCTGATTTTATTGAAATTTGCTACCTATAAAATTCAAAATCTTCTCTCTCTCTTTAGTGCATGAGTTTTACAACAATAAGCCCTACTTACACTATTCCCGTTAGATGAAGCCTTAGAATTAAGTCTTTCCAAGGTGTAATCACTGAGGAGATGGAGCCTAATTTGAATGGCCTTTTTAACGAGGACATGGGTAATTCTTCTAATCCTCTTAATGATGAAGAAGCTCTCCATGAGGTTTCTGTAGAACAACTTTCGAAATTGGATAACCAATTTGATGATTTTCGATAATGTATGTCTCAAGAATACCCCGATAGTGAAGCTCTTTCATTAATTGAGGGTCTAAAACGTATGGTTCAAAGTGATAAGAATGGAATTGATATTTTGCATGGTATTGCACACATTGTGGATTCGAATGTGATGCCGATGAAAAGTTGTGCCGAAACTTTAGGTTATACACAACCTCTTACCCAAGTTAATCATTCTATTCCTTTGACAACTCCTATTGCTAGTATACCTACTTTTACATCAAGCATAATGACTACTTCAACACAAGATATTCCCCCTATGATCACCAGTCATGGGGGCAATCCCTCTTCTTCAATCAACCCTCTTCCTTCATTCAATCCGACTTCTTCATTCATTCCTTCAATGAGTGTTCCTATTATATCTCCACAAATAAACATGACGCAAGGGGGCAATTCATTTAACCATTCCATTCCTCCTTGTAGTGTTCCTCCTTTCCAATCATCTCCTATGACTAACTATCATAGTGTCCTGCCACCTTACTCTCAATCAATACCTTCTTTCAATAACATAATACCTCCATCACAATCTAACACGTCTAATATGAACTCTTCGACTGAAGTGACCATTAACAATCTTGCACAAACTGTCTCTTCTTTACAGCAACAAATTGCCTCTATGAATCAATCTAAGTTTAGTGTGCCCACATTTGATGTTGCGAGCCCACTTTCTCTTGACATTGTTAGAGCTATCCCCCCTAAACATGTTGAAATCCCGCATTTGGAGCTTTATAATGGTAAGGGTGATCCTCTAACACATGTTAAGACCTTTCAAACAATATGTACTGATTTTGCTTATGACCAAAGGTTGCTTGCAAAACTGTTTACTAGAACATTAAGAGATAAAGCCCTACAATGGTATTGCTCGTTGCCTTCTTATTCTATTTCTTCTTTCGAACAACTTGCAAATGCTTTTATTCAACAATTTCAAAACAATATAAGTCCTAAAGTTACTTTGATTGATTTAATGCATTGTAAACAAGGTGTTAAAGAAAAAGTGACTGATTTCATTGGTAGATATAAGCATTTGTATGCTCAGATTTCTTTTCCAGTGCCGGACAATGATATTCAAAGAATCTTTATTTCTAATTTACAAAAAGATATTAGAGAAAAACTTCTGTTTTCTGAGTTTACTTCTTTCCAACAGTTGTTCGCAACTCTTCACAATTATCAACTGACTGTGAGTCATATGGAACAAGAAAATCCTATGGCTCCGAGTGATAAGGGTGATAGTAGTCAACAACCATTTGGGAAGTTTAAACCAAACAGAGAGTCAATTAAATTCAATGAAAACATCATCAACAACAATGTGAATGCAGCATCAGGTGTGCCTCCTATTTCTAAGTTTTTCATGAAAGAAAGAAAGTTTACTCCTTTGAATGAATCATTGTGTAGTATTATGAATAAGTTATTGGAACAAAATGTGCTTACTCTTCCTCCTATAAGGCAAATAGATCCTGCAAAGATTAATTCGCCCTATTTTGATAACAAATCTTTTTGTCAATTTCATCATCATCCTGGGCATGATACTGAAAAATGTTTGCTTTAAAGGGTAAAATTCAAGATCTGATTGATAATAATACTATCTCTATTTCTGGTGTGAATGATAAAGGCAGCACATCTATAGCTCCTCCTAACCAAAATCTTAAGATTTTTACTGATCCATTGCCTTCTCATACCTCTAATGCGATTGATACTACTGATTCCTCGGTCTCACCTGATGATCTCGTGTCTATGACTCCAAATGTGATTAACTTTGTGGAGCAGCAGAAAATCCCTAAAGAACCTTCCATCACATTTGATTCCAGTGAAACTATCAGGGCACCTGATGGTCCTTTATATATAGTTGCAAAAGTCAAGAATACACCTTGCCGTGGAGTGCTTATTGATCCTTCTTGTATGGTTAATATCATTACGGAAGAATTTCTTTTTACTTTGCAATTGAATCAAGTGATCTATGACGAAACAAATGTGGTTGTGAAACTATTTGATGCATTTTCTTCTCCTGCAATTGGTTCTATTACATTACCTATTGAGGTCCATAACAAACCCCTTGATGTAGACTTTGTTATTATTCCATCATCTGAACAATTTCGTGTGAAGCTAGGCTATCCTTGGCTATCTTCCATGAGAGCTATTGCTTCTCCTATTCACAAGTGTTTGAAATTTCCCCATAATGGTGAAGTTGTTACTGTCAATCATAGTCTCTTTAAACCAGCTGAAAGAACTTCTAGCATTCCTATTGATTACTTTTGGCCTAAACAATTCCAATCTCTTCCTCCGCGAAGTGATCATCTTTTTAAATCTTATCAAAAGTGGAAAAAAGATATGATCCTATCTCTAAGTGAACCTAGAACACCCAAACTTGATATTCCTATCATTCTTGAGAAGGAAGTTCTTCCTTTGAAAGATAAAACTAATGTCTTTCCTCAAGAAAATTCCCAACCCATCCATATGAATGTGACTATGCCTATATCTAATAAACTTCCTAAAAGTAGACCTATACCTCCTCATCATGATGGGCTTGGTCTCCTTCCTAAACCAAATATTCCTCCCTTATATGGAGCAGTTCCTCCTCCTTCCTCTTATAGAGAGAAGAGAGCTTCCTCTTCTCCTATTGTTCAACCTAAGAGACCACAACCTAAACACCCAAGTGATAAGGATGAGAACATTCCTCCTCCTCAATCTTCTCAACTTCCTACTAAGACTAGACGAAATCGTTCTGCACGTGAACGCCGACGAAAGCGTCGTCTTAGAGCTCAGGCAATTGCTTCTCAAACTTTGCAATCCCCAAAAACACCTTCAGCTAGTATTATTCCATTTTCTCCTCAACCGAAAATTGAGCCAAAATCTCCTAAACATAAGATGTATGATGGTCTTGATCCTGTGCAAGTTAAAGATCCTATTTTTATAAATCTTGGTGATGATATAGATGAAAATGTTATTCATGATGAAAATGTTACTTCTGTTCATTCTGATAGTGAATATGAATATGTTGATGTTGATAACCATTTATCTAAGGAATTTTCTACAGCGCTTATCCTAGCTCCTAGACAAGAACAACGTGGCTTGGAACATGAACATAGCCCTTGTTTGGATCTTGTGATAGCTCCATCTACTGTGTTGGATGTTCCTCCTCTAGCGTGTTTCCTACCTTCCCGAAATATTGATCAGCAAGATCGGGGGGTAGATGACATGCTAGACTAGTTCATTAGCATAGCAGACTCTCTCCTCCTCTCTTGATCTCTTTTGTTACTTCTTCTATGTGTTATTCTCATTCTTCTATTTTTTGTCCTTAGTGTTGTCTACTTGAGGACGATGCAAAACATTGAGATCTCTTTTGGTCTCTCTCATGTTGACTCAAAAGACACATGTGTTCCCTTCTTCTAGGTGACCTTCCTTGATTGGGGAATACAGAACAATTATGCATACATACATATGATATACATGAATTATCATACAGCATACTGACCCCGAGGAAAGCGAAGTCACCTTGTGCTTTGTGTTTTGTGTCTATTATCCTTGGGCTTATCTCACACTTGGGGGCTAAATCCTTGTGATAACGTGCTCCTTTCCCTTCTCATTTCTTATATGTATCACTACCTTAAAGCAATCACCCCTGGTGAGGCGTGTTTGATCGCTTTAACGTAGGGGGGCATACATCCCGCTCATATCTTTTCAAGATACTTGAAAATTTCTTGACAAATTTAGCTTTGCCTTGAAAATTTTTGATATCTTTCTTGCATGACTCATAGTGAGGGAACCTTACTACTGACAGTCATGGTTCTCTCTCATGATCTTCCCTTTTACTTTGTCAATCGAAGTCATAAGATCCTTAGTCCACTGGGGGCTTGGTGTATCTTGCCTCCTTGACGTGGTGAAAGTTTTTCAATGTTGTTTCCTTGTACTTTACCGGAAGTATGAGCGTACACTTATACTCCCGCTAAAGTGGGGGCTAAATGTAGAGTCCTAAAATTGCGACACTTGCAATTTCGACTGCATTTGGGTCTTCACGATGGCGATGCAACGTTAAACCTGAATGGAGACCCCGAAACCTATTTACAACACCAAAAACTGTATTTTTCTGCACCTTGGCATGATCCGTCCTTGCACCCTGCTGTCCCGGGAGGTGAGACCATGGCGCCCAGCGCCCTGGTCCCCCAGGACCATGGCGCCCAGCGCCTTGGTCCCTGGCCCTATTTTGGGCCCGGTCTCTTTTGGGCATCGGGTCTTTAAGTTTGCAATTCAGGAAATAATGTTTCCTGTTCGGCCTAAGGTCAGGAAAATCAGTCTATCAGCCCTAATTGACAAGTATATAAACTACTTTTCCTCTCCTAGAAAGGGTGAGGAAAAGAAAAGGAGGACATATATGTGCAGAGATGCAGAAGCAATATTCAAATATTCAAACATTCAAGCATTCAAGCATTCCTTCAAGCAATTGAGTATTCTAAGTCTCCATTCAAGGCTAAGTGTTGCATTCAAGACAAGGATTCAACCATTGAAGAGGAGATCACATACAGCATACAATATACTACATACATTACACCTTCGCATGTAAGAATACAAACATTCTTACAACAAGTTATCAGTACTTGTTTACATTACAAACATTTACATTTACAGCATTCTCATTTCTTGGTTAATTCCAAAACTGGGGTTTGACCTAAAGGCAAACCCCTCATCCCTAACCCCCCAATCGTCCTCTCTTTTCTGTGTGTAGGTTGCAGGTACGCGGCTGTAATTGAAGATCTGGAATCCTTGTGCAGAGACGAACAGATCCACCTTCGTTTCGCGGATTTTTCGGAGGACCGTGTGCACATCGGGTGCCATCGTCCCGTGAACTTTCGCTCAAATTTGCAGAACAACACCATCTCGACATTTTATTGCTAATTCCAGGTCCGCAGCTTCATCCCATATCCCTATCTCTGTTTATAAGCGAATCTCCCTTGCTTCTAAATACATTCTTAGTTCAATCATTCTATCTACATTCTTTACAAAAGAGGGTATCCTTGATGTCTTAACCCTTGAAACTCATTTAGAATCCAATCCTGCATTGTGTGGGATTGGATGTTGTGGGTTTCGACCCCTCTTTTGAATGTAAAGTCTCTCCCAAGTGAAAACCATCAACCCTAGTGACCTCCCTTC
The DNA here is from genome assembly GCF_030272615.1 of Cryptomeria japonica. NCBI lineage: Eukaryota > Viridiplantae > Streptophyta > Pinopsida > Cupressales > Cupressaceae > Cryptomeria > Cryptomeria japonica. The sequence continues at coordinate 73,651,892 of NC_081413.1, forward strand.
TCTCTCCTTGGAGTTGGGGAGGGGAGAACGACTAGGGTTCGATTTTTCCGCTTTACACAAATAAAAAGACTACCTTTTTTATTTCTTGAAGGGAATGTATAGCCACAAGATGTTTGTTACAGTCTTCATTTGCCAGTCTAGGAATAGCTTCGATAAAATCCTTTTGTTTGGCTTCATCCAGAGAACCCTTAGTCTTTAATAGATTAGAGAAGAAACACGCTAATTATCTAATAGCAACTTCCTTATTAAGAATTGTCCCTTTCCTATGACTTTTTTAAATTGTATTATCTACCCTATGTTTAGAGTTGACATATTGAAGAATCTTGTATTCTTGTCCCTAGAAGCCAACCAAATAGATCTAGATCTATGTTTCCATAACTCCTCGTCCTTAGATATAATATCATGGTATTGAGTGAGGATCTCATTTTTCTTGGCTAAATATCCCCACTATAACCTTCCTTCCGGATTTTATCCTAAATATATTTATATCTAATTGGATATTGTCTTTAGATTAAAAAATATTTACAAAACATTTTTTTTTGTATTTTCTAATATCAGATTTGACCATTCCAAGTTTTTCAGCAACACGAAACATGGTAGTACCTTCAACTTTTGTGCTCAACTATTCCAATATTTTGGTTTTGATCTATGCGAGTTGGACTCACATTCTTTCATAATGAAAGGGAGGATTATTCTTCGCTGACATGGATTCCACTTGAAAGCTAGGAGGTAATGGTCAAATCCAACTCTTGAAAGAGAATTCAAAGTGCAAACATATTAAAAAAACCAACCTTTTGAAATAAGACCACGATCAAGCCTAACCTAAATGAGATCATTTTGAGCACACTTGTTGGTCGAGTTAAAGGAAGCGCCCCTAAGATCGAGTCCATGGAGGAATTGATTATTAATAAAATCCAAAAGGTCCTGCTTACTGTCTTCTTTGATCTAATATCCACTGAACTTCTCCATATCCTAAAGAGGCATGTTCAACTCACAAAAAATTATCCAATTCTCATCCCAACAAACTTATTGCTGGGGGCATCGATGTTGGACAAAATCGAGGAAAAATTATCTTTAATATGCTTGAGTATAATAGGTATATGATTATCATCTTCCCATATGCAAGTCCCATAGACAAAAATTTCATTCCAAAAGAGAGCACAACCCCGTGAAGCCCCATCCAAACTATTACAATGTATTTCACAATTCCCAAAAAATTTCATCTTCATAACTTTATCTCTTAGCATCTTGGTTTCCTGAATAACCATAATATCCGACTTATGATCTCTAATGAAATTTAACAAAATATCCTACTTGTGTGGGCGATTGAGCCCCTTATGTTCCATGGCATAATCTTCATTATTTAAGAGGGGTGTTGTTTTTGACATATCTCAAGGATAGTCTTTTGAATCCCATCCATAATAGTCTAAAGGCTCTCACGTTCCCTATGCCATTTTGAAGACTTGCATTCTAATATTTTGGTATTCCCATACTAAGTCTTCAGTATATTTTTTGTAGAAAATCAAATAGTCATTGCTTTTTAGTTCCATTTTTGCTTTCCACCTAACATAATGGTGGATCATCCTCCATCTCTGATTCCTCCTAGCATTTATTTTCTTTGCCACTATACTTCAACCTTCTAAATACTAATTGCTTAGAAGGACTAGGTTCCTCCCCAATAGTTGGGGACTCCTCAAAACAATCCACTGAAATAGTTGATTCACCATTTACCATATTCATTCTCAGATCTCTAAAAGTTAATAAAAACACTTGAGGAGATAGAGAGTCATAATCATACAAATCTTTTCTCCCTCCATTCTTAGTTTTATAATGATCCCCCTTTTCTGATATCCTTGGACCAATCAAAGTAGTCTCAATACTATCATCCTTGTCCAAGGGAGTACAATCTTTGATTTTCCTCGGGGACATGAAATAATATTTAAGTTCTCTAATTTGGTGATGTTATCCATATTCAGCCCTCCATAACCCTTATCTCCCTCTTTACTCTCAAGGGTTGCTCCCACAATAATATCATCTTTCTAAGTATTGATGGTATTCCTTTCAATATTTTGTTCCTCATCAATATTGTGCCCATCTAATTTGTTCCTTCAAGATGATCCCGAAATATTAGAAATGTTATTTTCTCCCTTGGGTTTACATTTCCAAACTTTCTCATTACCTTCACTAGACTTCAAAATTTTGTTCTAGGATCAAGAAGGGCATTTTTTGGCCCAGTGGCGAGATTTTTTGTAGTTAAAATAGACAAGTGGTATGGTCTCAAACTCCACAATTTTCTCCCATGTGCCAAGATTTGACAAAATATTAATAGATGTGGGCATATCCTTAGATTGGGGGATTCCAACACAAATTCTAGGATAACGTAACCTTTTCCTCACACTAGTCAGAGGATCAATGGAAATAAGTTCTCCAAAAGAACTAGCTATTCACTTACAAACATCTTCATTCTAGTATTCCATTGGTAATCTAAGAAAACAGATCTAGACAAGAACAACTTCAAATGTAGAGTTTGAAAGATCGAACTTCAGGGACCATTTTTTTTAAGTCCAAGGAAGCATTGCCAATAACCCAAGGTCTCCCACATAGGATGGCAACCAAGTTCTTCTCATAGGAGAACCCAAAGGTGAAAAATCCTTTTGGTAAAGTAGAGACCTCCACTTGACCTTTTAGACACCACTTTCTTTTCAAAAAGGATCTAACAATCTCAATATTGGGTCTTGGTCTCAAAAATTTACTGAACTAAGGATGAACCCATGAGAGAGATGTTATAATCAATAACTAAGTCAGGGAAACAATGGCGAACTTACCGAAGTTTGGATCTAATAAGTTGCAAACTGGAGAATGGGAAGCTTTACCAGTGGATTTCACTCCAAAAAGAGAAGCCCACAGTTTTTTATTCAACTCAATCCTGGCTTACCTTCCCCCTTTTTTGACTCAGCATGCGCACATGGGTCCCCACGAATCCGAGCCAAAATATTTGCTTCCACTAGACAGGATGCTCCAGTTCCCTTGGGATCCATGATAAGTCCCTCTAGCCCATCAGGCTGATCTCCTGAGAAAACATTCGAATCATTATGTCCTTCTCCCACATCCAATTCATCCTCTTCTGCCTCTAGATTCAAACCTAGAATGCCCTCCCTCCAAGCAGATTTGAAATCACCCTTCCTGCCGATTCTTTCAGCTGTTCACACTTAATTTGTTATTCCATACATGGATCCAAAGAAACAAAGTTTAGTTGTCATTTCATCAATGAAAGTAGAGTATATATTGTAGTGAATTCTATAGGTACATAAGTAGTATGTCTTTTAAAAGTTCTAGATGAAATGATGGAGAAATAAATTCAGGCTATGGTAATTTTTCTAATAACATGAGCAATATCAAGTTGGTGAGGAATCTAATCCATCATAATACATCAAAGTATATTGATTTGAAGCTTCAATTTATTCAATATTTGGTTTAGATTGAAATTTTTAATTAAAAATATCAACACTCGAAAAACTCACAAGCATCTACATAAAAGAAATTGCAAAATTTTAAATATTTAAGCTATGTGTTCATCTTGCCCGTCTACTCAATATCAACAAGGTGTATGCTGAATAATTGATGTTCAACAAAGAATTCATGTGACTTCCAATATGCTGAAGTCATATATATGTTTAAAAAAATATATTTTAGAATGATTATTTGTGTTAGAGATTAATTTGTAATTGAATTGTATTCAAACTCTTATGTGTTATAAAAGTTTGAGTATGAGTTATAGACATATTCTAGTTTCAAGTCTATAATCTAGTTAGCTGTCAAGAGTCTCTAGCTAGCTGTCAAAAAATTGTAATGGGCTGTCAAAATATTTAGCAAATTTATAGGAAGCTGCTGAGTCATCTTGTAAATAGAAATATGTAACTTTGTTTATGAATAATGCATGTGCAGCAAGAGTTCCCGTTGTTCCAAGTAAGTAATTTTAATTATTTGGAGTGCAGTAATTTCTAAATACATTGGCAAATTTTACCCGTGCGTACTGCATGATAAAAATAAAATTAAATTATTCATAAGTTCTAAATTTCGAGTTATTTTACTTGAGGAATTTAGAATATCTTTAGAGGTTGAAGCCTCGTGACTGTAAGTAATTTGTTAACTAGATAAAATGAGTTGCAAGTAGCTTCTTTTGCTTCTACAATCAAATTTTAGTTAGATTAAAATAGTATTTTGTTCAACTTAAATTAATCAGGCATGCTGAAACGTCTTTCATCTGTAAGATGATGTTTCTGTGTCTAGGTAAGGTGGTTATCTTTCCCACCGGCCCAGATGAACAAAATATTTGTATTCCTTCAATTTGCGATGGATGGGGGAATGGTGTTCTCCGCTCAGGGAACCGCATTTAGTAGGAAATGCCTTGGTACGCATAATATACCTCTTGAAATGAGCAGACAGTGGGAGGCAGCGTGAAACACATATTATGGTGGCCTCAACATATTTGGTAATAATATGCTAAACCTTCCCCATAGCTTCCCCGAAGATACTGCCATTCCCTGACAAGCCATTGGGGCAAACAAGGGCCCATGAGCGGGGGAGCACGGGGAATATAGATTTTGATTCTGAGTAAATCTAACAATAATAAAACCCAAACAAAAACAATTTATGCGCAGAGATCTGAGTTGTACTTCATTCAAGAACGAAAAAGAATTATTACTGTTCACGGCAATACTCGATTAGTGGGAAAAGCTTCCAATCCATTACCAGAGCTGTATTTACCGGCCTCAGATCACGTAAGCGTTTGCTTCAGCCGTTTTCCTTTACGTTTTCTGTACATGAACCGATTATAAGATCTGGTTAAATTATTCTGTTATTCGCAGTTCAATGAGGATGGGAAATATAGAAATTAAGAGGAATGAGCAGAAACCATTCCCCATGCGTCCACGTGGGAGCTTAGAGGAAGCGTATGAAGGAGGGAAGTGGGTCTCGTCATCTTCTCCATGCGACAGAAACCCTACAATAGTGACAGTACGAGGTATGCATTACTGGATTCCCGGGCATCACTTTCCATAAGTTTAGCTTAAGTTTTATGTTGGGTTCTTATTGCTGTGAGAGAATATAAGCAAGATGGTTATTGAGAACTAGGTTCAAACCTGCTTTCCTCCTTTTTCACTTCTTGGATTTTTACAATAATGTACACAGAACCTTTTTTTAATATTGCGTAATAACACTTCTAATTTGTGATGTACATCCAATTTAATTTACCCTAGTATGAATCCAAATCTAGTTTTACTCGAACAAAATTAGAAATCTAATAATTGTTAGTTTGGGTATCATTTATGTTCAGTCTGGCTTGATATCTAAGTGCAATGCAAATTAAATGAGGATCTATTTATTCAATTTCTGATGGCTATCAATATTTTAAATAGAGGAGAGGGATGTGTGGAGAGTTTCTATGGTGGGGAATAATTTGGAATAGATTTAGTTGGTAGAAATGAAATCTTTTTCTAAAATATTTTGGCTTCTTTAAATGTGTTGTATGATTATGAGAAAAATATTCTTTTATTTTTCAATATCTCTATTTTTTTTAGAAATATTGGATTATGGTAGACATTATGAAATAAATCTATTATTCATGTTTTTTTTTCTATTGAAATTGTCATCAAGTGTGGATTTTCATTATGGTAGATGCTTTGGATGTTGGGTCTCTCTTTATTCTTACATAGATTTAGTCAAAGAGGAATTGTACGATTTTTTAACATCACTAAAATTTTATAATTTAAGTCTAGAAAAATTAAATATTTAGTAATATTTTTTTGGAGGTTGTGTGTTCCTTTCAAGGATATCTAACTCTTAGTTTCCATATTTCTCATTTTATGGGTTTCATCCCCCCACCTTTTTTTGGTTAGTAAAGGACAATAGTTGGAATATATTGTAATATAGTAAAATATTACATTAGAAGTGTAAAATAGTAAAATCTGAAAAAACATTCCATACGATAATCATACAAAATTGCCCAACTATGGCAAGAGAAACTAGAGCCACGAGTAGAATTGAATAATTTCTACATACAAAACAAAACTAAAAGTTGTGAACAAGAAACTATAGAGAACAAAAGACCATCAAATAAAAAAACCTATCTCAGTGTTGTTGAGGCTTAGAGGAAGTGGCCACAAAGCCATGTCAAAATCTAGAAGGGAGAAGAGAGGAGTGAATGTCAAAGATGAGCCAAACAATTATAGGGACTTGTTGTTGAATCTGGATAGGAGGGGTAGAAGGGAAGCAAACCGACTCCTCAAGAGGCTCAGTACTAAGATCTTCAACTATCTCTTCGAGCTTTATGACCCATCCATAAATTCCATCTGATAGAGCATATAAGGTAATACCATCAGCCTCCAAGTATTCTTTGATCTTGTTCTTCTCTTTAATATTGGAAAATCAAAAGAAAATTCAAAAGAAGTTCATATTTTTCTTGAATCTAAATTTTATAGTCTGGAAGGGCTTCTTGGCCTCAATTTATAGAATGGAAAATATTGGAGGGTGTTTCATGTTTCTAATCATTGCCATATAGTCCTTAGGAAGAGGAATAGAAAGATTATCATCTATGTTCTTCATAACCCTTCTTAAATCTCCCAAAAAATCTTCATTGGATAGCTTTCTACACAAGGCATGTTCACCTTATTTTTGTGATATTTTCTTAGGAATTCATCTCCAATAATTCACTTCACTGTCCTCATAATAACAAAATGGATACATTTATCACTTCTTGCAAATGTTTCTCCTTAACTATCCCATAATGCCATTTGTCTTTTAGAAATGATTAAGAGAATTGGGGAATCCATTCTATCCTCATCTCAACCTAAACCCTGTAAAGTAACCTTTTAAAAACTACTTTTAAAGATGCAAATGTGATCGATAGAGATAGATGAATAAAACTTGCATTGGAAACCTTTCACGCATTAATTTGAGAAGTCTTTAGTATTGCATTGCTTTTGTCGAGTTTATCTATCAAATTACCGTAAAATCTGCAAAGTGGTTGCCAAATTTTGAAAACTATGAGAACAATAACCATCAGGCTTAACAAACACTAAAGGTAATTATTGAAAAGAAAGCCTTGTATTACTCCTTCAGTATCAAAATAGATAAGATATATGTGACAAGATTAAAGAAAAATCTAAGGGGAGACACAATCTTTGGCAAATCATACTCATTTAATACCCCTCCATTTTGGTGGCATCGACATTTAAAGAACCATTTCCTTAAAGGTGAAATATTACTTTGTGGATAAAAAGGCCGAGGACCACCAACCTAGCTACATGGATTGTGGAAATTTGATAGCATTAAGATATGTTTTTATTTTATTTTAAAAGAATTCTAATTATATCATTTATAGTACCATCCTACAAAATAACTCTTAGCCACTTATAGAAGTGACAAGCTATCTAAGTCTGATAGAGAGATAATTTGTAGAGAAGGTAGAACTATCCTTTGCTCCAAAATTTTCTTTATCAACCAATGGAATCTGTGAAACTTTTGTAAAAGTTTGAAATTCTAAGATATTCAAATCTTCAAATTCAAAATAAAACCATTGAAATACAACACAAAATCAATTCATTACATCTTTTCTTGAATTAAGAATGCTCCTAATTTCTAAAACTAGTGATCCATATCATTTCTAGAATTTTCCAAAATCTATTAACTTTTGGTTTTAATTAAGAAATGAACTTCTTAAGGGATTGGTCATACCCATTCTACTCATTAAACCTCTGCTAGGATATTCAAGACACTCTAGTGAATTTTTTCTTTAAACCATCTGATGCCTTATTTTCTAATTTGTCTACCAAGATATTAGCTTCTATATATACATGATTAACTGAAAAAGCTTCACAAAACTTTAACTACTTAGAGGCCCTACTTAAGAAAGAATACAATCTCTAGTTTGGGGTAATTCTAGTTGTAAGAGAATTTATAATAATAGCCGAATCACCTTCAATTTATCCCCATTACTACTCCTCCAATTCAAAAGAATTATCTACTATAGTCTACTAAGAAAGTAAATAGTATTTTTTAATGGACTCTTTCCCCTTTACATTTCATCAAAATTAGTATTTATCAATCCTAAAAAGTTATTATAGGCGTGTAAGAGAATTGGGGCAATGGATTGTGATAGTTATGGATCACGATAGTTATTTTTCACCTCCTCCATGTGATATCATAGTAACAATATGATGGAGGCCTAGGATATTTATACTTGATATCTAAAAAAATATTTTGAATTTGTGTGAAGAATAATATGTTGGAATTCAATAATACTGAGAGGAGGGGGGCTGAATTATTGTTATACTAGATGAATTAATTTTAGCCTTATTAAAACATGCATACACCAATCGGTATACCTATACATACAGAATTGAAAGAAGTAAAGTAACCAATAAGCCAATCACATAAATGATAATTATAACACACAAAATTATATGTGGTAAACCTCAAAGAGGAAAAACTACGATGGGATTTGTGACCCACAATATCAATCCACTAGCCATATGAAGAGTTATTACAAAATATAAGGGGCCTGCACTTGCAGGAAGGCTTACAGCCTAGAGCACACTACTCAATCACAAATGGAGCCTCACTGACTACATATAAATCCAGACTACAATCTACAGAAATGTTGAACTGCTAATATAACATCTTCTATGCCAAAATAAAGTTTCGGTTTAAGCTTTGTCTGTTCCAGTTTGAAACCCTAAACCCTTTACTGGAATAACCCTTACATAAATATCCTTAGATACACAATCTCTCTAATATATTTCACAATATATCACATTCACATATCCATCACCATATCTATGTCAAGATGATCTAATCTAACTGACGTATATATCCTATACAACTTATCATGCCTTATGTTGGCTTACAAAGATAATTACAATATCAAATTACATGTCAGCTAGACAACATAAATACATGAATATCAAAAATAATTTCTGATGTCGGATCCAAGAGATATTAACATCAAATATCGATAACTATATTCTAAACTATGTCGGCATGCATTGCCAGTAACCAAATAAATCCTTTTGTCCTATTGGTGTCGGTATAGTGTCTATGAAGTGCTTGTCGATACACAACTAAACCAAAACATGAAGCCAGAACAAAATACCATATTGCTATCAATGAGAACATATTGAAACCAACCAATTGAGTTTCAATTGCCAACAATCTCCCCCTTTGACATTGATGACAACACTCATGTGAAAAATGGTTAGGGTTTCATCCAACTGATTTCATCCTGCCTGCTCCCCCTGAGCTAAATAGTCATTAATGCAAAATGCTTCATACTCCCATATCTCCATATCTCCTCCTAATGTATACAAATCCTTTTATTCTTGTACACATCTATATCACTCCCCCTTTGACATCATTGCCATCTAAAATTCTAAAAAGAATGTCAAAGATCCAAAAAATATCTTACCGGAGCTTAACAAATTTCAAAATTTCTAGATAAGCCTTCTCCAATAGCTCAAGATAAGTATCCCAACCAGTTTTGAAAGTGTCAGAAATAGATACAAGTCCATTTAATATATGTGCAAATGTCTCTTTCTCACTTACCTCTACTGGTGTGGGCTTTCCAACCACATCCATACATTATTTCTTATGTGCATTGAGTGAATCCAACCAGGGACTCACCAAGCCTCTCAGACTTCTAGATCTTCTTATGATTTTGTCTCTTTCCTTCTCAAGAATAGAAATTTGGACTTCCAAAATCAAAATTTGACCATCAATGGATGTAGTTAATGAAGTCAATCCATCAAAAGAATTAGCTTTATTTGCAATTTTCTCCTAAATTTCTTTTATCTTCTTATCCACATTAACTGTAAGTATATTTGTGTTACAATATACCCTATAAATATTTGTACACTACTTCAAATAATTATCTATCGGTTTCATCTTTTCATTAATCTTCTTCTTCTCATCTATTCAATCACCTAATCAAATGCATCTCTTTAGCTTGGGTAAACCTCTCCAGTGCTTGTCGGTTTGAAATTTGTTGTAAGGATTGAAAATCCCATGAAATGTGCTCAGTAATTGTCTTAATATTGGTGGATGGGCTCGCTTCATTGTCAATCTTGCACTTTGGGACTAGTCTATGTAAAAAAGTGATTGACTGATCAATAATCCCTTTATCTATAGATCCCTCCTTCATTAATTTTTGTGCTGTCATCATCATGAGTTCAGTAAGACTCATCTCGGTTATGTTTTTCTTTACAACCTATGAGGTGTCAATTGACAACAATGATGGACCAACTATCGGTTCTCTATTGGTTTCCCATTTCTTCTCCTCTGATGATTTTTCCTTTATAGCTTCCTCACTTGCACCGGTGGCTTCGCTACTTGGTGCAGTCTCTATATCTGTCAGTTCCACTATAGGAACTGTAACCTCAACCTGTACAAATATATTTGGAGGACTTTTATCCTCAATATTAGTATCTTCTACATCATCAACCTTTTCACTCTCTGTATTAGCCGATATCTCAACATCTGTATGTACATTTGTATCTACTAGGGGCTTGATTTCCACTATCTTAATGCTTTTCAAAATTGAGGGTGAAGCACCCATAATCCCCTTTCCTTTTCCTTCAACTGGGGTGTCTGCAGTGTCTGTCTTTGATTTTGGTGAAGTAAAAAAACCTCTATTCTCTACAAAGAACTTAACCCTTTCCTTTTGAGTCTCCTTTATTATCTCATTTACCCTTCCTAGCATCAGACTGGTTATTCTATGTTTGATATTAAAGACTTTTTTTTTTGCCACCTCAAGTGTCCTTTTCATTTCCTCTGGAGAAATAGTAACACAAACTGATAACAACTCTTGAATTTTAATATGCTTGTCTTCTTGCATTGCTGATAGTCTTCTAGCATCTAACATATTATATAATTTTGTCGGTATTTGGTTTTCAATTTCTATTAAGGCTTTCTTATAAATATCCAAATATAATAATACTTCTTCCTCTACCTCTCTTTGTTCATCATCCTCTAAGTGTTCATAATAAAGTTGTACATTCTTTAACATTCCATCCTTAGTGATTTCATCTACTAACTCTGCACAATTTTTTGGTGGAATGATACTCACATTATGAGATTGAATTGCCAAATCAATGTCATTCTTCTTCTTCCTTCTTGCAGTACCAGATGGAGCTGAAGTGGTTACTTTTTCTGCTTACTTTTGTGTCGGTAGTTTGAATGTAACCTTCTTAACTGGTTACTTTTTAACCTCTACCTTTGTTTCCTTTATTTTCTAACTTACGACCCTCTTGAATGCCAAGGGTGTGTCATCCTCAGATTTAGACTCTGTTGTAACAGGCTCAATGTGTACTTCTAGATTCTTTCTCTTCGTGCCTTTCTCTGGGACAACATCAATTAATGCTTTAATGTCCCATGAGACATTCTCAACAAATTTTCTAGCCTTTCCTTTTTGCTTATCTCTCTTCTTCTGGTTGAGCTCTGTTTCAACCTCTTGTGATTTTTGTTTTGCAGTACCACAGAGCTTCTCTGCCTCATCAATAGGTGCATCAATCAACATTTTGCATAAGCCTCAAGGATCTATGCATCCGCTTGATAGCCCATTTCCTCAATCCAAATCTTTCAGGGTTTAACCGCTTCCATAAGTGTTTCATCCTTCTTCACCATCAAGCATATGTTAGTTGAATATTTTTCAACAATATACTTAAGAATCCTTTCCCTAGACTTCATAGATTTTTGGAACCCCTTAAAATATCCCCATACTTTATCATTTGTTTGACTGCCTAAATTAGCAATTGACTATGTCAATTGTCTCCGTATCGGGATATGAAATCCCCATTCCCTCTTCCCAAAACTGGGAGTATCATTCATGAAAAATAACATTAAGAAGACAATTAAGTTTCCATACTAGAAAGTTTCTTTCTTTTCTCCCTTAATCTTTCCTAGGATTATTAACAGTTCATCTAACATACAACTTCATAGATCCAATTTCTCATTTTCTCTCATCATTTTGTATGCTGCGAAAATGTAGGAACTAGAAACAAACTTCAGGTGGTTTGAATGAGTTACCTTATATCTGATGTCTGTGTTGCTAATAGTGCTCATTCTCATAGATCTATTGTTAGATGCCGTGTCAGTGATTTTATTCACATAATCATTTGAAACCTTCTTGTCTAGACGTTGCCTAACCTGTGGCAAAATAGTGATTTCCTTGATGGCTTCCTTGGTGATCATGTAATGTCTATCCAACCAAATAAACTCCCCATGTACTCTACTCAAAACATGCCTAATTATCTCATCTTTGAATTATGGGATGTCCAGAATCCCGATAAACCCTAAGTCTTCAATGTGCTTGTATTCTAGTTTGATCTTTTCAGATTCTCCCATCAATTCTCTCATGTGCATGCCTTTTATTTTAGATGTTCCCAAGTCCTCAATGTGATAATGTATGTATTCCCTAACATCTTCAACATAGACAACTCGCTTCAGAGTATAGGAAAATGGTCCAACCGAATCTTCTAGGGTAGCCACATGCGGACACTAATTGAAAATTGGCTTGGGGTAGTCCTTAACCTCTACTACAATAGGATTTGCAACAAAGATCTAGGAATGTATAATGATCCTGCTTCCATTTTAAAGATAAATACTCGTTGATCACTTCCAATGAAAAAACCTTAACAAATTCTTCTAGTCGTCCGTGAAATTTCTTAAGAAGAAATCTGATTGCTCTGAAATGCCTTTTATCGCTCTTAATCACTCAGAAATCACTTTGAATGCAAGGTGATAAATAATGAAGTGAATTCAACCTTTTAACCTCTGAGAAAAACCCTAATCTTCCACTGACATTAATGGCTGCCAATGAAAGATACCAAATCTCGAACAAACCATATCCATGCCAGATAAGCATCTCCAATATTTGGAACATCTTCCAGAACCTCTTCCCATTGCATATGCAGCATCTTCATGAATTTGGCCTACCCCTAAGGCATCTTCCTCAGTTACCAGATGAGCTACCTACCGGTTCAGGAGCAATCTCCTCTACTGGATAAGTAATGGGTGTATTTCTAACCGATGATTGTTCTTCAATCTTCCTAACCCATCTCTAAGTATGATCTTGTCGGATTTCACTAACCTTCTTTTTCCCTTTCTCATTTGATCGTCCATTACCAATTGATAGATTTGTGCTACTACAAAATTTAGCAATATGTCCAGCCTCATTACATGCATAACATGCAACATTATTCCTTTTAATTGCTTTGCTAAAACTGGTGAAATTTCTTTACCTACACTGATTATCCATATATCCAAACTTTCCACATGCATAGCATTTAACATTAATTTTGCAATCTTCTGTCTTATGATCATACTTATTACATTTAGAACATTTAGCGAGAGCAAAATTAGGGTTCTAATTTTCTTTGTTTCTACATTGTCTAGCCATGTGAGAAATCTATTGTAAATGAAACATCTACCATTAAAGTTATAAGCATTACATTTCCTTACCTATGCCTTATGGTTTTGATCTTCATTAGCAGTACCAGAACTCTGTCCTTGCTAAAATCCAAGTCCAGTGGAATCTCCAATCTGCCTTTGTCTCTTCAACAGCTCATCTAGTTGTGTTGAGCTAGTCTTGAATTTTTCTTTATGCTCACTTGCAGTAGTTAGATCTTTTCTCTGAATTATTATTTATCTCTCAAGATCTGGTTCATTACTCTGGGATTGTACTAAAACAGTTCTCAACATATCATTCTCATGAACCAACCTACCACATTCTTCAAATTTGTTTTTCAGGGATACAACAAGATTTTATTCCTTTTTCTTTTGGTCCTGAATCTCCTTAGACATTCTCATAGTTATATCTTGCATTTCATTTCTCATAACCTTGTCCTCCTGACTCAATTTCTGACATTGTTCCCTAAGTGCATCTTTCTCTTCATCATCCTAGCTTTTCAAAAGTTCCTTCCTCCTAGCTTGAATAGATGATAGCCTCTCTTGTAGGACAAGAATTTATTCCTTAGAAGAATTCAATTTATCTTGTAGCTTTAAGTTCTTCAACCTTTCAGCATCATAATCTTCAAGTGCCATGTCAAGTTGTTTCTCCAAACCCATCTGTTAAACTTCCTTCGAGGCACAAGGCTCTAATACCAATTGTTAGAATACAATAACACTAAGAGGGGGAGAGGAGGGGGTGAATCAGTGTTATACCAGATGAATTAATTTTAGCCTTATTAAAACATGCATACACAAACAGGTATGCCGGTACATATAGGATTGAAAGAAGTAAAGCAACCAATAAGCCAACCAAATAAATAAGAATCATAACACACAAAATTATACATGGAAAACCTCATAGAGGAAAAACCACAGTGGAATTTCTGACTCACAATTTAAATCCACTGGTCATATGAAGAGATATAACAAAATATAAGGGGCTTGCACTTGCAGGAAGGCTTACAGCCTAGAGCACACTGCTCAATCATAAATGGAGCCTCACTGACTACATATAAATCCAGACTACAATCTTGAGAAGTGTTGAACTACTAAGATAGCATCTTATATGCCAAAATACAATTCTGGTTTAAGCTATGTCTGTTTCGGTCTGAAACCCTAAAACCTTTACCAGAAGAACCCTTACATAAATATCCTCAAATACACAATCTCTCTGATATATTTTACATTATATCACATTAACATATCCATCACCATATCTATGTCAAAATTATTTAATCCAACTGACCTATATATCCTATACAACTTATCATGCCTTATGTCGGCTTACAAAGATAATTACAATATCAAATTACATGTCGGCTAGATAACATAAATGCATGAATATCAAAAACAATTGCATATGCTAGATCTAAGAAATGTCGGCCTCCAATACCAATAACCATATTCTAAACCATGTCGACCTACATTGACAGCAACCAAAGAAATCCTTTTGTCCTGCCGGTGTCAGTGCCGGTGCTGGTATAGTGTTTGTGAAGTGCCTGTGGGTACGCAATTGAACCAAAAAAAGAAGTGGGAATAAAATACCATGTTTCCATCAATGAAAACATAGTGAAACCAACCAACTGAGTGTCAATTGCCAATATAATATTTCTAACATAGGTTTTATGATTCCATTCTCCTTTTTTAATAAAAGAAAATGCTTTAATTTTTATGGAAATCAAATATTCTTGTTAAGTTGATTTTTAATCTTACTCATAAATTTAGTTTTATATCTTTTGTTCATATTATTAAGGAATGGAACAATGCAATTGAGTGTTCAAATAGATAGGGTTTTGAGATAGCTAATCATTGGGGGTCTTTTCATTTGGGTAAATTTAAAGATATTTTTAAGAGAATACAAAATGATCGAGCTTTGTTTTTTTGGAATCATATATGAAATATGAGTTTAGTTTGGTTCCTAAATGATAAGATTTATGGGTCTAGTGGTATTATTTTAATCAACCTTAGATATTTCTACTTTTCTATTTATTAACAATTATGGTTATTTAAAAATATAAATATTAAATTTTTATGTAATTTATTATCATTATGATATATGTACACTTTTGCTAAAAAATAAAAACCATATGAGGAATTATGATGAGAAACATGTAAGGATAATCGGTGAACAACTGAGAAGGAGGGGGGGTGAATCAGTTGTTAACAGATTATAACTTTTAATCCTCAATACAACCTTAAAACAAATTAAGTACCGGTAAAGCACATACAGATGTCTGTAGGAACAAATATCGGTAAACAATACAACTTAAAATTTAAATAGATAATCAATGCAAAGAAACCATACCACATAACACCATGATTTGTATGTGGAAAACCTGGAAAGGGAAAAACCATGGCTGGAAGACTACCCATAGTCAGATGATACTTCTATAGTAAGTATGTGATACAATGAGCGACCTGCACATGTAGGAAGGCATGCTGCCTAGAGCATACTACTCATTACAAAAGAGTCTCACTGACTACAGAGAGGCTACAACCATCTCAAGATAAATGGATACCAATCCAGTAGAGTGAACTACCTAAAATAGCATCTACCATGCCTTATTACAGTCCTGGTTAAGCTCAATGTGTTATTCACCAAAACTGGTTAACCCAAGTTCACCTGCAATTGATCTATGAAATGGCCAATTTCAATCTATGAAATACTTCAGGACTTAGACAACATAACATAGGACCCTAATGATCCTCCTGCACTTCAGGTTCTGCTAGACCTGGGGGGGGGGGGGCACCCTTTTGATGCATAGAATTAAACCCATTACACACATATGACAACATCAATAAAAGAAGATAGATCTCATAAAAGATTCAAAAACAAGGAGGGTATTGTAGATAGGCTAAATCTACATTGACAACTCAACAATGTTTGAATCATGAGATGGATGGAACACTACGACGAAATAAAAAATAAAATAATTCCGATTTTGGATTTTAAAATGATGTTCTGACAATCCTTCAACATTACAAAAGACTAGTGCCTTATCTAGGCCACAGAGTCATGCATAAAGCTGGAAGAGAAATCTTAGATGCAAGCTTCTTTCAACATTAAATTTTCATGTATCAATGCCTTGCATTAATACAATCCTCTGCTCTATCACAAAATCATACATACATGTCCAATATACACATTCAAAATCATTAATGGTGAGTTTCAAGATTTAAATTATTCCTTGAAGAATTCCCAAAAGACAAACATTACACTCTCAAAGAAGACTGAAAAAAACACCTCAAATTATCCTTGATAAGATGAAACTGTAGAAATTTCAAATGGTATTTTGGAGACAATTTTGTGGAAACTCACACATGCCTTTCATATGTCTAAACCTGCAAACTGAAATAAAACCTATAGCAAAGACAAAACTGGAAACCCAAAAGAACACACTGTCATTGCAAAAAAAGAAAAATGCTATCACTGGAACCTGCAATTTCAGATTTCTCCCTTGGAGAAAATCTCCAAAAAACTGGAACCCTTACAATTAAGAAGAAATGAGAATATGAAGGAGGGGGAAAAGACCATATTGCATCACCAATTACCAAGTGTCCTCTTTCCCCAACTAAAAAATATTTCCTTCATATCTTAAAATATCTCATGTTTGTTAAAACTAACTATAGAACTAAATTTCTCATACCAAGAGCTTTTCGACGGTATATAATATGTCTATGTTTGGGAAAAAAATAACCCCCAGGTGAATTAATCTCTCAGATGGATCCATCATTTAAATTTTTTGAATTTCTATCTATTAGTTAGAACTTTACATTTAATTTTTATTTTTCTGTCCATTTTACCCTCCGCACCTTACCATGTGATTGCCATCGGACAGCCACCTCATCGGGACCTGCCAACTAACCTACCACCTGGACCTGCCAGCTCATCGGTCGCTGGTTCGCGAAGGGTAACTTTTGTGCACCTTCGCATAGCGACATAGTGACCACCGTCCGATTGTCTCAAACTTTCTCAATTTTTAATCTGCCCTTTTCTGCATGTGCTTTTTCGCTGATCCACGTTGGGTAACTGGCTTGCAACTTCACATTGCGACATAGCAATAACCATCAGATTACCTGCAACTTGCTCGCTCATTAATTCACCTTCTTACTGCAAAACTTGGGTGCCTCGAGATTCATGCACGTGTGTGGGGTCCACCGATCTCTGAGCTTGCACTCTGTGTCAAAATCCTCAAAGCTTTGACACTATGGATATGTGTGTCTTAGCATTTAAATACCAAAACATCCCTCTTGACAGCCAATCTAGGATATATGCATTTGCCTAGAACTTGGATTTTCTTGAAAATTTAGTGGCCTTTATCTATAGCCATCTGACCTCTGGCAACCTAATTTTCTTGAAGGTTTCATTGGCCTCTAATCTGCCCCGCCAAACTCACACCACGCAGAGGCATTTGGTTTCAAACCTGCCAATTGCATTTTCCTAAGGGTTTCGATGCCTTTCCTTTTTAATGCCATCACACAGGGGAGAATACTGGTAGAAGTTGCGAAACTTGGGTTTGCACCTGCCAATATTGTATTTGAAGGAAGGTTCATGTGGTCTACTTAGCATGCTATGCAGGGACATTGGAAACACCTTTAGCCATGTGACCCCTAGAGGAGCTGGAAGCTAGAGAGGCATGAAGGACTGGCACTTTTCCCACCACTTGCGATTGTTTAAATCTTTTGAAGGCTACTATCATGCCATAATGGAATTTTCTTGAAGTTTTATGAAGTCTTTCCCAACCAGGCACCACGTAGGGAAGAAGCTATTACACCATGCCAATTTGCACTTGCAGAAAATTCCTTTTAATGCCCTTTCCATTGCCAAATTGGGAATTTAATGGATTTCCCCTTGCAGATTGCATTTGTTGAAATCTTCAAAAACCCCACGCCACACTCAGGGAGGAGAGGATTTGGCTGTAAACATGCCAATTGCATTATAAAATATATTTGGCTTAATAAAACCAAACATTCCTACCTTCAACTAATAATGGCTTACACATTAGCATTTCAGCTATATGTCCATCAATCCATAGACATCAAGTAAAATGAAGTCATCTCTCACTAAACCAAGTTGCCAATTACATTTTCTTGTATTGATATGCATCACCATGAATTAAGACCATTTTCGCCATAAAA
The DNA here is from genome assembly GCF_030272615.1 of Cryptomeria japonica. Lineage (NCBI taxonomy): Eukaryota > Viridiplantae > Streptophyta > Pinopsida > Cupressales > Cupressaceae > Cryptomeria > Cryptomeria japonica. The sequence goes on from NC_081413.1 coordinate 73,670,531, forward strand.
CCAACACTACAAGGGCATGAGCTAGACCAGGCCCCAAAGTGGGCTTGACTAAATTTTTTTTTTTTTCATGTAACTGACCCTTGAAATTCTTTAGGAACCTTGAACATACCTCTGGAGTTGATCGACACAATTTTCTGATCATTAAAACTCAACTTGCAACTTTCAGGCGTGTGTGTCACATTTTTGCATTTAAACCGAAAGATGCAATTTTAAAACTAGTCAAAACACCTTTCTGGACTTCACAAACTGATAGGTGTGTACTCTGATATGTTAAATTTCATCCTACAAAACCATTCCTCATGACGAATCTTGGGTGAAGAAATATTAATGGTCAAAGATGACCAAATGGCTTTGTCAACACTATGAACCTGATAAAATCAATGTGCATGGACCTCAAAATGCCTTTACTGAAAATATCAAACGATCTCCATAGACCCCCAAATCTAGGGCATAGATACCTTGAAGTACAGAGAAGACCTTTGAATGTTTAGTTCAACCAGAAGGCTGACTGGGTGCAAATTGGCAACTCATGAAAATAGCCACTTAAAAAGATGTAGCAATGAAAATGCAGAAAACTGAATAAAGTGGCTCAAGAAACCATCTTGGAAAACTGATCAAATGGATTGGCTATGACTTGAAACTTGGCATGTAGACTCATCTATATGCAGAGAATTTAATGCACTTTTAATTTCAACATGACGATCTACTGGTCAAAAGTTATAGGTGCTCAAAATAGGCCACTTGATAAAATCTGAATTTGTGCATAGAACAACTTTCAGTCCACCCCTTGAAATGGGTACTTGACAAACTGATCAAAATTGAAATCTAAAAGTTTTAAGACACTTCGTTGGCCAAATGAAAGGTATAGGACACATTTCCCTAGCCTTACCCTTTGATAATTAACTGGCTCCATTCTACCCTTGTTCAAACTAGGCAATCGGAATGAGATTAGGTGGTCATTTGAAAGTGCAATAGAAAAATTTCGAAATGGGCCTCTCAAATTAACTCAAATTTATGAGTCTCAACACAATTTTAGAGGACTAAATCCTCTTCTAAATCCAATTTGATCACCATTGATTGACTAACTCCTCTGCCTGAATGATATTACAATATTCGCACATTACATACCTTGATCACGACCTTTTTCATAACCATGATTCTCTACAAAGAGTTTCTACCTCTTATTTATACAAACCGTAAGGCCTAAACCAATTAGGTCATCCACCTAAAAGATATTACAATAAGATCATTACATAATTCCTCATTACAATGCTATGCCATGTCGGCTTAAGACCAAAACAACAATAACAAATCCATAAATCCTCCTGAAACATCCTAGTAACGTGTAGAGTACACATTAGCATGATGTCGATCCATATCCTAGATATGTACCAGACCTATTTTGGGACCACCACACCAAAGAGATGTCTTCAAGCAGTTGAAGCACAATCAAAGAACATCTTGAGCATCCTAAAATCCATGAAGAAGTTGCACCAACACCAATTATGCATCCTGTCATGATTCCTCAATGAAAGCTCTATCGATAAAGCCTTAAACCAATGCCAGTAAGGGTTTACCAGAGTGTATGATAGCATCCGATTACCAATCCAATACCAAGTAACCAAAACATGCTCATGGAGCATATAACACATGAAATCAAATATATTTCATTGATCCAAACATGTCAGAAGTGTCCAACAGATAGTCTGTTTTCCTAGTAACACTAGATTATCTATTGGTAACCAAAACTTGTATGTCAGTAACCAATCATAACAGCTAGTGTTTACATCAATGACAAAACATAAATGCAACATGTAATCAATTTGTCCAATAATGCCAACAATCTTTCCCTTTGGCATTGAGGGCAACACTAGATGTTAAAAACATCTAAGTACCAAGAAGTGCCAAACAAGTCTCCCCCTATGGAAGACAACCAACAATCTCCTGAATATAAATAGATCACCTCCTATGAATGATATGTTTGTAAGGTTCTGAATGATTTTTCACATCACTATCACTCCCCCTTTGACATCAATGCCAAAAATCTGACAAAAATATCAAATCAATAATGTAAACCTCTAGATCTCAAAGCTGACTACTCCCCTTGAGTAGTAGCACCACTCATCAGTGCTAGAATGAATAACATCTCTGGTAATGCATGTCAGACTGATGACAAACTTCATCAATCAAGTCTCTATCAGATGGGCAAAAACCCCTAACCTATCTCCCAAATACTCCAATGATTCCTTAGACAGTGGTTTAGTGAATATATTTGCACTTTGTTCTTTAGTGTTCACATAAAGTAATTTGACTTCCTTTTCTTCTACCTTGTCCTTGAGAAAGTTATACTTTATTGAAATATGCTTAGTCTTAGAGTGAAATACCCGATTCTTAGACATGGCAATACCTGTAGATTTATCACAGTAGATAACTACCACTTCACTACAATTTACCCTGATATCCTTCAACATTTGCTTCATCCACAAGACTTGAGTGCAATTAGTTGTTGCTGCAACATACTCAACTTCTGCAGTAGATAAAGAAATACATGACTATTTTTTGTTGATCCATTAAACCAATTTCTTTCCAAGAAAGAAAGCTCCACCAGATGTGCTTTTCCTATCATCATTATCTCCTTCCCAATCTGAGTCAGTATATGTACATAAAGTGAAATCATCATTTTTACAATACCATAAACCATATTCTGTTGTTCCCTACAAATACCAGAATATCCTCTTTACTGCACATTCATGATTTTCTTTAGGATTACATTGATATCTTGAAACAATACTTACTGCATTCATAATATCTAGTCTAGTCTGAGTTAGATATAATAGACCACCAATCATAACCTTATACCTTGTCGGATTTATAGATGTAGATGCATCTTTGATAGATAATTTCTTATTTGTCACCATAGGAGTAGTTACCGGTCTGGAATTATCCATACCAAACTTCTTCAACAATTCCCTCAGATACTAAGTTTGACAGATAAAAATGCCTTTGTCAGTTTGAGTAATCTGTAAAGCTAAGAAAAATTTCATCTCACCAATCATGGACATTTCAAATTCATTCTTCATGTTGTTAGCAAATTCCATGCATAATTTATCTTCTCCTCCAAAAATGATATCATCAACAAATACTTCAATAATCAGAAGATCATTATTAGTGATCTTATAATATAAATTAGTCTCAGCACTGCCTTTAGTAAAACCAAACTTCAAAAGACATTTATCCAACCTTGCATACCAAGCTCTAGGAGCTTGTTTCAAACCATATCTTTATCATCCGTCAGTGAAAATCCATCAGGTTGCTCAATGTAAACTTCTTCCTCAAGCTCACCATTCAAAAATGCACATTTAACATCCATTTGATAAACCTTATAGTTCTTATAAGCTGCATAGGCAAGAAATAGTCTAACAGCTTCAATTTTAGCTACAGGTGCAAATGTCTCACCATAATCAATTCCTTCCATTTGAGAATATCCTGTACAAACTAGTCTAGCCTTGTTTCTTACAACTTGACCATCCTCATTCAGTTTATTCTTGAAAACCCATTTAGTTCCAATAACATTCTTATTTTTAGGCCGGGGAACTAAAGACCAAGTCTCATTTTTCTGTATCTGATCTAATTTATCTTTCATAGCTTTTAACCAATGTTTATCCTTACAAGCTTTAATAACAGTTGCTGGTTCAACTTGATAAATAAGACATATCTCTTCATTTGTCAGTTTTCTTCTAGTCATAACTCCCTTTTTCCTATCTCCAATGATTTGATCTTCAGAATGATTTAATCTTACATACCTTCGTGTCTTTTGAACTCCAGGTTCACTTCTCTGATCATCAGTCACAGTTGAATTTTCTGATTGTGTTGATGTAATTGTCTCAGCTTCCTATACCGGTTAAGGCATTGCTGGTTCAGTTATGATAATTTCCACTATCAGTTCCCTGTCATATGATATAGAATGATTTTTGTATTGTTCATCCACTTTCACATTAGCACTCTCAACAATTTTCTGCAATCTTAATTGTTATAGTTCATCTATATTCTTTTCTCTGAATTGAATAACCAAGAAATATCCCTTCATCACATCTAGGATCAAACTTTCCAATTGAATCATCTCTTTTGATATAGCATTTACTTCTAAAAATTATGAAATATTTAATAGTAGGTGTATGTCCAAACCATAGTCAATAAGGGGTCTTACCTATTTCACCTTTTATGTGAACTTCGTTGAATGTGTAGAATGTTAAACTCACTGCTTCTCTCCAATAGATATGAGGCAATTTGGCTTCCATCATCATAGATCTTGCTGCATCCAAAATGGTTTTGTTCTTTTTTTCCACTACTCCATTTTGTTGAGGATTCCTAGGTGCAGATAGTTGTCTCCTGATTCCATTTGTCTCACAATAACTGTTAAATTCATGAGAAGTGAACTCACCTCCTTGATTTGATCTTAGACATTTGATTTTCAATCCAATTTCAGTTTCAACCTTCGCTTTAAAGATCTTGAATTTCTCAAAAGCTTCAAACTTGTCCCTTAGAAAATTCACCCACATCATTCTAGAATAGTCATCAATAATCAACATGAAATACCTATCACCTTGAAAGCTTCTAGTCCTTGTTGGACCACATAAGTTAGTATGAATCAAATCAAGTCCATCATTAGATTTATCATGTATGATTTTAAAATAACTTCTAACTTTCTTACCCAATTGACACTCCTTACATACCGGATTATGGAGCTTCATAATCTTAGGTATATCTCTAACTGCCTTAGTTGAACTGATCTTAATAATACAATTAAAATTAACATGACACAACCCCTTATGCCATAGCCAACTCTCATCAATATGAGCAATCAATCATGTCTTATTACAAGTGTTCAAGTGAAAGATATTACTTCCTATCTAAATACCGGTTGCAATCTCCAAACCAGTCTTGTTAATGATTTTACATTTTCTATCTTTAAATTGAAGTTGAAAAACCTTATCAACCAATTTACCAACACTCAAAAGATTATGCTTTAAACCTCCTACATAATAGACATTATCAGTATTACTCTTGCCATCCAAAGAAATAATACCTCTACCTTTGATCATGCATGCCTTGTCATCTCCAAATCTGACTTGACCGCCATTGTATTCTTGCAGGGATAGAAATTTCTCTTTATCTCCAATCCTATGATGTGAGCATCCCCTATCAATTACCCATTCATTCTTATCTTCAACTTTTGTTGCCAGGGCCTTTTCTTCATTTTTGATAGCCAGTTCTAGTTCATCTTCCTTCAAAGCATACAACACCCATTCTTTTCCATTACTAGATCCACTAGCTGAGTATTTTGTTGGTTCATCTCCAGAGTCATCAGTTACTACTTCCTCATCTGCTATGTAGCATTGTTTACTTTTCTTGAATCTATATCTATTCTGGTTAGGCTTAAAATATTTCTTAACTCTTTCCTCAAACCTTTCATTCCTTTCAGGACATCTAGATGCAAAATGACCAATCTTATTACATGCAAAAAATTTAAAAGGTGCTTTTCCTTCATACTTACTTCCAGTTGGTCCTTTAGGTACTCTTCTAGTAATTAAGGCTTCAAGTTGCTCAAGTTATTCAACTTCTTTCCTCATGTCTTCCAATTCTTTTGCATATAGGGCTTTCCAATCAATTTTGTCGGTAGATGATGATGATGACGATGCATGAAAAGAAGGTTCAGACTTTACAACTCCAAAAGATCAAAATTCTTCAAGCTCAAAAGTAGATAATTTCCCAACCAGAATGTCTATGTTAACTAAAGTATTTTCCATTGTTCTTAACTCATTAATCGCAGTTGCCTTCATCTTGTGAGCTGGTGGAAGGGCTCTCAATACTTTGGAAACTATTTCATCTTCACTTAGAAATCCTCCACAACATCGAATTCCCATAACAATCTTATTTACTCTTTCCATAAATACAACAACTCTTTCATTATCTTCCATTTTCAAGTTTTCATATCTTACTTGGTAACCATCAACTTTAGAAATTTTGACAATAGGATCACCTTAATTCAAAGTTTTCAATTTGTCCCACATTACCTTAGTTGATGATTTATCAGTCAATCCCATGATTTGTTGATCATTAAGTGCACATAAGATGGCTTCTCTAGCTCTGCAATCATTTTTAATATTCTTATCCAAGTCTGTAGGTGGAGGATTTCTAGATGTCGGATCATAAGGTGTGTATCATTTCTCAATGATCTCCCAAATATCCTTGACAAGACATATAAGATGAGTCTCCATTTGAATTTTCCATATCCCATAATTTGTTTCATCAAGCTTAGGGATTTCTCTTCTGAAAATAGTTGCCGGTGGATTAAAAGTGTTATTTTCCATAGGATCTACCTCAAGTGGTTAAGCTTCTACAAAAGAGGACTAAACCTCGAATACCAATTGTTAGGATAACTGATGACCAACTGAGAGGGGGGGTGACTCAGTTGTTAAGAGATTATAACTTTTAATCCACAATACAACCTTAAAACAAATCAAGTATCGATAAAGCACATACAAATGTCTGTAGGAACAAATACCGGTAAACAATACAACTTAACAATTAAACAGATAATCAATGCAAAGCAACCATACCACATTACACCATGATATGTACATGGAAAACCTAGAGAGGGAAAAACCATGGTCGGAAGCCTACTCACAATCAGATGATACTTCTGCAAAAAGTATGTGATACAATGAGGGGCCTGCAAATGAAAGAAGGCACACTACCTAGAGCGTACTACTCATTACAAAAGAGTCTCACTAACTACAGAGAGGCTACAACCATCTCAAGATAAATGGACAACAATCCAATAGAGTGAACTACCAAAAATAACATCTACCATGCCTGATTATAGTCTCGGTTAAGCTCAATGTCCGAGGACTAAATCCTCTTCTGAATCCAATCCGATCACCAATGATTGACCAACTCCTATGCTTGAATGATATTACAATATTTGCACATTACATTCCTTGACCATGACCTTTTTCATAACCATGATTCTCTACAAAGAGTTTCTACCTCTTATTTATACAAACCCTAAGGCCTAAACCAATTAGGTCGGCCACCTAAAAGATATTATAATAATATCATTACATAAATCCTTATTAAAATGATATGCCATGTCGGTTTAAGACCAAAACAACAATAAAAAATCCATAAGTCCTCCTGAAACATCCTGGTAACATGTAGAGTATATGTTAGCATGATACCGGTCCATAACCTAGATAGGTTCCGGACCTTTTCTGGTACCACCACACCACGATCAAAGAACATCTTCAACATCTTAAAATCCATGAAGAAGTTACCCCAACACCAATTATGCATCCTTTCACGATTGCTCAATGAAAGCTCTGCCCATAAAGCCTTAAACCAATGTTGGTAAGGGTTTAGTAGAGTGTATCATAGCATCCAATTACCAATCCAATACCAACTGATAAAAAAATTCTCATGGAGAATATAACACATGAAATAAAACATACTTCATTTATCCAAACCTACCAGAAGTGTCCAACAGATAGTCTCTTCTGTCGGTAACACTAGATCTTCTACTGCTAACCAAAACCTATCTATCGGTAACCAATTATAACAGCTAGTGTTGACATCAATGAAAAAAAATCAATGCAACACATAATCAATTCATCCAATAATTCTAACAAAATAAGAGGTCATGAGAATGAATATTACATAGGAGCATTAAGGTTGTAGCATGAGATTAATCTAATGAAATAGATGTTGATTATTTAGACATAGATGAATGAAGTTGTGGAATTTGTGATGGGGGACTTTAGGTGGCTTATTAATATAGTTGGGGGTGTGTAAGAGAATAGGCTCTATGACAACATTTGAGAAGTTCCATCAATGGTGGTTTCAATGGATTCATAAGATGAGAAAATGTGTCTTTTAGTGTCTCTAGTTGGAGCCTTGTGAATGGTGATCTATCCATCTCTAGTCTATTAAAGGTGGTTCATTTGAATTCTATAAGTATATGTCCATATAGCATATGTGGATTCTTAGTCTATAGAGGCTATAACCCTTTGAATTATAATGATGGACCTTGACAATGATACCCAAGAGTACTTTTGATAGTTCTGATACTTAATATAAGTACAGATCCAATAGCCAACAAGATGAGAGAGGGGGGTGTTGAATCATACAAACTAAATCATCCATAAAAACATCACATTCAACCTCAGTAACACATATATCAATCATATAACCAAAAACTGTCAAACATGCAAACTCAAAAGCATATGAACAATATAAACCTCATAACACACCAGATTTAACGTGGAAACCCAAATAGGGAAAAACCACTGTGGGATTTCGGACCCAATAAGAAATATACTCTTCTAGAGTATGCTCGGTTCAAAGCAAAACATGTTAAAGATTACAAAAACATTGCTAGATGTGACCCGGTTAAGGGATTTCCCTCAGATCTATTAGGATCTTCACTTTGTTAGAAGTGACCTTGTCAAAGGATTTCAAACACTCAATCAGAATGTCACCTTTCTAGAGGATTTACATCTAAGACTGGTAAGTCCACTCAGTTAAGAGATTTCCTATCACTTTCACAAAATAACAGTAATAAAAATCTATCTACAACTTCACATCTAAAATGCTAAAGCAGATTCCTATTTGTTCTATACAATCTAGACATAGAACTAATCTTGTTTATTTGTTGGGCATCAATACTCTATTATTCTAATAGGTCTTCAAGCTTCTATGCTCGGTAATCACTATGTAGCATCCCTATGCATACACTTGCCTGCATACATTGTTTATCAACAATTTCCTATTTATAAACAATCTTCTAACTGCTTAATCTCATTGATCACATTTCCCATGATCAATCATAGCCATCAGATCTTCAATCTTGTCTTGGTTCAATGTATCTTTCGATCTAAAAATGTTTTACGCCACCTTGGAACAAGCATATTCACCTTGGAACTTGTGTTAGGGTAATGTGGTTCAATTTGAGCTATAGATCTTCTTGCCAACTTTCCATTGCCTTAGATTCATTAACAAACTACTTCCATGGCTTACCAATCATTGATCCGCTCCAGCTCATCAACATCATTCATTAAATATCACATGTAAACATTTAATGCATTCTATTATAGCTTGGTTACAACTTGGTAAATACTAAACTTCACTCGGTAGACATTCGGCCTTCATTAATCGATAGCGATAACCTTAGGGTTTACCGACTAGGTTCTTTGCTTGGTAACATAGTATAGTATTAACCTTTACATTTTACAACATATTTATGATGTTAAAACAATCTAAAACATCAAGATCTCATCATTGTCTGACTTGGTAGAGTTGCCCATTGAATAACTTATCTACTTATTCATCATATTCTTTCCTGTGTCTTTACCGACTTCTTTATAATCTTCATATCATACTTCTCAAGATATGGCCACATCATACTGAATTAGAAAATCAATTTCGTGACATCAATGACAAAATAATAATATCAAGATAGTAAAACATCTTTAATCAGTTATGTCCATAATCATCAACAACCTTCTCAATATCCTTATTGAAATGTCAACAATCTTTCATTGTCTGTTATAATGCAATATTGCCAACAATCTCCCCCTTTGGAATTGATGGCAAAACCAATTGATTTGACCTTTAAAAGATTCGGATTGCTATGATTCTGAAATGGTCTCCCCCAGACATTAGACTTCTCTTCTATTTTCAGTCTTTATTTCAATCTGTAGTCTTCTCTCAGTCTTCTGAGGTCTTCTACCCCTTTGGTAGATCTTCTCCCCCATAATAGTCTTCTCCCCCTTTGACAACAATGCCAAAAAGAATAGAAATAAAACATAATTTCTTTTTGTAAGAAGTTATTTCCTATTGTTGTGTATCAACTGAGTCTTGGTCAGAGTATTTGTCTTCAATTCCTATTCCCTATATCATTCTCTATATTATTCCAGTATTAATTCCAGTACACTTTCAGAAAAACATTCTAAAGTGTACCACTCTAGCATCAACTCCCCAAAAGATATTCAATAGAGTCATCGAATTGATGCTTTCACCGAACTCAGTCAGTGAGTAGAAGATAGGGGTAGGACCCCTAACTTACTTGTGAGATATTCAAAAGTGTCCTTTGGTAGTGGCTTGGTGAAGATATATGCTATTTTCTCCTTTGTGTTAACATATTCCAACACCACTTTCTTCTCTTAAGCTTCTTCTCTAAGATAATGATATTTGATAGATATGTGCTTTGTCTTAGAGTGCATAACAAGATTTTTTGAAACATTAATGGCACTAGTATTGTCACAGAATATAGTTACTAGCTTGGTAACTTTCTCATTTATACCTTCCAACAGTTGTTTGATCCATGCAATGTTGGTACAATTCAGTGCTGTAGCAACGTATTCAGCTTCTATTGTTGACTGAGAAACACATCCTTGTTTCTTGCTAAGCCAACTCACTAGTCTTTCTCCTAAGAAGAAAGCTCCTCCACTTGTGCTTTTCCTATCATCAATGTTGCCTGCCCAATCGGCATCAGTATAAACTTTTAAATCAAAATCATTTCTTTTCTGATATACTAAGCCATACTCTTCAGTGCCTTTTAAGTATCTGAAAATTCTTTTGATTTTTGTCATGTGTATTTCCTTAGGATCTGTAGAGAATCTTGCAACAATACCTACTGCATGTGCTATATCTAGCCTGTTGTGAACAACATATTGCAACTTTCCAATCATGGATCGGTAAAGTGTCTTATCAATAGATGCAAATTCATCATTCTTTGATAGTTTACAGTTGGTAGTCATAGGAGTACTTACTAGTTTTGAATCCTCCATTCCAAATTTCTTCAAGATTTCCTTTATGTACTTGGATTGGGTAATAAAAATCTCATTTTTCATTTGCAGTATCTGTAAACCTATAAAATACTTTATCTCACCAATTAATGACATCTCAAATTCTTTGCTCATTTCATTTCCAAAATTCTTGCATAGGGAGTCATTTCCACAAAATATAATATCATCAACAAATATGGCTGAGATTAGTATTCCATTTTCATCATTCTTCATAGATTCAAGTTGTCCTCTTAAACTATCTACTTTTTCTCTTTGAACATGTTCATCTCCTCCATATACAGATATGAGCTTAGTCCACATTGCCTTTGCATTAGTACATCCTTCTAGATCAACTAACTCAGAATCGGTCAATGCAGATGTTATTTCAATCATTGCTTGAATATGTTCTTGCTTTGCCTTTATCTCTTCCATAGTCAATGGATAGGTGCTCGGTGCAACAAAATCATTCTCCAGATAGTATATAGCATATTCTCCAACTCCTGATAGATGTAGCTTCATCATTTTCTGCCATGTAGAGAAACTTGACTTATTCAGCTTAGGTGCATCCCTCTTATACATCTTTGGATCTTTAACTCAAGTGCCTTTAAACTTTCCTTTCGGAGTCAAAAGCTCTGATACCAATTGATAGTTTTGATACTTAATATAAGTACAGATCCAATAGCCAACAAGATGAGAGGGGGGGGTGGTGAATCATACAAACTTAATCATCCATAAAAAACATCAGATTCAACCTCGGTAACACATATGTCAGTCATATAACCAAAAACTATCAAACATGCAAACTCAAAAGCATATGAACAATATAAACCTCATAACACCAGATTTAACGTGAAAACCCAAATAGGGAAAAACCACTGTGCGATTTCGGACCCACTAAGAAATATACTCTTCTAGAGTATGCTCAGTTAAAAGCAAATCCTGTTAAAGATTACAAACACATTGCTAGATGTGACCCGGTTAAGGGATTTCCCTCAGATCTGTTAGGATCTTCACTTTGTTAGAAGTGACCTTGTCAAAGGATTTCAAACACTCAATCAGAATGTCACCTTGCTAGAGGATTTACATATAAGACTGTTAAGTCCACTCAGTTAAGAGATTTCCTGTCGCTTTCACAAAATAACAGTAATAAAAATCTATCTGTAACTTCACATCTAAAATGCTAAAGCAGATTCCTATTTGTTCTATACAATCTAGACATAGAACTAATCTTGTCTATCTGTTGGGCATGAATACTCTGTTATTCTAATAGGTCTTCAAGCTTCCGTGCTCAGTAATCACTATGTAGCATCCTTGTGCATACACTTGCCTGCATACATTGTTTATCAATAGTTTCCTATTTATAAACAATCTTCTAACCGCTTAATCTCATTGATCACATTTCCCATGATCAATCATAGCCATCAGATCTTCAATCTTGTCTTGGTTCAATGTATCTTTCGATTTGAAAATGTTTTACCCTGCCTTGGAACTTCCATATTCACCTTGGAACTTGTGTTAGGGTAACGCGGTTCAATCTGAGCTATAGATCTTCTTGCCGACTTTCCATTGGCTTAGATTTGTTAACAAACTACTTCCACGGCTTACCAATCATTGATTCGCTCTAGCTCATCAGCATCATTCATTAAATATCACATGTAAACATTTCATGCATTCTGTTATAGCTCGGTTACAAGTCACTAAATACTAAACTTCACTCAGTAGACATTCTACATTCATTAACCGATAGCGATAACCTTAGGGTTTACCAACTAGGTTCCTTAGGGTTTACCGACTAGGTTCCTTAGGGTTTACCGACTAGGTTCTTTGCTTGATAATATAGTATAGTATTAACCTTTACATTTTACAACATATGTATGATGTTAAAACAATCTAAAACATCAAGATCTCATCATTGTCTGACTTGGTAGAGTTGCCCATTGAATAACTTATCCCCTTATTCATCATATTCTTTCCTGTGTCTTTACTGACTTCTTTATAATCTTCATATCATACTTCTCAAGATATGGCCACATCATACTGAATTAGAAAATCAATTTCGTGACATCAATGACAAAATAATAATATCAAGATAGTAAAACATCTTTAATCAGTTATGTCCATAATCATCAACAACCTTCTCAATATCCTTATTGAAATGTCAACAATCTTTCATTGTCTGTTATAATGCAATATTGCCAACAATCTCCCCCTTTGGCATTGATGGCAAAACCAATTGATTTGACCTTTAAAAGATTCGGATTGCTATGATTCTGAAATGGTCTCCCCCAAACATTAGACTTCTCTTCTATTTTCAGTCTTTATTTCAATCTGTAGTCTTCTCTCAGTCTTCTGAGGTCTTCTACCCCTTTGGTAGATCTTCTCCCCCATAATAGTCTTCTCCCCCTTTGACAACAATGCCAAAAAGAATAGAAATAAAACATAATTTCTTTTTGTAAGAAGTTATTTCCTATTGTTGTGTATCAACTGAGTCTTGGTCAGAGTATTTGTCTTCAATTCCTATTCCCTATATCATTCTCTATATTATTCCAGTATTAATTCCAGTACACTTTCAGAAAAACATTCTAAAGTGTACCACTCTAGCATCAACTCCCCAAAAGATATTCAATAGAGTCATCGAATTGATGCTTTCACCGAACTCAGTCAGTGAGTAGAAGATAGGGGTAGGACCCCTAACTTACTTGTGAGATATTCAAAAGTGTCCTTTGGTAGTGGCTTGGTGAAGATATATGCTATTTTCTCCTTTGTGTTAACATATTCCAACACCACTTTCTTCTCTTAAGCTTCTTCTCTAAGATAATGATATTTGATAGATATGTGCTTTGTCTTAGAGTGCATAACAAGATTTTTTGAAACATTAATGGCACTAGTATTGTCACAGAATATAGTTACTAGCTTGGTAACTTTCTCATTTATACCTTCCAACAGTTGTTTGATCCATGCAATGTTGGTACAATTCAGTGCTGTAGCAACGTATTCAGCTTCTATTGTTGACTGAGAAACACATCCTTGTTTCTTGCTAAGCCAACTCACTAGTCTTTCTCCTAAGAAGAAAGCTCCTCCACTTGTGCTTTTCCTATCATCAATGTTGCCTGCCCAATCGGCATCAGTATAAACTTTTAAATCAAAATCATTTCTTTTCTGATATACTAAGCCATACTCTTCAGTGCCTTTTAAGTATCTGAAAATTCTTTTGATTTTTGTCATGTGTATTTCCTTAGGATCTGTAGAGAATCTTGCAACAATACCTACTGCATGTGCTATATCTAGCCTGTTGTGAACAACATATTGCAACTTTCCAATCATGGATCGGTAAAGTGTCTTATCAATAGATGCAAATTCATCATTCTTTGATAGTTTACAGTTGGTAGTCATAGGAGTACTTACTAGTTTTGAATCCTCCATTCCAAATTTCTTCAAGATTTCCTTTATGTACTTGGATTGGGTAATAAAAATCTCATTTTTCATTTGCAGTATCTGTAAACCTATAAAATACTTTATCTCACCAATTAATGACATCTCAAATTCTTTGCTCATTTCATTTCCAAAATTCTTGCATAGGGAGTCATTTCCACAAAATATAATATCATCAACAAATATGGCTGAGATTAGTATTCCATTTTCATCATTCTTCATAGATTCAAGTTGTCCTCTTAAACTATCTACTTTTTCTCTTTGAACATGTTCATCTCCTCCATATACAGATATGAGCTTAGTCCACATTGCCTTTGCATTAGTACATCCTTCTAGATCAACTAACTCAGAATCGGTCAATGCAGATGTTATTTCAATCATTGCTTGAATATGTTCTTGCTTTGCCTTTATCTCTTCCATAGTCAATGGATAGGTGCTCGGTGCAACAAAATCATTCTCCAGATAGTATATAGCATATTCTCCAACTCCTGATAGATGTAGCTTCATCATTTTCTGCCATGTAGAGAAACTTGACTTATTCAGCTTAGGTGCATCCCTCTTATACATCTTTGGATCTTTAACTCAAGTGCCTTTAAACTTTCCTTTCGGAGTCAAAAGCTCTGATACCAATTGATAGTTTTGATACTTAATATAAGTACAGATCCAATAGCCAACAAGATGAGAGGGGGGGGTGGTGAATCATACAAACTTAATCATCCATAAAAAACATCAGATTCAACCTCGGTAACACATATGTCAGTCATATAACCAAAAACTATCAAACATGCAAACTCAAAAGCATATGAACAATATAAACCTCATAACACTAGATTTAACGTGAAAACCCAAATAGGGAAAAACCACTGTGCGATTTCGGACCCACTAAGAAATATACTCTTCTAGAGTATGCTCAGTTAAAAGCAAATCCTGTTAAAGATTACAAACACATTGCTAGATGTGACCCGGTTAAGGGATTTCCCTCAGATCTGTTAGGATCTTCACTTTGTTAGAAGTGACCTTGTCAAAGGATTTCAAACACTCAATCAGAATGTCACCTTGCTAGAGGATTTACATATAAGACTGTTAAGTCCACTCAGTTAAGAGATTTCCTGTCGCTTTCACAAAATAACAGTAATAAAAATCTATCTGTAACTTCACATCTAAAATGCTAAAGCAGATTCCTATTTGTTCTATACAATCTAGACATAGAACTAATCTTGTCTATCTGTTGGGCATGAATACTCTGTTATTCTAATAGGTCTTCAAGCTTCCGTGCTCAGTAATCACTATGTAGCATCCTTGTGCATACACTTGCCTGCATACATTGTTTATCAATAGTTTCCTATTTATAAACAATCTTCTAACCGCTTAATCTCATTGATCACATTTCCCATGATCAATCATAGCCATCAGATCTTCAATCTTGTCTTGGTTCAATGTATCTTTCGATTTGAAAATGTTTTACCCTGCCTTGGAACTTCCATATTCACCTTGGAACTTGTGTTAGGGTAACGCGGTTCAATCTGAGCTATAGATCTTCTTGCCGACTTTCCATTGGCTTAGATTTGTTAACAAACTACTTCCACGGCTTACCAATCATTGATTCGCTCTAGCTCATCAGCATCATTCATTAAATATCACATGTAAACATTTCATGCATTCTGTTATAGCTCGGTTACAAGTCACTAAATACTAAACTTCACTCGGTAGACATTCTACATTCATTAACCGATAGCGATAACCTTAGGGTTTACCAACTAGGTTCCTTAGGGTTTACCGACTAGGTTCCTTAGGGTTTACCGACTAGGTTCTTTGCTTGATAATATAGTATAGTATTAACCTTTACATTTTACAACATATGTATGATGTTAAAACAATCTAAAACATCAAGATCTCATCATTGTCTGACTTGGTAGAGTTGCCCATTGAATAACTTATCCCCTTATTCATCATATTCTTTCCTGTGTCTTTACTGACTTCTTTATAATCTTCATATCATACTTCTCAAGATATGGCAACATCATACTAAATTAGAAAATCAATTTCATGACATCAATGACAAAATAATAATATCAAGATAGTAAAACATCTTTAATCAGTTATGTCCATAATCATCAACAACCTTCTCAATATCCTTATTGAAATGTCAACAATCTTTCGTTGTCTATTATAATGCAATATTGCCAACAATTTTATCTTTTATTAGTTATTTTAGATTGAGGTTGAGTACATAGACATGACATAGTTTCTTCTTTTTTGACTCTTACTCAGTTAGGGTAATCCCATTTTATTATTTCAAAACATTCTTACAAAAATAAGAAAATTTGTAGCCTCGTTGAATAATTTGGTTACCAAAGTTAATAGTGCTCCTCCTAACACTTCTGTTCCTTCTATTCTTATAGATTTCAAAGAATCTATAGGTGCTTCCAATTGGTTGCTTAAGATCTCCTAGATCTGGGCTACATTTCATCCAAAGGAACTCAAGTTAGTAACCAAATTAACAGGAATTTGATATGAATAGAAAATTCCTCTGCACTTTGATGGAGGAGTATTCTCGATTGATGAGAAATCTTGCATCAACCAAAAATATTTTTTTCTTTTTAGTTGTTCTTGTTCTGTGTTGCAGTTGTGTTTTTTTCGACATTATTTGGTAGCTATTTATTTTTTGTTGTAAATTAGATTATTGGCTTCTAGATGTATTCTTATTTCCTATTCCAAATTATTTGTTCATTTGGATTCTTTTTCGGTGAGTTATTGCTTTGGGATTATTTGTTCTTGGTTCCCAGAACAATTTTTGAGCTTAACAACTAGTTGGTGTTTTCTTCTCGTGCGAAGTGATTTCTTGGCTTGCGGATCTATTTTGCATCATGCTCGATGTTATTAGGATCTTGGAAAACTTTCCTTGGTGGTCCGCACTTCATTTTCATTCTTGGCTGAGGAGAGCTTCGTGTTTTGGGGCTGACCTATTTTTACAGATTTTATTTTTCTATTTTGGAGAATGTGATCTTTTGTGGTGTACCCATATGTGTTAGAGATGGTATATATATTGTTGTATGCAATAATTTGGGATATATAAAAGAAGTATGATGATCTAGGTTCATAATTTGTAATTTGGATAACTTGTGGAGGTCCAGATAAATTGTATTCTAGAATGTAATATGTAACTATGCATGTGAGCCTACAGGTAATTGGATGTTATCAGATATTATTTGATTAGTATATGATGATATGGATGCTTGTGATTTCATTTTTTTATGTTTTATGTTTGTGCTTCTTTTGTGTTACTCTTGTTGCATGATCCAAACTATTATCTTTGAGGATCCTCTAGGCTATCATTGTGTCAGATGGTATCAAAGCTTGTTGTGAACATTGAGGTATTCCTTTGGGTGAACATATCCTTGAGTTAAGTTAGACTACAAGTATGTTCAATAGATCGCCAATGAAGATCCAATTGAGTCCTTATGGTCAGATCACCAAGTTGAGACAATTACAATGGAGCAAAGGAGGAGATGCCATCAAGAAGGATGAACCCTTAGAGGGTAGAGAAGATGATGGAAGATTTCAAGAATGAGATGAGGACTGAGATTTGAAATGCATTGGCAGGTTTACAGAGGAACCCAGAATCAAAGGATGAATTTGAAGAGGCAGGAGAAGAGATTGAGGTCAAAGAGTTGAAGGACCAACTAATGACAATGAAGAAATATTTCTTAGAGGAGTGGTGCAAGCAAAGTTCATAAATTTAAGGTATATTTTTGGGTTTGCTGAATCTGGAAGACCTGATAGACTAGATCAAAGAGTTGGAGGACTAATTTGAGTTTGAAGATGCTAAGGACCCACAAAGAGTCTAGTTAGCATAGACTAAGTTGAAAGGGAATGCTTCTTTATAGTGGAAATAATTATAGAGGGTTAGAGTGGAGAGTGGTGAGATAAAAATCACCCGATGGAGGCAGATGGTGGCAAGATTGAAGGTTAAATTTATTCTGAGAGACTATGAGTTGGAGTTGTTGAAGAGGTTGCATAAATCAAAGTAGGAGGACATGAGTGTGAAGGAGTATAATGAAGAATTTGACAAGGTGATGACTAGATCTAGACATTGAGAGATGGATAGGGATAATGTGTCTAGATACTTAAAAAAAATTTGAGTTAACATCCAGGATGAGATGAGTATGCTAAAGATTTCTACAGTTGAGGAGGCTTATCAATATGTGTTGAAGGAATAAGATAAAATGAAGAGAATGTAGTATAATAACCCTAAGGGAAGAGAGAGATATACAATGGATAGAGGGCAGATAAGTGGTAGTATGGAGAAGCAGACCACTGAAAAACCAAATTCAAGATGGAGTAAAGAACCAAAGAAAAAGACACAAAGGAAGGGAGGTAGCAGTAAGGAGCTCTTGGGTACATGTTTCAAGTGTGGAGAAAATAGACATAGAGCTTATGAATGTCCTTAGAGTAACAAGGGAAAGGTGAGAAGTTTCTTAGCAAGTGAAGATTCAAAAACTAGAGTTGTAGGTGAGAGAATGATAGCACCAGAGCAGGGAAAATCCCATATGTTTAGAAAAGTCTTGATGGAGCAGAGTAATGAGGATACCGGACCTACTTAGAGAAAGAATATTTTTTTGACTATTTGCAAATCAGGAGGTAAGTGTTGTAAGTTTATTGTGGATAGTGGTAGTACTAAAAATTTTGTATCAAAATAGATGGTAGAGAAGTTTGGTTGCAAGATGATCATGTGGTAGAGGTGGGAAATAAGTTCTTGGTTCATTTTAATATTGGGCCTTACAAAGATGAAGTCTTGTGTAATATTGTGCCTATGAGTGCTTGTCATATTTTATTAGGTAGACCTTGGCAGTATGATAGAGGAGCTATCTATGATTGTAAGAGAAACCTGATCACTATTAAGAAGGTTGGGCAGAAGTTTGCTTTGGCTTCTTTGAAGGAGAAAGAGAAGTGAAGAATTCAATTCTTGAGAAGAGTTGCAATATAGAGAAATAGGAGAAATAGGTTACAAAGAAATAGGTTGCAGAGGTATGGATCTGAACATGGATCTTGTGGATGGATCTATTAATAAGGTGGTACTAAATGGCAATAAGCCTAGAGTTATGGTGGCAGACAAGTAGAGTTATAGTGGAAGAAATAGACCAGATTTGTAGAAGAAATAGAGTGGTAAAAATAAACAATGTGTAGATATGAAGCAAGGAGGAAGAGCAGAAGTGGAAAAGAAGTTGAGAATGTAACCAAGTTACTGGAAGGGTTAAGAAGGAATAAATTTGTAGACAAAGAGTACATTTGGATCATAAATGAGCATGGGATCTATATCCCAAATCCTTTTTCATGTTTATGAGTTGCCTCTCAGGGAACATCTTTTTATACCTAGGTTGTCGAATGTAGGAGATCCCTAGTTGATGAGCCATCTTGCATCAACCAAAAATATATTTTTCTTTTTAGTTGTTCTTGTTCGGTGTTGCAGTTTTGGTGTTTCTTCTAGCATTCTCTAGTTGCTATTTATTTTTTATTGTGGATAAGATGCTTGGCTTCTAGAAATGTTCTTATTTATTCTTCTATATTTTTTGTTCATTTAGATTCTTTTTTGATCATTTATTGTGGATGAGATTGGTTGTTGTTGGTTCCTGGAGTAGTTTTTGAGCTTAACGACTATTTGGTGATTTCTTCTTGTGCGTAGAAATTTATTGGCTTGCAGATCCATTTTGCACCATGTTTGATGTTATTGGGCCCTTAACCAAATTTCCTTGGTGGTCTGCACTTAATTTGCATTCTTGGTAGAGGAGATCTTCGCATTTTGGTGCCAACCCATTTTACACATTTCATTTTTCTATTTTGGAGAGTGTGATCTTTTGTGGTTGATTCGGATGTGTTATAGATGGAATATATATTGTTTTTTGTGATCCTTTTGGATATATTGAAGTAGTATGATGATCTAGATTCATAATTTGTAATTTGGATATCTCTTGGAGATCTAGATGAATTGTATTCTTGAATGCAGTTTGTAATTGTGCATGTGAGCCTACATGTAAATGGATGTTCTTTGATGAATATATGATGATGCAGATGCATCTGATTGCATTTAGTATGTTTTATTTTTGTACTTTCATTGTGTTACTCTTGCTACATGATCCAGATTATTCTCTTTGACAATCCTCTAGGCTATGGCTCTATCACAATTCAGGTTTTGTAAAACCTAGGTAGGTATACCTATGATAAATTTACAATGATATTGCACCAAACTGATAGTTCCCAATGAAAATATACCAAGGAAAGAATTTAAACTAGGATATTTTCCCAAATCTTTGTTCTCCATGCATTTAACACTTGATTGACAATTAATTTAAAATAAAAACAAAAATATAGGAAAATAAAACATAATTTTGTTTAGAGTTGGTGTTAGAAGAATAAACACTAGACTGGTACCTAAATTTGTGGGTAACGGAGTATATAATTTTAGTTAATTGTGTAAGAAAACCATAAAAAATCACCCATTAGACTTGACTGCTTATGAATTACATAAACTTTCATCTCCATAACATTATAAATTATCATTTCAAATCACTAAATACTCCCATATACCACAACATTTAACAAAATTTAACTATTTCTATAAAATACACTTGTGAAAATATCACTCATTGATATAAACATCATCAAGAAAAATTCATCTATTTTGAATAGATAAATTCATATGGTAAAATAAAACAATATAGGATACAACTAAGTATTCTATCTTACATTATTTTTTTAGAGTATGTTTTCAAACATTTTCCAGACAGAAAACCCTTCAAATTTTCTCTATTACTCTAAATCTACCTATCTAGCTTACAAAACTATTTTCAAAACACCTTACAAATGATTCTAAATTCCCTTCTATAAAACAAGAGATCAAAATAAGCCTTCTATCATTTGCATGGGGGCTTCACTTACTGAACCTAGGTTATAGCATGTGCATTCCTAGCATACTAAATAATCCGCATATTTTTGGAAAATGTTGCCCGAAAATCCATTTTTTTCACCCACACCCAATACATAATTTAAATCGAAAATCTCCTTATTTTGATCATATATTGAATTTTTTTATATTCAAAAATTAAAAACCCCCCATTCTCACTAAATAGGCAATATATTGAACTTATTTTTTGAGATATTAAAGCTCCCAATATGAATGCATGTGATCTAGTATTGCCTAGCAAGTGAAGCCCTCTCAACATTTTCCACCTGTTAAAATCTCAATTTCTAAAACATGAATATGCTCAAAGAATTTTTTGATATTATATTGTAATAAAGAGCTTATGTTACATAGAAACAGAAAGAACTCAAAATATTCCCACAACCCATGTCCATATATAATACCGATTATGAGAGAGAGTGTTGGCATATGCACCCTCCAATGAGACATTGTAGGTGATTGAAGGTTTTGTCATTGATGGCAACCTTACAATCCTATGGCACTGACAAGGCATTACACTGGTACTAGCAAGATCAGACTCTACATTGGCACTCAGACCACCAGTACTGACAGAGAAAGGAAGCATACTGACACAGAGGCTGACAAGATTTTTGTTATATTATATTTTGTTTATTATTGTAAAATCTTTGTAAGCCGACTTGGCAAGTTGTAAAATGACTCTTATATAAGAGAGATCATTATAGAACATTTGTAAGTAAGTAAGAGGAATATATTTAGGCAAAATAAGGCAGACCTATTATGCGAATTATAGGTTAAGGGTTTATGTAAGAAGCAGAGCAGAAACCGGTAGTGGATCTGGCATTATAGATGTTATTTTGAAGCAGTACAAGATAATGGATTTGTATAATCCATTTTGTATGTCAGTGAGACTTCCTATTTTGTATTTGAGTAGTGAGCTCTGTTAGGATTCCCACAGATACTGAGAGGGGGGGGTGAATCAGTATCTAACCAGTAATAAGTATTTCTCAATTTGAAACATGCAAAACATAAAATAGTAGTATACCAGTATGCAGGAATTAATGCAATAAATAGAATCAGAAACATCCACATGAAAAGAACACCATAACACAAGATGTTTTAATGAGGAAACCTAGTGTGGGAAAAACCTCGGTGGGATTTGTGACCCACAATATTCACTCACTGGCCAATAAGAGAATATTACTTACAATAGGGGCCTGCACATGCAGGAAGGCCAACTGCCTAGAGCTCACTCCTCAATGAGAAGTCACACTGACTTACAATGAGGATTATACTAATCCAACTGCTTTACAATAGCATCTCCAATGCCAGATTCAGTACCGGTTCTAACTCTATTCTTTACATATACCCTTGACCTATAATTCGCACATTAGGTCTGCCTAATAATTTTCTTTATGCTCGCTACATTACCTTTCTAAATGTCTACAATGATCTCCTTTATATACAAGAGTCATTTTACAATTTGCCAAGTCAGCTTACAATAATAAACAAATTATTAAATATCAAAAATCCTATCGGCCTCTATGCCGGTATACATCTTTTCTTATGTGCCAGTGCCGGTGTCGGTGTAGAGTGATCTTGTTGATGTCGGTGCATTGTCTTGCTTGTGTAATGCTTTGCCGGTATGATGTCTTGCCGGTGCCATAGCATTGCAAGGTTGCCATCAATGACAAAACCTTCAACTACATACAATGTCTCATTGGAGTGTCCATATGCCAACAATCACCCCCTTTGGCATTGATGGCAACACTCATGAGAAATTTCAAAAAGTGTCCAAAATGTGTAGTCCAAAAAAAAATTTACCAAAAAAAATGTTTACCAAAAATATGAAGGGCTCCCCCTGAGCATATGATTCATGTCTTTGAACTTTCTCATCCTACTACTCCCCCTTTGGCATCAATGACAAAGTTTGTCAAGATGTTAGTAGAGTTTGTAGTTACATCTATCCATATCCTCAACCCTATAGTTGGGTAGTTATTATCTAAAAAAGATCACCCAAAATTAAGTTTATACTATCCATAAAATTTTTACTATCTTTTATTGTTGTTTCAGTCCTCTTCACAATACCAGTGAGATGTTGCAATTGCTCTGCTGGTGTTTTACTTCCCTGTGCTAATGCCTCTGAGATTTCCTTCCGCAGAGATGCTAGATAGTCCAATCTTGGACTTAGTTTGGATCTCAAGTGTTTTGCCTTGTTTATTATTCTCTCTTTCTCTCTTTCCTATTTAAGCAATTCTTCCTCAAAATCTGCTAACTTATCTTCAAAAATAGATAGTGAATCCAATGAGTTGACAAAATTGTCTACAAGCTTATTTATCTCATCCTGTATCTTGCTTATTTTCTTGTCAATATCTATAGTCAAGAAGTTTGTTTTGCATGTGTCTTTATACACATTTTTATACTCTTTCTACAAACTACATAGTTCCGGTAGAAGTGTGTCAAAGTCTTTGTTACACTTCTTTATTTCTTCATCAAAGAATTTTTGTTTCTCCTTTTCTACCATGTCCTTTACTGATTCTTCCTTTATTTTCTCAATATTTCTAGAAATGTATTTATATAATGTATCCAATTGTCCTAAAGAATCTTCTTTACCTATATTACAATAAGGAGCAATTATTTTCAAAATTTGTATTGAATCATCTAGTGCTTTATAAGCCTGTGAATTGCAGTCAATTATTTTCTTAATGGATTCAAGTAATACCTCAATCACATTAGTTGACTTGAATGTTGATGATGATCCAAGAGTCTAAGTGCTGATGGAAATAATCATACTTGTATTGACATCTGGCAGGTCAGTTTGTGTTTGCATTTCTTTTAGCACTGGTTTTCCTACTTCATTGCTTATCGGTGGCATTGTTTCCTTGTGAGCCTGTTTTGGAGCCTTTAGCTATGTTGGTTTCTTTGTTTGTGCCTTAGATTCCATCTTTTTCCCTGTATCCTCTATCAGTTGCTCTGTATCTCCTATTACCGGAGGCTCTTTAGCTATATCTAACTTTTTAGTTGTATCTTTATCAACTGTTATGTTGATCTTTTGGGTATCAACATTTACAGTGTATAAGACTTCAGGATTTGGATTGCTATCCTCTACATCCATGCTTTCTGCTGCTGGTTGGTCTTCAATGGTTGTAATTTTCATAGGTGGAGGTAGGTTGTCTTTAACCTTTATGATTGGAGGTCCACCAAATTTGCCTTTCCCTTTGTCCTTATCCTTCTAATATACCTTAATAGGCTTGGGATTCCTGTATTCTTCTTGTTTTTCCTTTTCAACTAGGAATATGTCCCATCCATCTTCTATTTCCTCTGTAACTTCTATAACTCTTCTTGCCATCAATGAAATATGCCGGTGTGCAGTGGAGAATACTATCCGGTTTGCCTGAGCAATCAGATCATCAATTTCCTTTGGAGAGTTTACCAGATATACAACAAGTAGTTTTTCTATTTTTATTTTCTTGTCTAATTCAATCACTCCTTGCCTTCTGGCCTCAAGTCTTTTGTACAAATCATCAGGAATTTCATTGATTACTTCCATCAAAAACTTTTTGTACATGTCCATATGCAGTATTACACTTTCTTCAACTTGCCCTTTCTCATCAGTAGATAGAGTGTCATAAATTTTCCCTATGTTTTTCAGTTTTCCTTCCTCTGTGATCTCATTTGGCAATATGTCTAGAGGTGCCAAGTCATTTTTGGTCTTTTCCTTTTTCTTAGGAGTTAGCTTCTTTTTAGGTGTGACCTTTCTGACCGGAGATCTCACAGCCTATTGCTTCTGCCTTGTCCTTCTAGGTGAAGGAGTGGTTGCCGGTGAGGGATCTCTTTTCCTAACAACTCTTTTAAAGGTTGTTGGCATGTCACCTTCTGAAGAAGTACCTACAGGTGATAGATGAGCTTCAGGTTGTGGGGCTACCAACTCATCTTCTGTTATGCCGGTTTTCTTTAATACATCTTCCTTAATGGCCTTTGCTTGTCTGGATCCTTTCCTCACAAATGCCTCTACCTTCTTCACTCTTTTCTTGGACTGTATTTGGCTTTCTATGGTTTCAGCACTACCAAATACTTCTTCCTTAGGTTCTTTGGGGGCTTCCAGAAGTGCTTTGGCATAAGTTTCAACTATGTGGTCATCTGTCTCATAGCCCATTTTAGCTACCCAGATTGTCCTTGGGATGACTGCTTCCATCCATATTTCATCCTTTTTAATAACAAAGCATATATCATCTTTGTATTTATCTACAATTTTCTGAGATAACCTTATCCTTTTCTTCATTTTTGTCTTCAGTGCTTGGAAAAAGTCATGAATGTTGTTTTCCTTGTTCTCACCCATGGAATTAAATAGTTTTGTTAATTGCTTTCCTACCGGTATGTCATATCCTAGTTCTTTATATCCTATACCAGGAACCTGTTTTGTTATATGAAGCATTAGGCATACTAATAGATTTCCAAATCTGAAAGTTCCTTTCTTATCCTTCTTTATCTTTCCAAGGTTGTCTATTAGTTCATCCTTTAACCATTCACAGATGTCAATTTTTGTAATGTCTGTTATCATATCATAAGCACTCTTAATGCATAAACTTGAAACTGAGTTAAGTCTATTAGCATGAGTGTCTTTGTAACCTAATATCATGCTTATGAATCTCACATTTGTATCCTTTACATCGTTAACCCTTAGAGATCTCTTATCAAATGTTGCACCTGTTAGGTCTATGACTAAATCATTTGAAACCTTCTTGTTTTTGTCTGGTCTTTTACCAGTGGCTGGTAACCATATGACAACCTTTACCGCTTCCTTGGTGATCTTATGAATTTCATCTAACCAAAAAAATTCTCCATGAACTATGCTTAACACTATCCTAATCACATCCTTAGGAAATTCAGGGATGCTAAGGATTCTGGTGAATCCTAGGGTTTCAATAATCTTGTGTTCAGCTTTAACATTGCCGGTATCATCACATATCTTGGTTTTATACATGGTTTTGATTTCCTTGTCTCCTAACTCTTCAATGTTGTAGTGGATGTACATTCTAGGGTCTTTAGCATATACAACACCTTTAGGGATTTGAGAAAATGAACCTAAGGTATCATCCTTCTTTGCTATTTTGGGGACTAACTGAAATACGGGCCTAGGTCTTTTAATTACTTCTACAACAGTAGGGTTTGCTATGTATTCAATTGCAGAGGTGGATGCCATGATTAAATACCTTTTTTTTTTTGTCTTGGATGGATGATTGCTTGGAGTGTGCTTGCTTCTTGCTCGAAATGCCTTAGCTCGGAATCTTCACACTCTCTAAAAGTTTGAAATCATGGTGAAATGAAATGGAGCCAAAACCTTATTTTTATAATGTCTTTTCGCCATCTACCACATTAATTGCATGCCGGTTAAGTATTCACTTAACATTGTTTGCTGGTAATGAGTAATTTTCAACTTCTTATCTCTAACCAAGGGAATAATAGCATATGTATCATTAGATTGCCAAACCCTAAAGGAAATTTTCTTCAATTAGATGAAGAACTTCTTGTCGGTGGAGCACTGCACTGTCCTGCCGGTGAAGCATCACTCTGTCCTGCCGGTGAAGCATTTGTTGGTTCTACCCATGGAGGAGTATTCCCAATATTTAGATCAGCTTTTCTAATCCATTGCTTTGAGAATTCTTGCTTAACCTCTTCAAGTTTTTCTTTTCCTTTGAAGCTAGCACTTTTGTTGTCTACCGATGTACCTTTACTTTTACAAAATTTAGCAATATGCCCAATCTTGTTACATGCATAACAAGTTACATTATTTTTTTGAATAGCTTTCCCATAACCTATACCAGTTTGTGTTCTGCATTGATTAGATAAATGTCCAAATCTTCCACAAACATAACATCTCACATTCATTCTGTAGTTTTCAGAGTTATGACCAACTTTCTTGCATTTGGAACATTGACCTATGGGTGTATTGATATTCTAATAATTCCTAGATTTACATTCATTTGCCCTATGACTATACTTATTACAGTTAAAGCATTTTCCATTGAATTTATACACATTAGGGGGTCTTACTAGTTTGCTGTGATCCTGAGTATTTGCAGTACCAGAGCTTTCACCAACTTCAAAGCCAATTCTAGAAGTGTCACCTTTAGGTTTTTGATTCTTCAATAAGGTACCAAGTTCTTCTGAGCTTTTCTTGAATTTTTCTTTATGTTGATTTGCAATTTCCAATTCTCTTTCAAAGATTTCTTTTTGTCTCATTAGTTCATTTGAGTCATTCTGAGTATGCATCAGATTTGTCTTCAACATGTCATTTTCATAGCTAAGTCTTGTGTTCTCATTTGCTGCATCACTTAGCCTTCTCGTCAATTCTTCTTCATTCTTCTTTCTATCTTCAATCTCTTTGCAAAATCTCATAGTCATATCCTGCATTTCATTTTTTGTTGTCATGATCTCTTGTTTCAGCTTTCTTATCATATCATTAAGAGATTCCTTTTCATCATTCTCATTTTGAAATTTTTCACAAAGTTCTCTTCTCTTATTTCTTGCAATAATAAGATTTTCTTGAAGTTCCTGAATGATATCTTGAGCTGCTCTTAAATCATCTTCTAATTTGATATTTTTCAACTTTGCATCATAGTCGGTAAGAGCTCCTTCAAGTTGCTTCATCAGATTTTCCATCTTTACCGGTGTCAAGATCTTCCTCAAGCTATTAGGCTTCTAAAAATAGAGGTGCAAGCTCCAATACCAATTGTTAGGATTCCCTCAGATACTAAGAGGGGCGAGTGAATTAGTATCTAACCAGTAATAAGTATTTGTTAATTTGAAACATGCAAAACATAAAATAGTAGTATACCGGTATGCAAGAATTAATGCAATAAATAGAATTAGAAACATCCACATGAAAAGAACACCATAACACAAGATGTTTAACGAGGAAAATCGGTGTGGGAAATACCTTGGTGGGATTTGTGACCCACAATATTCACTCATTGGCCAATAAGAGAATATTACTTACAATAGGGGCCTGCACATGCAGGAAGGCCAACTGCCTAGAGCTCACTGCTCAATGAGAAGTCACACTAACTTACAATGAGGATTATACTAATCCAATGACTTGTACTGCTTTACAATAGCATCTCCAATGCTAGATTTAGTACTAGTTCTAACTCTATTCTTTACATATACCCTTGACCTATAATTCGCACATTAGGTTTGCCTAATAATTTTCTTTATGCTTGCTACATTACCTCTCTAAATGTCTACAATGATCTCCTTTATATACAAGAGTCATTTTACAATTTTCCAAGTCGGCTTACAATTATAAACAAAATATTACATATCAAAAATCCTATCGGCCTCTATGCTGGTATACATCTTTTCTTCTGTGCCGGTGCCAGTGCCGGTGTAGAGTGATCTTGTTGATGCCAGTGCACTATCTTGCCTGTGTAATGCTTTGCTAGTATGATGTCTTGTTGGTGCCATAGGATTGCAAGGTTGCCATCAATGACAAAACCTTCAATCACATACAATGTCTCATTGGAGTGTCCATATGCCAACAAGCTCTAGGCAGTTGGCCTTCCTGCATGTGCAAGCCCCTCTTGTAGAATTAATATTCTCTTATTGGCCAGTAAGTGAATATTGTGCGTCACAAATCCCATCGAGGTTTTTCCCACACCGGGTTTCCTCGTTAAATCCTTGTGTTATGGCATGTTTTTCATGTGGATGCTTTTAATTCTATTTATTGCATTATTTCTTGCATACCGGTACACTATTATATTATGTTATACATGTTTTAAGTTAAGAAATTCAGGTCACCGGTTAGATACTGATTCACCCCCCTTCTCAATATCTGTGGGAATCCTAACAAAGAGAGTATCTTAGAAAGAGATAAAATCATTGAGCATTACATTTCATCCCATATAATGACAAAAATAATGAAGAAGTCTTTAAACACTATTTGGAACAGTCAAGTTGAAAAAACCAACAATTATAAAAAAAATTGTTTAAAAAGAACAACATTAAACATGACAATTTGATCGATAAATCTACGTTTTAAACTTTTTCAGATCTTTTGTTAGCTCATAAGACACCCATGGTCAATGGATCTAGAAAGGTCCTTATTAAAAAAATAGTAAAATACTTGAGAAAGTTATCATTCCCTCTTTCCATGATGCTCCTTGTTTCAATCTTCTTTGATGATATAGGGCTTCTTATGCCAACTCTGAATTGAATAGTTTGTAGGCCACTCAAATTCCTTAACCTGTTAGACTTAGCTTGGAGCATCCTTACACTTTCTATCAATAATGGACCTCACATCTATAATGAATTTAGTAAATTCAATATCTATAAAAACCATCTTGTCAATTACGGTGTAGTAGACAAGCTCTATGAGGTTATTTCCATCACTCACTTTTTGAATTACAATATTTGCAACACCTTTGCACTCCTGATTCCATTCTTTGAATTTTTTTAGCGAATGAGTTTTATCATGAAGAAGAGGGATAGTCCAATGTTGACAATATTTGAATGATTGTATTATTCCTTTTATTATGCCTTATTTTGATTATGAAAATTTAATTTAAGTGTGTTCTACACATGTCCACTATTAATTGAGGAGCCTTAGGCATATTTTGAGCAACTATTCCCTAGTCTTTGATCCATCTTGAGAATAGCTTCCATGTTTCAAAAATTTCATTTATCTCCTTGAAAAAATTACCACAATG
This sequence comes from Cryptomeria japonica, assembly GCF_030272615.1. NCBI lineage: Eukaryota > Viridiplantae > Streptophyta > Pinopsida > Cupressales > Cupressaceae > Cryptomeria > Cryptomeria japonica. The sequence goes on from NC_081413.1 coordinate 73,700,452, forward strand.
AATTTCTCCTTGAGAAAAAATATGGAAAGACTCATATATCTCCTATAGTTTATTCAAAATGGCCTTTTGAAGATGGGAAAGAGTTCCTCTCATTATTGTTATCACTCTATACTTAAACATCAACATATCCTGCATCGCTTCATTTTTCTTTATGATAAATTGTTGTTGCATATCCTGCAGCTATCCTTTAAGAGAACTTAATTATTAAGATAAGGTAGAAGACTCACCCTACCCAATGACCATCACTGGAGGTGCAAGATTCCTGGCTATCTATTTGAGTTTGAGCATTGGTCATAAATTCTTGATTGTAGGCCACATGCATTGCTACCCTTTCTTCAACATACCTATCTAATCTCATTTGTAACAATTCAGTAGCATTTCTTGCCAACATAGCAATGTGCATTGTCTATTTGGCTGGCTCCAAAACTATTGTATTATTAAGAGTTCTTATTATTGCACCATCACTCCCCTATGCATCAACACCAATTAGAAATCTCAACCTGCTAGTTCTTCATGTTGAAACCCATTGTGTAAGAGCTTTTAAATTGGGGTCATATCCAATTCTTGTAATCACTCCTTTATCAAATTCAACAACAAACATTGGATTATGTTGCTACCTCATCTAGTCAAGAATGAATATGTCTTCTAAGTTACAATTTAGGAGTAATACAATCCCACTTTCCCTTACAACTTTTCTTGCCTTATTGGGGGTGACATGATCAAGATTCAGTTCATCTAAAGTAATCAAGTAAATCTCCTTGGCCACCCCTCTTGTTCTTAACCATAAACCTTTAATTTTTGAGGACCTAATGAATTGCTCATCAAATCTGAATTATTAGATACCCATATCCCTTTCATCATCATCAATTTATTCAAGTGGGATTTCTATATCAACCCTAGGTCTATCCTTTGGCTCTCGATCTGGTATTGAATCTGTGAGGCCCTACCCTGACTCAGTTTGACATTTTTAGTTATTTGCATATTGAGACCATTATGGATGCTTTATTTTATGCTTTATGGATTTAGAACTTATATGATTCCATGATTTGGATCACATTGGCATACGTTGATGCTTTATTTTATGCATGATGATTATGAAACTATATATGTTGATAGAATAGAATTATTTTGAAATGGTGAATGTCATTATTGGAATTGTAGGACTTCATTTTGATGATAGAAAAATGATGCTTATTTTATGAATGGTTCAATTTTGAGAATTATGTTAATTGCTTATGTGAAATCGAATTTAATTGAATGAGATATTGAATTATTGTTGCCAATGTATGAGTGTTTGATGTGCATTGAAATCAATGTATTTAATTATGTGTAATTGTGATTATTTGGAATTACTAATGTGTTAATTGAGATGCGCAGGAAAAAAATTATCCATGTGACCATGGAATTTATGTGGAGAACCAAACCTAGACCAATGTACGTTTGTTAAGCCAGGGGTTGTCTATTTGGAGAGACAACACCCCATTTGTAATGTATTTTATTTGTGAAGTGTATGATGCTTGAGTGTTAAAATTAATTTTTATGTATATGTGTAATTCTACAAGAGACAAATTCCATGTGTGATTTTTTATATTGTATTTTATTGTGTCACTTGACACATGTGCTGATTAGTGTCATTGTTTTTGACTTGTCTCTTGGAGGGAGTTTTTTTTCTACCAAAACCATTCAAACACATGAGTGTGGTCCCAAAATTTGCCTTGGGTAGGGAGTCTTGGGAGTGGTCAACTCAGGTTTGACCCGTAGGTAAACTTCAGTTGGGTTTCTAAGGGGTTAAATGGACTCCTAGGGTCAGTTTTAGGGCTTTTCCAAAGGTCCAAAGGGTATATCTATGGGTTAGGGGTATTTTGAAACATGTGACTACCCCCATGTGACTGTTTAGTCACCTCAAAAAGTGGTTTTTCCAAGGTGAGCGAAAATTCAACTTAGAAAGTTCGTCCTAGGATAGACAACCTTCCCTTTTGATGTCAAACTCTCTTCCCCATCTTCTCTCACCTTTTCCCTTTCCATTTTTAGTAATGTGTAAGAGTTTGGAAGAGCAACCAATGGGAACTCTCACCTCACCCAAGGGGTTGGGAAGGGTGTGAGAGGCCTTCTTAGGCAAGGATTAGGGACTTAGTGAGTAATCACCCACTCTCCATGGTTGGAGATTATGCACTTTAGTAGAATAGAATTTTTGGGGAAGATTGGTGAAAAGTTTGTGTGGATTTGGGAAGCTCATCCCCAACTAAATCTAACATACCTATTGGCAGAATAAGGTTGGTTTTATTTCCTCTTATTTATGTTGTTTATGTTGTTTTGTTGAAGGAAAGAAAAGCTTGTTGAAAGAGTTGTGTTTATGTGAATTGTTGTTGAAAAAAAAAAAGGTGTAAGCTTTCATTTCTATGTTTTGTTTATGTGTTCTTGTTTTGGGAGTGTCCAAGACCTCCTACTCTTGGGGGAGTAGGATGGTCTTGGGGTGGAAGGAGTATGACAGCCTTGGGTGAGAGGCTCTCCTTATGGAGAGTGATCTCAAGGGTGTCCTTTGTGACCCTTGCTGCATAGCCTTGTGTATGCATTTGGGGGTCATAAGGGGAGATAATATGGCCTTTGAGCCTTTGGGGGGCATAAGGCATGTGGAGGTATCTTTTGTTATGTTGTATTGCCATGAGGTGGCTTGAATTGTAATTTCTTTTTGGCTTGCAATCTCCCCAATGGTACTTGGTCCACTTCCACCTGTGGAAAGATCATCACAAGATGTGGTGAAAGTGTAGCTTGGGATGGGAAGATGTATGTTGAGTGTTTGCCTTATTTGTTGTGTTGTTTGCTTGTTTGTAACCCGTCTAGTGCTTGGTTCTCCAAGCTCGGGGGTGGCTTCTAGTAAGCCTAGGCTAGGAGGTGAGCTCTCCATGGTCAAGTTGTGCTTTATTGCAGGTTGCTTGGGATGGGAAAGGAAGGAATAAAGAATGTTGTTGCTATTTTATGTTGCAGAAAAGTTTAAATGACAAATGTATTTTATATTGAAGTTTGTAAAGAAAAAAAAAGAGCCATTGTTGTATTTATTTACCAAAAGAAAAGAAATGTATTCCTATTACCATGGAAAGGAAAATATTGTTGTTTTATTTCCAAAACCATTTGTATTCATATATACTTTGTATTTACATTTGCTAAAGGAATATATATTTTTCCCTACTTGGTTAGTTTTGCAAAAGGAAGAGGAAATGAACTAGTTTGTATTTAAATCTTCAAAAAAAAAAAAATTATGTTGTTGCATTTATGTTTATTTGGCAAATGAAAATTTATTTCTGTTTCTTCATGTTCATTTAGTTATATTAATGCTGCTGCAAATAAAAGAAAACTGTCATTATTTTTCCATTTAATGCAGAAAACAAATCGTAAGATAGTAGCTTATTGAATCAAAAGGAAAGATTAGCATTTAGTTCTTAGATTTAATTTGATTACAAGAAGAATGGATATATTTTAAGTTGCTATGCATTGTAGATATTAGTTGCAGATTGTTAGATCTTAAACAAAAAAAAAAAAAAAAACAGAATATTCAACATATGTTACTCCAACCGTATTTAGAAAATAAAAGAATATATTTTCCTCATTATTCAATCTGCAATAAGTATTAGAAAATTCTTTGCATGCATTTAAAGGATGCACAAGAATAATAATCTCCCAAGCTGGCCCAAATGAGTTATAAATGGTAATACACAAATATATATATATATATATATATATATATATATATATATATATATATATTTTATTCATTATTTTGAAAATTTGTTTATAAAAAAAAAAACAGTGATGTATTTATAGTTTAAATAATACAAAAAAAAAGAGAAAATTAATCATCTTGTTAAATAAGTCATTCAAAAAATATATATATATATATAAATATATATATATATATATTTGTATATATATAAATATATATCAGTCATTCTTTATATGTGAAAATCTGCCCATTTCAAATTAAAACTATATATATTGCCTTACCTTTATATATATATATATATATAGAAAGATAAAATAAAAATAAATAAAAAATTTACGCATTTTATTTTTAACAAAAAAAGGAGGGTTTTTTTTTAGAAAAATTGAATCGACATGAAGGGGACCACAGCCTTGGGCGGCGGCGCCCACAGTCTGCGAGAGTCTGCAGCTGTGGAGGGCACCATCCACAGGCTGCGGAACCCGCAGCTGTGGGCGGTGACATCCACAGACTGCGGGGGCCGCAGACTGTGGGCAGCGCTGTCTGCAGCCAGCGGGAACCGTAGACAATGGGCGGCGCAGTCCGCAGCCTGCGGCGCTCCCGCACCGCCTCTCTCTGCATACTCCTCTCCGCCCCCCTCCTTACTCCTCCGCCATGCAAATAAAAAAATAAACCCCTGGCTCGGCCTGCACACGCTGCCGGGTAATGAAGCTCAGGCCATCGCGCCCGCACCTGCACACACACACCAAAAAAATGGGAGCATACACAAACAGCACACACACACAAAAAAAAAGAAAGTGTGAATGTTGTTTTCAACACACATGCCCTAACCCTATTTTTGGGTTAGGGAAAAACACATTTAGGTTTTTAAAATAGGTATGTGTGTGGAAATGTTTAAAAGGGGTAATTAATAAAATAAAGTAAAACCCCTTTTCTCTTGGAATATCTTCATAAGCATACATATAAAATTTATAGGTAAACATATATATATATATATATATATATATATATATATATATAGAGAGAGAGAGAGAGAGAGAGAGAGAGAGAGAGAGTAACTCCTAAACTCATTGGAAATCAACTTTGTTAGTTATAAAATTAAGTAGAGTTTCTTTTGGGTTTTAATTAAGAGTTGATTTAGATTTATCTTTTTTTTGAGTTAAGGCCAGGGAGGGATATCAATAATTACCCTTGCATTAGGGAACTTTAGAAGTTAAATTATCTTGGCCTTCACTAAAATAATTTTATAGCACAAATGCTATTATGGGGTTAATTTTGACCCTCTAGTCAAGTGTTAGATAATTTATTTTTATTGTTAAACTAAGCTAAGGATTATTTAGTCAGTCCCTAGGTAATTAAAGAACTATAAGAGATTAATGGACAATTAATTTTAAAGATCATACATTAAGTTGAGATTAATTGCTAGAGAGTTTAATCATTTATTTAAGGAAGAATAGTGATTACTCTTGTGGAGAAATTTTAGCTCGCTTATAACTTATTTAATTATATCACCTAATTGAATTAAATATTTGATTCACACAAAATATAGTTAAGACTAAACTAGTTTTGCATTATTTTAATTAAGTAAGTCGCTCTAAGTTGAGTATTTTTTTTAAAAAAAAAAATTATTCCATTTGTGCCCAAAAGTTTGGGCATGACAGAATCCCTAAGAGGAGTTTTTAATTATTGCTCCATTTCTTTTCCCTCCACCATATTCTTTAGAGTGTGAACTATACTATCAATGCCCATAATTTGTTTTGAAGTCTCATATGGAACAACAGGTGGTTCTTGGATTGGTTCATCATCATGAACATCATTCTTTTCTATTTCTTCCTCAGTTTACTAAGGAGCCTGTCCAACTTCTTGTACAATATTTTTACCAATCTTAGGCTTGTGCAGCTTACCTTGCAAAGCGTGGGTGCAAATACTATAGAAATCAGGAATCATCATCTCAACATTCTCTTTACAATTCTTGGTTCTTTTGGGAAAGATCTCTTAAATGAAAGTTTGTTTTTTATCATCTCCATTTCAATTTCACGTGGAATTGCCCATTTCTTTCTTCATTGGATAGTAGCTTGATCATCATGAGCACTTACAATTACATCCTTGTCTAAGTTCAACTCATGATAGTAGTCGGCCTTACTCTTCAAATTCTCTTCCTTGAGCCAATAAATAAAACCCTCTCGATCATACTTCCTTCTTATCCCAAATTTCAAAGCATATTTTTCAATCAAAATTTTTTGAACTTTTTCCAAAGCTTCTGAATCAATAGAAAAATTATAATCCTTGGTAACTCTAGGCAAAAATATGCCTTTCCTCAGTCTTCCCATATATATCTTCTCTATCCACATAAGTTATCACATGATTTCAAGAAAATCTAGGCAAGGAGGCACATAAATTGGGAATTGGTGGCTCAGAAAATTCATACACCCTGAATATTATGTACTTGAAAAATAAAAGCTATTCACCAAATTTGAACCTTACCTCCTCATCAATCCCATGGGATTTTGGTCTTAACACCTGCATCATCATTGGATGGAATCTTTCAAATTTGTATCCACACCATCCCACAATCCTAAACACAAAGTGATGATGGAAAGTGCCATAATCTTCTTCCTCGCAACTGATATCGCATAGATAACATCATCTTTTAATAGGCTACATTCTTCCTCCATCATCAAAATACTTTAAGTGAAGGTCTTGTCTCCATTTATAATTATGTTGATATAATATCATTTTGCATAACAAGCAAAAATATTTGAATTCAATCCCTCTTCCATGTTTATTGATCTTTAACATTCCCTCGTTGATCTTTTGGATGATGTAGGAGGCAAAGCCATTTTCAAGGTTGATATATTTGTGTTGTATTCTCATCCCAATAATCATCATTCTAACTAGAATCTTGTCTTCAACATCTTCTCCTAGAATTTGATAGATAACATAATATGTGCTGAAAAAATATTTTCAAAATCCCAATTGGGAATGACTCCTTTATATACACCAGGATTGGCGCTAGGCCATTTTTCCAGTCTTTCAAGTCATAAATAATGGAACCTATTTTTCTCTAAGGGTGTGTATTCTTCTCCTATAATTAACATCAAATATATCTAGATCAATTTGAACAAAACCCTCACCAGTTAATCCAAAATACTCCACAACTACTATTTTGCTAAGATCATCCAATACAAAGCTATCTTCATTTCTTATTGTCATGGAAGCAAAGTCACAATTTTTAGAAAAAAATTTAACAGATCTACTTCCAAGAACACATCTAGCACAATCATCTTGGCTAAATTCAATGTCCAAGGGTTGGAAAGAGGAATGCCAAGGTTTATGTTATGATAGAAATAAGAAAACAATTTCCAACACCTAATGCGGATGACAACATCATAGCACTGAGCACAACTATCTCTAAAACAACCTTTCTCCTTGGCACTTCCATTATATCTTATGTGACTAGCCTCCTTTTCTCTTTAACACCACCTTCCTCTTCAACACCCACCTTTTCTTCTTCTTTTACATTGAACATAGGGATGTCTTCTACAAGGGTTGATGTTTTCCGTTTCTTTTTTTGCCCTTGGTTTGATGAAGAGGGCTTTGTAGGGCCATATGTTGGTTCCTTCCTCTTTCAAAGAGCCCTAGGCTTTACTAGTTTGGCTTGCACAGTAACCTTCCCCCTGAGCTAGCAGAGCTTGACCTTCTGGTGGTATAGGCTCTTTCTTATTTCTAGAAGAGGGTTCCCCTTTCTTCACCATGATAATTTCTTAACCCCAAAACCTAAAATTTAAGGCTCACTATTTTGTCTAACTCAAGGAATCCTCAACTCAATTTCACAATTTTATACAAACTAGATAATGTTTGAGAAAGAGAAGCTAAATTACTAGTTTTCGTCACTCAGAGAAAACCTTCTTGAATCCTGTAAAACAGCTCATCTTCACACTATCAAAATCCTCTTTAATTCTCAGCTTCAAGATGCAACAATGGAATACTCTTGCGTACTCTAAGAATTTAAAACTTATTTCAACTTTAAATCTAAAGTATTTTATATATTGGATTAGCATGCATAGACTTTCATTTGGCACCTAGCCGTAATACATATTTCTTTTTAAACCTAGGTGGTTGATATCATTCTTATTTTAATTGGATGCTCCATATTTATTGAAAAATCCATGTTAGAACTCTTTCTTGCCTAGCACATGTGGCCACTCATCATGTGGGGACCATCTTGTGTCAACCCTCTTTCTCCTCACATACCCATAGTCAAAATCAAGTTTTAATTTTAATCATGCGGGGTTGCAATGAAATAATTTCTATAATTCTTTTCTTCTTGCACACGTGTGGTCCATATTGGGTCTCATTATTTATCTTACAGGGATGCATGGGAAGTAGTCCCTATTTTATATTTTCCCCCTACATACCTACATGCACTCTTCACAATTTACTTTAACTTGCATGGGGTAGTGGTGCAAGTAATACTCATGGCTGAGAATGTTGGAAATTTGATGGAATTGATTATGATGTTTTGTCATTGATGTCAACACTAGCTTCTTTGGGTGTTTATCGGTATCCAGTTGGTCTTTGGTAGGATGATTGGTTTCCGGTTGATAAGATCATGTTGATATGGTATACTCTAGTATGCTTTGGCTTATGAAACTGGCTTAGATCTTGTATTCATTCTATTCAGATATATGTTCAATCTATTAATATTTATTTGGTGATCGGATGCTATCTTATATGCTGGTAAGCCTGGTTTATTGATCCGGTAAGGGTTTCACTAGTGGAGCTTTGTTGAAGATCTTTTGATATTATGCATAAGTGGTGTTAGTGCAACTTATAGAAGGGATTCAAGATGCTGCTGGCGATCATGTTCAAGCCTTGATTGATTGGAATCATTTCTTTAGCGTGTGTGGACCTAAATTGCACTCGGTAGTATCTAGGTTATGGACTGACTTAATGTAATGTGTTGTTGGAAATCCTTGATGTGTTTTTGGGATTATGTATGGGTTGGATGATTTTTTTTTGGCCTCAGACCAACATGTTTTATAATTATGTAATAGGTTTATTGTCTGGGTGGCCAACCTAATTTTTTAAGGTCTAGGGTTTGTATATATATGTGTATGATCTCATTTTAGATCATGGTATGCAAGCAAATTATATAATAATCATTCATGCAGAATATTTGGTTGATCATAGGTGATTGGGTTGGGTTTATGCAAGAGGTTTAAGACCTCTGGTATTTAGCTTAACTAGAACTCTACTCAGGCATAGGGGATTCTATTATTGCAGTTCATTCTTCCTTCTGGATTGTAGTCTAGATTTCTATATAGTGAGGCTCCTTCTATGATGAGTAGTTTCGTCTAGGCTATTGGCCTTCCTGCAAGTGTAGGCTCCTCAAATTTTTATCACACAATCACTACATAAGTATTATCTGATTGTGGGTAAGCTTTTCACCATGGTTTTTCCCTTTACCAAGTTTTCTAGGTACAAATGTTGGTGTCATGTGGATGGTAACTATTCTCTAATTATTGCTTGTGCTTAACTAGTATATCTACTATTCCGGTAAATGGTTTATGTATTATGGTATTGATATTATGTGTTCTGATAATAGAGTGTTAAATTCTTAAGGTTCTGATAATCTAGTGACAACTGATTCACCCCTCCTCTTAGTTTTTTTCCATTTATTTGAGCTGTCTAATAGTTGGTATCTGAGTACTGGTCCTCTCTATAGAAGCTTAACCGCTTGAGGAAGTGTTGGCAATTGACACTCATTGGATTCATTTTTTTGTCATTGATGGCAACAAGATTAGATAGAAAGCAACAAGACTTGATGGAAGTCACAAACCAGCACTAATAGGCATATACCGGAAGATACCAACATTGGAAGTATTCAGGGCTACACCGGCACCGGCACCGACACTAGCATCAGTACTTCAGGAAGCTGACATCAAGGAAGATTTATTTTTTAAATCATTTTGTAATTATTGTCGAGGCAGACATTAAATATCTTTTGTAAATTCATTGTAAGACAACATAAGGCATATCATATGTAATAGGTATATAATTTACTCTGCTAGGTCAATTTAGATAAATTGATGATGGTATTATGATGGTATAGAAATAGATATATAGCATAACTATGAGATGAAAAATATGTGTATGGAGATCATTTTTGTATGTGAACATTGTATCATGCAATGATCTATAGATAGATATGAAAGCACTATTGGAGGAGAAGAAATACCAGTAATAGTTCAAAACTATGAACTAGTACAGAGAAGAACAAGAACCAGAACTCTATTTGGCATAGCAGATGCATTCTTGAGTTCATTTTCAGTAATTTACTTTGGCAGAAAGCTTGTATTCAGTGAGCCTCTTTAGTGATGAGTAGTATGCTCGCAGGACCCTATTTATGTAATATCTTTTCATATGGTTAGTGAACTGATATTGTGGGTCAGAAATCCCACTGTGGTATTTCCTCATTGAGATTTTCCACATATAAATTATATATGTTATAGTGTTCATTTATGTGGATGATTTATTTTCTTCTTGTTATATGCTTATTTGTTTACCGGTACATACATGCATGGTTTAGAAAGTTAAATATTGTTGATTCTAGAAGAACATTGATTCACCCCCCCTCTCAATGTTCTCAGATCCCAACAATTGGTATCAGAGCTTGGTACCTCGAAATAAGTTTAATAGCTTGAGGAAGATTCTAAAACCAAGATCTTGAGGATTATGATGTTGAAAGGATGAAGAACTTGAAATTACAAGAAGAACTGAATTCTGCAAGAAAGGATGTCATCTCCTCAAAGCAAAAGGAAAGAACTTTTGCAACAACCAGATGATGAGGAGAAGAATGTTCTTAAGGAACAATGTAAGAATTCAAGTCAAACAAATATGCTCATGAAGAATGAAATGCAATATTTGACCATGAGGTTATGAAAAGATATTGAGGATAGAAAGAAGAAGGAAGATAGTCTTACTTTATCTTTGAAGAACAAGTTTGATTAATGTGGAAGATTAACTCATGAGAATCATCTATTAAGAACTGATTTGGCACACTCCTAAAATAATGAACAAGAACTCAAGAGGCAAATAACTACTCTGAGAGATTATCTGACTACTACAAGCAAATATAAAAAAAAATTTAGGATCAGTGTTGCACAATTGGGTGACTTACTTAAAAGACAAAGACAGTTTGATGATTCTAGAGGACCTGGATTTGTACAACCTGAAAGCTCTGGTACTACTAATGAAGATCAAACAACCGGTATGTAGAACTCATCAGAACAGAGGAAACTGGTAAGGCAATCTAATGCTTATAAATTCAATGGTAGATTCTTTGTTTGCAATAAATTTGGGCACATGGCTAAACAATGTAGAAATAAGGCAAATCAAAACTACAATTTTGTTCCCGATCAATGCACAAACTACAAGAAATATGGTCATAAATCAGAAGACTGCAGAATGAATGTTAAATGTCATGCATGTGGAAAGTTTGGATATTTTGCTAATCATTGTAAGTCAAGAAATAATAATAATATTGAATATGTCAAAGAAATTCAAAAGAACAATGTTACATGTTATACATGTAAAAAAATAGGTCATATTGCTAAGTATTGCAGAAGCAAGACTCAATCGGATAATAATGATAAAGACAATGAGAAAGGAAAATAGAAGGTAGATAAAATACAACAAGATCACACCAAGAGATGGGTTAGAAAATAAAAAGAACAAAGTGGAAATGGATCTATATCAGAAAATCCACCAGTAGAACAAAGTATTCCTCCACCGATAGAAAATTCCATTGATAACTGAGCCATAAGCCTTAGGGGCTGGCAAAGTCAGTGCTAAACTTTGCATATTACCACGAAAGAGATCTAAGGAGATCTGGAAAGAAATCTAGAGAACTGTGTTTATCATTGATGAAGGTTACCCCGACACCTAACTTTGAAACTGGCATCCATAGGGTTGTTGGTGAAGCATTAAAGACAAAAAATTAGGGTTATATTTGCTGATAAAAGAAGCTAAGTGAATTCATTTTCACTCACTGAGCATTCAAGCAATTAGAGTGAAGTAAAGGCAAAGTAAGAGTGGGCGGAGCATTGAAAGAGTATTTTGAGCAATTATCTGAAGCACTCAAATCGACCACCGACATTCACTCAGGTATTTTCCGCAATGGCATCTCAATCTTTCGCTCCTACTTTTATTGCAAATCTAACAATCGGCAAAGTTAAGGATAGGTTAAGGCCAGTCTTTAAGGAGGTTCCCAAAATTGCAAAGAAGGAAGACTCTCCAAGAGCATTTTTTAGGGTTCCTGAAGGAGTAATGTATGTTGAAGATGTGAAGGCATGCATCCAGTGCACTCTTGATGACCTAGGTACTGAAGACATAAAAAGCATGTATCAATCAGTGATACTGGGAGACACCGAAAAGATCAAACTAGAATTTAAGGCAATTGAGGATCTAGTGTTAAGTAGTATTTTGTATTTACCAGAATTCAAGGATGAAGTTATCAGATACGTCTTGAGAAGGGTTCATAATGAATTCATATGGTTAGATAGACCCTACATGATCACAAAGGAAGCTATACAAGTTGTCTCTGACTTACCTACGGTTGGACAAGAACCTAGTAAGAAAATTTCCAACACAATGTTTCAAAAACTCACTAGGTCCATGTTGGATAATAGATCAATAAGGATAAGCACAATAACCAACTCAGACATAAAATTTGCAAGCATTATCATAGGGTATAAGGTAACTCAATCCAACTGATTTAAAATCTATTGCAAGGTCATGCATTCATGTTCCATCTCAAATATTAAGAATTAATGTCAAATATGACTTATGTGAATGGATGAGGAGTGAGTTAATGTTAAACCTTAAAAATATCTGAAAAGGAACCAAGAAGGGCACATTCAGATATAGAAACCTAATTGTTTGTTTGATGCTTTATTTCCTGAATGAGCTACATGATTTAGGAAAGAAGCAATGGGCTCATGACATACCGGTAGGTATGTAGATCAAAATGGTAATGACCAGTCTTGGTACCGGCAGGGATGAGAAGCTTTGGGGTTACTTCAAGATATTTAAAGAAAATATGAGGCAAAGGGAAAGAATCTCTAAGAACATTGTTGAGAAGTACTCCACTGACATATGTTTCATGATGAAAACTGATGAAACACTCATGGAAGTAGTTGAACCCATGCAAATCTAGATCACTAAGCTTGGATATGAGGTAGATGATAGTATCTTTGAGCTTTATGCAAAGATGTTGTTAGATGCCCCATTAGATGACAATACAGAGCATGTTAGTACAGTAGGAGAAAAGGCTCTTGAAGTGAAAACAGGTTTCAATAGAAAAAGGAGAGAGACCAAAATTGATAAATGTATGCATATGTGTAGAATGTGATTTTCAAGATAGACACATAGCTAGGTTCCAAATCTAAACAAGCAATCAAACTGGCAGAGGTTGCTACTGAAGAAGTGAAGAAGCCACAAGTTCACATTTCGCCAGTCACTTCTGACTCTGAACCTAAGGATAATGAGCCTTTGGCTTTCAAGAGGGTGCAAAGGAAGGATGTGGTAAAACCATTGGTAGAACAACAAAAGGTAGAACCAAGGAGGAGACTTGTTAGAAAGGTAGCTCAGCCTAGAGCACCTCTACCACTAGTAAGGAAGCTTATGCAGAAGAGGAAACCAGTCACACCGGCAACAACAAGCAAAAAGAAGAAGGGTGATGATACTAGATCTGGTAAGACAACAATGACCTGTGCTAAAATCATTGATGAAGTTACAAAAGATGGAATGTTGAAGAATATATCTAGGTATTATGAAGATTATGAAGAGAGTGAGCAAAATGAATTAGAGGAAGCTATTCTATTGTATATAGATATCTATAAGAAGGTATTAGATAAAATTTTGAGAGAGATACCTTTATCTCTATACAATAAACTTGAAGCTAGGAGACTCGATGCTATCAAGAGGGATAAGGAAATCAAGGAAGTTGCACTTTTGGAACAATGTCGAACTATAAATAATGAAGAGATGAAAAGATGTATTGATACTTCTAATACAACAATTTATAGTAATAAAAACTGATAGATAAGTCTTATATTGGGTAGAATAAATGAGGTGGTAAATAAGACAAGTAAGGGATCGCCAAAATTCTTTCAGAAAAACCCAGACTTTTTCACATCTCAGGAAGAATTTGCAAAGGCATCACCCCCTACAATTCCTGACAAATCAAAAGTAAAGGTTATTTTAGTCAGTTCTACTCCAATTTTGACACAATCACAATTGTCTATAACTATAGGTACACAACCACAACCGACAACCACAGAGAGTGTACAGTTTATACCGACACAAACTAATTTTGAGCAAGAGAGTGTAGAGGACACTAGAAACACTATGGATAATACTCCACTGACAATAACCAACACTCCACCAAGTGGCAAAGCCACCAGTGCAAAAGAGGTTGAGATGGACAAGGTCAAATCAACTGAGTCCACACCGACAGCTAAAACAAATTCACCAGCAAGAGTTTTGGCAACTGACACTTCTCAGGTCGAGAAGAAATCAGTTTCTAAGTTAAGTCCAACGGAACTAATGATGATGGCCACTCAGAAATTATTGAAGGAAGGAACTGTAGAAAAAGGGTTAATTGATAAATCGGTCTTTATATTACATAGTATAATGCTTGAGTGTCAGATAGAGGATGGAGCAAGTCCTTCTAGTAATCTTAAAGCTTTATCATAACACATATCAAGTAACTATCAATCCTTGAGATAGATTGCAGACCTACAGGCTTTGTACAGTTTCTTTGCTGCAAAAAGAGCAACTTTTGATCAGCTTATAATAACTGGGAAGAAGAAGATAGAGGACAAACTTATCTCTATTGAGGTTTGTTTGAAACAATGTACCAATGTTTATAGAGTATGTTGTAATATAGGGAGTCTAACAACTAATGTAGATGGCAAATTGAAAGAATGATATGACAAAATGGCTACTATTGCTAATTCTTTTGATGGGCTAACTACACTAACTACATTTGTTGATGGACAAATTTATTCCTTGGAGAACCAAATTTTTGCATTTGAGAAAGAAAAAGATAAAATACTGAGGAGAGCAATAAATTTAAGAGGACTAGTGAGTCCAAGACTTGACTCTTTGGGTGTTCACAAGAGAGAATGCATGGATATGCTAGCAAAGCCCACACTAGTAGATACCCAAGAGAAGGAGTCAATTTCCCACTTACTCAGTGGACTTGCATCAGTATCAGACACTTTCAAATCAAGATGGGACACATATCTTTAGTTGCTACAAGAAGCATACCCAAAAATTCTGAAGATGAGTAAGCTTGAATGACTCTACTTGTATTCTTTCATTTTTTATTCTTTCACCAGTCTTTGGAATTAATGTCAAAAAGAGAGTACGTACATTTGTGAAAATATTAGGGAATATGTTATTAGTTGAAGTGTGTTGCTCAGGGGGAGCACATCGATAGGGAATCCATTTTTCAGATGAGTGTTGCCATCAATGCCAAAGGGGGAGATTGTTGGCAATTGACACTCATTGGATTCATTTTGTTGTCATTGATGGAAACAAGATCAAATAGAAGGCAACAAGACTTGATGAAGGTCACAAATCGGCACTAAGAGGCATATACCAACAAATACAGGCATTGGAAGCACTAAGGGCTACACCGACATTAGTACTTCAGAAAGCTAACATCAAGGAAGATTTATTTTGTAAATCATTTTATAATTATTGTCGAGGCTGCCATTAAATATCTTTTGTAAATTCATTATACGCCAAAATAAGGCATATCATATGTAATAGGTATATAAGTCAGTCTGCTAGGTCAATTTTGATACAGTGATGATGGTATTATGATGGTATAGAAATAGATATATAATATAACTATGAGATGCAAAATATGTGTATGGAGATCATTTTTGTATACAAACATTGTATCATGCAATGATCTATAGATACCTAGGAAAGCACTCTTGGAGGAGAAGCAATACCGGTAATAGTTCAAAGATGTGAACTGGTACAAAGTAGAACTAGAACCGAAACTCTATCTGGCATAGTAGATGCATTCTTGAAGTCATTTTCAGTAATTTAATTTTGCAGAATACTTAAAGTTAGTGAGGATCTTTAGTGATGAGCAGTGTGCCTTCTTGCAAGTGCAGGCCACTGTTTATGTAATATCTTTTAATATGGCTAGTGAATTGATATTGTGGGTCACAAATCCCACCGTGGTTTTTCCTCATTTAGGTTTTCCACATATAAATTTTATGTGTTATGGTGTTTATTTATGTGGATGATTTATTTGTTTCTTGTTATATGCTTATTTGTTTACTGATATGGTGTAGAAGCACCTAAGGGTGAAGAAAAATGCTTTGTAATTTTGGAAATTTTGGCATAAGGATTGAGTCTAGTCCATTAGGCTGTATATTTGGAGCTTGGAGCGTATTTTTTTCCTCATATTTGAAACTTCATGTTTTTGGCGTAACCTACCCCGATAAAGTCACCAACGGTTGGAGCGAGTCAAAGATAGCCATCCAGTATCGATGGGAGTGTTTTCCACCTACCCTGATAGCCCAATGAAATCACCGACTAAACCATCGACTAACAAATGAGCAAGGAAACCACTGACTAAACTGTTGACCAATGGGTGAGCAAGTCTCAGGTTGATCTACGTCAATCACTATACCGCTATGGCAAGCTGCACGAGGTTTATCACCTATGACTTGGTGACCATGGTCAAACCCAATGAGAAGGCCGCAAGTGGAGTGAGACGAAGTGGACCCATCGGATATCGATGTAACCAGTTTGTGCGTAACTTGATAACCCGATGGGAAAGCATGCATTTTGGAGTGCACCATCAGTCATCAGTAGGAGGTGTTTTAGGCTATATCGACAACCCAATAAAGAATATTTTTGTTGGGAACGCACCATCGGCCATCGGCATGAATGTTTTGTTGCTACTCTGATGACCCAATGGAAACCGATGAGGAAGTGTGCAAATTGTCAAATATCATCAAACATCAGTGTTAGTGTTTTGAGGATACTTCGATGACCCGATAGGGGAAACAAGTGAGTTGTAAACTACCATCGAACGTTGTGATAAATGTTGTGGTGCTAACTGGATGACCTGATGGAGGTTGAAAATCAATTACAGTCAGAAACTGAATTGTGTCCAAATTGTGTCGAGTTGAATCTCATCCGTTAGGGATTTTTTCATGACATGTCACAAAGGCTATAAAAGACCCAATGGGAATTTTGTAAGAGGTTGGATTTGGGATTGTTGGATGTGTTAGTTCCACAAAATCAGACTTCTATGCAATAACAAATAGAAGATCATTTTCTGGTTATTTTCTTAGAATTCAGTAAATAATGGTTTAAGTTTCTAAATGCCAGTGTGATAGAGTAAATGTTAATTTTCTGTGTTTTGTAAGTTCTGATTGTGAAGTCATGCCAAGCTCAGCTTTGTAAATAAGTTGTCATTTATTTTCTTGTTTTCTGTTGGTGACAAGTAGTCATAAATATGGCTCTATCTTGATTCTCCATCGTGGGATCCACACGATCATTGGAGGTTGTCAAGAAGAACCAGTCATGTACAATAGAGTTCCATTTGTTGCAGACTAGGGAATGGTGTCAGTCATTTCAACAAACTAGCCCTAGGCGAGCTTCATGATAGCCCGACTAGGTATGAGTGATGAAAAAGGAATCACTTGCAGGGCAGGTGGTGTTTAGGCTTTCGGCCCTAGACTAGAGGAAGATGGGATCAAATGGAGAGAAGGTCCTAGCATGAGGATAAAACAACTTAGGAGAAATTGTAGGCATAATCCATGGTAGAGAAAACCCTATAAGGTGTCTAGTTAGATTTAGTGGATTAGTGAGTTTGTGGATTTACAAAAGTGAATTCACAAACAACAGAGTAACAACCCTTGGTAGTGAGGACCTAGAGTGGACTAGGGGAATAGAGAGATGTATTCCCAAGTTAGGCTAGGAAGAAATCCTTGGAGTGAGTCAAGTTGAGTTAAGCAACTAGGATCCTCCCTATAAGATTGGTATCAGAGAAATTCAAGGACTTGGGGTGAAGAGTGTAAGACTAATCTAGTATCAGAAGGAGTAAAGATGGTGACCAATGCAGAATTGGCTAAGAAAGTCGTTGACGAAGAAGATGAAAACCGATTGCTCAAGAAAAGGTTGGAGTAGTTGGAGTAGAAACTGGGTGTGATGGAAGTCAAGACAACAGAAGTGAGTGGGAAGATAGAGGAGAAGGGTAAAATGTTGGCAATAGAGGATGAAGTCCCTATACCAGACCCTATTATTGATCAAGAACCATTCTTGAAGACTTTCAAGAAAATGAGTGGAAAGTCTTTGGAAGGAGTACCATTGTTTAGTGACAAGATGGAAGAAGAGTCGGTAACGGAATGGATAGAGGGTATGGAAAACCATTTTTAGTGTGACAGTGTGACTAGGGCCCAGAAGGTTAAGGTGGCTAAGTCAAGAATGAGAGGTGCTGTTGTAACTTGGTGGAAGTTTATACAAAATGAGAGAGAGAGAGAGAAGGTAAGATCCAGATCTCTACTTGGAAAGGGATGGTAAGAAAAATCAAAGAGACTTATCTTCCTGAGGATTATGAAGTGCAGTTGCATAAGAAAAGGCAAAACCTAAGGCAAAAGGAGTTAGATGTAAGTACCTACACTGAAGAGTTCCAGAAGTTGTGTCTAAGGTCAAAAGTGATAGAGGATGAGAGCATCAGAGTAGCAAGATACCTTAATGGTCTGATATGGAACATACAAGAAGAAATAAGTTTGTTGAGTCCAAATACAGTTCACAAATGTTACCAATTGGCCCTAATGGTAGAAGAAAATAATGAGAGGAAACATGAAAGCACTAGTAGAGGCTGAGATTCAAGAGATTTCAAAGGAAACTATGGAGGTAGAGGAAGTGAAACAAGATTGCAAGGAGAGTCAAAATTGACTGAGTATTCTAATGAATCTAGTGGAAGAAGAAGTTATGGTAGAGGAAGAGGTCCTAACAGCAACAACAAAGGTAGATTTGGAAGTTCTGGTGGAGGTTCATACTTTGCAAACATGAATTGTTACCATTGCAATAAGTTTGGTCATCCTAAATATATGTGTCTGGAGAAGGCAACCTCATCAAATATAGAGAAAAGAATTAATTATGTGCAAGAGAATTCCAGTAGTGTGAAGTCTCCTGAAGGAAACCTTGACCCAAATATTGGTGATAATCTGATGATTAGAAGGGTGCTAATCAGGGAGCCGATTAAAGAAGAACAAAAATAGAGGAGGTCTTTTTTCAGAATAAAGTGCAAGATACTTAGTAAGGTCTATAAAGTAATAATTGACTCATGATCAACTGACAATATCATCTCCAAAGAAGAAGTAAGTAAACTTGGGTTGAGTAGCATGCCACATAGTCATCCTTACAAGGTCACGTGGTTGAATAAAGGACAACATGTGTTAGTAAATGAACAAGTATAGGTTGAGTTTGCAATTGGGAAGTATTTTGATAGAATTTTATGTGATTTTCTACCCATGGATGCTTGTCATTTGTTGCTAGGTAGACCGTGGCAATTTGACAGAAAAGATATCCATGATGGAGAGAAGAACTCTTATGCATTCATAAAGGAAGGGGTGACATACAAGATTCAAGAGTTCTTGAAAGATCTTGAATGTGATGCTAGTCATATAGCAGTAGGAGTTGTTTTGAACCAAGAGGTAAGAGCAGTAGCATTCTATAGCGAGAAATTGAATGAAGCCAAGCAGAAATACTCATCCTGTGACTTAGAATTTTATGCCTTAGTGCAAGCTCTTAGGAAGTAGAGGCATTATCTTTTTCCCAAATAATTTGTAGTGTTTACAAATAACCAAGCCTTGAGTTTTATTAATTCACAAGAAAAGTTGAGCAATAGACACATCAAATGGATAGAATACCTGTAGGCATACACTTTCACAATCAAGCATAAAAAGGGACAACAGAACAAGGTAGCAAATGCCTTAAGTAGAAGACTTCTCAATGTCCAAGAAGTGACTTTGCAGAGCATAGGTGTGGAAAGTTTCAAGGAACTTTACAAGGAAAATGAAGATTTTTCTGAGGTATACAAGGTATGTAGTGAGTTTAGTAATCATTTCAACAAATAGTATGTAGATTACACATTGCAGAGTGGTCTTTTGTTTAAGGGATGTTAATTATGTGTGCTAAGAGGATCTATGAGGGAAAATCTCATACAACAAAAACATAATGGTAGTCTTAATGGACATTTTGTTCTGAACAAAACACTTGAGTTAGTGCAAAGATTTTATTATTGGCCGAAAATGCATAAAGATATTAGGAAGTATGTTGAGCAGTGTATTATGTGTCAGAAAGCCAAGGGTGCCAGCTCAAATGCTAGACTATATCAACCTTTACCAATTCCCAATAGACAATGGGACTGCATCAATATGGAATTCATTATGGGATTACCAAAGACCAAGACTAGCCTGGATAGCTTTTTTTCCATTGTTGACCGGTTTAGTAAAATGAGTCATTTTGTTCCTTGCAAGACTACGCATGATGATAGTTACATTGCACATTTATTTTTCAAAGAGTTAGTTGTTAGGAAACTTATAGATACCGAGAGGGGGGGTGAATCAGTATCTAACTAGTAATTAAATTTTCTCAACTTAAAATATGCAGAACATAATGTAACAGTGTACCAGTATGCAAGAAATAATGCAATAAACAGAAATGAAAGAAACCACATGAAAATCACACCATAACACAATGATTTAATGAGGAAACCTAGTGTGGGAAAAACCTCGGTGGGATTCGTGACCCACAATATTCACTTACTAGCCAATAAGGGAATATTACTTACAATAGGGGCTTGCACATGCAGGAAGGCCAACTGTTTAGAGCTCACTGCTCAAATGGGAAGTCTCACTGACTTACAATGTGGATTATACAAATCTAATAACTTGTAATGCTTTACAATAGCATCTTCAATGCCAGATTCAGTACTGGTTCCTGCTTTGTTCTTTACATATACCCTTAACCTATATTTCGCACAATAGGTCTACCTAATCTTTTCTCCTTACTTTTTTGCTTACATCACTCCCTTACAAAATGTCTACAATGATCTCTTTTATATATAAGAGTGTAGCGTCCTAAAATTGTGACACTTGCAATTTCGACTGCATTTGGGTCTTCACGATGGTGGCGCAACACTGAACCTGAATGGAGACCCCAAAACTTGTTCATGACATCAAAAACTGCATTTTTCAGCACCCTGGCCTGATCCTCCTTGCACCCTGCTGTCCCTGGAGGTGGGACCATGGTGCCCAGTGCCTTGGTCCTTCACGACAAGGGTGCCCAGCACCCTGGTCCTTCACGACAAGGGCACCCAGCGCCCTGGTCCCCCAGAACCATGGCACCCAGCGCCCTGGTCCCCCAGGACCATGGCGCCCAGCGCCCTGGTCCCCCAGGACCATGGCGCCCAGCGCCCTGGTCCCTGGCCCTATTTTTGGGCCCGGTCTCTTTTGGGTCTTGGGTCTTTATGCTTGCAAATTGGAAAATAACATTTCCTGGTCGGCCTAAGGTCGGGAAAATCAGTCTTTTAACCCTGATTGACAAGTATATAAACTACATTTCCTCTCTCAAAAAGAGAAGAGGACATATGTGAGCAAGGTGCGAAAGGGACATTCAAGAATTCAAGCATTCAAGCATTCCTTCAAGCAATTGAGCATTCTAAGTCTCCATTCAAGGCTAAGTGTTGCATTCAAGACAAGGATTCAACCATTGAAGAGGAGATCACTTACAACACATTACATACAACAACATTTACACCTTCGCATGTAAGAATACAAACATTCTTACAACAAGGTATCAGTACTTGTTTACATTACAAACATTTACATTTACAGCATTCTCATTTTTTGGTTAATTCCAAAACCAGGGTTTGACCTAAAGGCAAACCCCTCATCCCTAACCCCCCAATCATCCTCTCTTTTTTGTGTGTAGGTTGCAGATACGCAGCTGTAATTGAAGATCTGGAATCCTTGTGCAGAGACGAACAGATCCACCTTCGTTTCGCAAATTTTTCGGAGGATCATGTGCACGCCGGGCGCCATCGTCCCGTCAACTTTCACTCAAATTTGCAGAACAACACCGTCTCGACATTTTACTGCTAATTCCAGGTCCGTAGCTTCATCCCATATCCCTATCTCTATTTATAAGTGAATCTTTCCTACTTTACATGCATTCCTAGTTCAATCTTTCTATCTACATTCTTTACAAAAGAGGGTATCCTTGATGTCATAACCCTTGAAACTCATATAGAATCCAATCTTGCATTGTGTGGGATTGGATCTTGTGGGTTTCAACCCCTCTTTTGAATGTAAAGTCTCCCCTAAGTGAAAACCATCAACCCTAGTGACTCTCCCTTCTCTCTCCTCAGAGTTGGGGAGGGGAGAACGACTAGGGTTTGATTTTTCCGCTTTACATTTTGGTGAACCTGACGTGAACATCCTCATTCTGATTATTCATGGTTAGATCTGAAAAATTTGCTTCCTTAATTGCATTTCCATGTTTGATCTTTTGCAAATTTTAGAGGTTAATTGCATAAAAACCCTAAAATTTTCTTTTTAGTAATTGAGCTTGTGAAATGTTTAATTGTTAATGCTTGTTTCAGATCTACCCTTCTATTCCAAATTATCAATTCATATTTGTGCTTTAATTCTGAAAATTAAGTGGTTAAATGTCAAAACCCTAATTTTTAAAACCTCCTTGATTCAACCTTTGACTAATAATTTCACTGATCAAAACATCTCCAAATCGGCTGTAATTTTGGATTCCGCAATAAAATCACAATATCTTTCATCCTTGAAAATTTGGAAAAAAGTTGCGAGGACCGTGTGCACCCCGAGCGCCATCATCCCCAACATTTTTTTTGAAATTTCGGGAGCTAGATCTTACTGTATTTTTCTGCTAAAATCCAGAATTTTGGCTGATTTTATCAATTTTAACACTTTCAAAATTAAAGTCAAAGTTGGTCTAGCGATTGCTTGGATTGAGGCTTCTAATCATTCAAAAATTGTTGAAATTGAAATTCATATCAAAATTGTGTTTCTTACAGTCCTAAATCTGAAAAGTGTGTTGGCATTCATTCAAAATTTCAGTGCTTAATTACAACAATCTTGATTTCCACTTTCAAATTCGAATTTTGCATGAAATCGAGTCAACTTTTAAATTTCAAAGCCTGCATTTCTTTTAGCATTCCCTCTCAATTCATAAAATTCAAAATTTCAGTTTCCCTCTCTTTTTCAAAATTCAAATTTTACATTTTTCAACAATCTTGGTAGGGTTCAATTTTGAGATTGCAACTTTAATTTGGCCTATCTACAGATCGTAAAATCACTCAATTTTTTTAGATTAGCTTTAAAATCATCATAACTTTCATTCCTGAAAATTTCGAAAAAAGTTGCGAGGACCGTGTGCACTCCGAGCGCCACGGTCCCGGACATTTTTTTTGAAATTTTGGGAGATTGTCCTGATTGCATTTTACAGCTTAAATCTAGGAGATTGGCTGATTTTATTGAAATTTGCTACCTCTAAAATTCAAAATCTTCTCTCTCTCTTTAGTGCATGAGTTTTACAACAATAAGCCCTACTTACACTATTCCCGTTAGACGAAGCCTTAGAATTAAGTCTTTCCAAGGTTTAATTACTGAGGAGATGGAACCTAATTTGAATGGCCTTTTTAACGAGGACATGGGTAATTCCTCTAATCCTCTTAATGATGAAGGAGCTCTCCATGAGGTTTCTGTAGAACAACTTTCAAAATTGGATAACCAATTTGATGATTTTCGACAATGGATGTCTCAAGAATACCCCGATAGCGAAGCTCTTTCATTAATTGAGGGTCTAAAACGTATGGTTCAAAGTGATAAGAATGGAATTGATATTTTGCGTGGTATTGCACACATTGTGGATTCAAATGTGATGCCTATGAAGAGTTGTGCCGAAACTTTGGGTTATACACAACCTCCTACTCAAGTTAATCATTCTATTCCTTTGACAACTCCTATTGCTAGTATACCTACTTTTACATCAAACATAATGACTACTTCAACACAAGACATTCCACCTATGATCACCAGTCATGGGGGCAATCCCTCTTCTTCAATCAACCCTCTTCCTTCATTCAATCCGACTTCTTCATCCATTCCTTCAATGAGTGTTCCTCTTATATCTCCACAAATGAACATGATGCAAGGGGGCAATTCGTTTAATCATTCCATTCCTCCTTGTAGTGTTCCTCCTTTCCAACCATCTCCTATGACTAACTATCATAGTGTCGCACCACCTTACTCTCTACCTTCTTTCAATAACATAACACCTCCATCACAATCTAACACGTCTAATATGAACTCTTCGACTGAAGCGACCATTAACAATCTTGCACAAACTGTCTCTTCTTTACAGCAACAAATTGCCTCTATGAATCAATCTAAGTTTAGTGTGCCCACATTTGATGTTGCGAGCCCACTTTCTCTTGACATTGTTCGAGCTTTTCCCCCTAAACATGTTGAAATTCCGCATTTGGAGCTTGATAATGGTAAGGGTGATCCTCTAACACATGTTAAGACCTTTCAAACAATATGTACCGATTTTGCTTATGACCAAAGGTTTCTTGCAAAACTGTTTACTAGAACATTAAGAGATAAAGCCCTACAATGGTATTGCTCGTTGCCTTCCTATTCTATTTCTTCTTTCGAACAACTTGCAAATGCTTTTATTCAACAATTTCAAAACAATATAAGTCCTAAAGTTACTTTGATTGATTTAATGCATTGTAAGCAAGGTGTTAAAGAAAAAGTGACTGATTTCATTGGTAGATATAAGCATTTGTATGCTCAGATTTCTTTTCCAGTACCTGACAATGATATTCAAAGAATCTTTATTTCTAATTTACAAAAAGACATTAGAGAAAAACTCCTATTTTCTGAGTTTACTTCTTTCCAACAGTTGTGTGCAACTCTTCACAATTATCAACTGACTGTGAGTCAAATGGAACAAGCAACTCCTATGGCTCTGAGTGATAAGGGTGATAGTAGTCAACAACCATTTGGGAAGTTTAAACTAAATAGAGAGTCCATTAAATTCAATGAAAACATCATCAACAACAATGTGAATGCAGCATCAGGTGTGCCTCCTATTTCTAAGTTTTTCAAGAAAGAAAGAAAGTTTACTCCTTTGAATGAATCATTGCATAGTATTATGAATAAGTTATTGGAACAAAATGTGCTTACTCTTCCTCCTATAAGGCAAATAGATCCTGCAAAGATTAATTCGCCCTATTTTGATAACAAATCTTTTTGTCAATTTCATCGTCATCCTGGGCATGATACCGAAAAATGTTTTTCTTTGAAGGGTAAAATTCAAGATTTGATTGATAATAATACTATCTCTATTTCTGGTGTGAATGATAAAGGCAACACATCTGTAGCTCCTCCTAACCAAAATCTTAAGATTTTCACTGATCCATTTCCTTCTCATACCTCTAATGCGATTGATACTACTGATTCCTCTGTCTCACCTGATGATCTCGTGTCTATGACTCCGAATGTGATTAACTTTGTGGAACAGCAGAAAATCCCTAAAGAACCTTCCATCACATTTGATTCCAATGAAACTATCAGGGCACCTGATGGTCCTTTATATATAGTTGCAAAAGTCAAGAATACACCTTGTCGTGGAGTTCTTATTGATCCTTCTTGTATGATTAATGTCATTACTGAAGAATTTCTTTTTACTTTGCAATTGAATCAAGTGATCTATGACAAAACAAATGTGGTTGTGAAATTATTTGATGCATTTTCTTCTCCTGCAATTGGTTCTATTACATTACCTATTGAGGTCCATAATAAATCCCTTGATGTGGACTTTGCTATTATTCCATCATCCGAACAATTTCGTGTGAAGCTAGGCTATCCTTGGCTATCTTCCATGAAAGCTATTGCTTCTCCTATTCACAAGTGCTTGAAATTTCCCCATAATGGTGAAGTTGTTACTGTCAATCATAGTCTCTTTAAACCAGCTGAAAGAACTTCTAGCATTCCTATTGATTACTTTTGGCCTAAACAATTTCAATCTCTTCTTCCACGAAGTGATCATCTTTTTAAATCTTATCAAAAGTGGAAGAAAGATATGATCCTATCTCTAAGTGAACCTAGAACACCTAAACTTGATATTCCTATCATTCTTGAGAAGGAAGTTCTTCCTTTGAAAGATAAAACTAATGTCTTTCCTCAAGAAGATTCCCAACCCATCCCTATGGATGTGACTATGCCTACATTTAATAAACTTCCTAAAAGTAGACCTATACCTCCTCGTCATGATGGACTTGGTCTCCTTCCTAAACCAAATATTCCTCCTTTATATGGAGCAGTTCCTCCTCCTTCCTCTTATAGAGAGAAGAGACCTTCCTCTTCTCCTATTGTTCAACCTAAGAGACCACAACCTAAACACCCAAGTGATAAGGATGAGAACATTCCTCCTCCTCAATCTTCACAACTTCCTAATAAGACTAGATGAAATCATTCTGCATGAGAACGCCGACAAAAGCGTCATCTTAGAGCTCAGGAAGCTACTTCTCAAACTTTGCAATCCCCAAAAACACCTTCAGCCAGTATTATTCCATTTTCTCCTCAGTCGACGATTGAGCCGAAATCTCCTAAACATAAGATGCATGATGGTCTTGATCCTGTGTGAGTTAAAGATCCTATTTTTATAAATCTTGATGATGATATAGATGAAAATGTTATTCATGATGAAAATGATACTCCTGTTCATTCTGATAGTGAATATGAACATGTTGATGTTGATAATTATCTATCTAATGAATTTTCTAAAGCACTTATCCTAGCTCCTAGACAAGAACAACGTGGCTCGGAACATGAACATAGCCCTTGTTTGGATCTTGTGATAGCTCCATCTGTTGTGTTGGATGTTCCTCCTCTAGTGTGTTCCCTGCCTTCCCAAAATATTGATCAGCAAGATTGGGGAGTAGATGACGTGCTAGACTAGTTCATTAGCATAGCAGATTCTCTCCTCCTCTCTTTTGTTACTTCTTCTATGTGTTATTCTCATTCTTCTATTTGTTGTCCTTAGTGTTGTCTACTTGAGGACGATGCAAAACATTGAGATCTCTTTTGGTCTCTCTCATGTTGACTCAAAAGACACATGTGTTCCCTTCTTCTAGGTGACCTTCCTTGATTGGGGAATGAAGAACAATTATGCATACATACATATGATATACATGAATTATCATACAGCATACTGACCCTGAGGAAAGCGAAGTCACCTTGTGCTTTGTGTTTTGTGTCTATTATCCTTGGGCTTATCTCACACTTGGGGGCTAAATCCTTGTGATAACGTGCTCCTTTCTCATTTCTTATATGTATCACTACCTTAAAGCAATCACCCCCGGTGAGGCATGTGCGATCGCTTTAACGTAGGGGGGCATACATCCCGTTCATATCTTTTCAAGATACTCGAAAATTTCTTGACAAATTTAGCTTTGCCTTGAAAATTTTTGATATCTTTCTTGCATGACTCATAGTGAGGGAACCTTACTACTGACAGTCATGGTTCTCCCTCGTGATCTTCCCTTTTACTTTGTCAATCAAAGTCGTAAGATCCTTAGTCCACTGGGGGCTTGGTGTATCTTGCCTCCTTGACGTGGTGAAAGTTTTTCAATGTTGTTTCCTTGTACTTTACCAGAAGTATGAGCGTACACTTATACTCCCGCTAAAGTGGGGGCTAAATGTAGCATCCTAAAATTGTGACACTTGCAATTTCGACCGCA
Organism: Cryptomeria japonica; assembly: GCF_030272615.1. NCBI lineage: Eukaryota > Viridiplantae > Streptophyta > Pinopsida > Cupressales > Cupressaceae > Cryptomeria > Cryptomeria japonica. Next base: position 73,728,060 of record NC_081413.1, read on the forward strand.
TTTGGGTCTTCATGATGGAGGGGCAACATTGAACCTGAATGGAGACCCCGAAACTTGTTCATGACATCAAAAACTGCATTTTTCAGCACCCTGGCCTGATCCTCCTTGCACCCTGCTGTCCCTGGAGGTGGGACAATGGCGCCCAGTGCCTTGCTCCTTCAGGACTAGGGTGCCCAACCCTCTCATCCCCCAGGACCATGGCGCCCAGCGCCCTGGTCCCTGGCCCTATTTTTGGGCCTGGTCTCTTTTGGGTCTTGGGTCTTTATGTTTGCAAATTGGAAAATAACATTTCCTGGTCGGCCTAAGGTCGGGAAAATCAGTCTTTTAACCCTAATTGACAAGTATATAAACTACATTTCCTCTCTCAAAAAGAGAGGAGGACATATGTGAGCAAGGCGTGAAAGTGACATTCAAGCATTCAAGCATTCAAGCATTCCTTCAAGCAATTGAGCATTCTAAGTCTCCATTCAAGGCTAAGTGTTGCATTCAAGACAAGGATTCAACCATTGAAGAGGATATCACTTACAACACATTACATACAACAACATTTACACCTTCGCATGTAAGAATACAAACATTCTTACAACAAGGTATCAGTACTTGTTTACATTACAAACATTTACATTTATAGCATTCTCATTTCTTGGTTAATTCCAAAACTGGGGTTTGACCTAAAGGCAAACCCCTCATCCCTATCCCCCCAATCATCCTCTCTTTTCTATGTGTAGGTTGCAGATACGCGGCTGTAATTGAAGATCTGGAATCCTTGTGCAGAGACGCACAGATCCACCTTCATTTCGCGGATTTTTTGGAGGACCGTGTGCACGCCGGGCGCCATCGTCCCATCAACTTTCGCTCAAATTTGCAGAACAGCACCGTCTCAACATTTTACTACTAATTCCAGGTCTGCAGCTTCATCCCATATCCCTATCTCTGTTTATAAGCGAATCTTTCCTACTTTACATGCATTCCTAGTTCAATCTTTCTATCTACATTCTTTACAAAAGAGGGTATCCTTGATGTCATAACCCTTGAAACTCATATAGAATCCAATCTTGCATTGCGTGGGATTGGATCTTGTGGGTTTCAACCCCTCTTTTGAATCTAAAGTCTCCCCTAAGTGAAAACCATCAACCCTAGTGACTCTCCCTTCTCTCTCCTCGGAGTTGGGGAGGGGAGAACGAGTAGGGTTCGATTTTTCCGCTTTACAAAGAGTCATTTTACAATGATATCAAGTCGGCTTACAAAGTTTTTTCAAATAATAAACAAAATATAATATATCAAAAATCTTGCTCGCCTCTGTGCCGGTATACTTTCTTTCTCTATGCCAGTGTCGATGTCCTGAGTGCCCGTGTAGAGTGTGTTTTGTTGATGCCGGTGTAATGCCTTACTGGGGTAATGCCTTGCTGGTGTAATGCCTTGCTAGTGACATAGGATTGTAAGGTTACCATCAATGACAAAACCTTCAATCACATACAATGTCTCATTATAGTGTGCATATGCCAACAGTAGTAAGAATTCATGGGCTACCTCTCAATATAGTTTCAGATAGGGATGTGAAGTTTATGGGATACTTTTGGAAAACTTTGAGGACAAGACTAGGAACTAACCTTTCCTTTTGTTCTATGTATCATCCATAGATAGATGGTAAAACTGAGGTCATAAACCAAGTATTGGGTAATCTTCCGAGGTGTCTGATGAAAGAATATGGAAAAATGTGGGACCAAGTGCTACCACAGGCAGAATTTGCATATAATGACAGTGTCAACAGAACTACAAGTAAGAGTCCTTTTGATATTGTTTATGGACTCCATCCACGTAGTGTTTGTGCACTTTGAGATTTAGGAAACCTGGAAGGAAGAAGTGGACATGTAGAGGATTTCACTCAGTCTATGAAAGAGGTGAATGAACAAGTGCAGAAAACATTGATTGACGCTATCCAGAGGATTAAGACAAAATTAGATGAGAGGAGATAGGACATTCAATTTGTTGTTGGATATATGGTGATGGTACATCTGAACAAGGCAAGATTGTAGAAGGGAGTCCCTAGTAAGCTTCATATGAGGAAAATAGGTCCTTGCAAAATTTTGGCTAAGTATGACTCAAATACCTATAAGATAGATTTACTATTATATTTGGCATTGTCCCTTGTGTTTAATGTGCAAGACTTGGTTTCATTTAAAGGTGCCATAGAAATGGTAGATGGATTGCATCTAGAAGGGGAGACTAATCTTAGTGATATTCCAAATCTACCCATTTCTAAACCATAGGTGGAACAAATTTTAGATTCCAGGGTGAAGAAGAAAATGCAACATAGCGTGTACATGGAACACTTACTAAAGTGGTGACACTTACCTGAAGCGGAAGCCACTTGGATTGTAGAATCCAATTTCAAATGACTAGGCATTGATGTTGTCTTGCCATCCCTAAGGGGACTTTAGTTTTTGTGTGGGGAGTATGGTGCAAGAGCACCTAAGGGTGAGGAAATACCCTTTGCAATTTTGGAAATTTTGGCATAAGGACTAAGTCTAGTCCATTAGGTTGTATATTTGGAGCTTGCAGTGCATTTTTGTCTTCATATTTGAAACTTCATGTTTACAGCATAACCTACCCTGATGAAGTTGCCAGCGGTTGGAGTGAGTCAAGGCAAACCATCGGGTATCAGTGGGAGTGTTTTCCACCTACCCCGATAGCCCAATGAAACTGCCAACTAAATCATCGACTAATGGGTGAGGAAGGAAACTGTCGACTAAACCGCCAACTAACGAGTGAGCAAGTCTCGGGTTGATCTATGTCTATCGCTATACCGCTATGGTAAGCTACATGAGGTTTATCCCTTGCAACTTGGTGACCATGGTGGGACCTAGTGAGAAGGCCACAAGTGGAGTGAGATGAAGTGGAGACATCGAATATCGGTGTAACTAGTTTGTGTGTAGCCCGATAAGCCAATGGGAAAGCATGCATTTTGGAGTGCACCATCGACCATCGGCAGGAGGTGTTTTAGGCTATACCAACAACCCAATAAGGAATCTTTTTGTCAGGAGCACACCATCGGCCATCAGCATGAACGTTTTGTTGCTACTAAGATGACCCGATGGAAACTAGTTAGGAAGTGCACAGTTTGTCAAATATCATCAGACATCAGTGTTAGTGTTTTGAGGCCACTCTGATGACCTGATAGGGGAACCAAGTGAGTTGTAAACTGCCATCGCACATCATGATAAAAGTTGTGGTGCTAACCCGATGACCCGATGGAGGTTAAAAATCAGTTACAGACAGAAATCAAATTATGTTTGAATTGTGTCGAGTTGAATCTCATCCGTTAGCGATATTTTCATGACATTTCACAGAGGCTATAAAAGACCCAATGGGCATTCTATAAGAGGTTGGATTTGGGATTGTTGGATGTGTTAGTTACACAAAATCAGACTTCTGTGCAATAACAAATAGAAGATCATTGTCTGGTTATTTTCTCATAATTCTATAAATAGTGGTTTAAGTTTATAAATGCTAGTGTGATAGAGTAAATGTGACTTTTCTATTTTTTGTAAGTTTTGATTCTGAAGTCGTTCCAAGCTCGGCTTTGTAAATAAGTTGCCATTTAGTTTCTTGTTTTCTATTGGTGACAAGCAGTCATAAATATGGCTTTGTCTTGATTCTCCATCATGGGATCCACACGATCATTGGAGGTTGTCAAGAAGAGCCAGTCATGTACAATAGAGTTACATTTGTTGCAGACCAAGGAATGGCATCGACCGTTTCAGCAAACTGGCACTAGGAAAGCTTGATGATAGCGTGGCTAGGTATCAGTGACCAAAAGGAAATCACTTGCAGGGCAGGTGGTGTCTAGACTTTTGGCCTGAGACCAGAGGAAGATGGGATCGAATGGAGAGAAGGTCCTAACATGGGGAGAAAACAACTTAGGAGAAGTTGTAGGCATAATCCATGGTAGAGAAAACCCTGTAAGGTGTCTGGTTAGATTCAGTGGATTAGTGAGTTGGTGGATTTACAAAAGTGAATTCACAAACATCAGAGTAACAACCCTCAGTAGTGAGGACCTAGAGTGGATTAGGGGAATAGAGAGATGCATTCTTGGGTTAGGCTAGGAAGAAAGCCTTGGAGTGAGTCAAGATGACTCAAGCAACTAGGATCCTCCCTATCATGCTACATAAATACATGGTTTAGAAAATTAAATATTGTTTATTCCAAAAGAACACTAATTCACCCCCCCTCTTAGTGTTCTCAGATCCCAACAATAAGATCCTATGACATATAATAGTTGAAGTTGATCTAGTTCCTCTATAGCTATCTTTCAGAGAGAACTTCCTAGGCTTAATGGAACAAATTATGGTGTATGGTGTCATGCCCAACTTTTGGGCACAAAAACGGAACAAATTTTTTTTTTTTTTGACAACATGAATTCGCAATAAATCCTACATAATAATAACTTTATTAGAGTTTGGTCTTATCTAGGATGTAAATAAATTTGTTTACTAAGGTTGGGTTAATTAACCAACTCGAACGAGCAACTTTATTTGGTGCGGATTAATCAATGTCACGGATTTGTTAGCTAGCTCAATTACCTTAACAAGTTGTCGTAAATTGAAACAAGGGTTAAATGGGTTATCTCAATGTATTAAATCATTTCCGACCATAAAATGATAATGTTATAAAATAATTGATGCACGCGTGAATTCATTATTTAAATCCAACCGATAGGGGTTCAAATTCCTAATTAATGCCATTTGCCCACTAAAACCGACAATAAGCTAAAGCCAATTCTAATTTTCCCTAAACCCTTAATTTTGACGGTTTAATTTTAATCCGGCCAAAACCGGTCTCAAGGGCTTAAGGTCCATAAAATTAATTCTACAATTTCTCCTTTTAAATTTTCCTAACGTCCAAATATATTGGGGAAAGTCTATTGATTAATTAAATAAATTAATTGATTTAATGTATAGTGTATCCAACTATATTAACTCTTTATTTTTAAACCCCTTTAATTTTACTATATTAAAATTTTAATTCTCTAAAGAATAAAAAACATATAATAATTCAATTATTAATATAACCCTAATTATATATTAAAATCAAATTTTAAAACTCCAATCTAAATCTCCCATATATATATATATATATATATATTCCTAAAATGCTAACCCTAACCCGAAATTGGGTTAGGGTTGCATTTCTATATATTCCCACTTTGTTTTATTTTCTTATTATTTTATGCCCTAACCCAAAATGGGTTAGGGTTTATTAAACCCCTTTTTTTCTTTTTTTTTTTTGGAGTGTGTGAGATTGCAGGTACGGCGGATTAGGGCATGGCGGAGGGATTGCGTAGAGGGAAGAGTGGAGAGTTTCGGTGCGGGCTCCCCCAGACGCCGCTGTGCATACACACAGTGGTGGGCAGCGCCGCCCACTGTGTGCACACACAGTGGCGGACGGGCTTATCGCCGCCCACTGTGTATACACATAGTTGCGGGCGCCGCTCACTGTGTGTAGCACAGTGGCGGACGCGTCCGCTCCACTGTGTTTACACATAGTGCGGTGCCCTTCGGTGTCGCCCACTGTGTGTGAAAACAGTGGCTCGGCCATGTGCCGTCCACTGTGTTAACACACAGTGGCTCGGCTCGGTACTCCCAAAACCCTATAATTTTTTGTAATTTTTTTTTTATTTTATTTCGCTCTTTTTTTTTTTAATATAAAGTGTATATATATATATATATATGTATATTTATATATATATATATATGTATATTTATATATATATATATATGTATATTTATATATATATATATATGTATATTTATATATATATATATATATATGTGTATATTTATATATATACATATATAAATATATTTTCAAATGTATATATTTATATATGTATATATATATATATATATATATGCATTCACTGTTATGACCAGAATACATACATATACCCTTTTTCTTAAAAGGTATCCATTGAGTATGATTCAGATGCAGGGGTATCTATATATATATATACCTGATAGGGTTAGGAAGTTTGTTTGAATTATTTTTAACATAGCAACATGCAATTTTTTTTTTATATAAATATTTTTGTAACAGGAATACACAAGGACAAAATATGTTTCCTTTTTTTTTTGTTGCAGGGTTAAACACATATAGAAATTTATATATATTTATATATATATAGGTATATATTTTTCAATATATATACTAATATATTTATAGATATATATATATAATTAAATGTTAAGACAATAGGGTTGGAAGCCCTTATTTTGTTTTGGGATTCTAACATTTAAACATTCTGATCTTAGTCTTTTAACAGCTCTAAAAATAGGTCTTATTTTTCTTCCTTTTAACAGTCATACATCATGCTTTCTACAGCAATGTAAAAATACTAGTTCTTTTTTTTTTACTATGTCTAAATAGAGTTCACAGTAATAAAATAGCAGTAATTAAACTATGCAAGTAAATAATGAAACCTAATGCATTCCCTTCTTTTTCTTTAAATTGCAGAAAATAAACAAGATAACAGACTAGTTTTAGAAGTAGTCTACAGTAGCTTAATAGGCATCAAAATTTAAGTAAAAATTACATTGCTTACAGAATAATAAGTTACAATAGCCCATATATAAAATGGGCGAATAATCTAACCAGTCTTCTCATTCTTAATCTTTATATAGAGAATAAAAGAATACATTTCTTTAAACAGAAATAAAGGAATCAACTTAAACCCTATATTTACATTGTTTTCCTTTGTTTTGCAACAATTCATAAATTACATTTTTTTTTTGCTTTCCTACATCTAAATAGAAATTTGAATCTGAATAAAAATCTGCAGCCAAACAAATTTGCAACTCCTAGATCTTTTCCCAGCAACCTGCATATAAAACTTTAGGACTGTGACCATGGGATGCTCACCTCCCAGCCTAGGCTTACCAGAAGCCACCCCTGAGCTAGGAGAATCAAGACCTAGATGGGGTTACAACCAAGAAATTCAACAAGCAAAGGGGAAGAAAATAACACAACAGAGACACCCCTTCCCAGGCTGAAAACTTCATCACAAAATGTGATGCCTTATTAGGGTGGAAGTGGACCAAGTACCCTAGGGGAGAAATCTGCTAAATAGAACTTACAGCCAACTCATGGCACCCATGAAAGCATAACCAAAAAAATCATTCTTAATCCCTGCACCCTTATGACCCCCAAAAAGGCAAGCATGCCATATTTGCTCCCCCTTATGACCCCCAAGTGAAATAACACAAAAGAAAGCAGCAAGGGTCTCATGGACAGACCCTTGAGATCACTCTCAAAATGAGAGCCTCTCACCCTAAGGGCTGTCAAGCTCCTTCCACCCCCAAGACCAATCTTTCCTCCCAAGGAAAGGATGGTCTTGAACACTCCCCAAACACAACATTACATAAAACAGAAATAAACAAGAAACACATAAATTTTACAAATACAACACAAATAAAGAGTTGCAGCAATTTCCATTCCAACATTCTATAACATTTTTACATTTACATAAGAGGGGAAAAATAACACCAACCTTGACCTGCCAAAGGAAATCTAAGGGAAAGCTTGATGAAGAGCTACCCAATCCTCTAATCTTTTGTCTGCAAATTCCTTAGCCCCCAAATCTGCTATCCTAAAACTAGTTTTTCCTCCAAAATTTCTCCCAAAAATCTCCAAGGATGGAGAGTGGGTGATTAGCTCACTAAGCTTCCATTCTTAGCCTAAGAAGGCCTCTCTGACTCCTTCCAACCTCTTGGATAGAGTGAGGGATCCCCCATTGGGTTGGTCTTCCCTAGGTCTTACACACTCCCTAACCTAGGTACCTAGAGAAGGAAAAATGGAATGGGGAAGAGGGATTACTCCCTTCAAAAAGGTTATCCTACCAAGGAGGGCACTCCTATAGATGGAATTCGTCCATCTTGGGAAAACCACTTTTTTGGGTGGTTAAACAAGTCCTAAGGGGAAGACACATGGCCAATTTTGGCCTTTACCCATAGGTACCTATGAGGCCTAATAGGAATGCTCTAAAATTGACTCTAGGAGTTGATTTGACCCTCAGAAAGTCCACCTGAAGTTAACCTACGGGTCAACTTTGAGTTGACCCTCCTTCTGGCTCACTAACCTAGATTTCTTGGTTCCTTCAAGGATAAATGGGAGATATAACAATTAACAAAAAATAAAACTCTCCAAAAAGGTGACATGACAAATTGCCAACACAACATACCACATAGGTGTCAAGTGACACTACAAAATAATTCCACATCACAATTACATACGTGGCAATTGTCCCTTAAACTATTTAAACAATTCAATAAATACAATTTACACTCATGCAACATTTTACATTTACGAATAAAATACAATACATATGGGGTGTTGTCTCTCCAAATAGACAACCCTTGGTTTTACTAACGCACATAGGCCTAGGTTTGATTCTCCATAATATTTCCATTGTCACATGGATAATTTCCTGCACATCTCAATTTAAACATTAGTACTTCCCAATAGCCTCATATAATATAAAACACAAAATTAGAATACAATACATCCATTCTGCAAAGACTTGTCATTATAAACTACGATTTGTCACAAATCAAAGCAATTCATCATAATCTTCAAAATTTGATCCATCTACAAGATATGCAAACATATTTCTAACATTATAACAAATCCTAAAATTCAGATAATAACATACATCATCACAATATTACCCTAATCTAGAATCATATAATATTCTATAATCCACAAGGCATAGAAATGGAGCATCAAATATATATATCAATATTACCAAAAATCGTGGGATCATAAAAAGTTCTATATCCATAGTGTGTCAAAACTAGCATCCATAATAGTTCCAATATGAAAATAACTGAAGAGATAAGATGGGTCGGGGTAGGGCCTCACATATGGAAGATTCAGATGGAGACTCATCTGAAATGTCTTGGTAAGGAAATCTGGGAGATCACTGAGAATTGTGTAACTCTTTTTAATCTGACATCTGGCAATCCTCCTTTGGTAAACCTGGATAAGGACCTTGACAATGATTGTAGAGATAGAGAATCCCTCTTGTGTGAACTTTATGATCATCAAATAATGGGATTGACTAACATATGAACAACAAAGGCTATATGGGACAAGTTGGAGACTCCAAATAAAGGTTACCCTACTGTTATGATTGCTAAACTTGATGGTTACCAGGTGAGATACGAAAATTTGAAGATGGAAGAAGATGGAAGGATTACTACATTTATGGCAAGGGTAAATTAAATTGTCATGGAAATTCAATGTTGTGGTGGATCTTTGAGAGCTTTACCACCATCTTATAAGATGAAGACTACTACAATTAATGAATTAAGAACAATGAAAAATAATTCTATCAATAGGGATACCTTGGTTGGGAAATTATCTTCTTTTGAGCTTGAAGAATTTGGACCTTCTGGAGCTATGAAGTTTGAACCTTCTTTTCATGCATTTACCTCATCAACCGGCAAGCAAGATTGGAAAGTTTTTAATGCAAATGAATTGGAAGATAAGAAGAGGGAAGATGAATAATTTGAGCAACTTGAAGCCCTATTTGATAGAAAAGTACCTAAAGGACTAGTAGGAAGTAAGTATGAAGGAAAATCACCCTTTAAATATTTTGCATCTAGATGTCTTGAAAGGAATTCAAGATTTGAAGAAAGAGCTAGAAGATATTTTATGCCTAACCCTCAATATCAGAACAAGCATAGGTATAGGAGAAACAGAGACAAATCATGTTACTTTGCTGATGAGGAAGGTGTGACTCATTTGGATGATGAACTAGCACAAGACTTTGTTAGTGGTTCTGACAATAGAAAGGAATGGGTGTTCCTGGCTATCAAGGAAGATGATCTAGTACTGGAAGGGAATGTACCTAAAGAAAAGGCCCTTGCTGCTAAAATTGTAGATAAGGATGAATAGGTAATTGACAGTGGATGTTCAGATCAAATGACTGGAGAAAAAAGGAATTTTCTATCTTTTCAATAATTTGATGGCGGTCTGGTTAGATTTGGAGATGACAAAGCATGCATGATCAAATGAAGAGGAACTATATCACTAGATGGTAAGCACAATATTGATAATGTTTATTATGTTGAAGGTTTAAGGAATAATCTTTTGAGTGTAGGATAGTTGGTGGATAACAGATTTCAATTACAATTCAAGGATTGAAAATGCAAGATCATTAATAGATCTGGATTGGAGATTGCTACTGATACTCAAACAAAAGGTAATATATTTCATTTGAATTCTCATGAGAAGGAATGTCTTATTGCACAAATTGATGTGAGATGGCTTGGACATAAAAGGCTATGTCATGTAAATTTTGATTGCATGGTAAAGATCAGTTCAACTAAGGCAGTTAGAGATATACGTAAGATTATGAAGCCTTATAATCCGGTATGTAAGGAATATCAAATAGGAAAATAGGTCTGAACCTATTTTAAGAGTATACAAGACAAATCTTGGATGTTTCTAGAACCATGATGACGGAAGCTAATCTACCTCATATGTACTAGAGAGAAGCAATGAGCAGAACAATTTATACATTCAATGGAGTTCATATCAAAGGAGAAATCAGTAAGACACCTTATGAAATATGGTTTGGCAATACACCTATAGTTAAGTACTTCAAAATATTTCATAGTAAATGTTATATCAAGAGAGATGATTTCATTGGCAAGTTTAATCCTAGATGTGATGAAGGAATATTTCTTGGTTATTCTAATGAAAGAAAAGTATATAGATGTTATAACAAAAGATTGCAGAGAATTGTGGAGAGAACTAATGTCAAGGTGGGTGAGAAGAATAGAAGTCAAATCAGAATTTATGAGCAAGAACTGGTAGTGGAAATGATCATAACTAAACTGGTAACACCTATACTGGAATAGAATGATGAACTAGTTACTCAAACAATATCAAAAAATTCAATAGTAACTGAAGATTAGGGAAGAGGAACATAGAATCAGAAGACTCCTAGGTATGTAAGGTTGAATCATTCAGAAGATCAGAATGTTAGACACAATGCACCACTGAGAGGGGAAAGGGGGTGAATTAGTGGTTCTCTAATATTTTCCCCTTTAGCTCTCTTATGTGAGCATACCAGTTATTAGATATAACTATGAACATACTTACTGGTTAGTGAGGAGACTAACTCAGATGCAAACACTCACAAGGGGACATCGCATAACACCAGCATATAAGGGGAAAACCCAAGATGGGAAAAACCTCAGTGAGCAATGCTACTAGAGTCTACTGCTCCAATCCAGCCTCACAATGAAAACATAGTTACAATGTTTAGGGCTCCAACCCAAGGAGCTCCAACCCCTGACTTTAGGGCACCAACCCAAGGAGCTACAACCCCTGCCTGATTTATAGGCATTAACCCAAAGGAGCACCAACCCCTAATTTTAGGGCACCAACCCAAGGAGCTACAACCCTTACTTGAGCTACAACTCACTATTAACAATATAAATATCAAATACAAAACTATTTCTGTTGTTACAAGTGAATATTGCAACCTTATCATATATCTTACTTTGTCGGTGAGATACCTTTTCTGCTACACCGACTCACTCTTCTTGCTGCTCTTCACCTGCTGCTTCTCTGTCAGTAAGCCCTACTAGTTCATCTCTCTTCTATTCTTCTCTCACTAAATCTCCTCCTCACTGCTCTACTCTTCACCTATTCTACTCTTTGGCGATTCTCTATCTACCTTCTCTGTAACCTCCTTCAATTTTGTTCTACTAGTATGAACACTATCGGTTCTTCTCTCCTACTGGTTGAATGCTTCAACCAGGTTCTCCCTCACTCTCACTCACTCCTTAGATGCTCATTAAGTACTTGGTTGATTGTTCTTACTTGCAGAAGTATCACACTTCATAATAGCACTATATTCTTCTATACAGCAGTAGCAAACAATCTCTTTGGCCTTCATTCTTATAGCCAGGTTTTCTCGCTAAAGCCCAATTCAAAATCTAGGCAGTTAGGGTTTCCTCGCCATCCTTGAGGCAAACTAAATCCAATCAGATCTTTCTCAATCTAATCTGCTTGACATCCATCTAGACAACTTCACCATTAATTGGCCTTCTAAAACATGTCTTCCTTCTTCAACAACTTGGAAACAATTTGACACCATACTTCTTGTTCAGCCACCATTAATGGCATAATGGGTTGCTTCAACCACTTTGATCTCCTTGATCATTCTATCCTTGATCCTCTCTTGTGCATTTAATCTTGAGTCGCACACCTTTGTCACTTCACCTCGAGCTTCATAGTCACCTTTAAAGTCAACCAACTCCACACCTATGTCATCGGTGTACATTCCATCTTCATCTGATGCAAGTTTGCCACATTGATTCCATGTGGAATCCCAATCGACCAAATTTGCCACCTTGACTCTTCATGTTGGTCCTCATAGGATCACTGGCCAAACATTCTATTGGCTCCTCCTTTCTGTCAATTTACTAACCCTGCCGGTATCTCACATATTACTGGTTCACTCATTATGTCTTCTCTAGCTGAACTATTGATGGAACACTTAAACCAGTCTTCAAACATGAATAACTTAAAGCATGCACATTCTGATCAAGTGGGAATTTGTCTGCATCTGCACCTCACTCATATTATCGGTAAACATACATATTGATAAGAACTTTTGATGACACAAGTTATCAACCTTCACTAGACTCCTTCTTCAATTAGGTCATCCTACTCCTGACTACATCTGCTTAGCCTTGCCTTCTCCCATATCAATTTTATTCATTCCTCTACCAGTTTTTCAAGGTAACAAATACTTTACACTTCCTCTATACTAGCATCTCAACATGCCTTCTCTGTTGGTCTAGTGCATAACCCTGATCTTATGCACTTAAGGAATTCCCTCAATTCACCGGTAGATCCCGTGTGATCCTTCAAGTACTTGCCTTTACCTCTTCACTCTTATCTTACCTAGCTATAATTCACACAATGCATAATAGTATATAAGATCCACTTACTGGTGGAGTAACACCTTGTCTTCTGCATACTGTAGTTCACTTCACATGACTTCCTTGTTTGTGCAACATCTCTTCAAACGTGCACGTGGGATCTAGTGTGGGCACCCTCATTGTTATGCATTGCTTCTCATGATGAATGCATGTTCATCCAGTGGGAATCTTATTGTTTTGCAACCTCACAGCATATCGGTGACTTGTTCAATCTTCTCTTCTGATGTGGATGTGATTTAGATAACACACTACTTTTTCATCACAAACAATCACTCAAACACCTCTCTATCTCATAACACAAGTAAGGCACTATTCTTGTGTACATGTGACTCTTGAGATCATTTTCCTTACCTTATCAGTATTCTGCAATACAAGGTGATATCCAAGATATCACATCATGTACTCCTCCATAGTAGTGTTTCACATACATCTCTTCTATCGGTGGTCATCCCATACCAGTTGACATTAATGACAACACAATTCCAACACAGATCATTCAAGATAAGAACAAAAGAGTGATGACAAGAAGAAGATTGGTAGCTGATGAGGTATCTTTAATCTCTCAAGTTGAACCAGTATCAATAACTGAAGCATGTAAAGATGAATGTTGGATGAAAGATATGGAAGAAGAATTAGATCAGATAGAAAAGAATAAGACATGGACTTTAGTTCCCCAACCTAAAAATAAGAATGTTATTGGAACTAAATGGGTTTGTATGAATAAATTAAATGAAGTTGGACAAGTTGTGAGGAATAAATCTAGATTGGTTTGTAAAGGATATTTTCAGAAGGAAGGAATTGATTATGAGAAAAAATTTACACCAGTAACTAGGATTGAAGCTATAAGATTATTTCCTGCCTATGTTGTACATAGAAACTACAAGATTTATCAGATGAATGTTAAGTATTCTTTTCTGAATGGGGATCTTGATGAGGAAATTTATATCGAGCAACCTGGTGGCTTTTCACTTTCAGATGATAAAACGATGGTTTTCAGGTTAAACAAAGTCTTATATGGATTGAAACAGGCACCTAGAGCCTAGTATGCAAGGTTGGACAAATATATTTTAAAAATTCATCACTTAAGGTAATGCTAATAGTAATCTATATTATAAAGTCACTGATGATGATATTTTGATTATTGATGTCTTTGTTGATGACATTATTTTTGGAGGTGAGGATAAGTTGTGCATGGACTTTTCTAACAATATGAAGAATAAATTTGAGATGTCTATGATTGGGGAAATAAAAAATTTCTTAGGTTTCGAGATTACTCAGACTGATAAAGGTATTTTCATCTATCAAACTAAGTATGCTAGGGAGTTGTTGAAAAAATTTGGACTTGAAAATTCTAAACCGGTTGGTACTCCTATGGTTACAAGTGAAAATTTGACAAAGATAGATGAATCATCATCAGTAAATCCTAGAAGTTACACGTCTATGATTGGAGGTCTTCAATATTTGACTCAGAATAGACCGAATATAATGAATGCAGTTTGCATTTCATCAAAGTATCAAAACGATCCTAGAGAAAATCATGAGAGTGTGGTGAAGGATTTTTAGGTACTTACAAGGAACATTTGAATATGGTTTGTGTTATCCTAAAGATGATGAATTTACTTTATGTGCATATAAAGATGTAGATTGGGCAGGTGATGTTGATGACCAAAAAAGCACTTCCGGTAGAGCCTTCTTTCTCATAAAGAAACTCATCTCATGGATCAGCAAGAAACAAACATGTACTTCCTTACCTACTGCTAAAGCTGAGTATGTTTCTATTGCTACTAACTGTACATAAGTTCTATGGATGAAGCAAATGTTAAAGGACATAAAGAGAATTGCATTGAACCAATAGTTATTCACTATGATAACTCTGCAAATATAGACATATCAAAGAACCTGGTATTCCACTCTAGGAAAAAGAACATATCTATCAATTATAACTTCTTGAAAGAAAAGGTGGAAGCAAATGAAGTTAGATTGGTTTATGTGAATACTAAAGAGCAAATTATATTTCCTAAATAATCTTTTGAGCACCTTAGAGATTGATTAGGGGTTTCTTCCCCTCCGGTACAAACCCGATTGATTCTATTTGGCATCATTTTGGTATGCATTATCAGAGATATTATTCATTCTGGATTGATGTGGTGATTCTACTACTTAGGGAGAGTAGTTAGTCTCTTGATTCAGTGGTTTATGATTTTTCTTTGATATTTATGTCAGATCTTTGGCATTGATGTCAAAGGAGGAGAGATAGTCATGTGAAAAACTTAAGGAGTTATATACACTAGGGGGATAAATTTGCAGAACTTAACTGAGATATCATCTATAGGGAGAGTATGAATCATAACTTTATTTCTATATTCATGTGTGGGAGATTTGTTTGGCATTTCTTTGCACTTGGATGTTTCTCACATCTAGTGTTGCCATTAATGCCAAAGGGGGAGATTGTTGGCAATTTGATGGAGTTGATTATGATGTTTTATCATTGATGTCAACACTAACTGCATTGGATGTTTACCCATATGCGGTTGGTCCTGGCAGGATGATTGGTTTTCGGTTGATAAGATCATGTTGATCCGGTATACTTCAGTATGCTTTGTCTTATGGAAATGGCTTAGATATGATATTCATGCTATTTAGATATATGTTTAGTCTATTTGTATTGATTTTGTGATCAGATGCTATCTTATATGCTGGCAAGCCCGGTTTATTGATTTGGTAAAGATTTCGTCAATAGAGCTTTGTTGAAGATCTTTTGATATTATGCATAAGTGGTGTTGGTATAGCTTCTGGAAGGGATTCAAGATGCTGGTGGTGACCGTGTTTGATCCTTGACTAATTGGAATCATTGCTTTAGCATGTGTGGACCTAAATTGGGTCTGCTACTATCTAGGTTATGGATTGCCTTAATGTAATGTGTTGTTGGAACTCCTCGATGTGTTTTCGAGATGATTTATGGGTTGGATGATATTTCTTTTCCCTTAGGCCGACATGTTTTATAATTATGTAATAGGTTTACTGTCTGGGTGGCTGACCTAATTGTTTAAGGTCTAGGTTTGTTTATATATGTGTTGTTGGAATTATGGAAGAATTGATTATGTGTTTCATTGATGTTTTGTCATTGATGTCAACACTAGCTATTATGGTTGGTTAGCAGCATATAGGTTTTGGTTATCGGTAGAAGGGACTATCTATTGGACACTTTTAGCATGTTTGGATTACTCGAGTATGTTTGGTTTTATGTGTTACATGCTTTGGGAGCATGTTTTGGTTAGTTGGTATAGACTTGGTAATTCGATGCTATCATACACTCTTGTAAACCCTTACCGACATGGCTTTAAGGTTTAACCGATAGAGCTTTCACTAAGAAACCTCCACAAAATGCATAAGTGGTGTTGGTGCAGCTTCTAGATGGATTTCAAGATGTAGAAGGTGATCCTTGATCATGCCTCAACTGATTGAAGACATGACATATCTTAAACTGGGATAATTTATGGATTTGGTTATTTTTGTTTTGGTCTTAAGTCAACATGACATATCGTTGGAATATGGATGTATGTAATGATCTTATTGTAATATCTTTTAGGTGACTGACCTAATTGGTTTAGGCCTTAGGGTTTGTATAAATTGATTGAAGATCTCATTGTAGATCATGGTATGCTATCCAAATGAAATAAGTATTTCATAGTCGTGGAATGCAATATCATATGCGAAGGATATTTGGTTGATCATAGGTGATCAAATTGGGTTTACGTAAGAGGTCAAAGACCTCCGGTAATTAGCTTTACTGGGACTGTAATTAGGCATAGTAGATACTATCTCTAGTAGTTCATTCTTCTAGATTATTGTCCATTTATCTTGAGGTGGTCCTAACCTCTCTATAGTTAGTGAGACTCTTTTGTAATGAGCAGTACGCTCTAGGAAGTGTGCCTTCTTGCATGTGCAAGCCCCTTACTGTATCACATATTTTCTACAGAAGTATCATCTGATTGTGGGTAGGTTTCCCACCATGGTTTTTCCCTTTATCGGGTTTTCCACATACAAATCATGGCTTTGTGTTGTATGGTTGCATTGTCTTAATTATCTATTTCATTCTTAACATTTATTGCTTACTGGTATCCATTTTTTCTATTTCAGTATTCAATGTTTATGTGCTCTAGTTAAAGGTTATTAAGTGGTTTGATTGATATAATCTGTTAACAACTAATTCACCCCACTCTCTCAGTTGTTCACTAGTTATCCTTAAAATTGGTATCAGAGCTTTGGTCCTCTTTTGTAGAAGCTTAACCTCTTGAGGTAGATCCTATGGTAACTAATACTTCAAATCCATTAGCATTTATTTTCGAAAGACAAATCCCTAAGCTTGATGGAACAAATTATGGGATATCAAAAATCTGAATGGAGACTCATCTTAGATATCTTGGCAAGGATATTTGGGAGATCACTGAGAAAGGATATACACCTTATGATCTAGCATCTGGTAATCCTGCTCCTGCAGACCTAGACAAGAATATTGAAAATTATTGCAGAGCTAGAGAAGCCCTCTTGTGTGCACTTACCGATTAGAAAATCATGGGATTGACTAATAAATCATTGGCAAAGGTTATGTGGGATAAATTTCAAAATATGAATGAAGGTGATCATGCTGTCAAAATTGCTAAACTTGATGGTTACCGAGTAAGATATGAAAACTTGAAGATGGAAGATAATGAAAGAATTGCTATATTTATGGAAAGAGTAAATGAGATTGTCATGGCAATTCAATGTTGTGGAGGATCTCTGAGTGAAGATGAAATAGTTTCCAAAGTCTTGAGAGCCCTTCCACTAGCTTACAAGATGAAGGCAACTACAATTAAAGAACTGAGAACAATGACAAACACTTTAGTTAACAGAGACATTCTTATTGGAAAATTATATGCTTTTGAGCTTGAAGAATTTGGACCTTCTGAAGCTGCAAAGTTTGAACCTGCTTTTCATGCATCATCATCTATTAGCAAAAGTGATTGGAAAGCCTTATATCTAAAGGAATTGGAAGATATGAGGAATGAGGATGAAGAATTTGAGCAACTTGAAGTTTTATTTGCTAGAAGAGTACCTAAAGGACCGACAGGAAGTAAGTATGATAGTAAAGCACCTTTTAAATGTTTTGCATGTAATAAGATTTGTCATTTTGCATCTAGATGTCCTCAAAGGAATGCAAGATTTGAGGAAAGAGTTAAGAAATCATTTAAGCCTAATCAAAATAGATATAGATTCAATAAAAGTAAACAATGCTCTAGGCAATATGCCTTCCTACACGTCCAGGCCCTTGTTTATGTAATATCTTTTCATATGGCCAGTGAACTGATATTGTGGGTCACAAATCCCACCATGGTTTTTCCTCATTAAGGTTTTCCATATATAAATTCTATGTGTTATGGTGTTCATTTATGTGGATGATTTATTTGCTTCTTGTTATATGCTTATTTGTTTACCGGTACATACATGCATGGTTTAGAAAGTTAAATATTGTTGATTCTGGCAAAACACCAATTCACCCCCCCCTCTCAGTGTTCTCAGATCTGAACAATTGGTATCAAATCTTGGTACCTCAGAAGACATTTAACAGTTGGAGGAAGATCCTGAAACTAGAATCTTTGAATATGGACATGGAAAGGAAACTTGAGATGGCTCTTGAGGATTATGATGTTGAAAGGATGAAGAACTTGAAATTGCAAGAAGAACTGAATTCTGCAAATGAATTCATTTCTATTCTACAAGAAAGGTTATCATCTACTCAAGCCAAAAGGAAATAACTTTTGCAACAACTGGATGATGAGGAGAAGAATACTCTTAAGGATCAATGTCGGAATCTAAGTCAAGA
The DNA here is from genome assembly GCF_030272615.1 of Cryptomeria japonica. Lineage (NCBI taxonomy): Eukaryota > Viridiplantae > Streptophyta > Pinopsida > Cupressales > Cupressaceae > Cryptomeria > Cryptomeria japonica. The sequence continues at coordinate 73,746,945 of NC_081413.1, forward strand.
AAATATGCTCACAAAGAATGAAATATAAGATCTGACCATGAGGTTATCAAAAGATATTGAGGACAGAAAGAAGGAAGATAGTGTTACTTTATCTCTAAAGAAAATTTTTGATGAATGTGGAAGATTGACTCATGAGAATAATTTGTTGAGAACTGATTTGGCACACTCTTGGAATAATGAACAAGAACTTGAAAGGTAAATAACTACTTTGAGAGATGATCTGACTACTGTAAGTGAATATAAAAAAAGTTTAGGATTAGTGTTGCATAATTGGATGACTTACTGAAAAGACAAAGACAGATTGATGATTCTAGAGGACTTGGATTTGTTACAAGCTAGGGTTACCATTGCACCAAAATATCGACCTATCAATGCCTGATACAACCACTAGACTTATATAATCCGTAGGAGGCTGTTAAACCATGTCATGAATCCCCACAAGGGATGCTAGCCCACTGCCAACAATCCCCCTCCCAGCGTCACTCGCCATGACCTATGTGATTTGAACCTATGACCAAGCTCTGATATGACTTGTTACAAGCTAGGGTTGTCATTGCACCAAAAGATTTGTACAAGGTGAAAGATTTGGTACTACTAATGAAGATCAGACAACCGGTATGCAGAACTCATTAGAACAGAGGAAACCAGTAAGAAAATCTAATGCTTATAAATTTAGTGGTAGATGTTGTTTTTGCAATAAATTTGGGCACATGGCTAAACAATGTAGAAATAAGGCAAACCAAAACTACAATTTTGTTCACGCTCAATGCACAAACTATATGAAATATGGTCATAAATTAGAAGAATGCAAAATGAATGTCAAATTTCATGCATGTAGAAAGTTTGGACATTTTTCTAATCATTGTAGGTCAAGAATAAATAACAATATCGGATATGTCAAAGGAATTCAGAAGAACAATGTTACATGTTATGTATGCAACAAAATAGGCCATATTGCTAATTATTGCAGAAGGAAGACTCAACGGGATAATAATGATAAAGACAATGACAATGGAAAGTAGAAGGTAGATGAAATACAACAAGATCACACTAAGAGATGGGTTAGAAAATCTGAAGAACAAAGTGGAGATGGATCTATACTGGCAAATCCACTGGTAGAATAGAGTATTCCTCCACCAATAGAAAATTCTGTCGATAACAGAGGCATAAGCCTTAGGGGTTGGCAAAGTCACTGCTAAATTTTGCATATTACCATGGAATAGATCTAAGGAGATATAGAAAGAAATCTGGAGAACTGTGTTTATCATCGATGAAGGTTACCCTGACACTTAATAGTGAAATCAACATCTATAGGGTTGCTGGTGAAGCATTAATGACACAAAATTAGGGTTTTATTCATTGATAAAAGAAGCTAAGTGAATTTATTTTCACTCACTGAGCATTCAAGCAATCAGAGTGAATTAAAGGCAAACTAAGAGCGAGCGAAGCATTGAGAGAGGATTTTGAGAAATTATCTCAAGCACTCAAATTGACCACCGGCATTCACTCAGGTATTTTCCACAATGGCATCTAGATCTTCTGCTCCTACTTTCATTACAAATCTGACAATCATCTAAGTTAAGGATAGGTTAAGGCCAGTCTTTAAGGAGGTTCCCAAAATTGCAAAGAAGGAAGACTCTACGAGAGTGTTTTCTAAGGTTATTGAAGGAGTAATGTATGTTGAAGATGTGAGAGCATACATCCACTCCACTCTTGAGGATGTGGGTACCAAAGACATAAAAAGAATGTATCAATCAGTGACACTGGGAGACACTAGAAAGATCAAACCATAATTTAAGGTAATTAAGGATCTAGGGTTAACCGGTATTCTGTATTTACTAGAATTCAAGGATGAAGTTATCAAATACATCCTGAGCATGGTTCATAATGAATTCATATGGTTAAACAGACCCTACATGATCACAAAGGAAGCTATACAAGTTGTGACTAACTTACCTAGGATTGGACAAGAACCTGGTAAGAAAATTTCCAACATAGAGGTTCAAAAACTCACTGGCTCCACAACGAATAACAGATTAATGAGGATAGGCACAATAACCAACTCAAACATAAAATTTGCAGGAATGATCATAGAATATAAGGTAACACAATCCAACTGATTGAATTCTGTTGCAAGTTCTTGCATTCATGCCGCATATCAAATGTTAAGAAATAATGTGAAACATGACTTATGTGAATGGATGAGGAGTGAGTTAATGTTAAACCTTAAAAAGATCAAAGGAACCAAGAAAGGCACATTCAGATATGGAAACTTAATTATCTGTTTGATTCTTTATTTCTTGAATGAGCTACCCAATTTATGTTGAACATAGAGTACCACTGAGATGGGGCATGAATCAGTGGTTCCTAGGTCTATTTCTTTTCTGATCTAACTTAAGAATATTGATTATGTACTTAATCACATAGACAGTCAAACCGGTAGTACAAGAAAGAAGGGCAAAGTGTGTTGGCATATGTGTAGAGTATGTTGACATTATGATATTGTGTTGTCATTGATGTCAATATGCTAAAGAGAGAACTAGTAATATGTTGAAGAGTGAACCGGTTTATTGAATTTAAGCAACTGGCAAAGTGAACTGATATAATGTTATGAACCAGTATAGGTGCAAAAGGTGAAGCGATACATTTGTTCAAATGAACTGGTATAAGGAATGTTTTCTATCAAGGTTTAATATGGTATGACTACTGGTTGGTAGTGTGAGATTTTGCCAAGATCAAGAGGCAATGGAAAGCACAAATAAGAGAGAACAAAATAGATGATAGAAATAAACTGTATTCTATCAAGATGAAAAATAAGATCAATTGGATCATTAAGCATTACATACAATGAATATGAGCTTGCTTATATAGGCAAGGCTATATGGATATGTGAGCACACAAACATAACATGTGGCTCAATAAGAAATAGGGGTAGGTAGAAAATAGGTGTGGGTAGGTAGGAGAAACTATATAATAGTCCACATGAGGTGGATCACTGGCTGAATGTGGAGTGTAACAACAAGATCAACACCATAAAAGGTGGAAATTCTCCTACACACACTATCCCAATGTGGCACAAACACTGAAGTGTCTCATACTCAAACTACTATGAAATGCATGTACCTAAGTAAACTTAAGGTGTAATAATATCCAAGATGAATAATTATTTACACCAACAGCCCCCTTAAGTGTAACTTAGGGGAAAGCACTTAAGTCTACAATGCAACTAAGTAATGCAAGATGGGTCCCAGCTACTAGGCCATGTTAGGTACCCATGTACAAATGCAAATGCATGAAAATCAATGCAATGAAATATCTCAAAGTGGGGAAAGAGAGGAAAACCCAATGGGAAAAAACCCTCCCCAAAAGAGAGATGAAAAACTAGATACAAAGAACTCTCATAGAAGTATGTGAAGGACAAAACCCCATGTGAGGAAAAATTCCCCTCCATATGAGAGAAGAAGAGAAGCTAGGAAGCCCCCCCTCAATGTACAATCTGCACCAATGATAGAAGCTTGATGTATGAAGAAACTGCTGCATGAACGTCAAACAATATTCCTCCCCTTAGGAAGAAACAAAACAAAAGGTGTATCCATGAAGTCTCCCCAATCATGAAGGGAAGATGTATGAAGAAAACTCATGATGAAAGGAATCTCTGAAAAATGATCAAGTGTCCCCATATCAATGCTGAAAGATACCCCCTCCAAAGGTGGTAAACTGTGCCACACTGCTGAAAAAGGCACTCCAAGATCTAGTGGAGATGGATGTAGAACATGTCCCAAAGACTCACATGTCTCCTCAAAAAATAAAGAGACCTCCTCCAACTGCTATACATAAGTATCCACAATCATGTCAACCTCTAAAGATTGATCATGTAGAGAATGCACAAGAGGGTCAGAGTGTTCCCTTGCAACAATCAAAGAAGGATCACCTTCATCAAAGAGAAGATGAATGTCATCAATGATGTCTCCCAAATCTACAATGTAGGATTCCACAAACAAACCTGCAATGTCTATCAAGTAATCATCCCATGAATCTAAAGCTGCAAGACAATGAATATCCTACTGCACTGAATCACATGAAGGCAAAACTGTTGCACTATCTGTATCATTAGGTGCAATGGGTGATGAGATATTAGTATGAGGAGATGAAATACAAGGCTCAAGAACGGGGTCACATGTGAGAATCCCCATGTTCAAGTGCCCAAAGTTCTCCTCAAAAACTGAACCATCACAAGAAGTGTGATCATCATGTGTAGAATCATCAAATGTGAAATCATCATCATCAACAAAATCTGAAAAGGAGTATAACTGAGATGCATGATCAACCACCCCAGTCGCAATGATAGCTCTAGTCTCCAAGTCTTGAATGAAAACTAACTCAGGTGTGAACTCCACAACACTCTTAGTTGCGCCATGTGTGATTTGATAGATAGAAAGGAGATTGTTTGTCAAGTGGGGTACACACAACACATCATTGAAGGAGTTATCCCTAATTTCAATAGATCCTTTTCCAATCACATCCATGTATGTATGATTGCCCATCAAAATCTGCGGCATGGTGCAAGGCTCAAATGTAGAGAACATAGACTGCGAAGATGCCATATGATGAGAAGCCCCTGAATCTACAAGCCATCTCTCTGAATCATGACTGATAGTAGCACATAGAGCTTTTCCTTTTCTTGTCCCAAAAGAGTGAGTCTTCCCACTTGTAGAAGCCATGAATGCTTGCCCTTTTCCTTTTGAATGTGAGGAAGTGGAAGTTGATGAATCATCCTTCTTGTAGACATTAGGCAAATCAACATTATTCTTTTTGATGATATGTGTGAGCTCATCAATCTTTTTAAAATGGCAACGATGCTCCTCATAACCAAACTTTTTACAATAGGCACAAGTAGGTTTCTCCCTCTTTGGTGAATTATCCCTCTTGGAAGAGGATGTATCTCCTTGTTGTGGAGAGGATGATGCTTTGTCCTTCAGATTTGATTGCCATTTCTTCTTGTTTGAGTTGTCCTTTCCTTGATTTCCTTTGTTCCCTTGATTTGCTACTAATGCTTGAGACTTAGAAGCCTTAAGAATGCCCATGCTTATCAACTTAGTTTGTTCCATCATCGATATTTCATTGAAAGCATCAAATGTAGGCATTGTGTAGCTTGAACCCATTGTCATCCTATGGGTTTGGAAACTAGAAACAAACGCTGCATATTCTTGTGGAAGCTTTCCCATCAAGTTGAAGATCAATTGATTATCCTTCTTATCAATGCCACAATCTTTAAGTTGTGCCCTCAACTCATTTTCCTTAGTGACATAATCTTGTATAGTATCAAAGTTATTGGGATCCAACATGGTGAGATCATTATCAATTTGATATCCCCTAATCTCATCAACTTGACCATACAAGTCTTGAAACTTTTGCCAAGCATCCTTGATTAGAGTACACTTCTCAATATGAAAAATGAGATCCTTTGATACATACTTTCTTAAGGTACCAATTGCCATGATATTTTTAGTGAGCCAATCCAAGTGACCAACTAGATCAACCTCAGGATCAACGGGAGCAACAATAGTTCCATCAATGTAATGAGTTAGTCCTTTTTCCATAAGTTTACTCCATGCATCAATTTTCCAAGTAGCATAATTATGAGGAGTTAAGAGAGGAAACTTAGAAGAACCCATAGCAGCAAAAAGGAAGGAACACAAAAGCACAAGAGACACCACCCAAGTTCACTCAATCAAAGTACCCCCCCAAAAATGATGATTTTGGCACTTTATATGTATTGTGTGTACAATAGGCCACTTGCAAAAAATGCAAGGTGGACTTCTGATCTCAATTTACAACTTCTCAAAATGAGATCTAAGAGACTTCAACAAATATTGCTAGTGATCTAAACTAAGATCCAAGCAAAATGCAAGTACCAAATATGCCAAAAATGGCCAAATAATGAAAGTAAAATTTCTACTTAAAATTACTGCAAACAAATGGTATATTATGAAAGTAGATGAAAAAATATGCACTTTCAAAAAAAATGGCACCTGAAAAGGAGTCCATATGAGCCCAAATGAAGCCTCCAAAGTTGTAAAAATCAGGATTTCATGATTTCCAAAAAAACTATTTCCAAGAAACAAAAAAATCCCACACCATTGTACAGATCATGAAATTCTACCCCAAAACAAAAAAACTTGATCGAAAAAAGGAGTTTGGATGAGTGATATATCGCTATTTGAAAATCGCTTGCAAAATGATAATTTCTAGAAAATTTCCGTTGTGACTTCAAACTTCAAATGCCTCTAGATTTGGCCTCCGAAGTCCGATTTGGATGAAAAAAAAGGCAAAAATGACTTTCTTGGACCTCCTCAATCCAATGGTAACCTTAGATTTGATCCATCAAGCCTCAATAATAACCTGCAATAGAAAGATCCAAAATGCAAACCCCAAATAACATTAAATTTCTCTCAATTGGCAAACCAATGATAGTCTAATGGCTCTGATACCATGTGAGATTTTGCCAAGATCAAGAGGCAATGGAAAGCACAAAAAAGAGAGAACAAAATAGATGATAGAAATAAATTGTATTCTATCAAGATGAAAAATATGATCAACTAGATCATTAAGCATTACATACAATGAATATGAGCCTGCTTATATAGGCAAGGCTATATGGATATGTGAGCACACAAACATGACATGTCGCTCAATAAGAAAAAAGGGTAGGTATGAAATAGGTGTGGGTACGTAGGAGAAACAATATAGTAGTCCACATGAGGTGGATCACCCACTGAATGTGGAGTGTAACAACAAGATCAACACCATAAAAGGTGGAAATTCTCCTACACACACTATCCCAATGTGGCACAAACACCCAAGTGTCTCATACCCAAACTACTATGAAATGCATGTATCTAAGTAAACTTAAGGTGTAATAATATCCAAGATGAATAATTATTTACACCAACAGGTAGTCCCAACCTCAGGGTTTCCGGTTTAAGTGTTTCGAGCCTGTGTGATTCAACCAATGGCATTGTGTGATGAGTTAGCATTGTAATGGAGATCAGATCATGTTGCCACGTCAGCCTCATGCACGTGAAGGATCTTGCATGAAGTGGATTGATCCTATCTACCTCAGGAATGTGTGAAGTCCCTGGAAATGATGAAGAACGTGTGATGGGTTATCGCCTCCAAGAAGTGGTGAAGAATGAACAATGGAGAATGTCTTGAGATCTATTCAAGACTGTTGTATTCAAATGCAAAAGTGTTCAATGGTCAAGATTGAACTGACTGATTTACTCAACCTAAATGTCTAGGGTTTAGGGTTTATGCTACCGACCTATCTGTTTCCTAAGGTTGATGTTGTTTTTCATGTTGAAGTTGTTGGCAAATGTTGTGTGTTTATCTGAGTGCAGAGATATGTGTTTCTTGCCAGACCAAATAAGAGAATTGATACCTACAAAGTGTGTGTACAAAAGGAAGAAACTAAAATGGATCTACATTAGCATTGAATGCTATTACCGGATCATTGTAATACCTATTGATCTCTAATCACTTCAACAGTTGGAAAATCCCTTAACAGGGCAGCTTTAACCAGCTTGCTGTAAATCCTTTAACAGGGTGACTCAAATCCATTGAGTTCATAAAATCCTCTAATAAGGTAACCTTTAATAGGGTTTAACCCTTAATCAGGTATTATAGCCATCCCTTAACCAGGTGATCCCTAATAAGATCAGTTCCTAACAGAACCTATTGTAACAGTCTTTAACCGGACAAGGTTCCTAACAGAGCGGACTTCTAAAGAGTTCAAAAATAGCTTGTGGGTATTCATCCCCGCCATGGTTTTTCCCAGTTGGGTTTCCATGTGAAAAAATATGTGTGTCATATGTGATGTCATTTTCATGTGATGTTTTGTTGTTTTTTGTCAAGCAGTTAATCATGTTGATCTAGCAAGTTATTATATTTTTTATGATAGATTACCTATTTATGCACAAGGATAATGTGGAAATGAGGGTGTAGGTTGTGTGGAAAGATTAGTGTTTTCAGTTTATATCTTTCACAGTCTCATTGTTCTTAACCGGTAGTAATCTAGTTTTTCTTGGTGTTAGTGATTGCTAGTCAAGTTCACTATTTGCAGTCAAACCGGTTCAAGAATTTTTTTTCTGTCTGTACTAATTCAACCCCCCCCTCTCAGTACTGGTTTGGTACACATTGTTCATCATTGAGTTATCAATTGGTATCGGAGTGTCCTCTAGGTCCTCTATGTTGTAAGCTTAACTGCTTGAGGGAAAGATCCTATTCTAATGATGAAGAGGGAAGGTCCAAAGTTCAATAAAGATAATTTCAAAATATGGAAGGACAGAATGAAGATATACATCAGAAGCATGGGTGATAAACACTGGAGCTATGTTGAGAATGCTTATGTTATTCCTACTGGTACTCTCACCGATGATCAAAAGAGAGAGATCTAGGTGAATGGGCAAGTCATGAAAGCCCTAATTAGCAGCCTATATGACATTGAGTTTATTGATGTCCAGGATAAAGAAAATCCCAAATAAGTATGGGATACTCTTGAGAACATCTATGGTGGTGATGAGCATGTGAAACAAGCTAAGGAAGAAAGCCTTAGAGGAAATTTTGAAGACATGTGGATGGTTGAAGGAGAGACCATTCAACAATATGGAATAAGAATCAAAACTATTGTTGGAGATATCAAGAGTGTAGGTGGTAAAATGGAAGATTCCACTGTTGTTAGCAAAGTTTTGGGATCCTTATTACTGGTCTATGCAATAAGGGTTGCTGCTATTCATGAGTTGAGGTCAATAGACAAAACTAAGGTATCCCTAGACTCCATCATTGCAAAGTTGACAACCTATGAGCTAAATAGTTTTGATGCCAGTGTTCAGAAGACAACATTAGCCTTTAGAGAATCTGCTGCTCCATCTAGAAAAGGAAAAGAAGCTAGTAGCAATGGTGAACCAAGACAGAGCAGAGAAATGGATGATGAGGAGATCCTAATGGAATTTGAAGCTCTTCTTGCTAAGAGAATTCCTAAGGGAACCGGTAAATACAGAGGCAAGCTCCCTTTGAAATCCTTTTCTTGCAACCGGATAGGACAGATTGTTGTAAACTGTCCAAATGGTGATAGCAAGGACAAACTAGATAAGTTCAAGAAGTTGAAAGGAGGAAACCGAAGAAACTATTTTGTAGAAGTTGATGAAGGTGTCACTACTGAGGAATCAGAAGATGAATAAAATGAGGATATTATGTTTGTAGCAGTCAAGGAAGATGTGTCAAACCAGAAGGCTCTTGTCTCCCTCTTTGATAATTCCAATGAGTGGATTATTGATAGTGGTTGTTCTTACCATATAACTGGTGACCAGAGTAAGTTTCTTTCTTTGGAAGAGTATGATGGTGGTGTGGTTCATTTTGGTAATGATGCACCATGTATGGTAAAAGGTAGAGGGTCCATCTCTCTAAATGGAAGAAGCAGTGCTGACAATGTGTATTGGGTAGAAGGTCTAAGGCACAACCTTTTGAGTGTTTCTCAACTGAACAATAATGGACTCTCTGGAATTCAAAAATGGAGTGTACAAAATCAAAAGAAAGAGTGGTGAACTGATGGCTACCGATATGTAGACCAAAGGTAGCCTATTTTAGCTAAATGCTAATGTCAGTACATGTCTTATGGATAATTTTGAGGATAGCAGGATATGGCATTGGAGATTTTGCCATGTAAACTTTGACAATATTGTGAAGGCTAGTAAGATCAAGGCAGTTAGAGGATTGCCGGTGCTAAGCAAATCAGAAAATCCTTTGTGTAGAGAGTGTCAACTGGAGAAAATGTCTTCCTCAACTTTCAAAGGTAAATATTTCACTGCACACAATTTACTTGAGCTTGTGCATATTGATTTGTGTGGTCCTATGAAAACTAGAAGTGTGTAGGGAGATAGGTATTTTATGATTCTTATAGATGATTTCTCAAGAATGATGTGGGTCACATTCTTGAAGGACAAGTCTGAAGCCTTTGGAAAGTTCAAAGCTTTCAGAGCACTAGTAGAAAAGGAAAGTAGTAGAAGAATCAAATGCCTTAGAACTGATCAAGGAGGGGAATTCACTTCTGGTGAATTCAACAAATATTGTGAAGAGAATGGCATCAAGAGGCAACTTTCTACCCCCTGGACTCCATAGTAGAATTGCCTAGCAGAAAGAAACAAGCAGGTTATGGATGAAGCAGCTAGAACTATGTTGATCCAAGGAAAGGTTCCTCACACCTTTTGGAGAGAAGCAGTGAGCACTGTAGTCTACAGAATGAACCGGGTACTTATCAAGAAAGGAAAGGATAAGACTCCTTATGAGTTCTAGACCAGTGAGACACCAGTGGTAAGATACTTTAGAGTATTTGGTAGCAAATGTTATATCAAGAGAAGTGAACATCAGAGCAAGTTCGATGCAAAATGTGATGAGGGAATATTCCTAAGATATTCCACCAAGAGTAAAGCTCTCAAATGTTTCAATAATAGGACTCAAAGAATCATTGAAAGCATCAATGTTAGGATTGATGAAAACTCTAAGAAACCTAAGGAAACCAGCAGTGAGCATGTAGGAGATGAGCCGGTAGTAACCTTTTGGGAACCGGTTACAGATCAGCCCAGTACCAGTAATTGTGCTCCTACACCGGTGGATGCTGATGCTGATGAAGATGAGGTTGAAGAAGAAAAGAAAGAGGAATCTATTAAGAATATACCTAGGTATGTAAAACTCAATCATGATCCAAAGCAGATCATAGGAGACAGAGATGCAAGAATTCTTACAAGAAGAAAGGCCAAAGAAAACTCATGTATGATCTCTGAATTTGAGCCTAAATCATTCAAAGAGACACATAAAGATGAAGACTGGATCAAGGCAATGGAAGAGGAACTTGACCAGATAGAAAAGAATGGTACATGGTCTTTGATACCCAGACCAAAGTATAAAAATGTCATTGGAACCAAATGGGTCTTCAGAAATAAGCTGAATGAGGATGGCATAGTGGTAAGGAACAAAGCCAGACTAGTATGCAAAGGATATGCCCAAGAAGAAGGAGAAGACTATGAAGAAACCTTTGCTCCAATAGAAATATTGGAAGGAGTTTGTATGCTTCTTGCACATGCAGCTTTTAAAGGATTCAAGGTATACCAAATGGATATAAAATCTACATTTCTAAATGGAATACTTGAAGAGGAGGTGTATATAGAGAAACTAGATGGGTTTTCCCTATCAGAAGATAGTGACATGGTGTGTAGGCTAAATAAAGCCTTGTATGGACTGAAGCAGGCACCTAGAGCATGGTATGAACACTTGCACTCCCATCTTGTGAAGATTGGATTTGAAAGAACAAGTGAAGATAGCAATATCTACTTGAAATCAAAAGGAGATCAAATTCTAATCTGTGAAGTATTTGTTGATGACATAATCTTTGGTGGAGATGACAAGATGAGTCATGACTTTGCAAATGAGATGAAGAAGGAATTTGAGATGTCACTCATAGGGGAGATTAAGTTCTTCATTGGACTATAGATTCAACAAATGAGAGATGGAATCTTTATTACTCAATCCAAGTATGTCAAAGAGGTGTTGAAGACCTTTGGCATGGAAGACAGCAAACCGGTTGGTACACCAATGGTGACTGATTGCAAACTATCAAAAGAGGATGACTCAGTATTCATGAATGAGAAGGAATACTGATCAATGATTGGTAAGTTTCACTATATTGTGCATAGCAGACCAAACATTGCACATGCAGTGGGTATTACTGCTCAGTTTCAGAAAAGTCCAAGAGAATCCCACTTGGTAGCAATCAAGTGGATTCTTAGATATCTAAAGGGAACTATTGACTATGGATTATGGTATCCATACAATGATGATTTCAACTTGAAAGTGTTCATAGATGCTGATTGGGCTAGTAATGTGGATGACTAGAAGAGCACAACCGGTGGTGAATTCTTTCTCAGTGGTAGACTAGTCTCATGGATGAGTAAAAAGTAGAGTTGTATCTCTTAGTCCATAATAGAAGTGGAGTATGTTGCAACTTTTATGAACTGCACCCAGACAATTTGGATGAAGCATGTATTGAATGGCTTCAAAGTTCCTGTATCTGAATTAGTAAGTATATTTTGTGACAATATAAGTGCAATTAACATTTCCAAGAATCCAATTTTACATGCTAGAACCAAACACTTTGAAGTAAAGTATCATTTCTTGAGTGAAAAGGTTCAAAACAAAGAGGTGGTATTGGAACATGTTTCTCGTAAGGAGCAATTAGCAGACATATTCATCAAGCCTCTAGTGAAGGCTACCTTTACCTATCTGAGAGGTGAATTAGGGGTGCTACCCCTTTAAGAGGCAAACTAAAGGTTTGTTCTCCACAACAGTCAAATCTTACTTTGCTATATCTTTTCAGGATTGATGTGTTGAAGGATGCTGCTCCTTCGGGGGAGTAGCATAGTGGAATAGGGAAGCTCGTGCCTCCACTTTGGCATTGTTGTCAAAGGGGGAGAAGAGGTAAGTGGAGAAGATATCTACAATATTAAGGAGATGTGATGCAAAAAGAGAGATATCTTTGTATAATGCCATCAATGACAAAGGGGGAGATTGTTGGCATATGTGCAGAGTACGTTGACATGATGATATTGTGTTGTCATTGATGTCAATATGTTGAAGAGAGAACCGGTAATATGCTGAAGAGTGAACCAGTTTATTGAAGTTAAGCAACTGGCAAAGTGAATCGATATAATGTTATGAATCAGTATAGGTGCAAAAGGTGAAGCGGTGCATTTGTTCAAGTGAACCATTATATGGAATGTTTTCTATCAAGGTTTAATATGGTATGACTACCGGTTGGTAGTCCCAGCCTCAGGGTTTCTGGTTGAAGTGTTTTGAGCCTGTGTGATTCAACTGATGGTATTGTGTGATGAGTTAGCATTTTAATGGAGATTAGATCATGTTTCCACATCAGCCTCGTGCGCGTGAAGGATCTTGCATGAAGGGGATTGATCCTGTCTACCTTGGAAATGTGCGAAGTCCCTGCAAATGGTGAAGAATGCGTGATGGGTTCTCACCTCCAAGAAGCACTAAAGAATGAATGAAGGAGATTGTCTTGAGATCTATTCAAGACCATTGTATTCAAATGCAAAAGTGTTCAATGGTCAGGATTGAACCAACTAGTTTGCTCAGCCTAAATGTCTAGGGTTTAGGGTTTATGCTACCGACCTATCTTTTTCCTATAAGGTCGATATCATTTTTCATGTTGAAGTTATTGGAAAATATTGTGTGTGTATCTAAGTGCAGAGATACGTGTTTCTTGTGAGACCAAATAAGAGAATTGATACCTACAAAGTGTGTGTGCAGAAGCAAGGAACTAAAATGGATCTGCATTGGCATTGAGTGCTATTACCAGATCATTGTAATACCTATTGACCTCTAATCACTTCAATAGTTGGAAAATCCCTTAAAAGAGTAGTTTTAACTAGCTTGCTATAAATCCTTTAATAGGGTGACTCAAAGCCATTGAGTTCATAAAATCCTCTAATAAGGTAACCTTTAACAGGGTTTAACCCTTAACCAGGTATTCTAGCCATCCCTTAATCAGGTGATCTCTAACAGGATTAGTTCCTAATAGAACCTGTTGTAATAGTCTTTAACCAAACTAGGCTCCTAATAAAGCAGACTTTTAAAGAGTTCAAAAATAGCTTGTCGGTATTTCTCCCTACCTTGGTTTTTCCCAGTTGGGTTTCCACATGAAAAAAATGTGTCATATATGATGTCCTTTTCATGTGATGTTTTGTTGTTTTCTATCAAGCGGTGAATCATGTTGATCTAGCAAGTTATTATATTCTTGATGATAGATTACATGTTTATGCACAAGGATAATGTGGAAATGAGGGTGTAGATTGTGTGGAAAGATAAGTGTTTTTGGTTTATATCTTTCACAGTCTCATTATGCTTAACCGATAGTAATCTAGTTCTGACCAGTGTTAGTGATTGCTAGTCAAGTTCACTGTTTGCAGTCAAACCAGTTCAGGGAAAAGTTTTTGTGTCTGTACTGATTCATCCCCTCCTCTTAGTACTGGTTTGGTATTCATTGTTCATCATTTAGTTATCAAAGTGATCATGCATACACAACCAACTCACAACACCAAATTTACGAGAAAAACCCAATATGGGAAAAACCTTGATGAGAAAAGTTGGTGAAGACTACTGCTCCAATCTAGCCTCACAGTAAAACACAGTTACAAAGTTTAGGGCACCAACCCAAGGAGAACCAACCCCTACACTTTTAGGGAACCAACCCAAGGAGCACCAATCCCTGCACCAAGCTCCAACTTGGCTATGTATATTGAAATACTATTTGAATATAATTTAGGCTTCTTACTACAAATGAATTCTATAGCTCTTGAATAGAATAACTTTCTGTTATCTTTCTCTCCTTCTCACACATAGTCTCTTAGTACAGTGTGTCACAGTGGGATGTTGCCTGCTCTATAATGCCTTACCGATAAGACTCAACTGCTCGACTATAAAACTACCAGTAGGATCCTCTAACTGGTTTGCCTACTTGCTCACACTATAACTTGTTCAAAATCATCATCACTACACTCCACACTTCATTCTTCACTACAATATCATCTTTTCTATTCATTGCTCCAATTTCTTATAAGATGATTTCCTGCCAAAAACAATTCAAAATCCAGGTGGTGAGTGTTCCTTCACCATCATCTAGGCAAATCAAATCCAGCCAGATCTTGCAAGATCTAATCTCCTTGAAGTCCATTGGTTCATCTCTGTCATTTTCATGCTTTTTAAGACACATTTTGTAGATAGGGGAAACACGATCCTTTATATAGATTTACATCTGTCAAATTGCTATTAATGACTCTGTGATTTCCTTCTCAAGGTATTCTTTCAATCTGATCTTCTTACTTTGATCCAGGCACCAACAATTCCCCTGATCTTCCTCTGTCATTCCTTCTTCCTCGAGCCACAATCAAACTAATGCAATCCCTTGATTTGTAGTTCCTTCATTAATGGTGAATATCTATTTCATTGACCCTATGGATGAAGCTTCACCAACCACACCCTACTTGTCACCTTCGCTTCATACAAATCAAGACATGGCTTTCTAATGTTCAGTCGGTCTGACAAACACATACCGATGAAACCATTTTTCATTAGAGTGTTCTTCACCCGTTGACCGGTATAGCATCCTATACCAGTTGTACATCGTAACATTCTACCTCTTTATCATTATCTGAGCAGCCATCTACCATGCTCAAAATCCACTAGTTGACATCAATGACAACTAAGTGCCAAAATGCCAACAATCTTCCCCTTTGGCATTGATGTCAACTTCTCATAGTCCACTCCATACCAGTACATTTCTCCCCCTTTGACATAATGTACTTGCGCACTCTCCCTTTGAACCACATAATGCTCCCCCTGAGCCACATAAACCTTCCTACGTAAATGATACAACTCCCAACTTGTGTCAGAGGTACTCAAACATACCTACCAGTAGTGGTTTGGTGAAACGTCTGCTACTTGTTCACCAGTAGGAACATAATCCATTCTTACCTCTAGTCCTTCAACCTTCTCTTTGAGGAAGTGGTATTTGATGGCAATGTGATTTGTTCTAGAGTACATGACCGGATTCTTTGCTATGTTGATTGCACTTGAATTGTCATACTAGATGAGGATGGGATCAGTGATATCCACTTGGATATCTTTGAGAGTCTGCATCATCCAAACCACGTGAGAGCAACATATAGCAGCAACAATGTATTCAACTTCAGTAGTAGATAGGGAGACTGAGTCTTGCTTCTTGCTATTCCATGAGACCATCCGGTCACCCAGAAAGAATGCACCACTGCTTGTGCTCTTTCTATCATTAATACACCCTGCCCAATCGGCATCAATGTATGCTTCCAAAATAAAATTTCCCTATTTAGGATACCACAAACCATAGTTGAGCGTTCCTTGTAGATACCTAAAATTTCTACTAACAACATTCATGAGTGACTGCTTTGGTGCAACTTGAAATATGATCACCATACATACTACTTGAACAATATCTGTTGTTGAAGTAGTTAGATATAATAGACTTCCTATCATGGATCTATACAAAGTCTGATCCACTACCAGTGATTCACCATTCTTACTTAATTTTTTGTTAGTCACCATGGGAGTACTTGCTGGTTTGCAATATTCCAATTGGAATTTCTTCAGCATCTCCTTTGCATACTTGACCTATGAGATAAATATTCCTTCATCTTTCTATAGTATTTTAAAGCCAAGGAAGTAAGTCAATTCACCAAGCATTGACATCTCAAATTTTGTCTACATCTGATCAGCAAACTCTTTGCAGTGAGTATCCTTGTTGCCTCCAAAGATGATGTCATCTACATACACAACGATAATAATCATGTAAGTCCTATCTTTTCTTATGTACAAATTGTTGTCAGCACTTCCCTTTTTGAATCCTTAATCATTTAGATACAAATCTAACCATGAGTACCATGCTCTGGGGGCTTGCTTTAGACCATACAGAGCTTTCTTTAACCGGCATACAAATATCACATCATTATGCAACAGAAATCCTTCTGGTTGCTCCATGTATACTTCTTCCAAGTTTCCATTTAGAAAAGCAGACTTTGTAGCCCTTGTAGGCAGAGTAAGCTAGAAACATCCTAAATGCTTCTAATCTAGCCGCCGGTGCAAATGTTTCTTCAAAGTCAATCCCTTCTACCTGAGAGTATCCTTTGCACAATAGTCTAGCTTTATTCCTCACAACCTTACCTTCTTCATTCATTTTGTTATGGTAGACCCAATTTGTGCCAATGATGCTCTTATCTTTCGGTCTGGGGACTAATTCCCAAGATTTGTTCTTCTCAAACTGGTGCATTTCTTTTTCCATGGCATCCATCCATTCTTGTGTCTTGCTAGCCTTAATGAAGGTTTTGGGTTCAACTTCAGTCATGAGACATAGGTTGACATGTTCATCATTTTGGGCAAGTCTTCTTCTAGTCTGCACACCATCACTGGTTGGGATTCTTCTAAGGTTGGGATCCTTCTAAGGTACTACCTCTTGTTCAGTGTTATACTCAACACAAATATTTTCATCATTGGAGTCATCATGCTAGTTAGTGTGTTGTTGACATCCTTTGTGCATATCCTCATCAACTCTTACATGCACGCTTTCAACAATTCTTCTTAGTCTTTTATTGTAGAATTTGTAGGTCTTGTTGTTTGATGAGTAACCAAGGAAGATCCCTTCATCACTCCTAGATTCAAAGCTTCCCAAACCATCCATACCTTTTTTAATGAAGCATTTGCTTCCACAAACTTTTAAATATTTGACTGATGGCTTCCGATCATACCATAATTCATAAGGTGTCATCTTGTTGTTTTTTCTCAACTGAACATGGTTGAAGGTGTATGCAGTAGTATGCATCACTTCTTTCTAGCAGGTATTCAGTAGACTGGCCTCATTCAACATAGGTCTGGCCATCTCCTTGACTGTCCTATTCTTCCTTTCTACCACACCATTTTGCTGTGGTGTTCTAGGAGCAGAGTATTGTCTTCTAATTCCATTATTTCATAATAATCCTCAAATTCATCTGATGTGAACTCTCCACCCCTATCTGATCTTAGACATTTTAATTTGTACCCACTTTCCTTTTCCACCATCTTCTGAAAGATCTCGAATCTTTCAAATGCTTGTGATTTATCTTGCAGCAAGGTGACCCATCTCATCCTTGAGTAGTCATCAATGAAAATATCTTTCACCGGAAAGTTCTCTTGTTTTAGTTGGACCACACAGATCTATATACACAATTTCAAGTGGCTTGGAGGTGTTGTGCTCCTTTGTTCTAAAACTTACTCTTGTTTGTTTGGCTTTTACACATTCATCGCAAAATGTGTTTACTAGCTTGATGATGGGTGGAATGTTCCTCACACACCCCTTTTTGCTTACTACAACCAAGTTTTCAAAATTTATGTGGCCTAATCTTCTGTGCCATAACCAACTTTCATCTACTTGTCCTAACATACATTGGGACTCATAGCTTTCCTTTATATTATACACATTTCCATCGGTTCTCTTTCCTTCTACCACAACTTTACCAGTACTGTCTATCTTTATCTGACAACTAGTTGAGTCAAAGGTGAATTTGTAACCTTTATCACACATTTGACTCACACTTGGCCGATTATGTTTGAGGCCCTCCATATAATAAACATCACGTGCCTTCAACTTTCCATAAATGCTGAGTGTTCCTTTTCCCTTAATTTTGATGGAGGAATTGTCTCCAAACCTTACCGATCTACCATTCCAATCTTCAAGATTAATGAATTTTCTTTTGTCACTAGTCATATGGTTTGAGCAACCACTATCTACTACCCATAGATTTTTCCTCTCAACATGCAAGGCAGTCTACACTATGAGACTTGATTCTGCCTTTTCCTTTTCTTTCTCAACCAGAACCGATTTGATTTCCTTCTTATTGTCAGCTCTTGGATTCTACTCAGGTTTAGATACCGGTCTTTGATCAGGATTTTCCTTCACTTGCTTGATCTTCTTATTTCTGCATAATTTGGCTATGTATCCAAATTCTTGACAGTTATAGCATTTTATGTTTTCAATAAAAGAAGCATCTTTAATAGGATATCGGTTGGTTCTTCCTACAATCAAAGCTCTTATGTCCATATTCATTGCACTGATAGCAAACAATATTCATATCTCAAAGTGTATTAAATGAATTTCTACTTTCAAAATACATAGAAGGTTTATTGTTTAACCTACAGTCAGCTATTTTGTGCCCAAATTTATTACACCGATAACATTAACCATGAAAATTTCATACATACCAGTCGCGCTATCTTCATCCAAAATGGAACTGCCTCATTGGGGGTCTTCCATTCATGTTGTTGAATCTGATGAATCCTTCTTAGTCAATCTTGTCATTCCTTCTTTGATCTACAAATTTGTGCATGAAATGTGACCTCCGGTTCATTTTTGTATGCTGGTTTGGATGTCAATTTCTAACAATATCAGCATATGTCTTTTTACCGGTTTCCTTGCCTACAATGAATGTCTTCTTTTCTTTTCCTTCAATTGAAGAAGTGAACATTATCTCTTTGTTAGATGTCCTTTGTGGGCTGATCCTTGACCAACTTCAAAGCCTAAACCACCAGTGTCTTTGGATTGTTTTTGTTTGCTCAACATCTTATCCAAAGCTTCAGTGTTGCCTTCATACTTGCATATTATCTTTATTTCTTCCTTGCTTTCCTCAAGCTCCTTTCTGAACTTTATTATTTCTGCTTCTAGCTCTTGATGCTCCTTTTCTTTCTTTGTCAAGTCAAGGGTTGTAGCTTCATCGATCCTCTTAGTTTCTTCTAGCTACAACTTTAGGTCAAATATGATTTGAGTGGATTCTTCTAGAGACTGATTCAAGAGATCTTGTTCATCTACTGCAATAAGCCTAACTCTCTTGAGTTCTCTTCTTATTTTACTTAGTTCTTCAAGTGCACTGATAAGTTCACTTTCCAAATCCACTTCAGCCTCAACATCCTCTTCTTCCTCATCTTTAGTAGCAAGTCTACCAAGTGCCATAAAAAGATTTACTCTTCTATGGTTCTCATGGTCATCATCTTCTGATGCATCCTCATCATCTGTTGTGTCATCCTCAATAGTATATAAACTGTTTTGGTTTGGATAATCTCTTCTTCCCTGCTAATGGTCATTTCTTTCTCTATCCTTGTCGATAGATCTTCTAAACTCTCTTGACTCATCTCCACTGGTTTCTTTGTGAGGAGAGCTTGCAACAAAGTGTCCTACCTCCCCACAATTGAAACACTTAAGTACAACTTTCCTTTGTACCTTCCTGATCCTCTTTTGAGCTTCCTAACAAAGTTTGCTACTTCAGCATCAGAATCTTCACTAGATTCTTTAAGGGTAACAACTTCCTTTCCCTTTTTGGTGGTATTGAAAGCATCTTCTTTTCTTGAGGAAGTCTCACCGATAGTTTTAATCTCATAGGTTGTCAAGGAACCAAATAGTTCATCCATAGTGAAAATCTTCAAATCCTTGGCTTCTTCTATGGCTGACACTTTGGTATCATATTTGGGAGTGAGAGACCTAAGTATCTTTTTGAGAAGAATTTCATCTGCAATTTCTTCACCAAGTCCTCTAATAGCATTTACAACTTCATCAAATTTGTGAAGGTATTTTGTAATTTTTTCATCATCTTTCATTCTGATGCTTTCAAGCTGGCTCCTTAGAGTTTGTAGTTTGGCCTCCTTGACCTTTGCAACTCCCTCAAATAATCTCTACAACTTGTCCCATGTTTCCTTTGCTGAAATACAATGCATAACCTGGACAAATTCATTATCAGACAGTCCACTCAATATGGCATGTTTAGCCTTTGCATTATTTTTATACTCCTTATTTGCATCTGGATCAATTGGAGGAGTATTAGGAATAGCATACCCATTCTTGACAGACATCCATACATAAAAGCCAAGAGATGAAATATATGTCTCCATTCTTCTTCTCGAGAAAGCATAATTAGATCCATCAAACAAAGGGGCTTTTGAGGAAGCAAACTCACTTCTTTCCATTGTGCTCAAAGTCCAGAATCTACCCAAGGTTTAAAAATAACCAGAAACCTAGGCTCTGATGCCAATTGTTGAACATAGAGTACCACTGTGAGGGGGGGTGAATCAGTGGTTCCTAGGTCTATTCTTTTTCTGATCTAACTTGAGAATATTTATTATTTACTTAATCACATAGACAGTCAAACTGGTAGTATAAGAAAGAAGGGAAAAGTGATCATGCATACACAACCAACTCACAACACCAGACTTACGAGGAAAACCCAATATGGGAAAAACCTCAATGAGAAAAGCTGCTAAAGACTACTACTCCAATCTAGCCTCATAGTAAAACATAGTTACAAATTTTAGGGCACCAACCCAAGGAGAACCAACCCCTACACTTTTAGAGCACTAAGCCAAGGAGCACAACCCATGCACCAAGCTCCAACTTGGCTATGTATATTGAAATACTATTTGAGTACAATTTAGGCTTCTTACTACAAATGAATTCTACAGCTCTTGAATCAATTAACTTTCTATTATCTTTCTCTCCTTCTCACACACAGTCTCTTAGTACACTATGTCACAGTGGGATGTTGCCTACTCTACCACACCTTAGTGATAAGACTCAACTGCTTGACTATGAAACTATTGGTAGGATCCTCTAACTGGTCTTCCTGCTTGCTCACACTATAACTTGATCGAAATCCCTTCTCAACATTTATTCTCCCAACTCCTCTCCACACTTCGTTCTTCACTACAACATCATCTTTTCTGTTAATTGCTCCAATTTCTTATAAGATAATTTCCTACCAAAAACAATTGAAAATCTAGGCAGTTAGGGTTCCTTCACCATCTTCTAGCCAAATCAAATCTAGCCAAATCTTGTAAGATCTAATCTCCTTGAAGTCCATCGGTTCATCTCTGTCATTTCTGTTCTTTTTAAGAAACGTTTTCCAAATAGGGGAAACACAATCCTTTATATAGATTTACATCTATCAAATTGCTATTAATGCCTCTGTTATTTCTTTCTCGAGGTATTCTTTCAGTTCGATCTTCTTACTTCGATCTAGGCACCAAGAACTCCCCTAATCTTCCTCTATCATTCCTTCTTCCTCAAGCTACAATCAAACTGATGCAATCCCTTGATTTGTGGTTCCTTCATTAATGGGGAATATCTATTTCATCAACCCTATGGATGAAGCTTCACCAACCACACCCTACTTGCCACCTCAGCTTCAGACAAATAGACACGGCTTTCCAATGTTTAGTCAGTCCGACAAACACATACCGGTGAAACCCTTTGTTAGTAGAGTGTTCTTCACCTGTTGACTGGTACTAGTAGGGATGAGAAGCTTTGGGATTACTTCAAGACATTTCAAAAAAATATGATGTAAAGGGAAAGAATCTCTAAGAACATTGTGGAGAAGTACTCCACTGACATATGTTTCATGGTGAAAACTAACGAAACACTCATGGAAGTAGTTGAACCCATGCAAATCTGGATCACTGAGCTTGGATATGAGGGAGATGATAGTATTTTTGAGCTTTATGCAAAGATGTTGTTAGATGCCCCATTGGATTTCAAAACATACCACTTCAATATAGTAGGAGAAAAGGATCTTGAAGTGAAAATAGGTTTCAATAGAAAAAGGAGAGAGAAGAAAATTGATAAAATGTTTTCATATGTGTAGAATGTGATTTACAAGATAGACACTCAGCTAGGTTCCTAATCTAAACAAGTAGTCAAACCGGTAGAGGTTTCTACTGAAGAAGTGAAGAAGCCACAAGTTCACATTTCCCAATCACTTCTCACTCTGATCCTGAGGATAATGAGCCTCTAGCTTTCAAGAGGGTGCAAAGGAAGGATGTGGTAAAACCACCGGTAGAGCAACAAAAGGTAGAACTAAGGAGGAGACTTGTTAGAAAGGAATCTCAGCCTACTACACCTCCTCCACCACTAAGGAAGCCTATGCAGAAGAGGAAACCAATCACACTGGCAACAACAAGCAAAAAGCAGAAGGGTGATGATACCGGATGTTGTAAGACAACAATGACCTATAATGAAATAATTGATGAAGTTACATAAGATTTTGAAGAGAGTGAGCCAAGTGAATTAGAGAAAGCTATTCTACTGTATATCGATATCTATAAGAAGGCATTATTTGAAATTTTGAAAGAGATACCTTTATCTCTATACAATAAACTTGAAGCTAGGAGACTCGATGATATCAAGAGGGATAAGGAAATCAAGGAAGTTGCACTTTTGGAACAACGTGGCACTATAAATAATGAAGAGATGAAAAGATGTATAAATACTACTAATATGATAATTTCTAGTAGTAAAAACCAGCTGCTAAGTCTTATGTTGGGTAGAGTAATTGAGGTGGTAAGTGAGACACATAAGGGATGGACAAAATTCTTTTAGAAAAACCCAGACTTTCCCACATCTTAGGAAGAATTTGCAAAGGCATCATCCCTTACAATTCCTAACAAATTAAAAGGAAAGGGTATTTTAGGCAGTTCTACTCCAATTTTGACACAATCACAACCGGCTGTAGCTACAGGCACACAACCACAACCAATAGTCATAGAGAGTGTATAGTTTATACTTACACAAACCAATTTTGAGCAAGAGAGTGTACATGTCATTGGTAACATTGTGGATAATACTCCACCGGCAATAACTGACACTTCACCAAGTGGCAAAGCCATCGGTGCAAAAGAGGTTGAGATGGACAAGGTCAAATCAATTGAGTCCATACTGGTAGGAGAAATAGATTCACCAGAAAGAGTTTTGGCAATTCACACCTCTCAAGTCAAGAATAAATCAGTTTCTGAGGTAAGTGCAACATAACTAATGATGATGGCCACTCAGAAATTGTTGAAGGAAGGAACTGTAGAAAAAGGGTTAATTGATAAATCGGTCTCTGTACTACATATTATAATGCCTGACTATCAGATAGATGATGGAGCAAGTCCTTCTAGTAAGCTCAAAGCTTTAACATAACACATATCAATTAATTATCAATCCTCAAGACAGATTGTAGGCCAACAAGATTTGGGTGGTTTCTCTGATGCAAAAAGAGCAGCTTTTGATCAATTTATAATAACTAGTAAGAAGAAGATAGAAGATAAAATTATCTCTATTGAGGTTTGTTTGAAATAATGCACCAATACTTAAAGAGTATGTTGTAATATATGAAGTCTAACAACTAATGTGGATGGTAGATTGAAAGAATTATATGACAAAATGGCTACTATTGCTAATTCTTTTGATGGGCTAACTACACTAACTACATCTGTTGACGGAGAAAATTTTGTCCTTGGAGAAACAAGTTCTTTCATTTGAGAAAGAAAAAGATAAAATACTAGGAGAGCAAGAAATTTAAGAAGACTGGTGAGTCCAAGACTTGACTCTTTGGGTGTTCACAAGAGAGAATGCATGGATATGCTAGCAATGCCCACATGGGTAGATACCCAGGAGAAGGAATCACTTGCCCACTTACTCAGTGGACTTGCATTAGTATCAGACACTTTGAAATCAAGATGGGACACATATCTTCAGTTGCTGCAAAAGGCATACCCAGAAATTCTGAAGATGACTAAGCTCGAATGACTATAACAATATTCTTTCATTTTTTATTCTTTCACCAGTCTTCGGCATTAATGTCAAAGGGGGAGTATGTACATTTGTGAAAAATATTAGGGAATACATTATTAGTTGAAGTGTGTTTCTCAGTGGGAGCACACGGGTAGGGAATCCATTTTTCACATGAGTGTTGCCATCAATGCCAAAGGGGGAGATTGTTGGCAATTAACACTCATTGGAATCATTTTATTGTCATTGATGGCAACAAGATTGGATAGAAGGCTACAAGATTTTATGGAAGTCAAAAACTAGCACTAGGAGGCATATACCAGCAAATATCGACATTGGAAGCATTTAGGGCTACACCGACACTGACACCGACATCAAGGAAGATTTATTTTGTAAATAATTTTATAATTATCATCAAGGCTGACATTAAATATCTTTTGTAAATGCATTATAAGACGATATAGGGCATATCATATGTAACAGGTATATAGGTCAGTCTGCTAGGTCAATTTAGATATAGTGATGATGGTATTATGATGGTATAGAAATAGATATATAGTAGAACCGTGAGATGCAAAATATGTGTATGGAGATCATTTTTGTATAAAAACATTGTATCATGCAATGATTTATAGATAGCTAGGACAAATCTCTTGCAAGAGAAGAAATACCAATAGTAGTTAGAAATTGTGAACCAGTACAGAGAAGAACTAGAATGAGAACTCTCTCTGGCATAGCAGATGCATTCTTGAGTTCATTTTCAGGAGTTTACTTTGGTAGAAAGCTTGTAGTCAATGAGGCTCTTTAGTGATGAGAAGTATGCCTTCCTAGAAGTGCAGGCCCCTATTTATGTAATATCTTTTCGTATGGCAAGTGAACTAATATTATGGGTCACAAATCCCACTGTTGGTTTTCCTCATTAAGGTTTTCCATGATAAATTCTATGTGTTATGGTGTTCATTTATGTGGATGATTTATTTGCTTCTTGTTATATGCTTCTTTGTTTACCGGTACATACATGCATGGTTCAAATCCCAATATGAAGATCCTATGACATATAATAGTTCAAGTTCATCTAGTTCCTCTACAACTATCTTCTGGAGATAAATTCCTAGGCTTAATGGAACAAATTATAGTGTATGGAAGATTCAGATGGAGACTCATCTCAGATGTCTTGGTAAAGAAATTTGGGAGATCACTGAGAATTGTGTAGCTCTTTTTAATCTGACATATGGAAATCCTCCTTCGGTAAACCTGGATAAGGAACTTGAGAATGATTGTACAGCTAGAGAATCCCTCTTGTCTAAACTTTTTGATCATCAAATAATGGGATTGACTGACATATGAATAACAAAAGCTATATGGGACAAGTTGGAGACTCTAAATGAAGGTGACCCTACTATTATGATTGCTAAAATTGATGGTTATTGGGTGAGATATGAAAATTTTAAGATGGAAGAAGATGAAAGGATTACTGCATTTATGGAAAGGGTAAATTAAATTGTCATGGGCATTCAATGTTGTGGTGGATCTCTTAGAGATTTACCACCAACTTATAAGATGAAGGCTAGTGGAATTAATGAATTGAGAACAAAGGCAAATAATTCTTAACAATAGGGATACCTTGGTTGGGAAATTATCTGCTTTTGAGCTTGAAAATTTTTGACCTTCTGGAGCTATGAAGTCTGAACTTGCTTTTCATCCATTTACATTATCAACCGGCAAGCAAGATTGGAAAGTATTTTATGCAAAGGAATCAGAAGATAAGAAGAGGCAAGATGGATAATTTGAGCAACTTGAAGCCCTATTTGATAGAAGATTACCTAAAGGACTTGTAGGAAGTAAGTATGAATGAAAATCACCCTTTAAATGTTTTGCATGTAATAGAATAGGTCATTTTACATCTAGATGTCCTGAATGGATTTCAAGATTTGAAGAAAGAGATAGAAGATATTTTATGCCTAACCCTCAATATCAGAACAAGCATAAGTATAGGAGAAACAAAGACAAATCATGTTACTTTTATAATGAAGAAGGTGTGATTGATTTTGATGATGAACTGGCACAAGACTCTGCTAGTGGTTTAGATAATGGAAAGGAATGGGTGTTCCTGGCTATGAAGGAAGATGATCTGGTACTAGAAGAGAATGTACCTAAAGAAAAGGACCTTGCTGCTAAAATTGAAGATAAGGATGAATAGGTAATTGACAGTGGATATTCACATCAAATGATAGGAGAAAAAAGGAATTTTCTATCTTTGCAACAATTTGATGGCGTTCTGGTTAGATTTGAAGACGAAAAAGCATGCATGATCAAATGAAGAGGAACTATATCACTAGATGGTAAGCACAATACTGATAATGTTTATTATGTTGAAGGTTTGAGGAATAATCTTTTGAGTGTCGGACAGTTGGTGGATAAGGAATTTCAATTATAATTCAAGGATGGAAAATGCAAGATCATTAATAGATCTGGATTGGAGATTGCTACTGATACTCAAACAAAAGGTAATATATTTCATTTGAATTCTCATGACAAGGAATGTTTGATTACACAAATTGATGAGAGATGGCTTTGACATAAAAGGCTATGTGATGTGAATTTGGATTTCTTCGTAAAGATCAGTTCAACTAAGGCAATTAGAGATATACCTAAGATTGTGAAGCCCTATAATCCGGTATGTAAGGAATGTCAAATAGGGAAACAGGTCAGAACCTCTTCTAATAGTATACAAGACAAATCTTGGATGTTGATAGAACCATGATGATGGAAGCTAATTTACTTCATATGTACTAGAGAGAAGCAGTGAGAAGAACAATTTATACATTCAACAGAGTTCATATCAAAGGAGAAATCGATAAGACACCTTATGAAATATGGTTTAGCAATACACCTACAGTTAAGTACTTCAGAATCTTTGGTAGTAAATTTTATATCAAGTGAGATGATTTCATTGGTAATTTTAATCCTAGATGTGATGAAGGAATATTTCTTGGTTATTCTAATGAAAGCAAAGCATGTAGATGTTATACAAAAGATTTCAAAGAATTGTATAGAGCACTAATGTCAAGGTGGATGAGAAGAATACAAGTCAAATTAGAATTTATGAGCAAGAACTAGCAATGGAAATTATCATAACTAAACTGGTAACACCTATAGTGGAACAAAATTTTGAACTAGTTACTCCAACAGTATGAAAAAATTCAATAGTAACTGAAGATCAGGGAAGAGGAATATAGAATCAAAAGACTCCTAGGAATGTAAGGTTGAATCATTCAGAATATCAGATCATTGGGGATATGAACAAAGGAGTGATGACAAGTAGAAGATTGGTAGCTGATGAGGTATCTTTAATCTCTCAAGTTGAACCGGTATCAGTAACA
This sequence comes from Cryptomeria japonica, assembly GCF_030272615.1. Lineage (NCBI taxonomy): Eukaryota > Viridiplantae > Streptophyta > Pinopsida > Cupressales > Cupressaceae > Cryptomeria > Cryptomeria japonica. The sequence continues at coordinate 73,774,545 of NC_081413.1, forward strand.
AAAGCATGTAAAGATTAATGTTGGATGAAAGCTATGGAAGAAGAATTAGATTAGATAGAAAAGAATAAGACATGGAATTTAGTTCCCCAGCCATAAAATAAGAATGTTATTGGAACTAAATGGGTTTCTAGGAATAAATTAAATGAAGTTGGACAAGTTGTGAGGAATAAATCTAGATTGGTTTGTAAAGGATATTCTCAAAAGGAAGGAATTTATTATGATGAAACTTTTGCACCAGTAGCTAGGATTGAAGATGTGAGATTATTTCTTGCCTATGTTGTACATAAAAACTACAAGGTTTATCACATGGATGTTAAGCGTTCTTTTTTGAATGGGGATCTTGATGAGGAAGTTTTTATTGAGAAACTTGGTGTCTTTTCACTTTCGGATGATAAAGAAAGCCTTATATGTATTGAAACGGGCACCTAGAGCTTAGTATACAAGGCTGGACAAATATATTTTACAAATTCATTTCACTAAAGGTAATGCTGACACTAATCTAAATTATAAAGTCACTATTGATGATATATTGATTATTGAGGTCTTTGTTGATGACATCATTTTTGGAGGTGAGGATAAGTTGTGCATGGAATTTTCTAACAATATGAAAAATGAATTTGAGATGTCTATAATTAGAGAAATAAATTTTTTCTTAGGTTTGCATATTACTTAGACTAATAAAGGTATTTTCATCTGTCAAACTAAGTATGCTAGGGAGTTGTTGAAGAAATTTTGTCTTGAAAATTCCAAACTGGTTGCTACTCCTATGGTTACAAGTGAAAATTTGACAAAGACAACTGAATCATAATCAGTAAATCCTACAAGATACAAGTCTATGATTGGAAGTCTACTATATTTGACTCAGAATAGACTGGATATAATGAATGCAGTTTGCATTTCATCAAGCTATCAAAATGATCCTAGAGAAAAACATGAGAGTGTGGTGAAGGATTTTTAGGTACTTACAAGGAACATTTGAATATGGTTTGTGTTATCCTAAAGATGATGAATTTACTTTATGTGCATATAAAGATGTAGATTGGGCAGGTGATGTTGATGACCGAAAAAGGACTTTCAGTGGAGCCTTCTTTTTCAAAAAGAAACTTACTTCATGGATCAGCAAGAAGCAGACATGTACTTCCCTACCTACTACTGAAGCTGAGTATGTTGTTGCTGCTCCTAATTGTACACAAGTTCTGTGGATGAAGCAAATGTTAAAGGACATAAAGTGCATTTCAATTAACTGGTAGTTATTCACAAGGATAACTCTGCAACTATAGACATATCAAAGAACCTAGTATTCTACTCTAAGACAAAGCACATATCTATCAAATACAACTTCTTGAAAGAAAAGGTGGAAGCAAATGAAGTTAGATTGGTTTATGTGAATACTATTGGCATTTGGCATTATAACAGACAATGGGAGATTGTTGGCATTTCAATAAGAATATTGAGAAGGTTGTTGATGATTATGGATATAACTGATTAAGGATGATTTACTATCTTAATATTATTATTTTGTCATTGATGTCAAGAAATTGATTTTCTAATTCAGTATGATGTTGCCATATCTTGAGAAGTATGATTTGATGAGTATAAAGATGTCGGTAAAAGACATAGAAAGAATATGACGAATAAGGGGATGAATAAGGTATTCAATGGGCAACTATTACTGAGTCAGACAATGATGAGATCATGATGTTTTGATTGTTTTAACATCATACATATGTTCTAAATTGTAAGGTTAATACTATACTATGTTACCGAGCAAAGAGCCTAGTTGGTAAACCCTAAGGTTATCACTATCAGTTAATGAAGGTAGAATGTCTACCGAGTGAAGTTTAGTATTTACCAAGTTGTTACCAAGTTGTAACCGAGCTGTAACAGAATACATTAAATGGTTACATGTCTTATTTAATGAAGGAAGCTGATGAGCTAGAACTGATTAAATGACTGGTATGTCATGCATGAAGTTTGTTAATGAATCTATGGAAAAGGAAAATTGGCATGAAGATCTACAGTGCAGATTGAACCGCATTACCCTAGCACAAGTTCCAAGAAATGTATGCAAGTTCCTAGGTGGGGTAAAATGTTTTTCAGATCAAAGGATACATTGAACCTAGACAAGATTGAAGATCTGATGGCTATGATTGATCATGGGAAATGTGATCAAGGAGATTAAGTGATTAGCTAATTGTTTATAAATAGGGAGCTGTTGATAAACAATGTATGCGGACAAATGTATGCACAGGGATGCTACATAGTGATTACCGAGCATAGAAGCTTGAAGACCTATTTGAATAATAGAGTATAGAAGCCCAGCAGAGGGACAAAATAAGTTCTATGTCTAGATTGTATTGAGCAAATAAGAATCTGCTTTAGCATTTTAGATGTGAAGTTGTAGATAGATTTTTATTACTGTTATTTTGTGAAAGTGATAGAAAATCTCTTAACCAAGTGGACTTAACAGTCTTATTTGTAAAATCCTCTAGCAAGGTGACATTCTGATTGAGTGTTCGAAATCCTTTAACAAGGTCACTTCTAACAAGGTGAAGATCCTAACAGATCTAAGGGAAATCCCTTAACTGGGTCACATCTAGCAATGTGTTTGTAATCTTTAATAGGATTTGCTTTTAACCAAGCATACTCTAGAAGAGTATATTTCTTAGTGGGTCCAAAATCCCACAGTGGTTTTTCCCTATTTGGGTTTCCACGTTAAATCTGGTGTTATGAGGTTTATGATGTTTATATGCTTTTGAGTTTGCATGTTTAGCAGTTTCAGTTATATTACTGAAGTATATGTTACCGAGGTTGAATCTGATGTTTTTATGGAAGATTAAGTTTGTATGATTCACCCCCCCCTCTCATCTTGTTGGCTATTGGATTTGTACTTACATTAAGTATTAGAACTATCAAATACTAAAGAGAAAATTAGAGACATCTTAACTAAACATTTGCCTAAAGAATATTTTGAGCACCTTAGAGATAATTAGGGGTTTCTGTCCCTCTGATACAAACCTGATTGATGCTATTTGGCATCATTTCGGTATGCATTATCAAAGCTATTATTCATTCTAGATTGATGTGGTGATGCTACTACTCAAGGAGACTAGTTAGTATCTTGATTCAGTGGTTTATGATTTTTCTTTGATATTTATGTTAGATCTTTGGCATTGATGTCAAAGGAGGAGAGATAGTCATGTGAAAAACTTGAGGAGTTATATACACTAGGGGGAGAAATTTGCAGAACTTAACTGAGATATCATCTACAGGGAGAGTATGAATCAAAAATTTATTTATATATTCTTGTGTAGGAGATTTGTTTGGAATTTCTTGGCACTTGGACGTTTCTCACCTCTAGTGTTTCCATCAATGCCAAAGGGGGATATTGTTTATTATGATGTTTTGTCATTGACGTCAACATTAACTGCTTTCGTTGCTTACCGGCATGCGGTTGGTCCCAATAGGATTATTGTGGTATAGGGTTACCTCTTCAACAACCCATTCATGGATCAAAGGATGAGGAATAGGATCTTAGGATCATTTTGAGTGTCTTTTGTTTGGGCATTTTCATGTTTTCAATAAGGACCCCACCATATAAACCAATGTCCCAAATTAGGCATCTTGATAAGCCAATTTGGACAATTTGGTAGATAGGGGTAGAATGATGTTTGTTTTGATATTTTATAGGATTTTAGGGTGTGTAGGTGGTGTTTGGTTGATCCAAGTTGTGTGTATCCCAAATTTGGTTTGGTTTGGTTGACAACTTTTGTCAAAAATGCAACATTTGAAAAATGCAACTGCTGCAAGCAAAAGTGCAACTTTTGATGTAAGCCTCTCAATGGCTCCAACCTATTAAAAATTTAGTTGGAAACCATTTGGAGAAGGTCTATATATCTTTTGGACACTATTCTTAAGGTTGGTGTGACTGGTGATTGAATTTTGAAAGCATAATAAATCAGAAAACTCAGTTTTTCCCTGAAATTTGGAACTTGTTATTGTTGTACGCTATTCTAGAGATTGGTTCTGACAAAATAATTCATGGAGTAGGTATAAGATTGAGTTCCCTCTTTTTTTGGTGGTTTTTTGAGGTCTTGATCTTTCAGGAGCAGTGTGAACCCCTTGTTTTACTGACTGTAACTCAAAAAACAAGGGTTTGGCTAGGGTTTCACCTAAAAATGGCCATATCTTGCATCCCACTCATCTAGAAGTTCTTTCCATTGTTGGAATACAAGATTGGTCAGTATATTTTAATATTTTCATGGGTTCTTGTAGGGAAGACTTGGTTGTGAGGAGCTTGAAGCAAATCTAAATAGGCATCTCTGTGTGACTACCTTAGACAAAATTAGGACAGTCACACTAAAATCTCATAGTGGTGGATTCTAGGCATGCAATCCTAAAATTAGAGGTTATTAATGATCCCCCACATTCTCATGAATTTTTTTTGGGGGTTGTGGATCTAGAAACTAGATTTTCTTTGTAAATTAGGCCTAATAGCCATAATTAGGTCTCTAGGCTTCTAAAGGGTTCAGACCCTTAGGTTGCAGATCTTGCCAATCCATTTTGGGGATGAGTGTAACTCCATAAAGGGTATCTATAATGGTAAGTATTTTGTTAGGTTATGTGCAATATTTTGGAGTTAAGGGAAAAATACCCGCTAAGTAGGGCTACTATCCTAGTGGGTAGATTTCCAAAGGAAGTATAGGGCATTGATGCCTAAGTCCAAAATAAATGTTTGGAATAAATCCTAGGTGTCATGAAGTTACCAAATCCAAGGCCCTCAAGAGAAAGAGTCATGGTGAGGCATGTTAGGGGTGTTGAAGGCATTTACTCATCTTGAGTAGGTGCTAGTCGAGAGGAGTGTGAGTCATTCAAGCCTTAAGGTGTGGAGTCCTTTTTGTAGGATCCTTGTTATCATTTGAAAGGGGTCAAAGTAAACCTTTTGGACATATCCTTAGGTGTTTCAAGGGCTCTGCATCAAGTGGTATCAAATCTTAGGAGTGTACTTTGGACCAGAGAAGAAGACAAGATGTCAGAGGAAGAGGGATCCCAAGATCTCCCATCAAGGATGACTAATGTTGAATTGGTTGTCTTGGTGAGGAAGTAGATGGCAGAGAGAAGAGCATTTAGGGTTGAGAATCAGGCCTTGAGAAATTAAATGTACCAATTGAAGAGAAAAGTGGAGAGGGGAGAGAGACTCTGGAGGAGATGAAGAATGGGATGAAGAGGATATCCCTAGGTAGGAAGAACTAGTGGTTCTTGTAGACTAGAAACCCCTGATGAGGATCCTCAAGTCCATGGAAAGGAGAAGAATGGATGTGAAGTTGGATCTACCATTGTTTGTAGGTAAGATGGAACCTAATATAGTGATGGAGTGGATACTCCTTAGACAATTTCTTTGAGAGTGAAGACATACCAGAGCCCCAAAGGGTGAAAATGGCCCAATCCAAAATGAATGGGGCTGCACTAACTTGGTGGACTTTCATCCAAGATGAGAGGGTGAAAGAAGGGAAGGGGAGATTTTCTACTTGGAAGAAGATGATGGCTTTGGTGAAGGAAGCCTATGTTCCAGTGGACTATAATGTCCAATTGCACAAGACGAGACAAAACTTGAAGCAGAAGGAGATGGATATGAGTTCCTACACAGAGGAATTCATGAAATTTTGTGTGAAGACCAAGGTAAAGGAGAGTGAGGATGAAAAAGTGGTGTGATATCGCAATGGACTGAGATTTTCCATTCAAGAATATTTGAATCTCCACACCCTGGAGATACTCCAAAAATGTTTCCAGTTGGCACTTAAAGTGGAGGAGAAGCTAAAGAGGAGGCAGGAACAAAATAGAAGAGGCAAAGGGAGACAACAAAGAGGGGGAATAATCCCTTTCAGAGGAAAAGGGAGTGGTTTTAGATACCAAGGTGAGTCTAGTCAAGAAGGCACCAAAGGATAGAGCAGTTACAACCAAGGAGGAGGCTACAATCAAAGAGGGAACTTCAAGGACAAAAGACCATTCTCTAGAGGAAGATCCCAAGGTAGAGGACCTCCTAGATGTTACAACTACAACCAAGAGGGGCACATGGACAATAGGTGTCTAGAGAAGGCTACGAGCTCCATGAGAGAAAGGAGGAGAAACTTGGTGCAGGAATCTGGTTGCCAAAGTTTGGCAAGTGCAAACACCTATCAAAGTGTCAATTCGCCTGATAGCTATGGCTACCCTAAAAGAGGAGAGGCTCTGATGATGAGGAGAGTAGTGACAACCATGAAGGTACCTAATAAATAGCCCCCACAAAGAAAGTCTCTTTATAAAACTACCTGTAGGGTAGAAGGAAAAGTATGCAAGGTCTTGATAGACTCCGGGTCTATTGAAAATTTTTTGTCACTTGAAATGGTAGAGAAGCTTAAGTTGAGAAGGTTGCCACATCCTTACCCCTACAAGGTCTCATGGCTCATCCAAGGTCAACAAATAGTAGTAGTAGAGCAGGCTTGGGTAGAGTTTTAGATTGGATCCTACAAGGATAGGTTGCTATTTGATGTAGCCAAGATGGATGCATGCCATCTCCTATTTGGGAGACCATGGCAATTTGATTTGAAGGCTCATCATGATGGAGTTAGAAACACCTATTCAATCACCAAGGATGGTAAGGTGATATAACTTTTACCCATAATGGAGAATGAGATGGAACCAAAGGAGAAGGATGCCAAAGGGTTGTTCGTAGAAGGAAATAAGTTCATGAAGGAGATTGCAGAGAAGGATGCAGTTTGATATGCCCTCATTCCCAAGTCCAAGGTGACAAAGAAGGAGTAGTTTGTAAAGAGGAAAGAAGAATGACAGAGGCACATAGAACCTACAGTTAAGCAGTTCCTTGACAAGTACAATGACATCATCTTAGCTGGAATGCCAAGATCCCTACCACCGGTAAGAGACATAAGTCATTGTATAGATCTGATCCCTAGATCTACCCTACCAAATAAAGTAGCATACAAGCTTATTCTAGAACAAAATGCAGAGATGGAAAGACAAATTGAGGAGTTGCTAGAATCAGGGCTAATTGCCAAAATTCTAAGCCCATGTGTATTACCTGTTGTCCTTGTACCCAAGAAAGAAGGCACTTGGAGGCTATGCATAGACTCAAGGGCCATCAACAAGATAACTATAAGGTATAGGATTTCAATCCCTAGGATAGGGGATTTACTTGATTGCTTGGGAAGTGCAAAATATGTCACCAAAATAGATCTTAAAAGTGGATACCATCATATTAGAATAAGGCCAGGGGATGAATGGAAAACAACTTTTAAAACCAATGAGGGGTTATATGAGTGGAAGGTCATGTCATTTGGGTTTTCCAATGCCCCTAGTACCTTTATGAGGTTGATGAATGAGGTCTTGGTGGAGTTCATAGGCGAATTTGTAATAGTATACCTAGATGATATCTTGATCTTTAGTCACAAAAGGGAAGAGCACCTCAAACATGTAGATATGGTCCTAAAAAGGTTACATGAAGAGAAGCTAATAATAAATTTGGACAATTTTTTGTTCATGCAGGAGGAGAGCATTTACTTGGGATTTGTAATCTCACAAGGTGAGTTTAAAATGGACTAGGAGAAAGTAAGTGCTATACTATCTTGGCCAACACCTAAAACTATGAATGATGTCCAAAGTTTCCATGGCTTAGTTACCTTTTATAGGAATTTAATAAGGGGATTTAGTCATGTTTGTGCACCAATGCTTGACACCATAAAAGGAGGACAAAAGTGCAGGTTCAGTTGGACCAAGGAGGCAGATGACTCATTTGAGACCTTGAAGAAGAAAGTTGAAAAACAACCAGTCCTTTCCCTACTAGACTTCAACAAGATATTTAAGGTGGAAGGTGATGCAAGCCACATGGCTATTGGGGCAGTACTCAGTCAGGAGGGAAGGCCAATTGCCTTTTTTAGTGAGAAACTAAATGATGCCAAGAAGAGATACTCATCCTATGATTTAGAGATGTATGCTTTAGTCAAGTCATTGAAGAAGTGGAGGCACTATTTATTGCCAAAGGAGTTCATAGTTTTCATTGATAATTAGGCACTCAGTTTCATAAACACTCAAGAGAAGTTAAACCAAAGGCATATGAAGTGGGTAGAGACCTTACAAGCCTTCACCTTTAACCTCAAGCATAAAAAAGGGGGTCAAGAAAAAAGTTGTAGATGCCTTGAGAAGGAGGGTCTTAACCATCAACAAAATCAAGATGGACAGTGTTGGCATTAACTCCTTGTAGAACATGTATGATGCTGATGAAGATTTTGGAGAGGTCTACAAGGTATATGAGTCTTTTGGTGAGAAGTCTCATGTTGAATTTTTAGAGTTTTTGATCCAAGAGGGATTTCTATTCAAGGGTGGACAATTATGTATACCTAAGTTTTCAATGAGACTGAATATTATTAGGGAGAAGATTTGTGGAGCAATGGCAGGTCATTTTGGCCTTGACAAGACCCTTGACCTTGTAAAAAGACATTACTATTGGCCTAGGTTACAGGCATATGTTAGGAGGTTTGTAGTAACATGTGTGATCTATCAAAAAGCCAAAGGGAAATTCACCAATGCAGGCTTGTACCAACCTTTACCCATTCATTCTAGGCCATGGGAAAGGATAAGCATGGATTTTGTTTTGGGTCTACCTAGGACAAGGATGGGGTTTGACAGTGTTTTTGTAGTGATGGACATATTTAACAAAATGGCATACTTCTTGCCATTCAAAACCTCTTGTGATGCGTCATATGTTGCAGACTTTTTTTTCAAAGAGATAGTCAGGATACATGGGTTACCCCTAAACATAGTTTCAGACATGGATGTGAAGTTCATAGGGCATTTTTGGAGGACCCTATGGAAGGAGTTGGGAACCAAATTAGCTTTCTCATCAGCCTACCATCCCTAAGAAGATGGACAAAATGAAGTTGTCAATAGGCCCTTGGGGAATCTATTAAGATGCTTGACAAGACAACATGGAGAAAAATGGAAAAACAAACTATCATAGGTAGAGTTCTCATACAATGACACCATAAATAGGAGCACTAGGAAATCTCCTTTTCAAATTGTGTATGGAATATATCATAGAAGTGTGTAAGAGTTGAGGGATTTACCTAAAGAAGAATCCATTAGCGTAAGTGGTGAAGCTTTTGCATCAGCCATCAAGAAGGTACATGATCAAGTGAAGTCTCATCTCCAGCAATCTATAGAGAAGTACAAGGCTCATGCTGACAAGAGAAAGAGGGATGCGCAATTTTGTGTTGGGGACTTAGTATGGGTGCATTTGAAGAAGGAGAGACTCCAAAAGGAAAACACACAAAGCTCATGCAGAGGAAGATTGGACCATGTAAGATTATGAAATTGGACCATGTAAGATTATGAAGAAGTATGGGCATAATGCTTATGAAATCCAACTTCCTCCTGATCTTGGATTGTCACTCATTTTCAATGTTTGTGATCTAACACCCTACAAAGGCAATGGTAATGAAGAGGAGGAATCAATGCACGTTGTAGCAGATGATGATATTCCAAAGCATGATCCACCAAAATTGAGCAAGGTTCTTCACACTAGAGTCACAAAGAGAACCAGGAACAAGCAATACATAGAATATTTGGTGGCTTGGCAAGGAAAACATGACTCTGAAGTAGTTTGGATGATAGAAAACCAAATCTCCAACCATGGTGCAAACCTCCAAACTCTGATCTCAAGTGGGGTTGAGATCTCTTCTCTTGAGGAGTATGGTGCAGGGGCACCTCTTCAACAATCCATTCAAGGATTAGAGGATGAGGATTGGGATCTTAGGATCATTTTGAGTGTCTTTTGTTTGAGAATTTTCATGTTTTCAATAAGGACCCCACCATGTAAACCAATGTCCCAAATTGGGCATCTTGATAAGCCAATTTGGACAATTTGGTAGATAGGGGTAGAATGATGTTTTTTTTTATGTTTTATAGGATTTTAGGGTGTGTAGGTGGTTTTTGGTTGATCCAGGTTGTGTGGATCCCAAATTTGGTTTGGTCTGGTTGACAACTTTTATAAAAAATGTAACATTTAAAAAATGCAACTTTTGCAAGCAAAAGTGCAACTTTTGTTGTAAGCCTCTCAATGGCTCCAACCTCTTTAGAATTTGGTTGGAAACCATTTGGATAAGGTCTATATAACTTGTGGGCATGATTCCCAAGGTTGGTGTGACACGTGATTGACTTTTGAAAGCATAATAAATAAATAAACTGAGTTTTTTCCTGAAATTTTGAACTTGTTGTTGTTGTATCTTATTGTGCAGATTTGTTCTAACAAAAGAATTCATGGAGTAGGTAGATGATTGAGTTATCTCTATTTTGGTGGTTGTTTGAGGTCTTTATCTTCTAGGAGCAATGTCAACCCCTTGTTTTACTAACTGTAACCAGGAAAGTAAGGGTTTGGCTAGGGTTTCGCCTGAAAATGGCCATATCTTGCATGCCACTCATCTAGAAGTTATTTTCTTTGGTGGAATGGAATATTGGCCAGTTTATTCTAATATTTTCATGGGTTCTTGTAGTGAAGTCTTGACTATGAGGAGCATGAAGCAAATCTAGGTAGGTATCTCCATGTGACTACTTTAGACAAAATTAGGAAAGTCACCCTAAAATCTCATAGCAGTGGAATCAATGTGTGAAACCATATAATTAGAGGTTATTAATGATACCCCACATGCTCATGAAGTTATTTTTTTGGTTGTGGATCTAGAAACTAGAGTTACTTTGTAAATTAGGCCTAATAGCCCTAATTAGGTCTCTAGGCTTCTAAAGGGTTCAAACCCTTAGGTTGCAGATCTTGCAAATCCCTTTTGCAGATGAGTGTAAATACATAAAGGGTATCTATAATGGTAAGTATTTTCTTAGGTTATGTGCAATATTTTGGAGTTAATCGCAAAATACCCACTAAGTAGGGCTACTAGCCTAAGGGGTAGATTTCCAAAGGAAGTATAGGGCATTGATTCCTAACTCCAAAATCAATGTTTAGAATAGGTCCTAGGTGTCATGAAGTGACCAAATCCAAGGCCTCCAAGAGAAAGAGTCATGGTGAGGCATGTTAGCAGTGTTGAAGCCATTTACTCATCTTGAGTAGGTGCTAGTTGAGAGAAGTGTGAGTAGTTCAAGCCTTAATGTGTGGAGTCATTTATGTAGGATCCTTGTTATCATTTGAAGATGATCAAACTAAACATTTTGGACCTATCCTTAGGTGTGTGAAGGGCTCTGCATCAGATTGGTTTTCGGTTGATAAGATCATGTTGATCCTGTATACTTTAGAATGCTTTGGCTTATGGAAATAGCTTATATATGATATTCATGCTATTCAGATACATGTTTAGTCAGTTTGTATTGATTTGGTGATAAAATGATATCTTATATGATGGTAAGCCTATTTTATTGATTTGGTAAGGGTTTCACCAATAGAGCTTTGTTGAAGATCTTTTGATATTATGCATAAGTGGTGTTGGTATAGCTTCTGGAAGGGATTCAAGATGCTGATGGTGATCGTGTTCGATCCTTGACTGATTGAAATCATTTCTTTAGCATGTGTGGACATAAATTGGGTCTGGTACTATCTATTTTATGGACTGCCTTAATTTAATGTGTTGTTGGAACTCCTTGATGTATTTTTGGGATGATTTATGGGCTGGATGATATTTGTTTGCCTGCAAGCCAACATGTTTTATAATTATGTAATAGGTTTATTGTCTGTGTGGTTGACCTAATTGTTTAAGGTCTAGGGTTTGTTTATATATGTGTTGTTGGCATTATGGAAGAATTGATTATGTGTTGCATTAATGTTTTGTCATTGATGTCAACACTAGTTGTTATGGTTGGTTACCGAAAGATAGGTTTTGGTTATCGACAGAAGACATTGTCTATTGGACACTTCTAGCATGTTTGGATCAATAGAGTATGTTTGGTTTTATGTGTTACATGCTTCTGGAGCATGTTATGGTCAGTTGGTATTGACTTGGTGATCTAATGCTCTCATACACTCTTGTAAACCCTTACCAGCATGGGTTTAAGGTTTAACCAGTAGAGCTTTCACTGAGAAACCTTGAGAGAATACATAAGTGGTGTTGGTGTGGCTTCTATATGAAATTCATGATACAAAAGGTGATCCTTGATTGTTCCTCAACTGATTGAAGATATATCTTTGGTGTGATGGACCCAGATTAGGTCTGGTACCTATCTATGTTATGGATCGGTATCATGTTAACATATTAACATGTTCTCTACATATTACTGGGATAATTTATGGATTGGTTATTTTTGTTTTGGTCTTAAGCCGACATGACATATCATTGTAATATGGATGTATGTAATGATCTTATTGGAATATGTTTTAGGTGGCCAACCTAATTGGTTTAGGCCTTAGGGTTTGTATAAATTGATGTAAGATCTCATTGTAGATCATTGTATGGTATGGGAATGCAATGTCATATGTGAAGGATATTTGGTTCATCATAGGTGATCAAATTGGTTTTATATAAGAGGTCAATGGCCTATGGTATTGAGCTTAACCTGAACTATAATCAGGCATGGTAGATGCTATCTCTGGCAGTTCATTCTTCTAGATTGTTGTCCATTTATCTTGAGGTGGTCATAACCTCTCTATAGTCAGCGAGACTCTTTTGTAATAAGAAGTATAGTGTTCCTTCCTACATGTGCAGGCCCCTTATTGTATCACATACTTTCTGTAGAAGTATCATCTGATTTTGGGTAGGCTTCCCACCATGTTTTTCCCTTTACTAGGTTTTCCATGTACAAATCATGGTGTTATGTGGTATGGTTGTAATGTGTTAATTCTATGTTTCATTCTTAAGTTTTATTGCTTATCAGTATCTATTTTTTTATTATGGTGTTCAATGTTTATGTGCTCTGGTTAAAAATTATTAAGTGGTTTGATTGATATAATTAGTTAACAACTGATTCACCCCCCCTCTCATTTGTTCACTAGGTATCCTAACAATTGGTATCAGAGCTTTGGTCCTCTTTTGTAGAGGCTTAACCTATTAAGGTATATCCACCAACAACTATTTTTGCAAGAGAAATCCCTAAGCTTGATGGAACAAATTATGGGATAGGGAAAATCCTAATGGAGACTCATCTTAGATCTCTTGGCAAGGATATTGGGAGATCACTGAGAAAGGATATACACCTTAGGTTGGCATTTTGGCACTTAGTTGTCATTGATGTCAACCGATGGAGTTTGAGCATGGTAGATGGTTGTCTGCATAATGATAAAGAGGCAGAATTTTAAGATGTACTACCGGTACAGGATGCTATACCGGTCAACAAGTGAAGAACACTCTACTAACAAAGGGTTTCACCGGTATGTG